>NW_024537567.1:0-600000 GCF_016628075.1 Suillus paluster
ATATCCCGTGTAATACGGGCCAGCGGATTATGGGCCAATGTTATGTATATTCCCGATGTTGACAGGTGGGCCCATCTATGCTGATGTTATATATATCATCGACGATGGTGGATGGGCCGGGAGAAATATTATTATGGAGATGGGTGGGCCCATGTGGGTAATATGTAGAGTAGGATTGACATATATTATAGACCTGAGGAGAGATGTATAGCAAATATTATTATATAGACGGGTGGGCTGATGTATTAGTATTATTTTGTAGACGGATGGGCCGAGGGAGCAGTGGAATATTTATTACATAGATGGGTGGGCCAATGTAGGGAAATATTAGATAGACAGGTGGGCCGACGTGGGGTATTTTACTTAGATGGGTGGGCTGACGTGGGGTATTATTAGGTAGACAGGTGGGCCGAGGGTGAGGCAAATTATTTATTATGTAGACGGGTGGGCCGACGTAGGGGTATATTAGATAGATGGGTGGGCCGAGGGTGAGGTGAATTATTTATTACATAGATGGGTGGGCCGACGTAGGGAAATATTACATAGACGGGTGGGCCGAAGTTGGGAATTTTACCTAGACGGGTGGGCCGACGTCAGGTAATATTAGACAGACGGGTGGGCCCAGATACGTATCATATAGACAGATAGGCCTAGGTATTGGTATACTATATCCACGAAAGCAGCTGAAAGAGAACCAGAGAGCTGCCTCGTGTCGAACTCAGACTCAGCGACGAGTGATACTAATAAGATCACAGTCACTGTTTCACCACAGTGCTCATCAATCGAAACATCTTCATCGAGTAGATAGATACCAGAAAGCCTGAATACACCATGTCTGACATTCACCAAGTAACGAGTACTGAGTACTGAACCCTGAAACCTGAAACCGGAGCCCCGAACACCCAGACTGGAGACTCGAGAGAGACTCAACTTGAAATTCAAACCTCAACTGGAAACTCATACATTTTTACGAGTTTCGAGTGGAGTACCAACACCCGACACCCTGAGTACTGAGTACCGAAATCTCGGGTGTCGGTACTCAGTACTCGGTGATTCGAGTCTTGGGATTCAAAACTCAGATTTATATGACTTTCGAGTTTCAAGATTCAAGATTCGAGTGTCGAGTTTCGAGTCGAGTACCGACACCCAACACCCGAGTACCAAGTACCAAGTACTGAGTACTGAGTACCGACACCCGAGATTCAGTACTTCGGTACTCAGTGATTCGAGTCTTGGGATTCGAAACTCAGATTTATGCGAGTTTCGAGTTTCAAGATTCAAGTTTCGAGTTTCGAGTTTCGAGTCAAGTACCAACACCCGACACCCGAGTACCAAGTACCGAGTACCAACACCCGACACCTGAGATTCGGTACTCGGTACTCGGTGAAATGTGTACAGAAATACAAATGTAAGATGATACAAACTGAATCACCGTACTAGGTACTTGGTGATTTGTTCAATTTACAAAATGTTGTATTTTAGTTTCGTGTTTCGGTGCTCGATGCCCAGAACTCGATGCCCAGAACTCGGTGCCCGGAACTCGGTACTTGGTGATTTGTTCAATTTACAAAATGTTGTATTTTAGTTTCATGTTTCAGTGCTCGATGCCCAGAACTCGATGCCCAGTACTCGGTACTCGGTACTTGGTGATTTGTTCAATTTATGAAATACCCAGAAGTCGATATTAGTTACCTGGAACTCGATATTAGTTACCCAGACATCAATAGATGTTACCTGGAACTCGATAGATGTTACCCTGGCCCGTGGATATGATATCAACCATCTCAGCCCACCCGTCTATATAATATACTACTACCTCAGCCCATATGTCTATATAATATACTACCACCTCGGCCCATATGTCTATATGATATGTATCTGGGCCCACCCGTATATGTGATATCCAACTACCTTGGCCCACCCATCTATATAATATCTAATAAATTGCTCTCTCAGCCCACCCGTCTATATTATATACCCCCATGTCGGCCTACCCGTCTATGCAATATACGACTACCTTTGGCCCACCCGTATATATAATAAATATTTTACCGCTCCCTCGGCCCACCCGTATATATAATAAATATTTCACCACTCCCTCGGCCCACCCGTCTACAAAATAATACCAATATGTCGGCCCACCCATCTACAAAATAATCTTAATTCGTCGGCCCACCCGTCTAATATGATATATATCTGGGCCCACCTGTCTATGTGATAACAAGCACCCTTGACATACCTGGCTATTTGATACACATCTACCTTGGTAAACCCATCTACATAATATCCAACTACCTCGGCCCATCCATCTATTGAATATTCATGTCCATCGGCCCACTCATCTACTCTACATATTCCCTACATGGGCCCACCCGTCTCCATCAAGAATAATAACACTCCCGGCCCATTCATCATAGTCGAGGATATATCTACCTTCGGCCCATGGTCCGCTGGCCCATATCATACGGGATATTATGCACGTCCGTTCACTCATATAATACGGAGATATGTTACTGCAATATGTGATGGAGTTTCCTCTCCTGGCAAAGAGGTACAGTACATATGTATATAGATGCTCTGGGAATTTACTCTCTCTATGGATTTTTTTCAACTTCTGTTTGAACTCAGCAAGTCCACAGGTGAAGCGGGTGCACTGCAGTTCCTATGTAGACAGGAAGAACATCACCATAGGTGTTTGTATCATCTTTATATATAGTAAGCAAAGTCTTAAGTACCTCCATTTACTCTGCCCCTGAAGCCACTAAGGGGAGTTCAACAGCAAAGAGAGGTCTTGGAAGCAGGCTTGGTCATTGAAATGCCCTCAGATGTCTTTGTGATGTACCTGTCTTCACTCTTCTTTCACTTCAATGTGGATATGTGCAGTATGTGATTTCAGCCTTAACCCCTCAACATTTGCTGACTGGGGGCACAGACCTTGAGTTTGTCTGCACCACTGGTAAACTTCCTACTCTAGAAGATTATGTGTGTGGTTTAACCAAGCCACCATGTTCCAGACTGCAGAGATTGGGTTTGATACCACTGCCAAGGCAAAGGCAGCAGACACACCTTGCACTTCAAATACCCAGTCACTAATCTGAAGTGGCCTTTTTCTGTAAGCTTAGTCCATACTATTAACTATGCATGTGATGTATGAAATGAACTTCAAACTATTCTACATCTCACAAGAAGACTAGCATCAACAAGTTAGGTAAACTTTGTCTCAAGTAGAGTTTATTCTAATGTGCAATAACTTGATCGGTATCATAAATTCCCAACATAAATCACTTTTCATTCCTTAACTTTCCTCCAGCTATTCCTCATAACTGAGCCGGTTATGTGACTCCATACCCTTTCACACTTTCACATCATCACCATGTCACAACTTCACCTCTTCACATTTCACCTATCACATCACCAATTAGATCTCCTACTCCATGGGCTAGAACCATACCACTTCCTATCACTTAATCTCCATCCTATGATGTCACAACTTATATATCATAATGTCATGCTATATCATCTACAGTTATTGTACAACTCTTTTCTCATTGGTTGATTTGTTTCATGCTCAGATATCTCTAATTCAATGTTATGTATATAATTAGAGTAATTGTAGTCAGTACTCCTTAGACTTAACCTCTTCATTCTTCAATCCAAAGACTGAGACATTCACACTCAATCCTATACTCTTTTCTCTTAACTTGACCGAGTCCTAGTGTGTTTGGGTGACCTTTACCATTTGATAAATGTCAGTCATAACAATCAGCTCATGTTGCTCAGCCAATCCAGAGCTGGGGACTTGGTGTATAAGAGTAACAAGTGCCCTGTTGCTGTTCTGAACTCGTCAAACATAACTTCCTCATAGTAGTGTACTGATGCATCACAAGATCATACATGCCATCTGGAAACTTCAAGTCAACATGCAATGAGTGAGTGGTAGTTCAAAAGAACTCCAACCACATGGAGATGCAAATCAATAGAATCAAGAGGTCAGCTTAGTAAATGGTAATAAACCATTATGAATGATGTAGCACTAGCACAGCATTGGACATCTACAACAGAGACCTAATTGCACAGTGTACTGAGAATGAGTCAGTGTGTTAAGAATGTGCTCAAAGGTTGAATCTGAAGGGCCTGGCTTCAGTTTGTGCGCTGTGCCCCTTACCCAAGTACATGCCTTTAATTTATGGAGGGCAGGAGTGAAGTTGTTAAGGTCATGCTCAAGGGAGGAGTAACTCAAAGGGCTTGGCTTCAACTCATGCGCTGTGCCCCTTACCTGAGTATGTGCCCTTAATTTCTGAGGGGGAGAAGGGAAGTCTGACAGAAGTCTGGGTAAGTCCAGAGGTCAGACACAGGGGGAGTTTGGTGGAACTCCAGAAGGCTAGGAGTAAATAGAGTAAGGCTACTTCAGACAAGTCTAGTGTGGGTTTCAGTTGCTACTGCAATATCAACCGACTGCAGCCAATTCAAGTGCATTCAACCCTATAGGGGAAGCAGTGCAATGCAAACCACGAACAACAAGTCGTATTGTCTGACCTGATAGCTGATGTCGATGCCAATGCCAACTCGGCTGAGCAAAGTCAAGCAAAGAGAGAGTGAAACTGAGCAAAGTGGAGCAAAGTGGAGTGAAGTGGAGCGGCCCTGAGCAGACCCGAGTGATGAATGAGTGGAATAGAGGAGGTGTGTGCATAGTATGATGAGTGAACATTTAAGAGAGTTGGCCGAAGATTCGATGAGAAACCACACAAGAAATCATTCTAAGTGAGAATTTGCTAGAGAAACTACTAAGAACATGGGCAGAATATATAGTAAATGAGACTAAGCGATGAAGGGGAACTTCAGGTCGCTTAAGATGCCTCATGGATTGCTAAATACTCGTTTCTCTGTGTCCATGTAATAAGATGTGAGGTGGGGTGATAAAAGGCCAAAGTGGTCCGATTATGCGAATGGGGATGGAAAGTGATCAAAGTAAGAGATACACTGGCTCAAAAAAGTGTCCAAATATTTATGCATTTTTAAGTCATTGGATAATAGCAAGCCAGCACCAAACTATAACAAAAGGGTATAGGGATATGTCTGAAAGCCCTATATCAAGGCTCGAATCTGAGATATATAGCATGGGAACCTGACCATATATGGGCAAGCTATGATAATTCTAAATACATCACTCATTTGAACACTTTTTTGACTTTATATTTCACCAAGACTATTCTATGATTCTAGTACTTGGTGTTACCCCCCTTGGCTTTAATAACTGCTGCAATCCTCCTAGGCATACTTTCTATCAATTTCTGGCACTCCTCTTCAGCAATCTTTTTCCACTCTGCTGCAACTCTCTCCCATAGTTCAAATAGCTCCTTTGGAGGATCTTGATAGGCAGCAAGTAGTCTTTTGAGTAATTCCCAGAGATGTTCAATGGGATTAAGGTCTGGAGACTGTGCTGGCCATGATAGAACATTGATATCATGGTCTTCAAACCATTTTGTAGCCAGTTTTGAGGTGTGTTTGGGGTCATTATTTTATTAAAAGATAATGTCTTCTTCATCAATTCCTGACTCCTGCATGCTTTTGAGTAGACACTCCTCTAGAATGGAGATGTACTGCTCTGCATTCATCCTTCCTTCCACCTCACAAAGAATCCCCACACCATTCCACCCCATACAACCCCATACCATCATACTTCCTCCTCCAAACTTCAGTGTACCCTTGACTTCTCTTTCTCCTAATGGTTCTCCTGCCTTTTTCCACACATATTCCTGGCCATCTGACCCCATTCTATTGATTTTTGTTGCATCTGATCAAAGCACCTTCTTCCAGTCTTCCACAGTCCAATGTTGGTGCTTTAAAGCAAAGGCCAGTCTTCTCTTCCTATGAGCTACAGAGAGAAGAGGTTTTTTCTTCTTGGTTACAGCCTTAAGATTGGCTGCCTTGAGGGTGTTTCTAACAGTTTGGGTGGAGATAGGAGTGGAGATGATGGAATTGATGAACTTGGTAGCTTGGGTAGCATTTGAAGCCTTGCCAGATAGAATTTGGTGAACAATAGCTCTTTTGTTCTGTGGAGTAAGCTTGGGAGGACATCCCATTTGATGATTTTCTTTCTCTGGCATGTGCTGCTTTATGACTGTAGCAATAGTAGACTTGCCAAGACCAGTTTTTGAGGCAATTTGCCTAGTAGATAAACCAGAGGTACAGAGAACAAGGATATTATCCTTTTGAGCAGAGGAGATGGGCTTCATGATGATTATGTTGAATTTCATGATCTTATGTGGGTTTATATATTCAAATAATATTACAATCAGACCATATTATTGTTATGACACCACTTTAATTAAGAGTATAATGTATGAATGGTCTGATTTTGTAATTTTAATAAAAAGTCAAAAAAGTGTCTGAATGAGTGATGTATTTAGAATTACCATAGCTTGCCCATATATGGTTGGGTTGACACACTATATATCTCAGATTCTAGCTATTATATAGGGCTTTCGGACATGTCCCTATACCCTTCGGTTATTGTTTGGTTCTGCCTTGCTATTGTCCAATTACTTGAAAATGCATAAACATTTGGACACTTTTTTGAGCCACTGTATATGTACCAGTAGACGACGGGCCAATGACATGAGACAATGGATGGTGACTAATTGTGTGTGTGGACGATGTCTGACTTGGATCGATCATGACCTGACTTGGCCAATTGTCGGCCGACATTGATGTGGAGCGGCAGCACAGGAAAGTGGGTTGGAGAGGATCAGAAAGATAGGGGATACTAGCTCAGTAGCAATCTGCTTCCCATACTGGAGTAGAAATGGAACAGAGATAGACTACCCTAAGGTAGAACTGGAGATATAGTCTTAAGGAATAAACCCAAGACTCAGAGGTGGACAAGAGATCAGACTCAAGTCCGGAGAAACAGGAATGAGCAGGAACTAAGATGATATTCCAACTGAGGAGGTATGGAGTTTTACAGGAGTTTATATACTGTAGATATCATGTAAGTAATCAGTCAGCAAAGTAAAAGCTATGCCCAAAGTGTATGGAAAGTCTATTAGTAAGTATACAATGGATCAAGTAAATGAAGTCGGAAATGAAGTGCAGACAGACAGATCAGTAAGCAAGGCAGAAAGGTGCACAACCAGTAGCCGGAGAGCAGTATTCTAAAAGGAAATAGGTGTGAGTCCAAAGATGAAAATGGAGCGCCAAATGGAGAACAGGATGGAGACCTGGACTTTCATAGAGGAGAGTCCAGAATTCCAGGTATGGAGGTACGTGATATGACAGAAGTCCAATAATGTCCTAGAGAAGTCCAGAGGTCAGATGCAGGAGGAGTTTGGTGGAACTCTGGAGGTTCAAGATGAAACTAGAGTAGGACTACTTCAGACAAAGTCTGGAGTAGAAACAGAACAGAGATAGACTACCCTAAGGTAGAGCCAGAGATATAGTCAAAGGAATTGATCCTAAGACTCAAGTCCAAAGACACAGGAATGAGCAGGAACTAAGATGATATTTAAACTGAGGATGTACAGAGTGTTACAGGAGGTTTATATACTGTAGGTATCCAGTAGGAGGATCAGTAAGCAAAAGTCCAAGGCTATGTGTGGAACACATGAAAAGCTGATTAACACAAAAGATGGATCATATAAATGAAGTTGGAAATAAACTAGGAGAATGGAACAATAAGAAGGATGTGAATGTACATAAGCAATAGCCAGAGGAACAGGGGATATCTAGAAAGGGAAAGGTCCAGCTTACAGACTCAAGAAAGGAAACAGACTGATGAACATGGGAACAGGAACCAGGAATATGGACATAGGTGGACTGAGATAAAACTTCTGGTCTGAAGGCATTGAACCATTATCTGAGCATGAAGCCTGTGATTTTTTGCATCATGTCACCCATGTGTGATTAATGTGTATATCATCTAGCAAACATTTTCTCCTCCTCACAAACCTCCCCACTGAGATGTGCATCTTCCTAAGATTGATGTCATTATTGTGGAATGTCCAGGATACCAGATATTTTCTCTATTCCCTCCCCAGCTCTGAAATCTATTGGAATCTGTTGTGCTACATTGGAGTGCCTGTTCATCAGCTGTTTTGCTGTAGGCAATGCCTCTGCTGTTGCACTCTTCTTTCATGAGAGCACATCATTTTATCTGTCCTTGCTTGCTGAAGCCATGTGTTCATGCAATCACCTAAAAGATCTAAATTGTCCACTGCTTGAATAGACAGCATGGAGCCACCTCTCCAGCCTCCCCACCCTTCCCACAATACAGATTAGTGGGGGCAGACATTAGCCATTAGACCAACCTAATATCAAATTCACACTCTTCCTCAATGTCACAGCTCTTTGTTTTGATGTAGAAATGGCTGCATTGTTATGCCGAGGATAATTAAAGGATTCAAGCCAATCAATCAACTAGAGGAGTGTTCTAGTGAAGCCAAAGGAATCAAGGTAGATTCACTAGTGTCTAACTAGTATGTCAAGGATGTATTTGGTGTGGTGAGCAGAGGTGAGCAGATGCGGGACTTATTGGGCTAGTAGAACAATATAATCTCAGTCTCTAGAAAGAACTTGTTACTCAAGTGATGTACCTAGTAGAACAATATACTACTGATCTGTTAGCATAATGTAAAATAGAAATAATCAATGGTACTCACATCTCAGTCTCTAGAAATAACTGAGATGCTCGTATGATACTACTTGTATCTTTATAGTAAGTTAGCATAATGATTGGCATATTAACATAGCATAGGAATTGACACTTTGCAATATGGTAGGTTTAGACCAACATCAAAGTGTTGTCCTCTCATACCCTTGGTTGCACTCACAACTCATTACTCATCTATTGCCTCTGGCATCTCCTCTGACATCTCTGATATTCCCAACTTCAACATTTGGGTAATTCCAGCATAGGTCAAGATGAGGAATCATCAAGACTACAACCTGCTTATATACAATAGCAAGTCAGGGTCTAGGGTAGAGGGTATCTAACCAATATATCCTAATAAGTATAGATAAGTGTCCATGGGAATACACACAATGTATGCTGTTGAGCTCTGACACATCAGGAGGATCAGAGGACAAACCAAGGAGGCAGTTAGCAATGTCAGAGTGAGACATGTCAAGTGCAACCAAACTGTACAACAAGGCAATGCAGTGACATTGGCCAAGGTTTGTCGATATTGGACTACTTTATCTCTATAACGTTCAATATTTAGCATATCCATACTAACTATGTATAAAGCTATGACTCATGAGTCTGGCATTTGAACATCTCTGTTTCTATCAGATACTGAGATGTAAGTTGTTATACTTTTCTCTACTATACAGTCCACTAATGAGATGTAGAATACATTCTCTTATCAGCTCTTTCCGCATTCTTGCTTGTCTGTGATCACCACATATGCATGTTAAGGGTCTGTGAGAATACACCAGGTATCAGCATATAAGTAATATCTGAGGACTTGCCAAGGATAGATCAAAGACTGATCACAGATCAAGAAGTGGGCACCTGTGATAAGGTGACAATTGGAGAATAACATAGATAGGGTGATATTAGGAAATGGTGACACTGTGAACATGGTGTCAATGTGAAAGAGTGAAGATGTGAAACACTGGGGAAAAACGAGATTACACAAAATGAGGATGTGGCGAGAACCTCAAGATTCAAACCAAATGTTTGTGACATTCTGATCAGGTTACGAAGAAATGAAAATGCAAAGAGAATGATCACATTTTTACTATGTTCTCATCATATTCTGATCATGTTCTGGAGGACATTCTCAGTTGTCATAATCTCAAAGTCTGTTTAACCACGGTGGGTGCACGCACATATACATGCATTCATAGCTTTATTACAGTGGGATGAGACCACGGCCAGAACATAGCAAAGAGAATGCTATTGATCATGATATATATTTCTACATAATGGAGAGCGCTCGACCATGCTGCAAGACTAACAGCCAGAGTTTGCAGCCCATGTTCGCCTCGATGAACACTTCTACATCCACAAGCTCACTGGTATTCCTCCAACCTCAATCATACTCCATATGATATATAGAACCTCTTTGAAACCATCGGAAGGCCAATGCCATGCGCAACATGTTGTAGAAGTCCCAACTTGAAGGCCATGGCTATCATGCGGCAACTACTACATAGCTAGCTACACCCATAATTGACGACGTCGACATTAACATTGTGGTGTGAAGACAAGAGTGGATACATAGTGGGGCAGAGGGTTTTAAATTTTGCAAAGTTCAAGTCCAGCTCTGTCAGAATACGGTGAAAATGACATAAGGATGTGAGAATATGCACCATATTATCATTTCACGGTTCTGTAGTCAAAATACAGTGATAATGTTGATAGAATCTAAGGTTCGTGCGACATTCCCACCGGTCCATAATCTCTTTTTTTCCCCAGTGAAAGGGTGAAGAGAAAAATGAAAGGTGTTACACTGGCATAACATGCATACACTATCACAGCCATACAAAACTTGAAATCTCCCTCGCTAAAACAGTTCAAGCTACATGTCTGCCTTGGTTTACCCTATGCAGAGGCACAGCAGCTTTTTCGTGCACTGTCACATTCCAAAGCATGCCAGAGCCTTGAACACATCACCATAATTTTCCCTTCTCCAGAAAATCAGGGGCTCTTGTGGTGAGTAATTATATCGCGGGCCTTCAGGGACGTTCTAATGAACAAGTATAATCTCAGTCTCTTTGAAGAAAGGCTCGTGCAACGAGCTAAGTACCTAATGAACAAGTATACTAATGACTTGTTAGCTGCATTCTAATTGATACATGAAGAGTATGTACTCACATCTCAGTCTCTTTGAAGAAAGGCTGAGATGTGCTCGTGCTACCAGTGGCGTTCTTATAGTAAGCTATATAGTAACGAAAAATATATCAAATGAATAAGTGAAATATTGGAGGACTCGAGCCGACTGTCAACGCTGTCGCTCGACAATGTCCATTTTGGCTTGGGCTCGGACCACCTGTCACTCTCCCTCCTCAACCATCTCGGATCGGTCAGTCTTCTCCGTCTCTGATCGTTCGGATTGTTCAGACTCCAACACTCCCCCTCGAGCGCAAGCCAGGGACATTTGTCCACGTAACTTTTGCAGGCGCGGGCGAGGCAGGGCCTTGGTGAACGCAGTCGGCGACGTTATGGTCGGTCGGGCAGTAGAAGAGTCGGAAAGTCTCGTTCTTAATGTGGGAACGGATGAAGTGATACCGTAAGTCGATGTGCTTGGTTCGGGATTGGAATTTCCCATTCGATGCAAGCGCTATTGCTGCTTGATTGTCACAAAAGATGGGGGTAGGGAGTGGAGTTGGTTCATAAAGCTCTCCAATGAGGTACTGAAGGTAAAGTACTTCTCTCGCAACAGCTAGTCAGGGTGATGTACTCAGCCTCTGCAGTAGACAGCGCGATGAGCGGCTGCTTCCACGCGCTCCAAGCAACGGGGCTGCCATTCAACATAACAATATATCCAGACATCGAGTGTCTGTGGGGTTGCGAATGCCCAGTCGGCGTCGAACAAACGCCTCGATACCTCCGTCCATTGATCCAAGGGTAAGTTCGAAATCCGCGGTACCCTTCAGGTAACGCAACGCGCGCTTGGTGGCTTCCCAGTGGGTCCTACCAGGGTTGCACATAAACTGGGACAGGGTAGCAATGGCGAATGCAATGTCAGGTCGCATGCTGGTGGCCACATACATGAGGGATCCGATTGCTCGTTGATACGGTACGTCACGCATCGCGTCTAGCTGTGCTGCTGTACCGGGCGACTGATCAATAGATAGGATCGCTCCTGGCTCCATGGGTGTTAGCGCGTTCTTCGCATCCCCTAGGTAAAACCGCTCGACTATCAGTGTCGACATAGGCTCTCTGGGATAGAGTCAAGGTACGTGCTTCACGGTCTCTCATTACCTTGAGTCCTAACAACCAGTTAAGCTCCCCTAGATCCGATATCTCGAAAAATTCGAGCAGCTGCGCTTTAAAATGTTTGATGTGGGAGATATGGTTGGCGGTGATGGCCATATCATCGACTGATACGGTGATGATGACATGTTCTTGCTTGCCACGTTTGAAGTAGACCGCCTGGTCGACCTTCGATCGCATGAAGCCCAGCTTCGCGAAAACGCCCGCTAACCCCCCTGCCCACTCGAAGCCTGCTTGCTTCAGCCCAGGTAAGCTTCTCAGCAACCTTAACACCTTTCCTTGCTGCCCATCCTTCAGATAACCAGGCGGCGCCCTCATATATATCTCCTCCTGGATACTGGCATAGAGGTACGCACTTTTGATGTCGACTTGATGTATCTCCCAGTCTCTCTGTGCACGGCCATCGTCAGAACCGTTCGAATGGTGCTCATGTTGGCGGTGGGCGCGAATGTGTCGAAGTAATTGACTCCTGTACTGTTGCCTCTGACCTGTTCGCGACGAGACTGGGCCCGGAGTTTGAGTTTTTCACCATCAGGACTGTGTTTGGTGGCCAGAACTGAAATGACAGGGTATCAGGTTTGCGCCGCGAGGTGCGTCTACTATCTCCCATGTTCCTAGCTTCTCGAGCTGACTGATTTCATAATCTACAGCTTCCTGCCACTCAACTCCGTTGGGGCCGTTCAGGGCTTGCTGCAGGGTTGGTTCTGGTTTGGCGGCTGCTAAGGCAAGGTGGATATGGGACTCCTCATCCAGTAAGTCCAACTCTGACGCTTCTAGTAAGGATTCGATCGCGACTGACGCCGTCTCTCCTTCCTGCAGTCTTGCATAGTACCCAGGAAGAGGTCTGTTTTGCGTGACGCGTGGCGCTGGCAGGGGTGATTTGCTTGGCGGTTGGTCTGGGTGGTGTAGAGGGTGCCTGAGGGATGGTCTGGACGCCTTCCGCGTTGCCGGGGTTGTTGGGTGGGTCGTTCGCGGCGGTGGAACCACTTGGCTCCCCCTCGTCCATGACATCCTCAGGTACCATTACCTCTGTGGGCGCGAAAGTGACGCTGCGCTCCACGGAAACGCAATGTTTCATTGGCCAGTAAACCCTATACCCCTTGCTCTCTACATCCACTCCAACGAAGAGAGCTTCCTCCGCCCTTGCCTCCAACTTACCCGCCTCCAGGAGATGGACATAGACCCTCGTCCCGAATTCGTGCGCTTGGGCCAGGCTTGGCTTGATATTACAAACGAGTTCGTGAGGCATAGTGGCGGGGGTTGCACAGGAGGGAAATCTGTTCTTCAACCAGGTCACATAGCTTACTGCTTTGGCCCACAGGAACTTTGGTAAGTCCTTCGCGATGAGCATTGTGCGTGCGTGCTCTACTAATGTTCGATTAAGACGCTCCGCCACGCCGTTCTGCTGGGGTGAGTCGTGTACCATGAGTTGACGCTTGATACCTTGCTGATGCAGGTAGTCATCGAAATTGGCGCTCAGATATTCTCCCCCTCGGTCCGAACGGACTTTCACTAAGCGAACGCCGGGCATTTGACACGCTAGCCAGGCCTCACAGGCCTTGAATGCGGTGAGTGCCTCGCTTTTGAGCTTCAAAAATTGAAGTTTCGTCTGGCGACTATAGTTGTCAGTAAAGCTGATATAGTATAGGCACCCCCCTAAACTCACAGTCTGTGCTGGTCCCCAGAGGTCCGTATGGACTAACTCTCCGTAGGTAAGTGCGCAGGTCGTAGCTTCATCTGGGAAGGGCTTTCGAGCTGACTTCACTTTAATGCAGGCGTCACAGAACTCTGGCTTTGACGTGGTGTCGATATCGATGCCCATTATCAAACCCTTCTTCACTGCGTCTATGACAGCAGTTTGGGACACTGTGTCCGAGGATGCGATGCACCTCATTAACTGGTGAGCTTCATGGTTGCTACGTTAGTGTGGTGTCTCTGATGACTCGCTACCACACTATACAGACCCTCTACTTGAGGAATTTCTGCGATGACACACCGCAGGGGCCCCTTTGACAATATCTTGCACATGCAGCCTTCAAAAAGGACAGCTAGGCCTCCTGCCGTGATGCGATTGGTGGAAATGAGGGTAAAGGCCATGGTAGGGGCATATAGTGCATTCTTCAGCGTTACTGTCAGTGCGCTTCTCACCAAGGGGTAAGTCGATCTGAACGTCTCCTTGTCCAATCGCGCTGAGAGTAGAACCAGTCCGCAGTATGGACATCTTGGGGGGGAATGGTAACGAAGTTGGCGAACTTTGAGCGATCGGGGCAAAAATGAGATGTTGCCCCCGAGTCAACGATCGCGCCTCTCTTCTCGACGGGTAAGCCCAGGTCTCTCGCTACACTCACTAAGTCTGACGTGATGAAAGTGTACTGGTCTTGGGAGTCGGTTTCTGCTGCGGAGTTTGCCGCTTGCTTCTGAGGCTTTTCCCCTCTCTTCCTCTGCTGGTTCGGGCCTTGCCCTTCCTTGCCCCCTCCAGGTCTCCAACAGTCCGTCTTGTAATGGCCCTTTCAGTCGCAGTTGAAACAGGTAACATCGGGGTTGGTCTTGTTGGTGGAGGATGGTGTAGCACGCCCTTTGCCTTTTGCCTCCTTCGCGGCGAGAGCTGCGCTAGCTCCCTTCTTGCCAGGGGCATCTTTCAGTAAGCAGTCTGTGCTCATACTCTTCAGTTATGATGGTGACGAGCTCATCGGGTGTGACGGGAGTTTTCATGATCTTCAAGGCTGCTGTGATGGACGACAGGAGTGGTCTATAAGACTCGGGGAGGGAACCCAGGATGATCACGTGAAAATCTGAGTCGGCGATCGCGACAGCCCATGCCTGCAAGCAATTCACTGGAGCCTCATGAGCTCTCCGAAGTGAGATCTGATGTCTCCTGCCTCATCGCACTTCGTCTCTTGCATCCGATGACGTAAGTCTATCTGGACGAGCTCTGTCTTCCCTTCATGGATCTGACATATCTCTTCCCAGATCTTCGACACGTCCTTCAGCTTCTGGACTCACAGTAACAGCCGATCGGTTATCGTGCTGAATATCTGCTGTTTTACCAGTGAGTTTTTCTGGTGGTATTCATTGGTATGTTTATCAAGTTCATCGTAATCCACCTGCGTAGGCGTTGTCCCGTCTGGCTTCACGATAACCTTCATCTTCTGGTCAAGCACAAAGGGTTTCAGCTCACTTGCTCGACCGTCAGTATACCGCATCAGACCTCTAGCGCCAATGGCTGTTAACGTCCGCTCCTTATAGGTTATCCAGTTCGAGCCATCTTCGGCAAGCTTCGGGACGTTAAGCAGGGTGGTGTTGGAGCTGGGGAGCGATGTATCCATGGTCGAGACAGGGCTCATAACCTGTGGTGAGTAATTATATCGCGGGCCTTCGGGGACGTTCTAATGAACAAGTATAATCTCAGTCTCTTTGAAGAAAGGCTCGTGCAACGAGCTAAGTACCTAATGAACAAGTATACTAACGACACGTTAGCTGCGTTCTAATTGATACGTGAAGAGTATGTACTCACATCTCAGTCTCTTTGAAGAAAGGCTGAGATGCGCTCGTGCTACCAGTGGCGTTCTTATAGTAAGCTATATAGTAACGAAAAATACATCAAATGAATAAGTGAAATATTGGAGGACTCGAGCCGACGTCAACGCGTCGCTCGACAATGTCCATTTTGGCTTGGGCTCGGACCACCTGTCACTCTCCCTCCTCAACCATCTCGGATCGGTCGGTCTTCTCCGTCTCTGATCGTTCGGATCGTTCGGACTCCAACAGCCCTCAGGCAACCCCTCAACAGTAATTACACAATTCCTTTGTTTCACGCAGCTACGAATGCTGTGGCTCGTTCTTGATAATTATTCCATCTACCTTGACAACGACCTTCTCTTGAAAGTCATGTCAAGTTGGCCGCACATGCACGGCCTGAGGTTAAAGGACGATGAACCCCATCTACCTACTGTTACATTCCGCGGATTTTTCGCAGCGCTCTGTCAATGTCCCCACTTGTGTCCCCTGACATTACCAATTGACGCTGTGAATATCAATATCGATCCTAAAGCCGAATCATTTCAACATAACTCCCTTCAAGTTTTGGACGTGGGCCACTCTGACGTAGCGGATGCTGAAGCCGTCGCTTGCATCATTTCTCGATGTTGCCTGGTGTCGATGGCGGCCAAGTTCGATACTATGGAATGGGCCTCGGGCATGAGACGTCACGGTGGCACGAGGTCAACCGGCTCCTCATATATTTTAAGTCTTCTGCGGTTCTTAGCTGTAGGAGTAACTCCTACGACCTGAATTTGGGATATATATAATCATGTGGGGCCATTTTCCTGGAGTTGCCACCATACTTTTGTGTCCTGTCTGACGCCGTTGTCTTTTCTACTCCCCTCGGACATTGAATCACTGTATGATATAGTTTCGTCACGTAGTATGTATGTCCGGTGTTTGCATGTAAAAGACGAACGTATTTAGAGGGGCTATACCACACGAGCCCCATCAGTAGCAGCATGAGCCAGGCCGGTCTCGAGCCTACCATGATAGCATACGTTTGATATTAACACTCGCTGATTGTGCTATTGAACTCAACATAACATTGGCAATATCACTAACTGACACGATGTCCTTCCCCTATACGCGTACGCCCACTTATTACTGGAGGATTTATCCAATAGGCAGATTCATTGGTAATAACAATCAAAGGGATCGCATCTACAGCGCACAGTTCTCTTTTGCGTTTTTAGGGGCTTCTCAACCTGTCACGCACCGAGCTAAACATTCTCAAGAGGGGGTGGGCCATCATCATCTGAGTCAGAGTCGGCTGGTTCGTCCCCGCCTGATGGGCCGGCGTCACCAGCACCTCCGCCCATGGAGGCCATCATCTGAGAGGATATGATCAGCACGATGAAGATATTGTCAGAAGTGACCCACCTGGCTGAAGTCCATTCCACCCATGCCTCCCATGCCCATGTCACCCATGCCGCCCATGCCACCCATACCGCCCATACCACCCATACCGCCCATGCCACCCATACCGCCCATGCCACCCATGCCGCCCATGTCACCCATGCCGCCAATATCTTCATCCAAAGGTGCGCCATCTTGCTCGTCTTCATCGGCCCATTTGCTGAAGTCAGTCTTGATAAACGGCAGCTTCACCTTATCCTTCGTTAGTCGTGGCCAATATTCACTTTTGATGTCCTTCTTTCGCAGCACCGCCGTGAAAGAGCGCGTGCTCAATTTGCTAAGAGACGCCTAAGAGACGATCAGTGGCGGGTATTTGGATACTGTGATGAAGAAACGTACTTCTGTGTCTACTTCACCAAATAGCGGGAACGAGAACGCATATACTTTCTTGTCGCTGATGTCCGTAGATGGTGTTGGAACGATAAATTCAGAGAGTTGATATAGCGCTGACTTACGTTTTTGCCTCTGCTTCGAAGGTAATCTCAGTAGGAGTCAGTACATATTTGAGACTTTTCTCGTCAATGTCTGGTACGTTCACGGTCAAGTACACGATGTTCTGATGCGCGATCGCAAAGGGGATCATATCAGTACAGAAATGATCAATGATAGAAGTCTAGGCACACCTTGTCAGCGACGGTCTCGCTGCTGCGTTGAGCCCACAAAACTTCAGGACGGTTTGTCATCGCGTTTTAGGTGATCGTGAAATTGGGAAAGAGGTTTATATGATGCCTTCGAACAAAGGAGAAAGACGAAGAAACGCCTAGTTTTTCTAGGCTACGCGGACGCTAGATCGGCAAACGCAGCCACACAAGGTCACGTGAATGCACCTCCATGAAATCTCAAAGGTAGACACAGGCAGGTTAACTTAACAAATGTCTTCACTAGATGGCGGCGAAGAGAAAGCAGCGGAGGAGGTCACAATGACCATGGATGAAAGAAAAGCAAAAATGGAGCAGCTAAGAGCCAAGATGGTGCGTGGTCTTGCGTCCCTCGTACTCCATGTTCCTTATTCACTCTGCCACAGCGTTCATCTACGAAAGCTAATCGTGCTTCCCTCATTGAGGAGTCTGCCAAAGCCAAAATGACAGTACGAGATGCTGCACGACTAGAACGTCAACGGAAACTTGCAGAGGTGTTGCGCACGCAAGCTGAAGCCGAGGAACGGGGAGAGGATGTGGAACGGCAGAAGAATTGGGAATGGACAATAGAAGAGAACGACAATTGGGAAAAGAAGAAGGCGAGGAAAGCACGGAGAGCAGACTATGAGTTTCACGGTGCGAGATTTCTGCTCTTCCTTGCATGATGTCACTCATACTTAAGTCTTTTGTAGACGATGCTCATGCAGCTCGACGGCGCTACAAGAAGGACCTTGACCTAATTAAACCAGACCTTGTTGCATACAGCCGACAGAAAGAGGTCGTGCTGGGGTTGGCCCCTGGGTCGCTTGCCAAGTCTGGGAGCAGTTCTTCTGCTCTCACAACATTTGATCCTTCAGGCGGACAGGTCAGTACTACTAACCTTTCCCTTTTATTGTATTACTTACTGTGTGTATTTCTTAGATTGTACCAACCGCTGAACAACGGATGGCCGCAGAGAGCTTCTACCGAGATGCTAACACACTGTTGTATGCCGACAGCAAGCCTACTGAAGATGCCATCGATAGAGTAGTTGGCAAGATAAACAGAGAGTATGTTGCTGTGTTATTTGGCTTACCCTGCGGCACTGACATCACGTCGTAGCATCGACAAGAAGGGTAAATTCTCTCGAAAGAGACTCAATGAGGAGGAGGGCGATATTACCTACATCAATGAGCGGAATCGGGTGTTCAACAAAAAGGTTTGTCATGGCACATCCATGTCCTTGAAATATGAGCTGACGAGTGACAGATTGCGCGATACTACGATAAATATACCTCAGAGATTCGGGCCAGTTTCGAGCGGGGAACAGCATTATGATTGCCGCCGCATCTCATTGCAGTGCCATAGGCACTTAGAGCTCGTTCATCTACTCACTGTAACATTAATATTTTGGGACCTTGTTTTGATATCGATGCGCGACTGCACAACAACTCGGGATGCAGGGTAAACGGTTGTCAAAGCAGTAATTGATCATTGCGTACCAGTACAAGGTGTACTACCAGAGATCGACGTCCAGTATACGATACAGGGTTTTTCTTTAACAGAATCGTAGTCACTTCGTTACCCGATGCATCACGACCGACTTCCCTACCTACTCAGCTGCATCAGTGGCTCTCTTTCGTCTATCTTGGGTGATGTCGTCCAATATTGCCTTGGCACCATTCGACATCAATGTCGTTGCAAGCATTCTACCCAACTCCTCTACCTCCTGTGTGCTCCCAACTTCTTGCGAAAGAGTATCTTGAACGTGCACGGAACCATCGATTGATGTTACACAACCCGTTATTGTGAGGGTTGCACGTGTCAGGTGCCCATCGCTTTTATCGATCTGCGATAGCGACGTAGAGACGCCAACAGGAACACTACATCCACCTTCGAGTTCTCTCAGCAAGGCCCTCTCTGCGAGGCACTTCCATTGTGTTTCCTGGTGGGTTAGCATTTTGCACAATTCGCGTGCTTCCTGGTCATCCGTACGAATCTCCACTGCCAAGGCACCTTGGGATACAGCATAGTAAAGTATCGGTGCAGCGAGATCTGCCGTAACGCGATCCCCCATGCCTAGCCGCACAAGACCAGCTTTCGCCAGTATGAGTGCTGTATAAGGACCATCGGGCGCATCGAGCTTCGCCAGACGGGTATTTCTGGGGATAGAATTAAGCTTAGCTTGAAAATAAATCCACGGCCTTACAGATTTCCCCGCTGCAAACATGTTAGCATGTGCGATGTGTATCAAGCGCCAATAACCTACGACGTCTAGGAAGACCAAGCCGGGGAAAGATTTTCGCAATTGGGCGACTCTCCGGACGCTGCTGGTACCCACTACACTTCCTGCAGGGAATTCTTCCAGAGTTTTGTAGGGCAAGCCCTGTTTCACCACCAGACTATCAACAGGATTCTCTCGCTCCAAGATCGCCCCGATCTCGCAGCCATCTGGTAGGGTTGTTGGAACATCCTTCAAGCAATGGACGAGCATGTCAACCACATTCTCCCTCAATGCAACTTCAAGTTCTTTGGTCCATAGTGCCTTTCCTCCAAGTAGATATAATGCTTGTGATTGATTCTTGTCGCCCTCGGTGGTCATGAATGAGGTGCTGAATGAAAGCGACGGAAATGCAGCCTCGAGGTCATCTCTGACGATATTCGTTTGGATCTGTGCGAGATTGGATGCTCGAGAAGCTAAAACAAAAGTTCTTGCCGATTGTGAAGCCATGGCGAGTTTGGATCAAGTAGATCTTCTGCCGGTTTAGCTCACCGGAATAATCCGGTAGTAGTCACGCATCTGTCACGGTTTACATTGAACAAGCTTGACGAACAAAGTCAGAAATCGTCGTTGCACATTCATGTGGTGAGTAGCTACAGTAAGAGTAAGATAAGTTCATCATTCATGATTTTAGGTGCACAAGGTGGTTCCTGCCGCTGTTGCTTTTGCCTCTTCCAACCGCTCAACCTTTCTTTTTGGTGCTCTTCCTGTTTTCATTAGCTTTGCACGCAAAACCATGGTGAGGCATATTTTGTTATGAACGTGTCCAGGTATACTGACATACATGTAGCTTCTACTGCATCGTTCTTCTCGCAGCTCTATTTCTGTCATCATGTTATTGGCAATCATTTCCTTTGGAGACGCGCCTCTCAATTCCATGGTCCACCAATATCACCACCTTTTATGATGCATTGCATGCAACTCTACCACCTGATCTCGACCTGCAGGAATACATGCCACCCATAATTCGCGTTAACGACAGATGCTGGTGTGATTTTACCTCGGGGATTTTTGAACCATACGATATGCAGAAATGGGAGAGGGAAAGTGTGGAGAAACTAGCTGCAGATATGGTACACCAAATGAAGGGGCGCACGGAGAAGCTCACTGAAGCAGAGGAGTCGCCAAGCACAGCAGGAGAAACACTATCACCCGAGGAGACGCATTCCTCGGCAAATCATACCGTAAACGTCATAACCACCCAAAAGTCCACTTTATCAGCAATTCGTTCAATGTTCGCCAAATCGGAGGCTCGAGCCTCACCATCAATCACGGATATGGAACCGGTAATGACGACGACAACGTTGGTCCCTTCTCCAACGTCGTCGCCATCCCCTCGTCGACCACTTGAATGTGACCTTAATCCATATGGGTTTGATCTCATTCTCGATTTTCATTGGCCTTAGGTCGACAGGAAAAGTAGTGTTTGACGCATGCTGCTCGAAACGTGTCTGTATCATCATTAATATTATAATCATAGACTAGGCATCTGTTGTATACTATATGTGTCTACTGCAGAGTCTAGACTTTCGAGCGTGTGAAATTCCAGCCCGGTAGCCGCGGCAGAGACATTCAGAACCAGAAAGCTTGCAACTTGTCCTCCTTCTCAAAAGTAATAAGTATCTTCAGCTTACACTAGTGGTTCCCCTTCTTTCGCTCTCGTGCGGAATGCGACTAGATGTCCTCAAAGTATAAGGGAAAGTCTGCAGCCGACCGGCCAGACATTACCCGTGCAGCGTTGGACCCGGAACCGTCCACAATCCACAGCAAGATGGACTTGGTGTCCAAAACCCTCTTCGCGCCTTTCAGTAACAAGAAGAAAGATTCCTCGCGCATTTTTGCAGACCGTGAGCAATACGCGTTTCTACTCATTTCATTGATTTATTTTCTTCTAGTGGCCCCCGTAATAATGACTCCCCGTATGATGAACGCCGCGGCGACGGTATCCTCACGTTCGCGAGGTTCTCTTGGTGGCTCAGCTTCTGGAGGATCCCGGTTAGACTTTGCAACCCTCGGACGCGCCCCAATGCGTCTCACCCTAGGTAACCGCCGCATCACCTCACGAGACCTGCAGATCGCCGAGGCAACCGATGAGCTCTTGGACGCAGAAATCCCAGAAGCGGAGGGTGTCGCATCTGATGTGAGCTTACTTCGTGGTTTTAATGCGACAGTTCCTAGTTCGGAGAAAAACCGGACGCGGCGCAAACAGATGCGGAATGTCGAGACGCCAAGGATTGGGCTGAAAAAACTGGGAATGAGTGCGAGAGGGCTGATGATGGAAGATGAAGAGGAGCGAAGTGCCGCAAGTGAAGAGGATGTGGTAGTGGTTTCGCGTCCCGATGAGCGAAGAAAACGAAAGGGGAGGAGACGAGGCAGGGAGAGCCTTAGTGCAGCAAAGGCCCTCGGCAAGGATGAACTTAGACGACAAACCCAGGAGATACTACTCGACAAGGAGAATCTCCATGTTCGACGGGTATGTCATACTATCTCGCATCATGACCTTTCTGACGTAGCGCAGAGTCTAATAAACAGTGAAATTGCGGAAATAAACAATAAAATCCAAGCGCTGGACTCAATACGTGATAAACTCGAACAAGACCTTCTTAAATTGCACGAGGATGAATTGGAATTGGATGATGAGCGTAAGGGACAAATTTAATGATACGAAATGTCACTGACCTGCATACAGTTGGGGGTGTGCAGGAACGAATAGAATTCGAGCAAGCTGCCTTCCGCCAGAGTGACAACGCCAACACTGCAGCGGCACCTCATGTTGCCCCTTCGCGGCGGCGGAAAGGTAATTTGTAGCGAATTTGGTTATTGCAAATGGTTTACCAGTGTCTTGAAGGACCCGTTTTCCTACCGTCAGAACATGACGAGCTCCCACCAGGAGTAGCATTCATGGTGAGCTCAGCATCCGATCTCATCCTGTAAAATCACACCTAATTGGATGTAGACCCTAGAAAGTCACCTCACACCAATAACTGCCCTTGACTTCTCCGAGCCTTACGGGACGCTCGTAAGCGCATCGCAAGAGGACTCTCAGCCACTACTTTGGGATTTGATGACAGGCGATCCAATTGGACGATTGCGTGGGCATCGCGGTGCCGTCAAATGCATACAAGTCGAAGATAACCTTTGCTTGACCGGCGCAGAGGATGGCACCGTGCGCTTATGGGACCTTCGACTGGTAGACGAAGACGAATGGGAGAGAGATGGTCTTACTGATGTTGCGGAGGAAGATGAGGGCACCGCTTACGATGGGGAACTCGTCGAAAAGCCAAATGGAATTCGGTCAAGTGAACCCAGCGAAGCAGGCACGGTTGACCGCACCGGACCTTGCATCAGGACCTTCGAAGGGCACAGTAAGGCTGTTACTGCGCTTTACTTTGAGGACGAGTGTCTAGTAAAATATTTCGTTCGTTCTCTATTTCCATATCATCTCACTGCGCTCGCAGGTCACTGGTGCTTCGGACAAGACACTTCGTCAATGGGACCTTACGACTGGACAGTGTGTCATGACAATGGACATCTTATGGGCTATTTCCCATCCACAGCCCACGATACCAGGCAATGGTTTACCGAATCACCTGTTGTTCCCAGGTGCCGCGGCCTCTGCAGGCCACTTCGCAGTTCCTACACCGCCTTATGCAGACGGAAGTTGGGAGATGTACCAAGACTTCGTGGGTGGAGTCCAGTTCTGGGGTTATGGGCTCGTGAGCGGTAGCGGGGATGGGGCGGTACGAATGTGGGATAGTAAGTTGTCATGGTCCCCTCTGCCGCATTTGACGTGACAGTTTCATCTACAGTGCGGACGGGACAGGCTCACCGAACGTTGATGGGACATACCAGTCCCGTGACTTGTCTTCAGTTCGATGAGATGCATATTGCCAGCGGAAGTCTTGACAAGTCAATACGGGTATGTACGTTGATTTCTATGGCTAGAGACGTTCTGAAGCGCCTTGTAAGATATGGGACGTCAGGACGGGCGGCACATTCGAAACCCTCGAGTATGATCATGCCGTGACCGCGTTACAGTTCGACACCCGCAAGGTTATTGCTGCTACTGGCGAAAATGGTGTGAAGGTGGGATTCTTGGCTGTTGTTAGTACCGCTGATTGCTCACTCTTTCGCCGTTGGATATCCGTAGATCTACAATCGTACGAGTATGCAACATTCGTCTCTTCTCACGAATGGACATACGCAGCCCGTCGAGCGCCTACGATACATGGACCGGTACCTTGTATCGGGTGGACGCGATGCTACGGTAAAGATATGGACTCTATGATTGTGGGAAGTCTCGATCGGACTCGAGATCCTAAGCATCTTCGACTGTCGAGGACGTTGACGCCAATTAGAATCTATATATACCTCAACTTAGTGAAAGACAGTTGGTTATAACTTAGCACCAGCACACGCAAATAGATGTAATAGCATACACGATTTTGCATTCGGGAATCCCCTTCTTGCGATGTCAGAACCTTCACTTGCAAAAAAAGACACCTAACGCACCGTGGCAGGCTTTAATACAACGGTTTGCAAACTCAAACACTGGAGTCCGGTTGTGTCCCAACACTTTCCTTTTACCGTTCTTCGGCACTCGTCAATTATTTCCAGCCTACGGGACGCTGGTGATGTTGGGTCCCGTTAACACAACGCTGACTTTCCTTCGACCGTTCTCTGGCGCTCGGAGCTCGTCGATTATTCCAGCCTACGGGAAGTATTAGACGCTGGCGATGTTAGGTTTCAATATGAAGACGTTCTTTGGCGCTCCTGCCTCACACTCCTGCTTCGTACCTAGTATGTGGAACGGTTATCTCGAGCAATTTGGATATTCGACACTGGTGATGTACGAAGATTTTCCTTTTATACCCCGAACTAACGATGAGCGCTAGCAACCACTCGGTCATTAGATGATGAAACTTGAAGTTCCATCACCTCCGTGAGTTCAGGCTTGACCGCCAAGGGCCACGAGCGTCTGAGGGTCTGCTTAAAAGCCTCTGCGACATTGGGCCACGCAGTCAAGAATCCACCGCTTTACCGAGTCTTTACACACTTCCCGTGGCTGCATCAGCATCTGAAAGATCAAATTCAGCATTGAGAATGAGCATGGATATACACAAGTAAGCCCACTTTACACTTCGTAGACTGCGGATGAACTCATAAGCTTACCATGAAAAGTGAAGGAGGGCCACGAAGACGTCAAGGAGGCTTGAAACGAGGAGGAACGAAGTCGGAAGATGGTCGCGGTCGATGCCGAAGTTGAGAACAGGTTAAGACTACTACATCTGCGCCTTTGCGGCGCCTACTCGTTCAAACGTTCAGGGCGAGCACCGAGGGAGACCTGGCTATCCGTGGACAAGGAATCTCAAGTCAGGCTACTCTGGCTAGAGGGCACTGCGAGTCTGGTGAGGAAACACGTACGGGAAACCAGCCGATGCCGCCCCTAGGATCACCGTGACGTGCATCCTACATCATGTAGTTAAGTAAGACCTATCCAAATTCCTTGAAGCAAGCTGGTCATTCCACCATTCCGTCACGGTCAGTCAATCGACGACAAGAGTACCTTGTGCATTGGTGCGATGAAGCCTTAAATTTCTGGGATGCAAGAAACAAGCAAGGTAAATATTTCTAAGTCTCGTTGGCGGCTCCAGTCCAGGCCTGCCAGGTACGATGGACCTTGGTTTGTTCAAGCCCTCGTCAACGAAAGAAACGACAGAAAAGCGCTTCTAGAATCTAGCCACAGCAAACAAATGGACCACATCAATAGGAGAGCAAGATGAGCATTTAAATCGAAGCTAATTCATGTCTGCCAATGTGCAAACACAGCAAGCGGAGCAGCAATGAGAAAGACGAAATCAAGAAAGGAGGTACATGGAAGATGGGAGCATAAAAGATATAGAAAGCAAGACATGATAGATAGATAGATAGTTTTCAACGGCAGATGAAGTTGCCAAGCAAAGGAAGTCACGTTAGGCTCTCCTATAGCCAACTTCTGGGGCATCGCGGCGGGGGGGATAGTCTCTGACACGCTTGTCGTCCCTCGGAGGAGCAGACCTGTCGCCAGGATATCCATTGGCGCCAGGGTAGGCATCATAATGCGCAGAGCGGGGTGGAGGGCTCATCGAGCGGCGACTACTGATATGTGAGGGTCATATTAGGATATGATATAACAAGGAGCTCACCGGTAGCGAGACTGCTCAGGACTGTGAGAACGTGGGTAGTCCGGTTGGCGAGGGGGTGGTGTAAGTGGCCTAGGAATGTAATCCCTTGGAGACAGTGAGACTTTTTCAACCAAAATACGAGAAGTCAGGCCATACCGGGGAGGTCTATCGTAATCGTCGCGGCGAGGAGGGGGACCAGGAGGTGTCCTAGGCCTGGAATTCGAGGGAGGGTACCTATCATCTAGCGGAGGCCGCCTTTCAAAGCGGTCATAGTCCCTTGGTGGAGGATAGCTTCTCGGTGGTGCATCCCTGTCGTATGGGCGATCATACCGGGAAGGAGGTGGCGGTGGAGGTCCCCTCATCCTGAAATCGTCGTAATCGCGGGGGCGTGGAGGGGGCCCCATTGGATAATCTCTATAATCCCTCATAGGCGACGGGGGACGCCGAAATTCTCTGCCAGGAGGCGGTGGCAGCGGCGGATAGTCATAATACCTCGTTTCCTGTGGAGGACCTGGAGGGTAACGCGCAGGGGGACCAAAGTCTCTAGGAGGCAAGTAGTCCCTTGGCGGCTGTAATCGCTCAATCAATCCGGCATCCTGAGAAGAACCTCTAGGACGCCTGATGGAGTGAGTAAGTAACCTCAACAGCAAATTTATATAAGAACTTACGATCGTAAACGAGGGCACTCCCTAGTAAAGGTAAAGCCGTTTGTTAGCAACAAGCGCCTGTGACCATTAGCTGCTTACCTAGCCCAATGACCGGTTTCACCGCATCTGAAGCAAGCACCGGGATCATCAGAACGCCTAGTAGCGCGACCGCGACCGTGGGAGAGTTCCACGCGGATTTTGTTACCCATGAAGTACCCTTCATTGTATTTGGCAACGCTTTCTTCAGCAGCCTCGCGAGTGTCAAATTCCTGTTCACGAGCATGAGATCACACATATGACCAGAGGCAGTGATAACTTACGACGAAACCATAGCCAATTCTGTATGCCAGACCTTGAATGAATACCAAGTCCCAAAAAAAGATTGAAGAACATACTTCAGCTCGATATGGGCGATCCTCCCAATCTTTCCAAAACAACTTTGGAGGTCCTCTTGGCGGGTATGGTCTGGTAAACCACCAATATAAACTTTGTTCGGCTGTGCAGCACAATGTGTTCAACATGAGGCCAGACAATGAAGCGAGTCAGAACAGCGAGAAGACAAGGGCAAGACCAGCGAACAGAGGAATTTGCACGCAAGTAACCAGGGACAGATGTAGCAAGTCGCCTAGTCGCAGAACCAACTAATCGCCCAGTATCATAGTCAGGAGACAAGATCATTGCGTAGGCGGTAGAGATCCAAGCTAGCGGGGGATTTCAACAAGAATAAGAGGAGACCTAAGCACCTTGGATATCTTTTCGCGACCGGAGTCGGTTTTGCTGCCAGAAACGCCGTTGTCACCACTGGGGGTACGTTTATGACCAGAGCCGCTTGCTATTTGCCCGGAAGTCGTTTCGTCTGCTGCCAGAGGCGCGTCGTCAACGAGGGGGTCAGCACTGGACATAGGTCCCATGTTATCTGGGTCTTCACCAAAGCCCCATTTGTCATTGGTGTCTTGTGCTGCTAGCGGTGATGCAGCCATCTTGGAGGTTTTGGTGGAAAAAATAGTCTAGGAAATATTTCAGGGGATCAACAGAGCATGTCATAAACAAACAAACTCTGCCAAACATGTTCAAATGCTTTCGCAGGGATGTGTGTTTCAGGGTATAAATCTACATCAATTACTGGCATATACAGTACTCCGGAACAATGATCCATATACACGAAAGTCCATGACATAAACCAATTTGAGAAGGGTCCATTGTTCTACCACCTCAAACTAGTGTCCAGAGCCCACTAGCAATACCAGCCGCAACAAGGACTCCCATGCCCATCAAGGGTCCTTGCATCAGCGAGAACAACTGATGCGGCGCTAGTTGAGCTACCTCCACTACTCGAGGTAGTGGTGGATGACCCGAGAGCGCTCGAGGCTCCAGCAGGGAGAGTGGGGACGGACGTGCTCGTAGCGCTGGCGAGACAGGAAGACGCCGCAGAATTAGCACCGCTGGCGCTGGATGGTGCCTTGCTATTGACGGTTCCATTCCCACCGAAGCTACATGATTGAACGTTGGCTCCGTTTGCTATGTAGTACTCGCTCATCACATAGGACAACATCACCGCTATGGGAATGAATGAATCAGCACTTGAGCAATGCAGTGTTCTCACATCAAGAACTTACTGGGATCGCACTCAGATACCGCGCCGTATTGTCCTGATGTCCCGTTAGCAGAAATCGCGCTACAGCTTCCGCCGGACTGTCCGATAAGGCTGCACCCGTAATCTAGCAACGATCCAACGATTGCCGAGTAGTTACTGGTCGTAGGCGTGAACTGGCAGCTAAGATTGTTTTCGAGACACTGGCAAGCAGCCAAGTTAGGCGTAGGGGGGAGAGTGCTAGAAGCGAGCATATTGGAGCTCTGCTGAGGGCACGAAGGGTAGCTGGCAGCGCCAGCAGCGCTCTGCACAGGCGAATTGGGTGGCGATGCAGCGGTGTACTGAGTCTGTAGGTTACTGAAATCGCTGCTTGTAGTGACAGTTTTGCCATCAGTTGAGATCGTAACCATTCCGAACTGTCCCTGGACGCTCGTAGCTGGGAAGTAGGAAAATGCGACACCACCAGACCAAACGGGAGACATCTCCGAGCTCAAAAGCGCCCCAACTTCTGTCCACAGACGAGGAGGGGAGGTAATGCACCCGAATTCGCTGAAGTAGGCTGCAACATTGTAAGCCGCAAATTCGGCCTCTGTGTTGGCATAAGAAGCCTGGTAGGTTGAATTTCCACACCATTCACTACAGAACGATGTCAATGACCAACATTTGGGATGGCAACAATTCAAACTGACTAATTGTTTAACCCGAATAGATCGATGGCAGCGGCACCGGAGTTTGAACCAGAAGGATCACAAGACAAATAGTTGGCCAAAGGAGCAAGCCATGTAGAATCTCCGTCGATTGACGCGTAGCCAACGAGCGCACTAGACTTGATGGAATTACTGGGGGAAAAACATTTAGCCACATGAGAACTGTTTCGTAAATTCGGGTTTAGCCCACAGGTATGATTTCACATCACGAGCAGCTGCCTTGACGAAGGTAGCAGCAGCCGTTCCGTTGGGTGCGATGACTACTTCGTTTCCGACATTGTAAGCCAAGACGTTGTTGTATTTTGAGAAGGCACTGATAGTCTCAATATATACATCAAGTAGATTGGTAGTCCAGGAGGGCGAGTTGCGGTCGATGGAACCATTCCCAGGCAGAGAAAGATCGATGCTAGACAGAATCAATGAACTAGTGGACTGAGACTGCTTCATGGGTACTCACATGGTATAAATACCGGCATTACTAAATGTTTGCATGCAAGAGTCATGGTTCAGCGACGAATTGACGCTGTAAGCGCGAATGGCATTGACACCAAGTTGCTGCAGGTAAGGAAGATCACGAGTGCAAGCAGTGCCGTCTGCCAAGGGGTCGATGAAAGTAGATGGCTCGAGGAAAGGATTGCTTGCGTCCGCTACCACCGCACCTGTACTCATTATGAGCATGGACATGTGGCATGACGGGAGTAACATCAAGTCCACGTCAGGACTTGATGTACACCAATATGACCTTACCTTGCTCCTGGTAGGCTACACCCTTGATATAAAACCTGTTTCCGTCCGCAGTGTAAAGGTATCTTCCGTTGCGAGAGACCGTCTGAATAGCATCAACGCCGGTCAGAAAGGCACCTGCCAGAGCAAGGCCAGCTGCGAAGCGTCGTGAAGTCGCTCGCATAATATTTCTCGCTCGAAGAGGGGGGAAGCGGAATGAAGAAGGACACGGCTGTACTACGCCGTGACTTTTGAAAAAAAAAAGTAGGGAACGTGTGGATGTCGCTGGCTGTCGGCGTGGTATATGTAGCAAGTTAAAATTGACCAGCGGGGTAAAACTGTTGACCTGGGAAGACAAGGGTTGTGATTAGTCAGACCCATATATGGCAGGCACTGTATTCGCAGATGGATCATGGCATCACTGACAGCTGTTCTTCTTCGTCATCGGCGTCACTGGGCGCAACGGTGTGTCTGCTCTAGACATGTGGCTCACACCGGCGGGGCGGATAATTTTTGACGTCGTTGAACGACCATACCAGTCTGGCAGCGCCGCCTGGACTCGAAGTGGCTTATATTATCTACGGCAAACCGACCGAGGGGACTACACGAGCATCAGGAAACGGTTCAATACCTGTGCGTGAGGAGTACGCCGGTGATAATTTTGGTGGATTTTTGATCCTACGCAATCTATTTTTATCGTTACTAGTAGGAATGAGCCAACTTGCTCGCACGTACCACTCGTCGGCGCATTGTTTCTTTCAGGTTGGAGGGAATTATGAAAGCGATGCGTTCATTTTGCACATTCAATGACTTGGGCCTGGAAGCGTGGCGTGCTAGAACACCAGGAATATATATACTTGCGCATGAATGCTATAAACACTTGGGCAACTAAGAAATATATCAACGTGCGATAATGAGACAGCGTCGCTTATTGCACAAAGTCGACGGCTTCAGACTCTTGACTGAGATGACCTTGCAGTTTGGAGGAGATGTTCCTAGCATGCACAGTTTATGTGCTGAGTCGCGAAAGTGGTCGGAAATAAACACACCTTGGCAAGTTCCTGCCCCTCGGACAGAACAACGAGGTAAGACGGCAAACCCTTCAAGCATCACTGCCTCTCGAGCCAAGACAGGAGATGACAATTCCAAAAAGACTTAAATAGATGGTTGAGCATGTTGTCCCATGGATGTGGTGTTCGTGAGAGATGGAAAGCCCAGTTTTGACATGCGTACTTGAGGAGGCTGATCGACTTCGTCCCCGTGCTTCGTTTGCGAAATCCGCAAAAGCCCTCACAGCATGGATGATCTCCATGTCAGATGTAAAATGACCTTGGGATGGAGAGACGGGTTTATCCTGGTGTCTTAATGCGAGGAATGCCGGAAACATCAATAAATCTGGCAAGCTCTTAAATTGCTGGATGAGTTGAAAAACTGGCAGTAAAAACAATTCCGAGTCGATTGTGTACTCACTGATTGCTTTCAACGTGCTCGAGAACTCTTCCATCGTCACCCAGATAGAGGCCGCAGGAGTCGACCGCCATGCTTGGCCATGAGGCGTCTGAAGCCAGTCTCGCCCACTACTGGTCTGCAGCCAATATCTCCCGCTCCGGACCTGTAACCAGTCTCGCCCGACCTAGGTCTGCAGCCAATTTCGCTCACCCCTGGTCTGCAGCCAGTCTCTTTCGCTCCTTGTCTGCAATCAGTCACGCCCGCCCATAACCTGCAGCCAGTCTCGTCCCCATTCACTCTGTAGCCAGTTAACCCCGTGCGTGGTCTGGAGCTAGTCTCGTCCGCCCTGTGTCTGTAGCCAACCTCTTCCACTCTGAGTCTGGAGCCACTCTCGCCCGCCCTGGGTCTGCAACCAGTCTCGTCCACTCCTTATCTGCAGCCGGTTTCTCCCACTCCTGGTTTCCAACCAGTCCCTCCCGCCCCTGGCCTGCAGCCAGCTTCTCACACGCGGAGTTCGCAGCCAGTCTCGCCCACCCTGGGTCTGCAACCAGCCTCTCCCGCTCCTAGTCTCCATCCAATCTCGTCCACTGGTCTGTAGCCAGGTACGTCCATCCAGGGTTTCAAGCCAGAATTGTAGATCACGAACTGCGATCTCACCGAAGCCATAGCAGACCACTAAGAACGTGCAGTGGCTCCGGTGGTTGGACAATGAAGGCCAATGAGTCTTTTAAGCTCTGGGGGTCGTGGCATTCCATAGCTCGGTTCTGCTTCCTCAATTCTGACAGCGCATCGAGAAGGGCCGCGCTTTCTGGAATGTCTTTTGTATCATCAAGCGGAAAGAGGCATGGGCGAGTAGGGTGTGAGGTTAGGTAATATGTTGTACTTGGGGGAGGCTGCAGTTTGAGGGGTTTGAAACATATTCACAGGGAGACTACTATCGGTAGGAATATCCATGATACACCGTAGCTGCACCAATATCCCTGCCCTGACCAGGACCAAGAAGTTTCAAGATTTGTGAAATTGGCAGAGGATCCTCGAGGGCAGCGAGAACAGACAAGCGCATGTACGCCCGTTGGGGTCGGCACATGTGGAGAGGATACAGCCGTATAACTTGTACACCTGTTCCTGGTAGCAGGTCGCTCGTCAGCTCGCGCATGAGCTGGAGCCGATCGCGAGGATCATTGTCTCCATCGTCGATGAACTTCATCATCGTAGAGGCTACGATGAAACGTCTACCCGCTCCGCTCGCCAGCCTCGTAAGTTGGTTCTTCGGTGGCTGGGGGGAATCAGGATGGCGACTTTGCAGCTCTCTGAAAGAATGATCCAAGAAGATATAGATGTCATTATCGACATCTGCGCCGTCCAACGAGATTATGGTAGCAATGCTCTCTCCAAAAGTTTCGACTGGTGTCTTGGATACCAGTAGGTGCACTTCCTCTTCCTCGATGGCTTTACGGATATGCGTTTCCGACCTACTCGTGGGCAGAATGTGGATGACGGGAAGATCAGGTTCACGAGGAGAGCAGGGAGATGAGATGAGCAAGCTCGGTTTGGGACATGCATTCATCAAGTGCATCAATGACAAACACCGAGGGCGGACACTCGCACAGTCTGAATCGAAGGCTCCGGAGAGGCTGGAGAAAAAGAACCTCCATCTGGTCGCGAAGGGATTTGTCGGGGTCTAGAAGCGCAGGATTCTCGCAGATAGCTCTGTTCACATCCTCCCGGGTGCTGGGGAAATTGGTGGCAGGCTGGTAAACGAGCATCGCAAAAAAACAACCAGTCGTGCAGCGTTTTGTATGCTTGCGCGAGAAAAAGGACGATCCCAGGAGCCGCTTTTATTGGTCACTTGCTCTTTTACTCTGAAAGCTTTCATCCTTTCAGCTACACTGAAAGCGACAGCAGACTTTCCGACGCCCGCCGTGCCGTGCAGCCAAATGAGCTGATTCTTTTCCCGGTTGTCTGGTAATCCATGGATGTAATTGAGAAGAGCAACCCGGGTCCCTTTCAAACATTTCGGACGGGACTAGCGTTCACGGGAGTCATACTCGGCACTCTTGACAGCCACCTGGGACAGCTTCTCCCAAGTCCCTTCAGATGACCGACGGTCACCAAAGCTGTTCATGAAGTCAGAGAGCGAGAGGGAATACAAAATAGGACTACTGGCATTGATTCTGACTCGTTAACCTAGGTCAATAATCAGATCGGCAAAAATTGTGAGACAGACAAGGACAACTTGGGTCAAATAGCAATGAGCGAGACGACTTAAGCTGGAGGCAGCTCGAAGCCACTTCAGATCGAATGAATGAATGTTTCAAACGGTTCTTCTGAGACTGCCGTGCTATAGAAAGCGACCTCGTTGAGTAGGAGAAGGAGGGTGGGCGCTTGTTTGGTTGCAGGATAGGCTGCAGGTGACTACAAGCGGCAACCGTTGGCATCAGAATCGGGGCACCTTCACCACATCACATCTCGATCCCAACACTAACATTAGCAACAATGCTAGTACAGTCTGTTCTTGCCAGGCTAGCGTGCATTAAGCCTACCGTAACCGCCAACGTTGGTGCGCCAGAGACCAGAAGGTCGTAGTCGGTAGCCAGACCATTGTCATGGATAACCCACTACGATCTTGGTCTCTAGAAGAAGACAGTCGTGCGTTCTTCATTATGGGACATGATGTCTAAAAGCAAAGAGCAAAAACCATAGCCCACCGCGAGGGTCGAACTCGCAGCCTTCAGATCGCCTAGTCGTAAGAGTCTGACGCTCTATCCGATTGAGCTAGGCGGGCGTACAGATAGCCCACCGCGAGGGTCGAACTCGCAGCCTTCAGATCGCCTAGCTTTAAGAGTCTGACGCTCTATCCGATTGAGCTAGGCGGGCGATATCAGAGCGTCTACCTAAAACACTAAAACGCCACCCTCGGCCCATACCGAAAATGTAATCGAACCTTATCGCAGCCACTGTACAGTTTTCCAAACACGGCAACTCTGACTTAGCGGACGATTTCTAATAGCAAGGCCCTCAACGCAAGCAACAGTCCCGGCAAGGTAAGCAAAAGCCTACGCTTTCTCGCTACCCAGTCCAACCTCGCAACAGCCTCAAGCAAAAAGTTCAAAATGACCCACGACGCCGTTTGGTTCTCTCGTCCTAGAAAGTATGGAAAGGGTGCCCGCCAGTGGTGAGTCGCGAAGCATGGTCTGCATCCTGAGTCGTTGAATAATGATCTTGGGACATCTAGTCGCCTCTGTGCGCACCAGGCTGGTCTCATCCGCAAGTACGGCCTTGACTTGTGCCGTCAGTGCTTCCGCGAAAAGTCGGCTGCCATCGGTTTCGTCAAGGTGTGTCTCATAATGATCGAGCGTGTTACAGCCGCTCACTTTCGACGAATAGAACCGGTGAAGTGTATCCAGTCGCACATCCGCATGTTATATCATCATTTCTCGTCACACTTCTTCATCTTGCCAAATCATTCAATCGTCTTGTATGTCACTATGATAATATGCCAACAAGACTAGCATGAAATGCACCCACCAAGTAATGCTCAAAACATCGCCTCGTACCGTTGACAATACGACATCGATCATTGGCGTACCTTGTAGCACACGAAATTCAAATTGAAGACTCCAATAAGCAGCACTATCGTTGCACTGTTCGGTGCTCCACGTCTGATGATTACAGGAATCGTGATGCCTGAATATTGCCCACACGCTTAACTGTCAACTCACGCACATAAGACCCGAAAAGCAACGACATCATAGATTGGACAATAAGTACAGAAGGTAGTGCTGCGACGGTTTAGCCATTAAACAGACATTGCTTTAGATGACGGGGAAGATTAGGGCTATACAAATGGGGTGTGGCAGATAAGAAAGATGTATCAGAAAGCAACTAATAGCAATGGGGTTTGGAATATGCCGGTGCGGAAGTACAAATGCGCGGTGGTATGATAGAAGTCGGCCCTTGCTCATGATTGAATAATCTCCTGGAAGATAGTGAGATCGAGCCGAGCGACGTGCTAGTGGAGGTATCGAGCGTCGAACGCAAGAACATAAAATATACATTGAAACCATTAAAGAGCGACGGCGCAGGTGCGCAACGAACGAATGAGCAGAAACGTCCAAATCGGCATGCAATGTGTCCGTTCTACATGCCATAGCCGTAGCTCTGGTAAGGATCATTCAATGACCCGGCAACACCGACCGTGCCAAAAGGGCTCACGTTAGCATACCCAGCAACGCCCGTGTAGCCAGTGGCGTGGGTATGAGGGGGTGTCAGACTGGCGTTGTGAGGAGAAGTGCCTTGCAAAACGTATCCATCGATCGAACGCGCCTGAAGACCGTGCATTTGGGGACCGAGGTGAGAGTGACCGTAGGAGCCTTGGCCTTGGATACCATACAAGCCTCCTTGGGCATAGACTTCAGCCATGCCATTATTAGGATGCATTCCTTGAGGGACATGCCGGGCCCCAGCGGAGGGGTGACCGTGACCATGATGACCGGGGTTGCCCATGGGCATCATACCCTGAGGAGCGTGGTAACCGAAGCTCTCAGCGTTGGCCTGTTCCCGCTGCAATTTGTTTTGAATCCGCTTGCCGTAAGGAGTGTTGCGAATCAAGGGAAGGACAGGGCGAATGCCTTCAACAAGGAGCATACGTTGCGCCGGCTCGGCATAGTCCAGGGCCGTCTAAAAAAATATCCAGCACAAACCACAAATGCACGAAAGAAAGATAGTACCTGCACACAATAGTTGCCATACGAGTCACGAAGGAGTTTTTCCAAGCGGGTGCGGTTGAGTAGCTCTTCAATCAATATTTTCCTAGTGCTATGTTCGGCAACACGGATGCACTACGAACGGGTGGCAGTCGGCATGAGAACAAAGACGCAAAAAAAAACTCACCTTCTCAATGACATTGGAGCTGAACTTCTGAACAGACAGCGCACAAACATTGCCTGTGAACTGGCGAATAACAGCATCGCTAAAACGATTGTCGTTAAGATCCAAGATATATTGGACAACCTGGTAACAACGCCTGTCAGTAATTTGTAACAGACGAGGAACAGGGTACAGACGTAGTTGCCGTAAGGGTCCTGAACCAGGGTCAACGCGTTGTAAGTGATTTCATTCACAAGCTGGATGCGCTGGTGATCCGAGGCGTGATCGATGCAGCGCTGAAGCACACAGCAGCCGTGGCGGTGGGTAGCGACCTCCACGCAGTTGGCAGCCACCGCATTGTAGATGAACTGCCGGATCAAAGTTAGTCTACCAACACATGCAAACAACGACACTCCTGACCTGGTTATCTTCCGGTGCGAGCTTGTTGAGACATTTTTGAATAACATGATTTCCGTTGAGGTCCTTGATGAGCACTACAACATGAAGGCTGAGCGCAAGAATAATAGAATGAATCTGAGTGTTGTATCTATGATCAGTCTGCGCTCTACGGTAAGTCTGGAAGATGAAAATCCGCTAAAAGCGACTTGCCTGGCGTCTGGTGGACAAGAAGTCAATCATTTTTTGTACTGCGCGCGTACCATGCATGTTCAAGGATATGTTGACGAGGTCTTGAGCGACGGACTCGCAGATGACGTTTCGCTGATCGTCCGTGGAGAACTCGAGGAGCTTCTGGCAAAGGTAGTTTCCGAATGGGTCGGTCATCAGGTCGGCGAAGTGACCAAATGTTTCACGGAAGATCATGTCGCGGTGTTCAGCAACGCCTTCCTCGAGCTTCTTCTGGAGGTAGCGGCAACCATGCTGGTCTTTACAGAGTGTGGGTATTTCGCCCTGGAGATCTTCAAGGCGAGTGCCTGCGAAACGGTTCACTGTACACAAAGGTAAGTAAAGAATAACTAGTTCGAAAAAAATTAATATCCTCACGGTCCATGTCGCCCCTCTTGTGCTTGGGGCCGTGCATGCCGTTCATTTTTCCATCAGCGCCATTAGTACGGCCAATATGCAGACCGTATCGCGTGCCGTTGTGGTGGTAAAGGGCGGTCGAGCCGCTCGTACCATTGGCACTGGTGCTAGACCGGGTGCTCGAGTCGAGATCATACGAATTGAACCGACCGCTGTCCATCTGACCGTTCAACCCATAAACACCGTCGACGCCGTAATCATAACCCATCGGAACGTTGTCATACTGGCCAGATGACATGCGCGAGAGAGAAGGTTGAATGTCGCTCTTGCCAGAGTCCTCGCCCAGCGGGTAACTACCTTGCGAAGACAGACGGCCGCTTAACGCCTGGGAATCAGGAGTGTGAGGGGTACCGGGAGTCTGCAGCAGATGCCCATTGCCACCGTTCGCCATAGACATAGGCGTAGCTGGTACTGAGCGCGTCGTGCTCATGGCAGGAGAGCCTCGTCTGGATGTAGGTGCTTGTCCGTTTGACCCAAGAGACACTTGCGCGTGCTGACCTGCGTGGGGATTAGATGCCCCACCGCCAAGGGTATTGGTAGTAGACAAACCAATGGGGGAAGACGTCAGCGTCAATGTTGGGTTGGTGACAGTGCGCCGATCGTTACGGGAGCTCAAACCGTCAGGCACGCGGGGGTTGTTCGAGAACTGTGGCCACTCAGAGTGCTTGTCGCCCCTTGCGGAGAATGAATTCCTTGGCGATGTCTGGGAGCGATGTGCCAGATCCAGGGCAGCCGACGAGGTGGTAATCTTGCGATTTGATGTCAGTTTAGAGTAACAGAGAACGCAGGTCAAGTACCCTGTTGGCATAAGATGCGAACTTGTCCTCGTCAGAGGTCGGGAGATGCCTCATTGCATCTAAGAACAATGAGACCAGGAAACAAAGACATAGACAATACTTACTGTGCATTTCCTGGTCCAACTGCTCGTCAAGCATCATTCCTACATTATACTGCTGGCCACGAGGGCGCTCCTCATCACCGTATCTGCCACGGTTCAAGAGTGAATGCGCTACAGCGCCAGGGCTGGGCGTCGCCCGGGATGGGCGTTCTCCAGCTAAGGAGAGACCTTGCAAAGTGACCAGCAAGTTCCTCGTCGTGACTGCTAGCGGAGGTGCGACGGCTCGCAGGCATACTTTTAGCTCCAGCAGATCTTCCATAATGACCATTCATTCCATGACCAGACCCAAGCTCTGGGGACCGATGAACAGAAGGCGCATAAGTGACCGACTTTCTCTTATCAACCGCAGAACCAACAGCCTTTGAAAGCGTTTCCGCATCCACCGAAGAGTGAGAGAGAGCCGCCCTAACAAGATTGTCGCCATTCAAAACCGCAGTAACCCTTGGAGGAGTGGTTGGCGCCGAGACCGCAATATGGGCTGAACCAGTCGGGTCATAAGGAATGCAAAGCAACTCCTGCGCCTGCTGTTGCTCGAGCGCGCGCATTTGATCCTCGAACATTTTCCGCTGTAATAACCTTTGACGCTCGTGCTCCAGGCGCTTCAGCTCGACGCGCTTCGGGACGGAAGGTCAACTAAAAGAGAAAGATAACGGAAGAGACTTGTGAAGAATACTCACAGCCGACATATCTGGCATATTAGTACCCAGTCTCGCAGCCTAAATAATACAATAAATTATTGGAAAAGTGAGACCACGGAATGATGAAAAATGGACTAACCGAGTCTGCAAGATCGAGGAAAGCAGGAGGACTCTGCTTTCTCCCGTCTGAGGAGCGATTATCGGTGGAATTATTAATGTTTTCAGTGGTAATCATTGCGAATAGCAAAAAAGGTGGACAGCTTTTGTTCCAAAGGTGTGAATGACAGAAAACAGATCGAGGAAAGCGGCAAGAGATTAGAAAAATAAGCCTAGTTGCACACAAAGATCCTGAAGCAAATAATAGTGCGTCAGATGAAACAAAATAAAGTGGAGCGCATTGTAAATACCGACCTGCAAACCAATTTTAAGCCCGTCTATATGGATTGATGGTACAAAGCGGCTTAGTAGGCTATATGGCGAAAAGGTGAGCAAGACTGGGAAGGTCGTATAAGACGAAGTCAAGGACCTTTTTTCAATTCTCCAGTTTTTTGACGAGGAAAACTTGAAGGGAGAACGGTGAAGTTTGAGTAGTTATGAACAGCGTATTTAAGGCACTTCGCTAGCCGGCGTGGGTGATTCTGCCAGAGCAAAAATCCCGGAAGGACCCCGCTTTTTAAAAGTCCGATGCGAACGGCAGCGAGACCTACCTTGACGGCACTTGCACCTATTCTTTCGTAATCGCCGATCCTCCATAAGTATTCAATTCATCCAACTCTCAAAATCCTCCTTCCTCCGCTCATTCTCCATTGCTAAAATGTGTTCATAATACTTTACAAGCCCGCCAGATTCAGAGTCGACATGCGCTGCATTGGCAGCATATTTGACCGGAGAAGTCTAAATTTCCATTGTGCTTTAGACCCTTCACGACGATCGAATTGTAAGCTTATGCTCGATACTACGTTATCTCAATGCACCGGCTGCGGCTAGCGTCCCTCTGCCGTTGCATACTAAGTAAGGCTGCCAAAATTGTGCCAGAAGCCCATTAACCTTCTTGCCGCCCGCGGTCCTTTTGCGGAGCTCGGATCAGTGGCCGACCAGTCACGGCGCCAGAACTTTTGAAAAAACGCGCTTAGGAGAACAAAATCTGTCCATTAAAAGTCCTGCAAAGCTCGCCTTCATTAAGATATGTCAGAATTCATATAAAACGTGACACACGTCCGCTTCCCGGACAATCACCGTTAGCATTACGAAGCACGCGCAACCACAGCGCATGGTGCAACCGCAGAAGCGTCATCCACAGTTTTCTCCATCGGCTCCTTCGGCCCCTTAATAACGCTCCTCGCCTCCGACTCACCACCCTTACCCTCACCACAATCAACAACAACCCCCCGAATAGTTCGTCGATCCTCCTCATCCTCCCCCATCCTCAAATTCGGAGCCGCCAACCCTGTACGGCGCACCCTGGACTCCATCTTGTGCTTCTTCATCGGTCTCAGGGTCTAATCTCACCGACGCCCGACCGATGGCAGAAGCGTTCCGCGAACGTAAAAATCCCGGTAGGGGCGGAAATCCAATTGATATTTTCGAATAACGAGAGAAGGTACTACCCCCTTCGGTAAATGGAGCAGTTGCTGTGGGCGTCGTCGCACCGCTCTCGGTTGGGGTTGTACTCTCGGCCTCTATGTCTGCAGGCAATTCGCGTGGACTAGCCTTTGGACTGACGGGTGTGAGCACCAGCGCAGGAGGCGGCGATCGTGCCCGTGGGGGTGTCGCGAGGCCGGAAGAAGCTGGCGAATCGAATACCCGAGAGTTGCTTGTAATAAACAAATCAGACGGTACAAGCACGGTGCAAAGACTTGACTCACTGGATGCTCGCACATTCACCATCAGTAAGTGTCAGGAGCAAGTTTTTCAGATTAGGTAGTGTGTGTCGCATGTCCAGGGCTCGCAAATCCTTATCTGCCATAAGCTGCCAGTGCCGGCAAAGGTCAGACACCGACCGACATAACTCACAAGAGGGCTTACCAATTCGATGTCCTTGTTTAGCAAGAACACACCATACTCAAATCTATAGGTGTCAACGCCCTTCGAGAACAGAGGAAACCTAATTCATCATGTCAGCTGATCCCACACCAGTGCACGAGGCATCGAGTTTACATTCTGGGACCAACCATGGCGGAAATGTTATCTCTGATCAGACTCCGACTCCCTATACAGGTGATAGGATACGTGAGACCCTTGCCCATATAGATGGCAAGGAGCTGCACTAGCTGTGCAGCAAAACCTAGCGCGATAGCTATTGCATCTTCAGTCACTTCTTTGTGTGAAGCGAGCGACAATGGCGGGGCAGGTTCGGTAGCGTTGAAAGGGATCGGTAACGGAATGGTGAGGATGGTAAATAGAAGCTCTGAGGGAGAGAGCAGCTCAATAGGATATATTCTTGACAGCGTCGAGATCAAGGACGTTCGTATAGGCGGAAGACGGCTCCGAAGGGCATCAAGACCTCGCCTGCACATTTCCATTCAGATTCCACTTAACATCAGCACGGAGAAAGACAAACTTCTGCTCAGCAACTTCCACGGCAGTCTGCTGGTAGCTAGCCTGCTCTTCAGCATGTATCAACCTAGCAGTCGCAAGGACATCTCTCCGCTGTCTTATGTCCTTGCGCCGAGAAGCAATATCTTGACGTACTATAAAACAATGAGCACGAGATACGACTATCGGCGATCATACGGGTCTCACACAGACAAGCCCGTTCCAAGATCTCGTTTGCTTCAGATTGTCGATCTTCGATACGCGCTTGGCGTTCCGAAGCCTCCCGTTTCTATTGCAATTGCATTTACAATTGTTCGCGGGAAACAACCCAAACACATTATACACGTACCAATATTGCAACGACATCACCGGCCAATGCTTTGTCTATTTGCCGAATGACGTCCGCAAGCGACTCCTCGTGGTCGACGATGCATGACCGGAGTGTAACGAGCCTGGACTGCGATGTCAAAAGGAACATAACATATTGATCATAAGCAGTACTGACTGCAGTAAATCTTGTGAACTCGCAGTTCTGGCACCTGTCCTGCGGGATCTGCGCGGTCTGATAGGCTGTTCAGAAGGCGTTCGGGTGAGATGAAAATGTGTTGCTGTAGCCGGGTCGGCAGAGTGTCCGAACTTCCGTAATTCTGTCTCTGGCTCAGAGGTGTAGGCAGCTGGAGAAGGAGAGCGTGAGTGTGGATGTGTCCCCGAAATTGAACGAGTGGGCAGGTAGTATGTTTGTGCGCAAGTGGAAAATGATATGAAAAGGGTATTGGATGGGCAGGCGTGAGGGATGAGCCTCGAGCTAATTGAGTGATTAGAAACCATGAGACAACGAGTTCGGTCCGCATACCTCAAGTGTCAGCGGGACAAGGTCTGTAAGGGTGATATTCCATTTCTCCAGGACGGTCCACTCAGCTCCCTCTGTAGTGGGATCAATTACCGACATCTCCTTCTGTTTTCCTTTGCCTTCGAGTGGAGCTCCACCGGTAGGGTGACGACATGTCTTCGCCCAGAGCTCAATATTCACAGTATCGGCACTTAAATCCGTCCACGGAGCAAACTCAGATTCCGACCGTGCATCAATCACGAAAGAAGGGTTCGTCGAGGGCTGGTGGATGGGGGATATGTAGTTCGGTACGGCGCGAAACGGAGGTGGTTCTGGAGACGCTGGAGAAGCTGGGGGTGACGGCAGCTGGCTCGCTGTGAGGTTCTGTGGGACAGAAGCCGAGGGCTTGTGTGTTTTAGGAACCATTCGTGGTGTAAGGGACGTCCCTGCTGTTTTGACTGGCGGTGTACCTTTCCTGAGGGAGGAAGAGGAACGGGTTGAGGAGGAAGGTTCTGGTCGGGGTAAGGATGGAGCCTTGGAGGTATCCGTACTATTCGGACGTGACATTTTGGAAGCTTTGCGCCCACTAGGTCGCCGAATTAAGAGGGGCTATATCATTGGAGGTGGAGGAGCGTGCGCGTGGAGCACTTTCAGCGCGAGTTCGTTGCGTGGTGGGCGACGGTGAAGGGCATGGTAAAACATCCGGAGAGTCTGGAACAGTGATTGAAATGAATGTTTCCACGAGGCGGGATTGAACAACTTTCTCCAATGTCCTCTGCGAATAATCGAAGAATAAAGATGAAGATGAAACTGTAGTCAAGGTAGGAAGGGGCCTGCGTATTCGAGGTGGAGAGAAAGGTAGTTGTAGATGCACTAAGGGACGAGACCATGGAGCTAGTGCGCACGCGGTGACTTGGTCTCATCGTGGGTGCGGTACCACTGGTTGAAATGGTACGAGAGATAGCGTTGCTCCTTTGCGTGGGCTCTGCGCTCCCGCCTGAGAAACTGACTTTGGAGAGGGCTCTTCCGACGACCTCTCCCGTCGCCGTCGTCCAATATTGAAGCATGATCATCTATGCGAGCACTTCGAAGGGTATTCACAGAGGTTGTGGAGATCCTTCTCGAGCGTTTGCGAGACAGGGTTACATCAAGATCGTCTGAGAGGTTTCCCAAAGGCGTGAATTGGGAATATTCAGCGGGACGGGCGAGAGCAGAAGTAAATGCATCTCGAACAGGAAAAGGTGTCAGGTTGCGAATTTGAATGGACGTTATATGACGCAAACGCCTTTGAAAAGAGTCCTGGTTGTACGACGTTTAAAGAACAAGGGTAAGCAGTGTTTGTGAACGTACCTGTCCATCAATGTGGTCGACGTTGACACTGGCTTGTAATGTATCATTGACGCTGTTGGACATGTCCTATAAGCATATGATGGCTTCCGTCTAGTGTCGGGGTGCTGCTTGTAAAGACCTGTTACCATTCTGGGAGTAACATATCTTTGTCCCGTTTCACTGCCTTCTCAGAATCAGAAATAGCATTTGCGCACGTTCTCATGCCGCCGAAGCCAAAACCACGTAAAGTCGTAAAGGCGCCAAACAGCGCGTCTCCCCAGATGAAGTCAATAGAACCAAAAGTCGCTCAACAGGATACTGCGATGCTCCCTCCATCCGTACCACCAAAAGCCATGGCCATTCTCGAGCCTGAAATGAACGCGCTCATGGATTGCTTAAAGGTATAATCTCTCGAAAAATTATTGGCGCTATCTCAGTCTTTTGATAGAACGCCGTGGTAAGAACCGCTCAGATTTATTCATTTCATGCCGATTCACGAAGACTGTGCGTGACTCAATGGCTGCCAACTATTACCATGTAGTATTAATTCTTATTCGCAGTGGTATCAATAGATATGCTCCATATCCACCTCGATCTTTGACAGATTCGCTCGGACGCGAGGTCGAAAAATTCGATCAACTATACGATGTTATGGAGTCGCGCTTGGTGAGTTATTAACCGCTTCAAATCGAGGTGCGTCTTCCAATAATATCCAAAGCTTCGAGCAATAGCTGTGCTAGAGAGAGACCTAGCTAGAGAGCAGCGTCGCGCTCGCGAAGCAGAGAATGCCGCGATCGCTTCTCGTACTCGTTCCAAATCTACCTCAGAATCTCCAACCACACGCAAAGTTCCTTTGCCTCCACTGGATGTTAACACGGATGTCGTCATGGGTCCACCAGCTCTTCCGGCTCAAGCATCTCCTCCCCAGGGTCTTTCCAATCCCACTCGCCGCGGATCTACTATCTCCCTATCATCCCTGCACCGCCCCCCATTCCCTCTCAAACTTGACCTCTCCTCATCTTCGCTCCGCATGTCCGCAGAAGAAGCCGCTTTATTTTCCCAGAGTTTACCGTCTCCGGTATCCCTTGCACCAAAATCAGCACGGCCTTCAGCTCAAACGGAGCTAGACCTCATGGCTGCGTTTGCTAGTTCTTCACAGCACGTTGACATTGATTTAACTGCCGATGATGATCCCCCTATGCCTCCTGTCGATGCGTCCCTGGGAAACTCAGTAGACAAACCCATCGAGCTCGATCTCGACTCCATCGACATGGAAATATCAACCATGACAGACCTTTTTGGAGATGGAGCTGAGGCAGGCTCTGGAGAGAACAGTGGGGTAGAAGGGATATTCTCACCCGTCACCCCTGACGCCGGTGCTTCAAACCCCGCAAAAGAGTCCCAAGAAGGCGGACTCGACATGGAAATGCTTGGCGCACTATCAGCAGTGGATAATAACAACCACGGTAATGACGTCTTCGGACCATCAGACGCCAACGCCCTGCAATCTGGGCAACATCCCTCGCTTGGAGTCCAGAATGCGCATCCTGGAAATGTAGCGCCTTCCCCCAGTGCAATTCTCGCTAGCTTCGATGCTTCTCAGTCAGATGGAACAACTCACCAGCTTCCGGATGGGGACGGAAATTTCGATTTGTCTGCCCTTGACTTCGACCCTTCCTTCTTCCATCAGTCTTCGGATATGAACTTGATGGATATGCAGGCTTTGCTGGACATGGGGCAGAGTGGGGGCAGCTCTGACGGGTCAAAACCTACATCGTGAAAGTCGTTGTTCACTTGCAGTAATGCACATTGTTCGAATTTTCTAAGTTGATGATATTGATGACATAGTAAGCTATCAAGAATCAGGATGGACATTCCCAGACCAGCTGTCATTCATATCGCTAGCAATAATGACCTTTTACCTTACTTCGGGTCATGATCAATTAACTACATGGCCTACTGTCTGCATCCTCCTGTCAGTCTTTGGCATGAGGCGAGTGTAGTCCTCCCAAAAGGTAACTGAACAGCTTCGCCAGGCTCCACCGCATTTGAGCCACACTTCAAATTTTCACGGCGATTCGCATAGGCTGACTGCCGAACTTCGCATAAACGTGTACGTTGACTCTGAGCCCTCTGATTGGTGCAACGCGCATCCTACGGCATATTTCCAAAATTGGCGCTGCATATAGTGTTAGCCACCGGGTAATCCTCGTTTCGCATACTTCATATAAAATAAAGATGAGGTTCGTTACAGCAGATATCCGTGGACAGTCATGGTGGTCCTTCGTTCATTCGTTTACACCTCCCTATTGTGTGTAGCGAATCTTGCAGAAGCTGCAGAAGGACATAATGGCCTTCTTGGGTCCTTTCATCGACATGGAGCTCGTCATCTAGGAAAACCGAGGCAATTTGGTCAGGCTCCAAAGGTAGCTAGGTTAGTTCTTCGTCGCGTCTTATTTCGGTGGTGTTTAATGGTGCAAATGAAGAGATGTGCCCGAGTCTGCTTCTCAAGCATCCACTGGTAGCAGCGGAATTGCTACCCCTTCAGCTTCTCTCGTCTCTACCACAAGTATTCAGTCTACGAGTTCTATCACGTCTACCGCGAGTGCACCTGCTAGCAATCCAACTCAAACAGCAAATTCAAGCACCTTGCAAGACATCACCACCATCCACTCTCGAAGGTTGGACTCGATCATAGAAAGCATAACAGGCGACCCGAGCAATATATCAACCTGGTTCGTTTCTCTCTTCAAGCTACTTCAACATGCTAAAGTCACCCCTGCTTTAGGCTCACAGATCTTCAGGCAAATGGTAAATGGCCGGACTCTGACATCGATTACGCAACAGGATGTGATGGTCGGCCAGCAAACTGGCCAGCTGCAAATCACTGGGTTCGCATCAGTCAGTTGCTCGAGTTATTTGACATGGCACAAGTATACTAACAGCTGCTCCTCTACAGGTACAATGGCTGCTGCTTGGCATGGAGGACTCCAAGGCTACGATCAATATGTCAACAGTTCAACGCTTTTCACAGCTATCGGGAGCGCTATGGACTACTGGTTTAACAACGACTTCACGAACATAGGCTGTCTTGTTGAAGGAGGCACCGACAGCTGTCCTTGTGGCACACCCGGTTACTGGAACACGAACTGGTATGACAACGTGCGTCTTAAGAAAAGCTGCATCCCTGCATTCCAAGGGCTTATAACATCACATACAGGTCATCCTCATCCCTGGTCTCGTTTCAGAATCTTGTCTTCTCCTCAACGACACTTTGACACAGACACAGTTAAGCAACTGTAGCCACATCTCCCTGCGTGCGTACGGCGCTTTTGATCACGGATATAGCTTCGAGGCTGGAGCAAACATTCTGGACATGGCTAAAATCGGGGTGGATCAAGGTCTCCTCGTGATCAATACTTCTTTGGTCACGGACGCATACAGGAGGGTCCACAACACCCTCGCCATTCAGCAAAATATCAGTATACAAGTTGATGGGGTAAGCCTTCAAAGCCCCAGTGTGCAAATCTTTTGACCGAGTGCCTCTTATAGATCCAGTCGGACGGCTCCTTCGGCCAACACCTCGGATTGCTCTACAATGGTAACTACGGGAACGTCTTGTACGCAAAACATTTCTATTTACTCTGTGCGCATATCTTTAATGCGCTGGATAGCTCGAACGACGTTCTTGATTTCGAGATCGAAGCAGCCGGAACTCAATTCGCTGCTGGCGATGAGCAGAAAGCTGCTCTTGAGACGCTGTACGACGGAGATCGCTGGATGGTAAATCGTAATGTCGAAACAGAGGTTCGTGTATGAATTTTCTGCCCAGCGACAAAAAACTAAGCGGCCGTGTCAAGGTTCTGCACTGGGATCTTGTAAGTCTCAGCGACGACTACTGAGTATTTCTCATGTATGTTTCTATAGAGCGTAGTGGGTCGCTTTATTAGCCAGCCAGTGGTTGCCGGCGCGTAGGTATTCGTCTTTTGACGTGATCCAACTGAACTAACCTCTGGCATAGAGCTACTACTAGTATCCAAACGAACCTCTCGAAGGTGGAAGAACTTGGCGAGCAATGGAATTCAGACGTTCTCATTAATTACGCGAAAAGTCTTTCGGCGAATACAACCGATGCAAACGCGGGAGAATTGATTGGAAACCGTATGTTCTTCGACAATGATTACATGGTAGGTCGAGCCGTCCCTGAGCACCCTACATCCAAGTCACTGAAAATACTCCTACTTAGGTCAATCGAGGTTCAGGCTATGTTACGTCTCTCAAGATGTACTCAACAAGAACCCGAAACACGGAGTGCACGAACTCACAGAATGTAAGGTCCTTCCCTCCCATCACAATCATTGCTCTTATGCCTTATAGCTTCTTGGTTTCCATCTCGCCGATGGCGTCGTTTACACATACATCGAAGGCGATGAGTACGAAGATATAGCCGCTGCCTGGGACTGGAACCTCATCCCAGGTATCACCGTCGACTACAACGCCACAGTTCTCGACTGCGCACATACCAAATATATCGGAAAGGAGGCATTTGTCGGCGGTGTCAGCGACGGACAAGTTGGCGTCGCAGCGATGCGATTCACCAACCCCATGACCAAGTCCTTGTCATGGCAAAAGACATGGTTCTTCCTCGAGAACGATGTTCAATATGTGATGATCGCCAATATCTCCTCGAAGACAGATGCTCCTGTATTTTCTGTCCTCGACCAGAGACGCTTCAAAGATAATGTGTTTGTTGATGGTATGGGGACTTTCGGGGGGAACTTCACAGATCCCCACACCTTGTGGCACGGCGACGTCGGGTATGAGTTCCAAGCAGCCAACGGAACGTACGAACTATCCGTCGAATGGGGCAACAGGACTGGTGACTGGTCTAGCACAGGTGTCTGGACTGGTCAAGAAACAGTCGAGTTGTTCGCTGCTTGGTTGCACCACAAGGACCTCAGCGCCCCCATCTCTTACACTGTATACCCTGCGGTTGACTACAGCACCTTCACTCTCAAACGCGCGTCCACCAACTTGACGGAGATCCAGAACAATGCTTCTGTGAGCGCTCTTTTGGACCAAGACCAAGACACTGTGTTTGGTGTCTTCTGGGACACATCGGGCGGTTCGTTCACGTTCACCGACGTGATCTACGGTCCTATGAGGATCGAATCAAGTGCTCAGGCTGCTTTCATCTACCGCATAGAGACGGGCAACCTCACCGTGGCTGATCCATCACAAAAGTTGTCACATTTGACATTCAAAATTTCGATGGGAGATGGACTGGGACTTTGCGAATGGGGAGGCGAGAGCAGTGTTACCGCGCATTTTGATATGCCCAGAAATGGTTTGGCAGGCAGTAGCGTCAGCCAGATACTGAATTCCTCCTGATAAAACCTCTAGATATCTGCGTGAACATATATACCCTTACGCACATAGATATGCACATTTAACCAACAGTGCTGGATAATCGTCTCATTTCCTGTCGTGATCCAAGTCCACCTGTTTGAGATCAAGCTACTATACATTTCCCGTCATCAAATACTTCTCCACCTTCTTCCGTAGAGGATGTCCATCACGCACGCCAGTAACACGCAGTGCATTTGCAAGTTCTGTCACCAGTCGTTTTCTCTCCTCCACATCCACATCTTGCTTTTCTAGCAACTCCTTAACAGCTCTCGCAAGGCGCCCCTTGGGTAAATTGGACGCGTTCCCGTTTGCACGAGCCCCGGGCTTTTTCCTCCTGTTCCCCTTCAATTTTGGGACAGCCAACAAAGGCTCCATAAATTCCGTTCTAAATCGTCGCAGCGCCAGCGCAGAAAGGGGTATGACACGGTCAAGCGGGCTCGCCGCTTCCGCACATGATTCAGCCTGCGCAAGCTGCTCGCTCGTCCCCCCTTCATCCCACCCCCACTTCTTCAACTCCTCCGTCCGCCTCTCCTTCAGCTTACTCGCAATCTTCTCCTTCGTATCCCCATCCTGTATAGCTTTCGCAACAGCATCAAAAATATCGTTCAAAGTGAGCCAGCCTCTGTCCTCGTCAACGGCGCGTTTCACATAGTGTCGGTTCACATAATTGAGGAGACGGTTCACGGAGTGTGCGCCAGCGGCGTAGCGGTTGAAACACGGGACGATGTAATGGATCAGCGACGAATCATCCTCTGGAGCTCCGAGTAATAGCTCCCGAGCGACTTCCGCATAGTACTTGTCGATATGTTCATATAAATCCGTCCCGCTCGGTGTAAGTCTCTCGCGCTCCTTGTTGGTGCTGACAGCTTCGACTTGCATCGTAAAATAGTTGTACGTTGCTGTGTGTATGCCCATATGATATGAAACGTCGATGACGGGCGCTTTTTCTGTTGAGTTTGAGGGCGAGCGGACGATGTGGTTTAGTGCTGGGAGTAGATATCCCCAGAGTGAGGATAGAGATGCAGAAGGGTTGGCGCTGCCAGCAGAAGGATTGGACATTGGTGGGAGGAGCACCGTAGGCTCAACTTCCTTGCCTTTGCCTTTGGACATGGTCTCAGTGATCTTAAAACTGAAGAAGAGAACCTTGTCAGTCGAGAAGCTGCCTTGAGTGTGAAATCACGTGATATCCGCCGAACTTGCACGGTGTTGCGCCATCTTTGACAGAACCCAGAAGCAGATTGACCAAAGATTGGCACCAGGCACGCCCAGAGCTACCCAGAACAAATATTCTGAATCCGAGAGCACTCGAGGGGCTCCAGCGAGCGTCGCGTTTGCGCATCTTCTGGTTTCATACTGTCACTGTCTCACCTTGTTCACCTGTTTTTTTTTTACTAAGATCAGTATTTGATCCCATCTGCCATCGTGGCGTTAGCCTGTTGCGACATAAATATATTGCACATACAGTTGGTCGTTTGGCACACGGTACGTACTCTCACCGATCCAAATTATTCGCGCAATCCAACCAGTAGTAGTTCCTATGTCTCCGTAAAAAGGTGTATTCGAAGTGGACTGTTCATTCCTTCGCTTACCTTGATAATATCACTAAGTCCCTTGTTCATCTCAGCCACAAATAGCAAGCATCCCGCTGTTAATGTTCAGCCGCCAAGGACTTGGTTCGGTATGTCATCTTTTCGACTGACTCCCTACTGTTGCATGCCAACAACTACGTTTCCCCCCCTCAGCATCCGAAAAATCCCTCCGAAAATGCAAGTGACGGATTGTTCTCTGCACGCTCATATTACACGCTGCGTATCACGCTGGTCATAGTGCACATCGTCTTTGTTATCTTTTATGTTCGTCATCGGGAACACCGTGTGACCTTCTCAACGAACAATGATTTTTGGTCTGTTGTGCTGAGTGCTTTACTCCAAGCATTTTACACCGTACGTGTTCAATTTTATGTTATAGGACATACCAATTTCACGACTTCACCTAGATGATCTACACGACTGTTCTACTCTTCCTTACCCAACGGCTTGCGAATTCAAGAGCACTTGTACGCCGTCTGAAACTGACTGCCATTTATGACATCTCTGGCGCATGGGCGGGCCTCGTCTCTGCACTCAGTAGCGTCTGGCGACAAACTGACATACCCCCCTCGTGGTGGATGACTTCTGCCGTGACGGTCTACCTTGCGAGTATGTCCGTGCTGCATGTCACCTCCTCCACTCTCCTACAATTTCAAACATTCAATACTTCTATTCCGACTTCTGTGCCGACAATATTAGGATGGCCAAATGACCTAACGGACTCCATTAGTGTGAATTGGGGATCCATCACCGCGTTGTCAATCAATTCCCTGGACTGGTGACTGCAGGGTTATCCAACACAGTTTACAATATCCCTCAAACAAGTTCTGTCGTAGGAAATGCAACTGCGAATGCAACGACCATAACCTCGCGGTGCGGATTGATCCCCAATTACAGCAAGCGCTCCATTCAGTGTTATATGGTGGAAATTATTCTCTCCGCGTGGATGCGGGCACTCCCTGTGCGTCGTGGTTGCGGGATATTTTCATCGCCCTGGGAAATCTTTGCAGGGTCTGACCAGACACAAGTACTTCAAGAGATCCCTCAGATGTAAGACTTCTCCGAGATAGTTCGAGTTGATTCTGGAAGCTGAGCGACTGTTGTACAATAGCCTCATAATGTGGTGCCTAATATCTTACTCGTGGTCTCTATATTATTAGAGATCGAGCCTTTGGTACAAGAGGAGGTTGCTGTAAACATGAGTTGGGAATATCAACGTGCGTTTACTTGTTTGTAATGCAGCCATGATTACAAAATATTTTGTAGCTTTCACCAATACGTCTGTGCCTGTCATTCCATATGTCTACTATGTGCTATACTCGGCGTCAGCCAACAGTACAGATGGGGTGGTCGATATGCAAACCAACAGTCTACTGAGCCCCGTACCCATCTGGCAGCCATCCACGCGATGGGAATTGTATCAGTGGATGAATAGCACTTGGCAAGCAGGTGTGCGTTACACAGCACTCATTTTGAGAGGTTACGAAAGTTCAATGATCCACTGTCTATTCCAGATTGGCGCGGCTCTGTCTGTGGCGGTCAATAGCGGGAATTCATTTCAAGATGCAACTCAATATACCATGGAACCCTCGATTATGGATGAGTTAAATTTAACTACTTTCACAACAGCCATTTCCAGTTCGTCCGGTCTCAAAGTGAAATTAGAAATGGGAGGAAGCGAACCACCCCATTGTAACTGTTCAGCGGAGAGAATTAAGCCAACTAGCAACACAATGTACCTAGAATCAAACTGTACGTGAGGCATTGCAGCAGTGCAGCTGCACAACTCATTGGATAGGTACGGGATCATTTTTTGTTCTACTTTCTCAAACCACGCTCTGTTCTCACTCACATGCTCAGCGGGCCGAATCAGCACATTCAGTGGAGGACTTCAACCTAGCAATAGAACGTCCAATGTCAATGAGTAGTTTATTGCCCTACGCCTCAATGTCAGTTTGAACTGCACGGAACTCATTTCTAATTGACCGATGAAACATATTGTAGATTAACCTTCTTCCTGTGAGTTTATGATGATATCTAGGCAATGACAATTTTCTCGAAGATGATTCTAGTTGTCGTTGGCGGCATCTGCATCGGTGGTCACGCTGGGACTGACGCTACACATGACAAGGGCATTCGATGCATCACATGGCAGTCAGGCTGCCATCCCAAATATAAGTGCATTGCAACTCCTGTGGTTGGGTCATCATTCAGCCTCTATTAGTGAGGTCCTGGAAGATGTGAAGCATCCCACGGAGGTCGACCTGCGCCGAGCAGGCATGATAGATGTTTGTTTTGCAAAGACGATATGCGACGAAGAAGGATTAGTCAGTTCAACTGATAGTCTCTCTGGTGAAGTTGACCACCGTTGTGACGATGAGATGTGATTTGGGGAATATTGTGTTTCAGAATATTGGACGGTTTGGTGTAGGTTATGAAGGGACTGTCTTATTTAAAATCTTCAGCGAGTCGGAGACATCTATTTATCGATACAACCGTCAACCTTCCGATAGAGGCTTCTCTCAACTGCAAGGACGGAGTGATTCACATTGGTCACAAGCATATTTTAAGCGTGGAGTACATAAATCAGATTATCATTAGCATGCATAATAAGACTAGGTGCAATGTTCCATACTAGACGATGAACAAACGCACTAAATACATAGATGGAATGTGACATCATGAAGTGATAGCAAATATAGCAATGGTCCCTGGCAAAAAATCCATATATAACCATTATAAATCCGGGGCCCTGAACCAAGTCTAGACGATGCCCAGAACAATGGTGGCGCGGAGGCTGTTCAATTTCTGGGCTGGAGTTGTAGGCTTGACAGGTTGCCCATCCGGGCCGATCTCTAGAATATCCTCGGTCCGCAAAGAGCTCGACTTCCAACCCCAACTCTGGCTGACTGAAAACACGTCCGGGACGCTCGTAAATCTCGTAATAGATGAACCGGTAGAACTGGCACAAGAAATAGTGAAGTAAGCTGCAACAGCAGGTCGGGGGTCGCGATATGGTTGCACTGGAGCAACGGGAGGTGAGGTAGCTGGAATGGTGCTGGGGAAAGAGGGATAGGACGTAACGAGACCGGATGATGTCGATGGGTTTGAATTAGGTGTCGTACTTCGTGATAGAGGGCGAATGGAGGGGGAGGACTGCGATGCAGTAAGTGGTAATGATGGTATTCTGTTGTGTGTATGTTCCACACGATTGAATGTCAATGGCGCCGAATGTGCGGGAATAGGATCAATGTGCGATTGTCGATGAAGATACACTCCGAGCTGAATGCCCTTCTTCCGAACAACTTGCACGTATACATTGAACAAACTTCCCGCGTACCAGATCGTTTGTGAGTGCAAGCGTGACTTCTCCTTCAGTGCGTCGATATCCCAGAATTCCACTGCAAACCTGAACGGAGGGTAGGGTGACCACCGCGCTTTGCCCGTGGCGTCAGATGCTATACAGCCAGATGCGGTTTGTCGCTCTGACTTCAGACCGAAGAAAGTAGCCTCCGAAGTTGTTGCACGAACGGGCGTCTTGCCCTCCGCGCTCGGACTGGACAATGGTGGAGGTGGCTCGAAGAGTTGGTCCATAGAAGTACCTTCGATGCCCCCACTATCACCAATGCGTACGGATGAATCATGTGCTACGGGATAATATGGCTTGCCTTTGTCATCTGCTGGATGTAGTGGAGAGTTCGGAGCTGGCAATCGAGCAAGAATCTCTGCAGTCGTGATGGGCAACCCAAGTTCCTTCTCTCGCGAAGGTGGAGGGCTCGAGGACGGGGATGAGGGAGAAGTGGTTGTGTTGGGTTTGGCTGTGATTTGACATCGCAATAATGACTGATCCCAATGGGCTTCCTGTAAAACCGAAATGGGAACATATGGTCGACCAGTGGTGGGAGAGATGTGCTGCGACGTTGCTATGATATCGTCCATGTGCTGTAGGTATTTGTGAGTGTGCCGCAGCGAGCGGTTAAAGGGAAGTGTCTTTACCATATTGGAATAGTAGATGCCTTCACGGAACAGTATCTCCCAGTCTTTCTCTTCCTCCTCATCAATGCCCTGCCTTCTCCGAAGTTCGACGACAGCGCAAGCCAATTCGTACCGTTCCTTCTCTCCTTTCACAAACAATAAATCGGAGCCTAGAATCTGCCGCACCCACTTCGAATTCAAGCCACCCCTTGTCCAGATCACGGGGACCACATGTGGTTCTGGTACAGTAGGCTCGCTGTGAAGTGAAGGCTTGGTGGGCATGGTATCGGCCCTCTTGCGTGACGACACAACATGTACAGGAACGGGGACTGGGGTAGCAGGGAGTCCTGGACCAAGAGATGCTTTCTCTTCATGGACAAACATGTCCGCGCCCCACCGCGCGAGCCAGCATGCCGCAGCCTCGCCAATCTTGTCTGATAATAAACCATAATGGAAGTGAGGTTCGCGGATCGGCGCATCCTCTGGTTCAGAGTCCGCCTCGGATTCTGCAGGATCCTCTTTCTGCACATCTAAATCCTGTAATTTATCGGACAAGTCATCAGCAGGATCCTGCTTGGTACCTGATATGCGCAGTGGAGAACGCGATGTACTGGATGCGCGACTCTCATGGGTGACTGGCTGTGCAATGTGCTCCAGGCCCACTGCTGCTTCGGCTTCCTTGTCAGGACAAGTATCAACCGGTTTACCGATAGCGAAGTTGAGGTAAGGAATGACGGTGTACGGTCCGATTGTGTTCATGATGCAGTTGACGGCCTGTGATGCTATGGACGGTATGGAGAGATAAACTGCTGTGGCCAGAAGTGAGAGCAAGAGTCTAGGGCTGGCGGTATGATGTCCCTTTGGTGTATCGCAAGGTAGAGGGGAACCAGAAAAAGCAGGGGTGAGTGGGTGAGATGAGCTTGGGATGAGGGATGATGGGACATATAGGGGTGGTCCTCCACCATATAATCGTGCGATGCATATCCTGAATTTTTCAATCAAAGGTTACTGAATAAATGTAAACAACTTACTCAAAAGCTGAAGAGGCATGAGTGTGGAGTGATTTGAAATCGGGAGAATTACACACCTGCACGAGTGATATTGCGGTCATCGAAGATGACGTCAATTTCCTCAGGTCCCCGTAGATGGCTACGAAGTTTAGGAGAGGATTCAAGAAAGCCAGCTGTGAAAAGCGAGCTGAAGAATCCCTGCGAGTACTACCTGTCAGTGGGAAGCGAAGCGAAGACGGGCGCTTAACTAACCGATTGTATGAGGACTACGCGGTGCAGCTTATAGATGGCCTCCCAAGTGCCATGAACATGCAAAGCGACATCTGCTGTGCGCGACTCGAGTAGTGAGTTGTAAATATGGTGCTGTAGATCGACAGAAGAAAGAGCGGCCGCAGTGTTCATAGGCGGGGTACTGCGTTTCAATCTGTTAAGGAGGGGTGTATTATGGGAGGATGAATAAAGCTCTGGGAGAGAAGGAGAAGCGTGTAATACACGAGCTGACAATAGACTAGCTGGATAGTTGGACTCTGCTAAAGTGGTTAGGAGGGTCATGATTATATCGGGAGAACACAAGTCGGCTACTGAGCTCACTTGGCAGGCCAAGCTAAGTACTACTATGTAATACTGCTACCGCATTTCAATATTTACGACCACCATGCAGCAATACACACAGCCTCATCCTCGGTTTTCAGTTCTATCTGGTTCATCTCTTTCGTCAGTAGAACACCTTTCCCCAACCGCAAGTTCAACACGTTTCTCTTTACCTTCTGCACCATCCATAAACACAGCCATTGGAACCCCAAAACCAGGCGTTAGACCTAATATCTATGATAGGAACCTTAATAAAACCCGGACATCAGAGGTCTCCGCCTCCGCGTTTGCCTTTCTTTTCTCTGAGGTCGTCCAATACACGCAGAAGCGCGTAAGTGGAATAAATGATCTCGAGCGCCGGTGAGTACACACTGTCATGCCTCCATGAATTGACGTACCCATCGCTTAGATTGAACACCCTTGGTTATCGCGCCGGATCTCGAGTCCTCGAGCTCATGGTCTGGCGGGCGGAGTCCTCGTCCAAAGCCCCAAAACGAGAAATTCGGTTTCTACCTGCTCTCATGTCCATCCACACCCAAGTGTGGAGAGCGGTCTTTGGACGCCCCGCAGATGCAATAGAGAAGAGCGTCGAGAATGAAGATGAATGTATGATCGCCGTGTTCATCCTATCAGACTACTGAACCATCTTCATCTCAAGACATGATCATTGACAATGATCCTCCGATCGAACGCCACATATCGGTACCTAAAGATATGAACCAGCTCAGCTGTTCATCATTCACTGCTGGAATTGTAGAAGCTGTCTTGGATGGCCTAGGATTGGTAAGTGCTTCATTATCGCACACGCTCTGTGCTGATATGTGTCCAAAGCCTGCACGAGTGACAGCTCATCATACCCCTACACAACAGTTTCCGTCGCGTACGACTATACTTATAAAACTTGACAAGTCTGTACTAGAAAGGGAAGAAATCCTGAAGTGAACATACACTGCAGTTTCCCATGTTCTATCATCCCATGACAAACGGTGTGGAGCTGCCTTTTACCAATTCATGCAAACTTAATTTGAGGTCGTCATCTTTCTGATGTGAAGATTCAGATCGCGACAGTGTTTCAAGTATTCAACGTTCAACACTAGTACTGCAAGCGTCTATCACTTGTTCAGTTCATCATACTTACATAGATCTAGAACAACTGGCCGGATTCCTCGCCGATCACGATGAGCGCGCGCTGTCGTGGTAAAAATGCTAGTAAAAAAAATCGGCAATAGTGTTGCTTTGGCACTTAGCATGATGTCATTGCGAAGCGTGTTATCTAAACGAGCCCAGGGCCTTTTTCGGTTCTTCTTAAGCTAGAGCCAGGACCCCCGGCACCCGGCACCAGTCCTCCCTGCTACATCGAGAAGAGGCAGGGCGAGAAAGAATCGCAAACAGGCACAGAGAGTGCCAGCTCACCAGCGCCTGAAGGAAAGAAAGTGGCTTGCCTAGGGAGACTAACGAGTCCCACTAGTCTAACATCTTCTAGCGGTCTTACCAGTCAAGCTGGCAATCTGGACATGTCGCTGTAATTTGTACATACTAATAGAGTCCCGAATCACTCGTTCTATTCTTCAGCACCATTCCTTGCACGATCATCATCAGTGCCCATGCGTCAGTCCTCAGCACCGTATCCTCTGTTACAGAGCCTTTGACTCTGCCAAGTACATCTTTAATGTCGGTGAGAACTCTACCCAGGTGTTTCTCCAGAGTAGGAGGAACTGGAAGCAGACCAGGGGCGTGTTCTTGACTGGGAGATAACCTTTTCTCAGAAAAGTGACGTTTCACATTTGCTTGGCGCAATGAATCTATATTCGAGAAAATCGTGCAATCTACCACACGTTTTGATGAAAGAGGTGTCGCAGAAATTAGTCTGTTAATGGCTACCTTAGCGCCCGCCGCACGAAGGAAATTTAAAGGAGTGTATTAGAGAGAGAGATGACAATGACAATGCAGCTACCATCATATTACTTTAGACCAAACAGAAATTTAAAGAAGTGTGTCAGAGAGCGATAGGTCGGGAATGTTAATGTATCTGCCCCCAATAAATATGGTACACATATTACTTTAGACCACCCAAACTGAAATGCGATGAGAATGTGATCGCAAGCTTGACTGGACAACTTACAGGCGAGGGCGATGACCACGTAGAGGGTAAGCAACATGAGACCTTCCATATAATTCGATTTGCCGTCCCTGAAACAAGTCAGTTAAGTCTCGATGGCGAAGGGGAACTAGCTACTGACATGATTAGTAGGCTGACCAGGAGGACAGATACGAAGAGAACGATTGTCTGATAATTCGTTAGAAACTTAGATAATCACACGGAATGTGAATAAACAGACCTCGAAGTTCTGGAATTGAAACGTGAGGGGTTGATTGACGCTATAAAAACAATAGTGAGAACAGTATTTCTCGAGATGCAATTTCTGATCGTACATCCAACCGACGATCACAAGAAGGGGCACGACGAAACAAGCAATTTGCTGCGCAACAGTCAGTCCAATCACTATCTAATAGTAATCTATGTGCACTTACAATCGAACTCCCAACGCAAATGCTGATTGTGAGCTCGTATTTATTCTTCATTGCCATCCAGATTGACGTGACGTGTTCTGCAGCATTGCCCTACAAACAATGTGGGCAGGCAGGTCAACCTGAGACAGCTTGAAACATACCACGATCGGCAACAAGACAACACCAATAAAGCTCTTCGGGATGGAATAGCGCTCTGCAGTTTCCTCGATGGAGGCAACCACTACAACAAATAAACGTAGGATCAAAGGACCAAAGTGGTCCACTTACGATACTCAGCACAAAACGCGATGATGACAGTTACCGAAAAAAGTCTAATGGATAAGTATGAGCGCACGATGTAGCAAATAACTAAAACAAACATACGCAACACCGGCGGCAACCGTGCTCATGCGAGGCTCCGGTTCCTCGCTGGCTTCTTCGTTTGAACCCGCGGGTCGATCGACACAAAAGAATTGGGTATGAGATTTTAGCTGCACCCTTAAATTAGTACATTGGAGTGAATGGAAATTAAAACATACCTGAAACCAAAGGTATGCGCAGTAAACTGCCAAGAGCAATATGGCAGTTCCTCTGGATATAAAGAGCACACCAGCAGTGGGACATCCGCCTTCTTCATCGGGAATGCTGCAATATTGATCCTTTTGCATGCCGACGCGTGTGGTACTTGCATACGCCGCGGGAATAATAAGCGCTATGGATTATCAGCCAAACTCTCAAGTTGTAGAAGAGGTTCTCACTGATGCACGACAATGTCATAAGCTATACTTGGGTTAGTGATAATTGCGCAGAACAATACAAATAACTTACAGATGCAGAACTGATTATCATTGCAATTCAGTCAAGGATTTAAAGGACAAAAAAATAAGAGGACATACGCCTGAGCTCCAGTAGAATTAAAAATTCCTTCTTCATGATATAATCCACCTATACAAAGTAAGTCCAAACTCCGTCAAAAACAAAGAAAGTTATTTACCGGCAAGGAACGAACAACCAAGCACGAGCAGTATGTTTGACAAAATCGATCCAAGCATCTGATCCAAGGTCATTATATCGCATATAGAGAACGTATCGAGACACTCACGGACGTCTGGACGATTCGCAATTGACCTAGGATCATAATGAGTTGTGAACAACGTCAGAGCGGCGGACGAACCATTGAGTAAAGCAGCAACGCCGACGATGATCTCTACTGCATTCCCGAAGGATGCATTGAGGAGACCTGACATGGTTTCTCCTAATCTGACGGACAACTGATCCGTTGCCTCGCCCAAGAGCTAAAAACGACGATGTCACCCTCTGAAATATCTCAAGATAGGAGTGGTTATCACCTTAGCCAAGGGCACAATGGCCATAAAGCTGAACAGAAACCTTAGACCAGCGTCCCAGTCCAAGTAGTGAGAGAAGAAGCTCAGGGGTATGAACACGAGTAGGATGTTGAACCATGTCCCGAAAATGAAGAAGTTGAACGACTCCGCCCATGACGGCTCACCCGCGCCCTTGAGGAAGCTGACGGCGCGACAAGTAAAAGATAGCTTTACATGACCATTATAGCCGCCATTTTCGAGCAGCGATGAGGTTTCTGTGGTATACATTGGATGGTTGTAGTAAGACGGGAATGTGTTTTAAGTTGGGATTTGAATGTTTCAAGAGACTCCTTATGTACTTGCGAACTTACAATACAGTGACCACCGTTCACCATCCACCTATTGATGCCATAAGCATGACCACAGATCCGTTGCGAACTTACTGTACCGTCACCACCGTTCACTATCCATCCACCCATTGATGCCATAAGCATGACCACAGATCCATTGCGAACTTACTGTACCGTCACCACCGTTCACTATCCATCCACCCATTGATGCCATAAGCATGACCACAGATCCGTCAGGTGGTTGTTCCGCGGTTTGGGGGAAAGTTTGATGTCAAGCGCGCGGAGGCGCTCGGTCTGAAAGCTAGACCGTTGCGTCACGACGCACGGGTTGTAAAGGGAGAGACGGTAACTGTTGTGGGCATTGATGGGGTGGAGAGAAGTGTTGGGCCTGGCCAAGTGAGGATCCTGTCGTCGCATTCGACCGTGACTATGCTAACACCAAGATAGGGCTCATGTGGAAAATGGGCATATATGCGCGTGCGATTGAGCAGACTTTATTGACACTGCCGATATTGGAGGAGGAGTCTGAAGTGATTGACGCAGCACAAGTGGACATTAACTGATGCCATTTGGTCGGAAGCCTGGCGATTTCTTTTATAACATGGGTTTGCATGTAAAACAAAAACTCCACTACCGCGGAAGTTTGTGCCAGATATCAAGTAGATGCAGGGCCAGCAAGTGCATTGATTTTCCTGTAAAGATGCGATACTTGCAAATGAATGCGATCGGTCTGGCCTCGACAAGTACTCCGCGAGTTGACGTGATATGGGTACGCGATATCCCAATAGACGTTCGTTGACGTTCGGAGAGTATCATACAGGTTAGAGTAGCACTCACTAGAGGTCGCGAAAAACACAGGAAGGAGCTCGCATGGGAGCTCCGCAAGGACGCAAGTTAGTCGTTGCGAACTCGGTGCCTTTTCTCTCGTCATTTTCACTGGCTGATTTGCGTAGGCGAGTGCTGTGCTGTGTTCTGATGGTTCTTTTAGACTAAGCACGATGTATTCGTGGCGGGCATTTTGCAACTCCTTTTCAACTTCAAATCGATATCCCGCCAGGTCACAGAAGCGTCTTGGGGTGAAAAAATTTGGTAGCAGCATTTGAAATGATCTCGTTTGTCTCCCCTAGAGCCTCACACATGAAAACATACCTTCTACTCATCGTTATTGTGCACGGGTGACTATACTTATGAGTAAGTACACTGAAGTGTCTCAACTTTCCGACTGTCATACTCAATTTGTGCCAGGTGATACAGATGGCTACGCGTTGCTCGAGCTTTTCTACGCCTCGCGAATTCCTGAAATTCTCTTCAACTACCTGGAACCAGCCGACATCTAATCCCTCTCATGCAGCGATAGACTGTACCGGGACTGTCTTGTATCATGGTTCGACCTGTACCACCCAGGCTCAAAGGGTGGGCCACACTCACTGAGACTGAGGCTCAAGCATGCATCGTCGTCTCACACTTCCTCGAGGGCCACATATCACCCGGAGACCTGATATGCATCGCGATTCGCCCGCGATATCCGTACATATGATGTCGACCTGGAGACTGCTGAGTGTCTACTGAGAGATGATGTCTTTCCCGCTATTTGGGTTGTGGCATTCTTGAACCCAGTTCCGGCCACTTTTCCTCGAGATTTGCTCCTAGAGAACGCATAGACAGCAGGAGACAACAAAGCAAGATCCGTCGGTGGCTGACTGCTCCCTTCGATGCCTTAGGGGTGGTAGGACTTTAGCTGGTACTACATCAAACCATTGTGGGAGGAGGTGCTGAAGAAACTCAAGAAGATCCTAGAGAGGAGGCAGGGCAAGAGCAAGATACACTTGCAAAAAGGCATGCCAAGAGTGTCAATGCACCGATGCCCGAAGGAAAGAAGATTGCTAGTGAATACTAGTGCTGTTGGGGAGCCGAATGACTGATGTTGACTGATTCCTGTTACATTCCTTCCGCGACAACTTACCATGTCTTCTTCTTGACGATCGTTCTTTTTCACAACCATGTACGGATATGCACCAGCATATATCGGTTTAACTGGGGAGATTTAAGGCTTATAGAGCTTATCTTATCTCAAGTGGACCGTAATAATAGGCACTATCTTCTCGACTGATAACAGGGATGAAAGTGTCAGTCACTACTATCGGTTCGTTCTGCTTGGTTCACTGCAGGACGTTTGTTGATCAGCTAAATTCAACTACTACTCCTCAATGGTTTTGGTTCGCAGCCTCAATGTATCGCCTTCCATGGTGAACTGCTCATGTGCATGGGCATCAGACTATCTACAACTCAACGAGCTGTTCAACTGCCGTTATACAGGCGCTGTGACCACGAGAACGGCTACTTTGGACGGTTTTGAAGAAGATGAAACCCATACCGTACGCACTGCAGACGAGGTTCCAATGGTCCTTCATTTGTCTGAAGCGGTTGATCACGCAGGTAGCGTTCATGAGGGACTCCCTTTCGTCCCTCAATTCGTACGGATATTCCCCTCACCCATTACATGCGTATCTTGCATGGATTCGGGAGTTCTTAGGAGAAGGACCGTCTGTCAAACCATTCATAATCAGCATCACGGAGTCCAGCGCTGAAAGGCTTTTCGAGATGTTGGTGATGATACAACACTTCCGCGCATCGAATCCTACATGGCGCTCTCGTATCGCTGTCGAGTTCAACTCCAGCTGCCCAAATATCAAGGGTCACCCTCCACCCTCATACCATCTTCCTTCTCTCAAGCCATTTCTTGACGCCTTCGCCAAGGCTTTCCAGGATGACTCTACGCTAACCATTGGGCTCAAGCTCCCGCCATACATCATAGCGACCCAGTTTCGCGATGTCGTCGAATGCATTTCGTCTTACACCTGCACCGATTCCGGGAAACCCACAAACCCATTCGCCTTCTTCACGTGCACGAACACCCTCGGCAACAGTCTTGTCTTTGCTGATCAAACCCCCACCCCAGATGCACACGCGGACATATCTGCATTTGCTGTGCCACCCGGTTTGGGTGGCCTTGCAGGCGAGGCTATTCATGCCCTCTCCCTAGGGAACGTGTACACCTTTTCACGGCTTCTTGCGGAGTCAGATGATCCAGCGCTGCGGGAAATTGTCATTATCGGTGCTGGAGGCGTGACATCCCCAGAAGCCGTCCAACGGATGAATCGTGCCGGTGCCAAAATTGTCGGCTGTGCAACATTGTTGGGCAAAGAGGGCGTCAAAGCCTTTGAGATCCTATCTGGAAACTCTTGACTGTATTTGTTGTTGGCCAAGGTAACGTTCTAACATTCACATTTCAATCCACATTGGTGCGATATGTATACAGTGGTATCTTATGTACGCTAAAAGGCTACAGATGAATGCGAGCGTGATTAAGATAGGCTAAGGCGCTCCTTGGGTTAACTGAAATAATAACTGAAGATATTGTGTCACAAAAAAGTTCAGTAGGATGGAAAAGTGGTGTACGAGTGAGACGTGTTGGTGGCATATCCTGACGTTGGAAGGGTGTCCCATGAGAAGGCGGAGAAGTCTGAAGAGGAAGGCATCAACGCGGAGATATTATCACCGTCGTTCTTCTCTGGGTAGTTCATGAACAAGGCTGCGGGCTCGCCATAAAGTGATACAGGCAGTGGAGAGAGCCTGGCACTCTGATATAGAGGATAAAAGTCAGGCTGGGTAAGGAGTAATGGGTGCGTTGACGAAGTGCTCGACGTCGGCTGATTGATGTCACATGGCACTTGGTAGGGCTGCTCGCTATATTCGTAGGTTTTTGGAGTGGAGTTGATGATGGTGAGCTGCATGGAAACAATAAGGGAAAGTCGAAGGGCGGGAAAACATGTACTCACCGGCGGTGAAATCTGGGTGGCACCTACAAAGCCATAGATCGGAAGACTAGATGACTTGGTGGGTGGCAAAAGGGGACTGCGGAATGGTTGTATGTCACATCCGTCAGAGTCGCCATCGCAAGGATCTGATTCTCGCGTGCCCCCCGATGCTGACCCGCTTCTTGAATCAGGGGATGTTCCGAAAGTCACTGATTTCATAGTGTCGTCAATTTCCTTGACTGCGACCTCGAGTTCTTCGCCATGCTTGCCTGCAAGAAGCAGTTCAGCGACTTGCTCGCAGCGTCTCTTGTCTTCCGTGCCGTTTCTACGAACTTTTCGTTTCGTAGGCTTTTTTGCACGCACCACAGGATTAAACCTGTAGTTGGGGTACTTGATTGCATGGATAGCCTTCTCCGTTGCAGCCTTATTACGCCAGACCTGTTTCTCTGACTCGGAGAGGCGATTCCAACAGTGCGCGATGATGCGCGTGATGTGTCGATTGTCATGCTCAACATTGGTCCCGATCTTCTGTGCGGCAGCGAAAGCGGAGCGGAAGAGCATGAAAGCATTTCGTGGACGTGGAACGTGATCTGGATCTTTGCTACGCGAATAGCCGCGAGAACATGGTATGGGCATACTCGCAAGGGCTGCAGAGGAAGGGAAGGATGACGGGAAGGGAAGTTCGGAACACGACTTTGTGGAATTTTCACGCGATGTTGATGCTGTAGACCCATCTGAGGAGGCTACTGATTCTGGAGAAGGCATGCATGTCGAGACCGATTCAATTTGGTGCCATTGGAAATCAGGAGGGACAAGAGGGCTCTCGAATGGGGGAGGAGACGAAAAGTCATAAGTTGGACCGTTGTGATCCAAGAGATCTGATGTAAAATGTTAGCTCGAGCGAGACAACAACACCTTGTACGCACCGTAAGATGACATGGAGTTCAAATCGAACTGGATAGTCTGCGCGTTAGGAACTGCCATCGTAGATGGTGGGGTCCGGGTAAGGTGCTGAAATAATTGGCAGCCATACCGTACTATCTCTGCCCTTTATAATCAGGACTGTAATATTGGTGGTGGCGGAACCTGGAGGTGAAATTAATGGCTACCCTTTCACGGTGTCACATCGTGGCATCCGAACCCCCATCGGAACAGTCATCCCTCGTTGTGATCACATTTTACTGTCTGCTTATGGAATGTGTGATATCCGGTAAGGGCAGTGCTCGCTGGATGCCGGGGGCACGTTGCACGTCGAGTCTAAGGGTCATCACAAATTTGGCAAAGGTTGGTGATAAATTCAGTTCCAAGCATTGAAGAAGTTCGGGAATGGAGCCGGTTCAACTCAGATCTCTCTACTCTATTACAAGCCACTGTAGCACGTTGCAATTGTCCGCAAAAGACCGTGTCGAAGTCCGCATAATGCCGCTTGGCTTTGGTTTCCTGTGCGGTTGGTTGTACAACAAATCTTTCCCTTGTAGGGATTCACTTGTACGATCTGTTTCAATGAACCACAACGGGTGTGTTCCAGGTGGGATGTAGAACAAGCTTAGCTTAGTCGGCGGCGGTCTGGGTTTGGGTAGATAAAGAGTCAGGGCGCACGCGATAACCCAGCCGAACTAATGCTGCGACGGCGTTTCTAAATTAGGAAATCCCCTATCTCACGTGATGGGGCGGGAGTCGGGATATGACCATATACGTGTGCAGGGCGGTGTCAAACGTGGTGGTCATGGCACCACATTTTCAACACGCGCCCACCACCTTGACTCAAGTCGGTGATAGGGGCGCGTTATTTAAACCTCTTCTATCCCACTCATTAGTTCTTATTTCTCTTTCCCACTCTCTGCCATGCCCCCTCGCAAGAAAGCTGTTCCCTCCACCGATGTTGCAGGCGTTGCTAAGCCGGGGTCCTCGCGGACCACTAGAGCTAGTACGAGACAGGCAACCACTGCACCTACTTCTACTGCAGTTACAGCAAAACCCGTCTCCAAACCAAAATCAAGCAAGGCGAAGCGTGCCCGCGCCGACCTCAGCGAGGATGAGGCAGATGACACCCCTGCTAAAAAGGTTAAGGCGGACAAGGACGATGACACTGCTGACAACATGACTGACGATAACACTAAGAAGATGGTAAGCACTGGAAGCATGGTAATGTACCCATGCTCAGCTGTCAACGTCCAGGTCACTGTTGTGAAAAGAGGTGCTGCGCCGGTAGACCCAATATCCAGCTTCGTTAGTGAGTGATTTAGGCATGACCTTTGAAGCGCCAAAATAATGTGCCTAGATTCACATCAAGTCTACTCCAATGCTGAAAGTGTCTGGGACGCAATGCTTAACCAAACTGAGGTTGGCTCGAACAAGAACAAGTGAGCACGCGTGCACAATGAGATTCTGATTCTTATCCAGGCCTAGATTCTATGTGATCCAACTTTTGCATGTCGTCGGCGATGACACGCAATGCTTGCTCTGCACGCGTTGGGGCCGCGTTGGTGAGAATGGTCAAAGCCAAGTCAAGGTTACTCCCAATGCAGCATTGATATGTGCAAGAGAAACTGATTATACCAGGGACTATGGCCATCTGTTTCTGCCATTAACGAGTTTAAGAAGCAGTTCAAGTCGAAATCTGGCGTTGCGTGGCCTCAGCGCTTTGGCATGGTGGCTGCGAAGGGTAAGTCAACATTTTCTTGGAGTCCATTCTTCATATGAACGCATGATAAACAGGAAAATATACATGGCTAGGTAGACGCATTCGTATATACAAACACGAGTTGGTAGTCTGATATCCCCTTCAGAGCGTGCATTCGAGAATGAAGATGACAAGGCGGAAGGCAGCGGCAGCAAGAATAAAGAAGACGACCCCGTTCCAGATTCCAAACTGGCGCCTGAGTTGCAGGTAGTAGTTCGAGAAATTCACCTCCTTAATTGTGCTAATATACACATTAATCCTGGCAGGCATTCTGCAACCTCATTTTCTCTTCCAAGTAAGTGTCGTCCCTTGAATTCTCAGCCCAGCTGATCATTTAGGCTCATTGATGCTCACTTATCGTCGATGAACTACGATGCCAATAAACTTCCCCTGGGTATGTTAAGTTTTCAGATGCAAAATAGTTCAACTACTCACACCAAACTAGGTAAACTCGCTAAGTCGACTATCCTCAATGGATTTGCGGCATTGAAGGTTCGCTTATCACTATAACAAGCTTTGGCTCGAATTTGAACTTAAAAATATTCAGAAACTTGCGGAAGTGGTCGAGCATCCGGATGGCGACATGGCGAAATCTTTGGGAGGGTTCCGTACTGCATGTGAAACGCTTACTTCGGAATACTATTCGTGCGTCAAGTTGAAATCTGATATTTCATTGCTCTCATGCAAGCTGGCGGCAGCATCATCCCTCATGCGTTCGGGCGCAATAGGCCCACTGTAATCGGCGACCAGGAACTATTGAAGAGGGTACATTCATGCAGCTCCACCACCAACCTCATGCTCATGTTTTCACAGGAACTGAACCTTGTCGACGCTTTGGGTGACATGGTATGCGATCCGCATTCGATACTATGCATTTGCTTACCAGACGCCATCTCAGGAAATCGCTCATAAACTCATAACCGCCACTATTAATGTAGACGACAACGGGAAGCCACTTAACCCGCTGGACGCGCACTTCCGCTCGTTGGGTCTCAATTCGATGGATCCTGTGGCTCGAAACAGCTCGGAATTTACTGCTCTCTCACGTTACATCTCCGACACACATGGACAGACGCATCACTTTAGGGCGTCGGTTTTACATGCATTTAGAGTGGAGAGAGAGGCAGAGACCTCTGCATGGCTTGCGAAGGGGTACGATAAGCTTGCACCAGGTGATCGGATGCTCTTGTGGCATGGTTCTAGGACTACCAACTTTGCTGGTAAGAAAATAAGCGAAACATTCCACAGACATGGACTCACGGTTTCACTTCAGGTATCCTCAAACAGGGCCTCCGGATCGCCCCTCCGGAAGCCCCTGTCACAGGTATGTGACTGTGGTTTGTTTATCCATGTCCATAGTGTACTGAGGTACAATTCAGGCTACATGTTCGGCAAAGGTGTATATTTTGCAGATGTGAGTACTCGGCACTTTATATTCCTCTCTCCGCCTGACCTGGCTTTTCCCTAGATGATGTCAAAAGTAAGTTCGGAATGGCACTCCTGGATATCAGTTTCTGATCTCTGTCCCATTTCAGTCTGCAAACTACTGTTTCGCTAGGTGAGTCATGCGCCATTCTCAAAGGGCGTTTCACTCAACCTGATATACAGTTTGAGTAATCAAATCGGCGTGTTACTCCTCTGTGAAGTAGCTGTAAAACCGTTTCTCGAGATGAACAATGCAAACTACAGCGCCGATGAAGATTGCAAGAAAAGCAAGAAGCTGTAAGTGCAATACTACTATTTCGCGTGAAGCTTCTCATCTTGCACTATTAGGGCGACCAAAGGGGTAGGAATGACGCAACCTACCGATTGGCAAGATGCTGGGATGGCACTCAACCATAAAGAACTTGAGGGCGTCCATATGCCCAAGGGAGAGCCGTCGAATGTCAACCCCCCCGGAGCCTATCTTACGTACAACGAGGTTCGTGATCGCAATCAATCTCCTTCATTGGCTCAATTCTCTCTAGTACATTGTCTATGACCCGTCCCAAATTCGCTTGCGGTACCTGCTCATGGTAAAGATGGGTTGAGTCAGGAAATGCATATGTAGTTTCTTTTTCCACTATTGGCTACTTGTTTTCCTTAGACTCAAATTCTAGCATTGTCGCCGTCATAATAAAGAAGGAACGATCTGCCTACCCCGTCTTAACTCTTCGACGATAATACTAATAGAGATCAAATGAGGATTATTTGTCCCTGTTTATTTGTCCATTAATACCTTCCCCGTCATGTCGACTATACTTGCAACGCAAGTTCGCAAACACACATCAAAGCCAACGCGTGCGGCAGGCAGGTATTGGAAGGGTAAAGCGCCGAAAGGAGCTGCCGAATTTCCCTCGGATTCTGATGAAGACGATGAAGAGCAGCGCGAGGTTCAGGAAGAGGGAGATGTGCTCATTGCTGGGGAGCAAGACATTGTCGAGGATGATGATGATGATGAGGAAACGACACTTCCCGTGAAGACAGGACAGGGTAGAGTGGCGAAGACGATGAATCTCACTCTAAAGGATGTCAATATCTCGAAGGAAGGCAAGGTCATTGTCGCGGGACGAGAAGAGTCTGGACGGACCAAACTAGAGGAGGGTACGTGCCGTCGGTTTGGCCTGACTCAATTTTGTGCTAAATGCTACTGAAGATATTGCGTCGGAAGAGGAAGAGGAGGAAGCACCAGGTGAGGAAGAGGAGGAAGAGGAGGAGAGCGAGGTGCGTTTGCTCATGACATATGCCATGTTTTATTTTTTAACTATTTCCAGTCTAGCGAATCTGAGGAAGAACTCTCAAAGCCATTATTCCGACCCGTTTTTGTTCCGAAGTATGTTTCCAATGCACTGTTGATCGAGTGACTTATTCACCGTACGGATAGACGAGGTCGAGCGACGATTGCTGAGCGTGATGCAATCGCTGAAGAAGCCGAGGAAATAGAGAAGCGCAAACAGGAAACTGCTGAAGAACGGAAGAAGCAGAGTCACGACTTGGTTGCAGAGAGCATACGACGAGAATTATTGGAAAGTGCGTTCATATCCATTCATCGCGATTGTTATACTCACTTACCCTGAAGAGGAGAAGGAGGAACAAATACCTGATGTTGATGATTCGGACGGTCTGGATCCCGCTGGGGAATTTGAAGCTTGGCGGCTGCGAGAGCTTGGACGAATCAAGAAGGAGAAGGAGGAAGAGCTTAGACGTGAAGAGGAAAGGGAAGAGATTGAGCGGAGACGTGCCCTTCCAGAAGAACAACGTTTGAAGGAAGACCTTGAACGAGCCAACAAGTTACGGGAGGAGAAGCCTAAAGGCCAGCAGAAGTTCCTACAAAAGTACTGGCATAAAGGTGCTTTCCACCAGGTACGTCATGTCTTTCGTTTGTGTTGTTCCATCACTTTATGTGTTGATTAGGATGATGCAATCCTTCAACGACGCGACTACACAGAAGCAACTGAATCTACGGTGGATGTTTCGATGTTGCCCGATGTCATGCGAGTCAAAAACTTTGGTAAACGCAGTAGAACCAAGTATACCCACCTTATGGATCAGGACACGACTCAGGGGAGCGGAGGTTTTGGAGGCTCAGGTTCGGTAAAAACGGGTGGTCGATCCACAGAAGGAGGTGGTTGCTTCTTATGCGGCGGTCCGCATCTCAAGAAGGGTGAGGACTATCGTTGAGGCATTCTCCTGACAAACTCAAACTTCTTTTGCAGACTGTCCTCAAAATACTCAATTACCGCCAGGAGCCCGTAGTTCCTTGGCTTCTGGTGCTAACGCAGCCACCACTACATCACGTGCATGGGGTGAGCAATCATCGTGGCGAGACCGGCCCGAAGATAGAGTTGATCGTCGCCGCTCAAATGAGGGGAAACCAATGGCAAGGAGGGAGGACTACGCCGGTGATAATAGAGCACGGGATAAAAATCACGATTACCACAATTCTGGAACTAGTCGTCGAAGATCACGGTCAAGGTCACCTTATCGCACTCGTCCAGACTATGATAACAGACGGAGAGGGCCACCGGAAAGAGACCATGACGGTTTCAGGGAGAAGAAGCGTCGTCTGGACTAAGCCTGTTACATCTGTCTTCCTTTTCTACCTGATAACTTGGCATTTCGCCTCGTGTGTACTACATATTGAGTACTTGGTAGGAAAGGGTGCGCAGTATCTACCATAGTACTTCACGTGATGGTTATCGATTTATTAATATCTTTGATCAGGATCAACTCCCATGGGCACATATATAAGTGCCGATGCAGCGGCTCGATGATAACAATCAGTTTCGAATTCCTGTATATCCCCCCATTGATACCAATCGCACACAAGGTCAGTCTTAATGGGCGACCTTTTCATGACCCAAGGATACGTCGTATTAAACTTGATTATGATAGATGGAGATTTTCTTGCAAAATATTGCTTTTGCAGTTACCCTGGAAGACTTGACCATTGAGTTTGCGAAGAAATTGCACAATCCCCCGTTCCCAACTAGTCCTCTTCTCAACTTTGAAGTCCAAATCTTCTACAAGTCACACCCGAATGGAAAGCGAGGCATCCTTGCTCTCCCTACGGTGGATTCTGGCGTAACTCTCTTGCGTGCTTACGGTGACACAGGGATTGTTGTCAAAGGCCGCAAAATCCTCCTCCGCGAGAGCAGGCAATCGATCAACAAGGCCCGTATTGAGAGGTTGAAATCCGTTCCATGGAGCGACCCAGTAAAGCTGCGAGAGGAGAAGGAAAGGCTTCTCCAGCAATCGAAGCCTTTTCCGCTTCTTCGCTACTCATTTGGGCGCTTCCTCCGGGATGGTTCTTTTGCTTCAGAATTTACCCTTCCTGGCATTGCCGATGTCTCTTGTGATCTGGAGCGTCGGCAGGTACGCTTCACTCTCAAGGGTCATGATGGCGACTCGATATCTGCTGCATCATATGCGCCACTGAAGATCGCAGCATTAGTGGGTAACCAGGATGATGATACCCACATTCTATTCATTCGCGCCGATGCGCCCCCGGTGTTCTCCGTGGATAATAATCCCGGTGGAAATGAAGGACCTCGACGTCTGCCGGGCTTGGCGCGTCATTACCCCATGCCTCCCGGTAGCCACAGTCTGATGCTGGCCTTCAGCAGCCAGTCAGACGCAGAAACCTTCATGTATGCATGCCGCAATCGTCTTCACCTGCGTTACTCGCCAGTTCCCCATGTTCGGATTGATGATCGCATCTCTAATAGCAACCCCATCGAGGAACTCCACGAGTTTTTCTCCCAGATCCCATACGAGCTTGCGTTCCAGGTCGAAAAGACCGTTGCAAATTTTGTTTTTAGTCCGATAGAAATACTTTCGCTGAAGGAGGCAATCCTCTCGTTGCACACTGAACACGGCCCTGATGCGCCAGAGATTTTCGGGTCTTTTGCGTCCGAGCACGAAGGACACAGTAGGAGTCGTAAAAAAGGCCGCAAACGCCGGTCGCAGTGGCAGTCCAGCCAAGAAGATCTAACATCTCTTCTTGGTCGGGTGGTCCAGGAGTTTATTAGAGAGCATCTAAGGCCCCTTCGTCTTCTAGCTCCGCCACCACAAAGTGGGGTATACCTATCCTACCATCTCATCATTACGCCAACACGGCACATCTTAGAGGGACCTCTTCCAGATCAGTCCAACAGTATCTTACGCCGATATGAACATCACGAGTGCTTCCTGCGCGTTACTTTTCAGGACGAGAATCGATCAAAGCTTCGTCGAGACTTAGATTCTTCCATTCAGGACCTTCTAAAGGAGCGATATCGCCCCATTCTGCTCAATGGATATCGCGTCGCCGGACGTCAATTCCAATTCTTGGGATACTCAATGAGCGGTCTGCGAGAACATTCAGTGTGGTTCATGACACCGTTCGAAGATGAGAATGGGATGCAACTGGGTCCAGAATCGATCCGGAATAACCTGGTGAGTCGCTATTGGCGCTGGTCGATCTTGTCAACCAAATGCAATTACTAGGGCGATTTCTCCAAACTTTACAAACAACCGGCTCGTTTGGCTGCAAGATGGTCCCAAGCCTTTTCTGGCACTGATCCGTCGATCACCCTTCTTTCCGAAGAAATCGATTTTCATTGTCCCGACAGACTCTCGCCTTCTGACAATGTTATGACAGACGGGTGCAGTTCCATATCCGTCGAGCTTGCAAAGGATATATGGAGGTCTTTGCAGAAGGGCAAGAAGCGACCCGCGAAGCTACGAAATATTCCGTCCGCTTTCCAATTTCGTCTCGGTGGTGCCAAAGGCATGGTCGTCCAAGATCCGACCATCGAAGGCAAGCTTGTCCACCTTCGTCCGTCGCAGATCAAGTTTGATGCACCGGAAAATTTGACTTTTGATGTCCAATCGACATCATCAAGACCGAAAGCGATGTTCCTCAATCGTCCGCTCATCGTACTTATGGAATTCTTGGGAGTAGATACCCGTCGGATCATTGAGCTGCAGGACGATGCGATCGCCAAAGCTCAGTCCGTCCGATCATCGTCCCTCGATGCTTCGAAAGTTATACAGCAACACGGACTGGGAGCATCTTTCCATCTACCATCTCTCTTCAAAAACTTGTCGTCCATTTTGCAGCTGGATGTTGGAAATATTGAGGAAGAGGCGTCTCAGTCACGATGGACCAGCGAGCTCATAGAAAGCTCCCTGCACTGCGCCGAGACGCACATCCTGCGGGAGCTGAAATACCGTGCTCATATCGGAGTGCCGGGTTCGTATACATTGCTTGGCGTTTCTGATGAATGGGGCTGCCTCAGGGGAGGGAGAAGTATACGCAGCTGTGTTCGATGAAAGGACGGGATTGAATAAGCAAATTACGGGCCAGGTCGCCGTAACGCGCAGCCCGCAGATTCATCCAGGCGACCTGCAAGTTGTTACGGCTGTACACCGTCCAGAGTTGGCGCACCTGAGGAATGTTGTCGTATTTTCATGCGAGTAAGCCCTATTTGATGGCTTGTGACAAATGCACGCTGAATCATATCGTCAACAGGGGTCAGCGAGCGCTTTCATCATGTCTGGGTGGGGGTGATCTTGATGGCGACGACTTCAACCTAATCCTTGATGTAAGCTCGCATTTTTTCATACATTCACTCATGTCTGAGTATTCCATAGCCGAAGCTGCTGCCAACACATTCCAGCGGTCCCGGAGAATACCAGCCGCTGCCCATCAAAACGACACCAAACACATGTGACATCTCCGACATCGTAGATTTCGTATTTGACTACGTGAGTATCATTCAGAACTTTCAGTGACTAAAAATTAAGTATGAAACAGTAGATTGAGGCGGACCTCGTCGGTCTCATTGCCATACAGCATCTCAGGTTTTCTGACCTGAATGATCCAGGTTGCGCGGAATGCTTGGAACTCGCGAAATTAGCCTCACATGCAGTTGATTTTCCGAAGAGCGGAACTCCTGTCAACTTCAGTCAACTACCGAAGTTGAGGAAACAGCCAAAGCCTGATTTCCTTGCCAAAGAAGGTGCTGATCTCAACAGCGACCAGTACTACAACAGCAAGAAGCTACTTGGTCAGCTCTACCGTCGGGTACCAGTAAAGGAGAAGTGGATACCCCAAGATTGGAACGAGGACTACTCTCCATCTGACGGTGTCACTGTAGAGGACGCGCTCTCTCGCGTGGGCCTCCGTAATCTTGGCCTTTCAGGATTGTCCGATCCAAGTGAACAGTTAACCGAGGAGATGAAATATTTACTCGATGCATATTGCGATCAGCTGATGGTGATCGGGCAGTCGCACACGATTTTGAAAAACAAGAATAGCCACATCTCGGAGGCGGAATTGGTGAGCGGGACCATCATGGCTAATTGGTCCGACCATCATCGTCGGCGAGATGCGGTCACTGCGATGAACTTGCAGGTAAGCGTGGAGTCCAATATGCGTCACATGTTCCTTGACGATAGTTCCAGACGCGTGAGCTCGTCCGTGCGGTCAGGGCAGAGCTCCTGGCTAAGGACTTGGTGATGTCCGAGACAGAGACTTACTATGAAGATGAGGATGAGGATTACGATGATTGGACCTTCCGCGAAGAGTTCGATGATACGGAACAGCGCAGTATGGGAGAAACGTTCAAGCGCTCTTGGGCAGCGTGGTGTGTCGCAGAAGATACGCTTCAAGAAGAACCGAGAATGTTTGGAGCTCAGAGCTTTGCTTTAATCGCTTTGGGCAGGATGCTCGAGATTGTGAAGGCGTCTTATATCATGTAAAGGATCGAGTACCAGAAGCTGACCTTGATACCCAACTATAAACGAATGGTATGTACACTCGGAATTGTATACCATAGGAACTCATGTATATGACTTGAATTGAAAAGTGTAGTTTGTACCACGGAATGTAACGGACCACACCATTGCCTCATCCTAGAATGATCTTCAGACTTGAACGGTCTGAAATTCTTGTTGAGTAGGTCGCAAAGGTTCTCTGCATGCGCGTATCCATGGTTAAGAACGCAACTACGAGGACTTCAATTTCCAATGACACATATTACAACTTGAGATATGCATGAGCTAGTTTCGAAATATGTAACCTACAATAGCAACAAGAAAGATTATTTGGAAAAGCGAAATAATGGTCGGCAGAGTATAATCATACATCCAGGAGCTCCCTGGGCATGTCCACCAAAGCAGCAGCCCCGTTACCAAAGAGAGCAAGTTGCGTGAGGGACGCTGCACTCTGGCGGTATATCCTCTCCAAGGCTGGATGAGCAGGACGCCCTTGCGACACTACGAGAGACGGTGAGAATACAATCGAATCAACTCGAAGAATATACTCACACAGAATTGCCTGGTTCACCTCCGTCGCAAGACTCGCTCTTGCTGCCTGCCCCGCCACCTCCGCCGCATCCCCACCGGCCGCAAGCGGATCCTCAAAAGCCACGATCACGCTCGTGCGCTTGAAAATAGCGCGCATCTCCGGGCGGTCTTTGTACTCCGACTGCAACTCCTGTCCATACGCAACCGCACGCTCGAGAGCGGTCCCGTACTTGGCCGCAGTCGCACCTGACAAATTCGAATGCGAATAAGAGGCGAACGATGCCTTACGCTTGCCTTTGATCGGAATGGCACTGCTGCCGCTGCCATAACCATTCGTCGCTCCAGTACTGGAGATATCTGCCTCGTCGTCAACATCCATCCCCATCCCATCTGAGGCGCCTTTATCTTCTCCAACACTCATCTCCGCCTCCTCTGCGCACATCCGCTTCTTCAGCTCTGCCGCCTCCAGCACAAGCTCCACAAATTTACGGCACCGTAGTTTGAAGAGCACAAGTCCTGCGTCCGCGTCAAGCGCTCGTGGGAAGTGCGTCTGTGTGTCAGAAAGCGCGGTATCGATATCACCTGCGAGCACGGCATGCACAATACGGGTACGAATCTCGATGTCATCCGTGGGTGCAGTAGGTGTTTGGGGGACGTCATCCATATCCATGATCTGATCATGTTCGGCAACAAGGGTCGTGGAAGACGAAGTGAAGATGCTTGACGATTTGAGCGTCGACATTCCTCCTCGAGCGGAGCCCTGCGCTTCGAACGCTCGTGCCGTACGTGCGTACCCGTGATGTGACAGGTATGCAAGAACTAGATCATTGATCTGGGACTTCACGCGAGTGTCTGTGGTGGACATCGACGCTGAAGTAAAATATTTATCACTGTCAGCTACTGGCCACGTCCAGGGCGCAGACTGAATGCGCGTCCATGTCGCGTTTCGTTGTTGAAGCACGTGATGCTCGATGTCAAACTTGAATGGGTCTTGGCCGAAGTTGGCCCGCACAGACTCTCCGGGATGGCAAAGCCCGACAGCCGGATAAATATCACAATCCTTGCCAATGTTATCAAAAACAGAGCCTGTGGGAGTTCAGAAGAAAATAAATCCAATGCGGGAAGAATGCGCACCAAGCAAAGCACCGTTCTTGGTGTAGAAGGCGCGGTTCTGGCTAAAATCGAGACCACAGCCAATGACGTCTCCGGCTAATGGGTTCAGAGTGGGTCAAGTTATTCGATGCATCATAAAGTTGACAGACCTCCAAACTGAGGACCATATGGTGTGCCCGTCTTCTCAGCCGCAAACGACGAGCCATCATCACCGTGATATCCCCACGAGTTCTTCTCCCACCCCGGTAAGCGGGACGGTTTGAAGTCGCGGCTCACGAGACTACAAAGGGGATGTCAGCCATATTAATTTCAAATCATCGAATTTTATTCGGACCCAACACTGATATGCCTGAACTGGTGTTTGAGTACATAGATATTAAAAATTCTCCAAAGAAGGTACTCACCCCTTGTTGCTATTTGTCTTACTGGTGACCTCGACCTCATAGTAGTATATGCCGCAGGCAGGAGGGATAGGGAAGATCGTATGGGCAGCTGCGGCATCTTTATCCGAGTTGCTTGGGGATCCTGTTCAAAGGGGTATGACGTGTCTGGTAATTCCAATTTCTTAGCATGAACTGACCGTGATAGGTAAGATCCCTTCCATCTGCGGAGACGCTTAACAGAGGACTTCTGTATTCTTCACACCATCTAGTTGGGAGACGCAAGAGGGTAGATGATATTAAAGGATTGGTCTCTTGTTGTTGCCTGGAGGGCAAATCTCCAGGAGGGCTCATGTCTTCCTCATCGCTATCGTAGCTGGGAGACCTATGTACCCTCCTCCTACCTACACCATAGTCAGTACGAACGACCATAGGGTCAGGCTTCGGGGACGAGGTAAGTTGAGAAGGAGTGTCTGTCTGCAGAAGGTGTCGCAGCGCAGAATGGTCGAGATATGATGGGCGAGGAAAGGGTGCGGAGTCGATAGGCAACGGACCCGGGTGTGCCATAGCTGGTCTCTGAGCGCTGGGCGCCCTAACACCGGCTGCACTGGACCGACGAGCACGAGAAGGTGAAGAGGTCGGGCAAGCGGTGTCGACTCTAATTATGCGCGGCTCATAGTATATATGAGCTGATGTACTTCCTGTGCCCGAAAGGAGAGTAGAGCTTGGCTGTGTGAATGATCGAGCGGTCAACCGTGTGGGAGGGCTAGTCGCCACAGCCATAGAACTAGATCCCCGGACACTACTGATACCTGCAATAGGACTTCTTTGCGGCCATCCCTGGTTCACAAGACGAGGGCGAGACTGTGGGGAAGGTGCAAAGGGAATGGAGATGACCGACTCGATATTCCGAGCGGGGGATGTAGACATACCACCCCGTGGTGGAACGGGGATACTAGATGACCTTGCTGGTCTACTGCTCATCTTGGGGTGTAGATAACGTTCCTGTCACAAATGCGGCGGGAAGTCAACGTTAACCCTAGAGTCGTGTATCTGATTACTGTCAATAACAAAGTGATAAGCAAATAAGAAAAACATACGTATGGTGGAAGTTGACAACAGAATGTGGTTGGAAGGCGGATTGATTCGTTTGCAAGTTTGGCCTACTTATAGGCAATTGAGCTGGATCATCGTCACCGACATCGAAGATCACACTCTGGGGAACGTCACAAACGTCACATGCAGTCACCCTCGTGACCATTTCCTCGTCACGCTGGCTACGCGTCCATACCTTGCTTTCAGATCACTACCATGGTGCGCATTCATATCGTTCCGTTAGCAGATTAAACTGATCGTGTATCTAGGAACCTTCATACCGCATCGTTCCACATACCCAAACAAAAACTGCGTCCATAAATGACACTGCAGGCAGTTTGGGCCTCCATGACACCTTCCAGTACGGCCTTCGTAGCATTGCAACTGAGACGAGAGGAGCCGAGTTCGAGAACCGTATTGCAAAGGTGTGCTCGCAGTCCATTATAAATTATGCATTCCCATCTAACAGCGTTCATAGTGGGAAGAGACGCAGGACAACGCAAGGCTAACCATGCTGGCTAATGTCTACGGTCCGCACGCACCTATGAGATTGCTTATGGAACGCCAGATCGTGTCCGCCGTGAGTGTGTATGCGTGCACTAATATCCACAAATTAAATGTCTTCTAGAATTCTCACATGCCTGGCATGCCACAGTCAAACATCCATCTGGACATCCTGATGGGTCGGGACGAGACACTAGACCCAGCCGACTTCTTCCTTGGTGCGTAATTTACCTGACACTCATGCGGTACGATCTGACTGGAGATCACATAGGCATGGAGAGTGGTCCACCGTTAAACATTCACAACGAGATGGAAAGGAAACTCCGACTGTAACTCTAGATTGTTGTAACACCCTACCTAGTAATGTCATAACCATAACCTGAACGATGACAGGGAAGAAATGCACGGGAAATAAAGTGATGACAATGCTAAAGGTGTGAGCAGCTCAGATGGACGCCGCCATCTATAGATTGAATATTCGTGAGGTGTATGATAGGGATACAGTTGAATGTGGTGTAAATAAGAAATTGTGAAGCAAGGTGGAGTACGTTTAATACTCCGGGTAGTAATGGACGTGCTCTGTATGTAATACTATGCAACAGTGAATGACTCTCCGCATCCACATGCATCCTTGATATTAGGATTGTTGAATACAAACTTGGAGCTACAGGAACAATCACGTTAATTCCACGGTGAAGCGTCGGCGGAAACACTGCGCGACGTACCTTAGCGGATCCTCTTTCCAGTCCATTTCACTGCCTATTATTGAGAAGAGTGCCTTGCTGTCTATAAGCACCCTAACCCCATCCTGCTGTACCACCTCGTCAAACTTCCCTGGCTTGTCCACATAGTCAAGGTGGTAAGATAGGCCAGCGCAACCCTTGTTTCGCACACTTATACGGATTAATTGTGGTGTCGGACTATTAAGCAAGCCGCGCAACCGCAGCACCGCAGTCGGCGTCTGCAACAAGTGAGCAATCAGACTGATACAGCTAAAATCCATCATCGGCACATACCATACTTAACACCGCCTTGGTGGACCGAATAGTTGGCCGCGGTCGCTCTGCCTTTGGTACAGGTGGTGGACGAGCAGCTACCTGTGGAGAGGATGCATCGGGTGATAGTGACTTTGCAGTGGGTACGACAACGGGTGGAGAATCTTTGAGAAACTGCTTTGCGCTGGAGCTGGAACTGGAATGGGCTTCCGGTGGTCTCTGAGGTTGAGAACTTAAGGCAGACATCATTGCACGACGATGGGTGGAATAAATGGCGGATGCGCGTATTGAATGAATGACATTGTACCCCGAACGCGAACGGGCTACTGAAGACAGCATGGATGGTTAGAATGAAGATGTGGCAGTCACCGGAGCACAAGGACCTCGACCAAACCGACTTGCTTGGTCAGCTTACATATAGCCAATCAAGGCACCCCGATTTTACCTTGACTTCTGTCACGTGTCACTTATTTACGACGTAACTGTCCGACGTCCAGGTCTCGTACATACACAGTCCGAGAACCCGATGACCTTCCTTGCGTGCTGGGCTTCAGAGCTTCAGAACTCACTCAATGATAATTTTACCATTAGTATATATAGTCCACGATCTGAATCTCACTTTATCCATAAACATGCATTCGTAGAACACTGTCAGTATAAATATACTATCGCAGAAGCCTGGCGGACGACGGTGGCTTATTTGCTACGGAACCGGAAAAACTAACTTTATCCTTGCAGACTTTCCTTACCAACGGGCAAAATGACAAGGCACCCAATGAACATGACGAACCAAGCAAAATATCTTTGTATCCGATATTTGGATGACTACAAGGTGTTCTCACGACAAAGCCAAGAACAGCAAGAACTTCATATTGGCTTTTGGAATTAGAATCAACTTTGTGAGCAATAAGATCTGCTAAGGACAAAATCACCCATGAATGTGAGATTACATACGACGTGATAATGACAACAATGCATTACAGTCGTTAGATGTAATTGTCGCGAGGATACACCGATCCGATAATCGATGATTTAGTTGTTGTCAGCGGTTGCAGCAAAGGTTAGGGTCTCAACGCGCCCTTTTCCATTACACTCCTTCTGCAGCAGTTCGTTTATTCCGCGGATTTGCGAGGGCTCGATCAGCATAACCTAGACAGCCTCGTCAAAGTCTTCCCAAAGGATGATGAAACAGACATACAGTTTCCCAACTTTCCCCCTTTTCTTCTTTCTCGACCGTCTCAGCCAACGCACGAAGCTGTTCCTGCAGACGCTCCCCTTCGGCGGCCGGGACAACAACGCGTACCCGCATCCTAGCACGTTGAATTGGGAGTGTTGAGTGACCCTGGATGAGTCGCAGCGTTTCCGCCACCTGTCATCTCAGATAAGAACAGTCGCATCCGATGTCAACGGATGATCACCCACTTGACTCTTAGCATTCTTTCCCGCTTTTACACTCACACCTGCTTCAGCCATAGCCTTTTCGATCATTCCGACAGGATATGGACGTTGAGTCGCCGGATCGACGCATTTCTCAGCGACCAGTGTAGCGATCTCCTTGCGGAGGGAAGCAAGATCGTGATCGCGTTCTTTCTCTCCAACTTGAACTTCGCCTTTCTTAAGGATCTATAGATCAGATAAGCAAATGGTAACTGTTATCATCGAGCTGGAAAAGGACAGACCTCCTTGACGACATCGTCTACTTTAGATGTCCCAAATGCTTTTTGAAGATCGTTAGACTTGGCAACCTCGCCTTTGGATACATTCATGAAGACATTCGAAATTTGGAGGACGTCATCTAAACTCGTTTCTCTGCGCATGGATATTACGTTGACCACGGAGCTAACATATGAGTGTGATCACCTACACTCCGTTTCTCCATTCTTGCACCTTATTTTTGTAGCAGGCAATCTAAAGCTGGGCCGTTAGACAATGTCAGTACACAGGATATCCACACCGCACCTCAAACCGTTTACCACCCTTCTTCAAGCGTACGATAGATACATTTGTGAGCCTGCGCTTCACCTCGCGTCAGTGCGAAACCCCTAGACTGCATCAGTCCAACACTGACTTTATTTGATTTGAGGGTTGCTGGATAGGCATCGCGATTCAATATTGATACAGTACTTTTCAGCGTGAGTGCGATAGGGTGATGATATATACACAGCAAATGAACCGATGGTGGTGTTTAGCAAGCAGGATACTGTGACAAGCGGAATGAATGACGCAAATACTATCGGTTACGGTCTATTCGTGACGAGCCTCCATTTCGTGAGTCACACTTTTGGGCATGGAAACGTGATGGCTTGTCACATGGTGTAACGGTATGTCACGAAATTCACCGCGAAAAGGCGTGACTCACGAAATGACGGTCCATCACGAATAGATCGTAAGGGATAGTATTGTTCTTGTTTGTTCGGAAGCCCGAAATTATTATTAACGCTGAGTCACGCCCGTCACGTCAGTACAAGGCGCACCCACAGTACACCACAACTCAACCATCGCAGCACGCAGTCATCCTTGAAAATTATTTGGAAGAGTCTGTCTAATCCGAGCTTAGCAGAATCAGGACATTCACGAGTCTGATAGACATATCGTTTATGCAAGATGAAGGGGTTCACTAAAGCTATCAAGCGGTGAGCTCATCCTTTTTCCTATTTGCTGCTAACAAGCAGCGGCGTATGTCGCATCCTTCTGCCTGAGTGTCTATGTGGAGGGAGATGAACTCACGATCGTCTACAGAACACCCCACCTTGTCACATCTAAAACTGGCTTCTCAAAGAGTGAGATCTAATCTTTGTGATCAACTACTCGCTCAACTATCTGCTAACTTTTAGAGTCTTCTGATCCCGAGTTCGATGACTATAATCGCCATTTTATTTCCCTCGAGCAGGCTACAGAAAAGCTGCTCAAAGATACCAAGGCTTTCTCTGAAACAGTTATCTGTACGTCATGTCTCTCATTCATGCACACATCCTCACCTACGCTCGCAGCACTCTTCACTTCTTCTGCGGGTGCCGCCAACCATACCAATTTTATGTTCTCTCCCTTGGCCGCCGAGTATAACTTGCAAGGCAAGCACCCCTCCGCCGCGGCAACCGTTGCAAACACCCCTGCGTACGCAACCGCGCTCGACGAACTCCGTTCTGCGATCTCCCCTGAACTCGAGCTCATCGAATCACGAATAGTTGCGCCCGTGAAAGAGTTCCAAGGTGTCCTCAAGCTGATCAGGAAGAGCATCACTAAACGTGATCACAAGCTGGTCGATTATGATCGATTCAACAACTCACTTACTAAACTGAGGGACAAGAAAGAGAAGAGTTTGAGTGACGAGAAGAATTTATTCAAGGCATGTACCCGGAGTGACTTCTTCCCAGCGACACGGTTGACATTCGTATGATCAGCTTGAGCAAGACTTCGAGATTGCCACAAATGAGTACGATTACATCAACAACGCGCTCAAGACCGATCTCCCGCGGTTCATGCAACTTGCAACTCATTTCATCGATCCTCTTTTCCATTCATTCTACTATATGCAGTATGTCCTTGGTTGTCGGAACAACCGGCGTTTGCAAATGTTTCATGATTTGACAGGCTTAACATTTATTATCTTTTCCTTGAGAAAATGAATTCTTTCGCAGAAGGTCGATACGATGTTACCAACGTCCCCGGCGCTCAAATCCTGGCTGACTATGAAGAAAAACGAACGGATGCATGGCGTCAGATCGAGGATCTCAACATCACCAAGCGGATCATATCGACATGTACGCTCAGTTTTAATCACCTCATTCTTCATTGCTTACATTTCTTCACTACCAGCGAAACTCGTGCAAGCCAATCGTGCAACTGGCGGCAATTCGTTGACTGTTGCTTCTTCCATCGGTCGTTCACCTAGCATCACAAGTGCTGGCAGCGGGAGCAGCCGCTCGATGCCTCCACCATCTCGGGCAGCACCCACATCTTCCTTTATCAAGAAGGCTCCTCCACCGCCGCCAGGTCAGACAGCTGCACCTCCTCCCCCGTACTCTACCTCTTCAAGTGATGCGGGCGCAGCTGCAACAAAGAGGCCGCCTCCGCCTCCACCTTTGAAACCCAAACCAAAGCCGGAGCCAGCCGTAGAGTATGTTACAGCACTATATGATTTTGATGCCCAGGTACGTGGTCATCTCGTTTTATTATGGGAGATTTGTGAACCTCTTGATCTCAGGCCGATGGAGATCTTTCTTTTAAAACCGGCGACCGCATCGAAATTGTGACCAAGACAGAGAGTCAGGAAGATTGGTGGACAGGTCGTCTTGATGGCGCTGAGGGTGTATTCCCTGGTAACTACGTGCAGTGATGTGGAGACGAATATTTGACAGTTGAATATTAATTGAGTACTGTAGTAGCTTACATTTGGAGGACATTACCTTTTCTGCTAGGGACAGCATCAGGCATCTTGCCTGTGTACATCGTTCTGAGCATCACAAGTGCCGTCTGTTCGACCCCTGTCATCCCTTCCAGCTTGTGTGTACTTCTGGCAGGCTCCTCTCCTTTGAGCAATCATGTCAGCCGGTGCTCGTTGCGCCTATTCCAAAGCAATCCTACAGATATTTTCTGACTTGCTTCATTGGCACGTCACCAGGAATGCTCTTAACAAACACTGTCTCTATCGTTGCCTTTCTTGCTGCTTTGCAACTTGGCCACATCATGCGTGGTACCGCGTTAGTCCTCCATACGGAAGATCTTATCATCATACCAAGGAACTTAAACTGTGTGGATGTACAACTGATTCGGCAGGTTCAGAGACTGAAGGGGCTGCGAGGGAGACGTCCTTGTCACCACAGTCGAGAATTGCTGTCTAGGACAACGGCCACCCAAGGCAACATGTCAATAATTCTACATGGCTACTAATGAGAGTGAGACTAAAGACAAATGAGAAGCGCAGTATCTGGAGCGCTAGATTTGTGTGGCATGATTCTATCCAATTTGTCCCCCCCGTCGGCGAATGACGACACGAACTATTCACAGATTTCTAGATTTATAGCCATAGCTGGTGGCCATACGAACGACTGTCCGAACTTGAGGCGATACAGTACACCACACGATTGGAGAGCCACGTGAAATGACATCACTATCCTCCCGACGTCATTACCTCGATTGTGCGGTATATAACGGAGCAAGTACATCTCAGGTCTCATTCACCAGCTGCAGAGCACATCATGTTTCGCAACGCAATCATTTCCAACGCGCGCGTTTGTACTGCATCATATACCCGTTCTATCCATGCCACGCCCGCTGCTAGCACGGTCACCGAGAAAGCGTCCGAGATGGCAGACAAGGTAATATTACAACACCACCCGCCGGTTTACCCTCCTAAGCTAATCTGTTTCAAGGTGAATAAAAAGGTTGGTAGAGGCCTTGCGTCGTCAATTGAGACGGGAGAGAGAGCAGCGGAGAAAACCAAGGAGACACTCGGTAAGTCGATGTTCAACGGCGTACCAGGGTCTGTCTATGATGGTTTTGTAGGTGCAACAACGACTTCGGCAAAGCAGAAAGCCGAAGACGCAAAGCAAAACACCCAGGAAACAACGGAGCAAGTCAAGCAAAAGGTCAATCAGGTGCGCTATTGCTGCAGTACATGTAAGTCACCAGGCATTGATTTCCTCCATGCAGGCTGCCGCCGGCACGCGAGAAACTAAAGACGAAATTAAGAGTAGGATGTCGAAGTAATGACCCTGCTACTCCGTATGCATGATTAAAACGTATAAATTATATTCACACCTTAATCATCTCTATCTATGTACACAAGTCAATTTGCATGTATATCGGCCAGTGCGGATGCAGTGTTGCCCACTCGTCCTACTGCAGAATAGTTGTTGCAATGCACTCCGTGTCACGCTTACTCTCAAAGAATACCCCAGGATTGAATGTCATGAATCAATGAGGCCTGATAGTAACTGGGGGAAGATGTAAACACACTTAACTCTATATTGCAGATGCCTGACAAAAGACACATCTGAATCGGGAAACCATTTGGGTGCCGAATTTTGCCTTCGCAATGGTATCCGTCAAAATGTGGCGGTCTTGTACGGAGACCCGACGCTCACTGGCCAGCATATTTTAATAGTAAGCGCTGACTAGAAGTCCAAGTCTGGCTCGTTGTATAATTCGAACAGAAGTTCCTGTTTCACAGTATCATGCGAAACCCCGAATTCCGTGTCTTAAGACGTACTTCATTAGGACTAGCCTGATAGGCGTATTGAATCGCGGTAGGGAAGTTAGCATGTCGAAACAAGTGTCGACCACACGGCTGTCATGTTCTAGGTCTGACTACGGCATTCGGTCCGTGCCCGTGCTCCTTTGACAAGCCACCGCGACTTGCGTGGGGTCCGGACTTGGGACTCCGATTTCACCAACGCAAGCCAATTAATAGTTAGTATAGTTATATAGTATTTCATTGAGAATCTGCAGGTTCATTTTTTAAAAGTTACATACATAAGCTTCATCATCGATTACTTACATTACGATAATGCAGCCAGCTTGCAATCACTTGCAACCAGTTTCCCATAACATTGCCAAAACAACACCGGGTCGCGGCCTATTTGAGCCGAAGGAAGGAAACTGAATGTACCGATCGTCGCTTTCAAAGTTGCTTCTGAGCGAAATGAACTGCAGAAGGAGTTGTCAGCCTCGGGTGAGAAAACTATGCATGACTTGCTGATATATGAATTCTAATTCTAGGAGTCGTTCCCTTGAACTAGCCCTCTGAAAGAAAGGTTTGTGAACGTTTGCCAGGCTGTACGATATTACCAAGTCAAAGGTCGCACCCGAACAAAGCCGAGATGGAAATGAAGAACTGCCAAGAAACCATGCAAGTAGCGAGTGCAATTTGACTGAGCCTGAGGCCAGAGGACCGGAAAGACCTCACTTAACAAACGCGTTGGATGCCGTAACCTATTCAATACGATATTCAGTCATAAATCCATAATAATAAAAAAAGACTCTTCCTTCTAAGGTCTATGGTCCGATAAATTGATGGACTCGTCGGTGAATCAGATTGAAGGGAACCATTCTGATCTACTCACAAGGACTGAAATATTATGCCATCTGGAATGCATCATGATGTTTACGGTACGCTTGGCAGCAGTCGAGATCAGCGTCGCTTGCCTCTGTTGAGTTGCACTGCCTCAGTGTTTGGTAAGGAGGGCGAATTTGCCTGTCATTGGTCGAGGGTCTGGCCCAATACACATGTATAGTCAATGCATGAGATTTCGGAGGTGACGAGCGGAACAGTCCTAGCTGACAGATTCCAGGCCCCCGGGAAAGAAAAAGGCCCAGGTCTCCGAGGCCCAAGGGACCCGTCGGTAGGCGGAAACACCAATAAGGATTATACAGGGTCCTCTGAATCTGATAACACCATCTTTCAGTGTCTGGAGTAGCACGGTACGCAAAAATAAACCAAAACTCCGGAGGAGTGATATTTATCTGAGTACGGTAAGCTATACTCAAGCCCACCAAAGTGTGGACAGAAGAGTATGCATTTGTCTCTCGGTGCCGATTGTGAGCTTGTTGAAAACTGGATGTAATATGGTTTTGTGAGCACTTCAAGGTGCCAGTAGTATGGGTTGTGGGGAAGCTTGGGAGAAATATGTCAAAAGCCGCCTAATAGCACAGTTGTCAGCCATCATTTGATCGGTCCGGGTCGAACCAAAGCAGTGGCTCGCAGACAGTATAAGGGAGTATAAGGGGAGCTGACAGAGATGACTACCTCTAGCTGCCCTTGGCAATTATGGGTCGTCATTGTGCCCTGAATGCTAGGCGAGAAGGACCAGCGGGTTCCGGCGTGATGTAAGATAGTTTAAACTCTTGAAAATCTAAGAGGTCTGGATAGCAAGTATGATAGCACCTGTTTACAAGGAGAGACAACAAGCCTAGACTGCCAGGGCCTGCCGTTCCCAAAAACACAGAGAACAGACATCAATAGCATACTCCGAGGTAGGCACATATTACACACCGAAATGCAATCGAACGGATTGAGCAATATTGCCCTATGAAACCTGAGTGACGGGCCCCGGTTAGACGTCATCATCGGCGTACCGGTAAGTAAAGATGCCGCGGGATTGCTTGATCATCAGGGCGAGGCTAGAGCAGGCCATGTCAGGCTCTGAACACGAACGGAGCGTTTGCAAAAAGGTCGAGGGCGCCGGACCAAGGTGTAGCACGTTCGTAATATCCTTACCCCACTCCGCTGCAATCTGATAGGGCGGCATCGGCAGACACTTACCCGTAGGTTTGCGGTCTCGCTATCCACGGTATTGGTGCTGTCCCGGTCCCGGTCCCGAATCAGGTTGGTAAGCTTCATAGCGATGAAAACATACATATACTTTCAGAGGGAATTTTGACAGAGGTCAACGAATTTTTTTCGGATAAACCGCGGTTGTGTGGTGTGGGGAAATAGGCTTGGCCGGAGATGTTCCGTAGTCATGTTGGCTGTATACCGCTATTGGGAAATTGCATCATGGCGATGACGGCGATAATCAACATCCTGCTGCTTGTTAGAAAACATTTCGAATGTACCAGTGAATGGATAGTTCAGTGAAAGGTCGTAGTGGTCAGAATTTAATTATATTGGGAACAAGAAAACTCACGATACAACAATGAAGTCAAAACTGCGGCGAATAAGAGCGAATAAGGCGGAGATCAGTGACCTGAGAGCTAAATTTGAATTTGACCCACAATGCAATGCATACATAGTGGGGCCTGCCTGACCAAGGCCCAGGTACATATCATTGGACAGTTAAACATTGAAGTGCCTTGCGATCTGCTGTCAAATGGTTGACATTGACGAGAACAAACGTACATACTAATCTGATTGCGGCCTTCAGACGCTCGCACTGGATATCAAAAAATAGAGTATGATGCCTTAGATCTTAAACAATGCCGATGCATATACCAGAATACATTTTTCTGTGACAAAGGTGTGAGCAGGTGAGAAGGAGCGATAAGTAAAGAAACTCCAATTGAGCATAAACGTGACTGACTTGAATTCTACTATGCTACAAATGGTAAGTATATTTCCTCGGAATTTTTGATTCTGGACACAGTTCCATACGGTCACATGTCCAATATTGTCCATCTACGCCATGGAGATACGAAGCTTGACTACGATGCGTTGCCAAAAGCCGCGCGCTCGAATGCGGAACATGAATCAAACTTTGCATAACCACCGCTAGATCTTTGTGAGTCCCTTAGATCCGAAGGCACCATTGAATCGAATGCGGAATTCCGTTCATTAACTGGCGGACACTGTTTGTAGTATAAAAGCGTACTGTAAAATCTCTGTCACAGTACTTACTAGCAGTCGTCTCCTCCAAGTACTCAAACTCTTCGATCCCCTTCACTGTACTCAAACTCTTCGAATCTCTTCACTGTTCTACCTTTCCTCTGAATCATGTCGCCTTTCACATCCCTGAAGAGATCTATAAGCAGCAGGGTATGTATTCGGTTAGCATCTGCCGAAGTCTCCCCCGCCAATGATATTCCACCCATTTGTCACAGAGCTCTCGTCCTGGCAGCTCCCACAGTTCAAAGTCCACCCGAGAGTCAATTCAGGGACATCCGTCGCCCATGGACATCACATACGCCCTTGTACGTCACAAAGTCGTTCTACACATGTCATTCCTGACGAGTTCTCAGGCATTTTCTCCTACAACGCCTTCTTACCCGGCTTCTGAGGCGAGCTCCACTGTGGGCAGTTATGTCAGTTCTATATATGCCTTCTTTGCGAAAGAAAACTCATTTAATAATTTTATTCGCATCGTTAGGCTGAAATGCTTGATGACGACAACATGTCATGGGGGACAGGCCCGTCAGCACGCCGACGCAGATTTCTCTTCTGAGGGAAACGCGACGTTCTGCTGATCAGATTGGCATACTCAACGCCACCTAACTTAACGGTATCATTATATGTACACTAATGACGGGCAAATGATGTACGATTACACACGGTTGTATCGGATGGGTTTATTATATTCCAAGTGCGCGATGAAATGCGAATACAAGAAATATTGTTATTGGGCCCACTGGGCGCGCACGGATCAAGCAAGTCATGGAACACATCCGCAGGCAGATGCTGCTAGGTGAATTGTCGGCGCAATCCGGACTGGCCCTCAGTGAGTCAGTACTCCGTGAATTGAGTCAGGGAACAGGCTTCTAACCTATACATAACGGATTGTTCACCACGACGCGCCATTCACTCTTGCTCAATGGCCACCTATCTATGTCAGCAGTTAGTATGACATTCACTGCATTGGAGGCCAGAAAATTGACGGGCCACGATGTTCAAATCACAAGACCCAGGTTCAAACTCGTAGTTTCTATAGTTCGGTGCTCAAAGTCTCTTCAGGTCTAGAATGTCTTGGAAACCCATACAACATCGATTGGTCTGCATTTTTAGTTCCCGCGGTGGAGATTATTCAGATGAGTCGGACTGTTTTCGTAAAGAGTTTTACTCAAGGAGAGCAGAACTTCGTCAGCGCTTAAAATAGTCCACTGCGGAGATTGGCACACAGTAGACCACAAATACCACTCTCGAGAATCCTTCGAAGCGAGAACGCACATGGGATCATCATTCTGCTTCGCATCTATAAGATTGCCGAGAGATCGTTATCAGCAGCATAGCTCGCGACTCCGAGCAGCATCTACACGAACCAGAATAATTGAGCATACAAGGGGGAAACACCACATGATGTGGCTAGCAAACCCGCAGCATGGCCTGTATTTGGACCGCCACGAGGCACCGAGGAAGAAGGGATTGCTGGGCATCAGCTGAACGCTGTGGGATAAAACGCGGGAATGATATTGTGGCCTGAGACGGCGTAATTGCTTGCTGTGCACTCACTAGCCTATTCGGATTCCGATGTCAGATCGAATATAAAGGTAGTACCTCCCTAGATGGCGCAGATCAAGTTCCCTTCACGAACCGAGTTCATAGTACGAGTGCAACTCACTTGTACCCACTCGAATTCCTCTAATTTACGCATCTATTGAATTCATTGTCAAGCTATCCCTCTACGACCACCGCCATGCCACCCAAAGATGTGCGTAATAACCAGCTCGTCGACAGCGGAATGACAACTAATCGTCTACAGAATAACGAATTCTACGCTGATCATGAAGTGAGAATGAAAAAGCCCCACCTCTTTAAAAAAATCATGCGAGCCTTTAAATCATGTTTTGGGCATGATTTCGATAGTGCCGACTCGGTTTGTTTAAGCCATGCATACAGCTAATAACTTCCCTAACATGAGGCATGTTCACAGCCTTCCAGAAGAGGTTATACCAGAAACCAAGATGCTGCAACCGGATTTGAAGGAGGAGATATCTACGGCGTACGCTCTATCTCATGAATGTCATGACTTACCTTGACTAACGTGACACCCATTAGGTCCAAGCAGAATATCTTGACGAAGATGACATGGCTTGGGGAGGTAGTGGCCGCGAAAAATCGCCTAGACGGCAGAAGCTGGGCTAGGGGGGTCAATGCAGACCAAATAGAAGGAAAATTTACGAAGCGATTGAGGTTGGACATGTGGAGCCTGGACACTTCGGACAAACATAAAATGTAGCATTACCGAATACATACCATACTTATGATCACTGTAGTTTAGTATGTGACATTAGACAACATAATGTTACCTATCACGAGCGTTTGGACGTATTCTGAAGGCATTGCAGGACTCCACTGTAAACAGCAGCAGAAATTAGGAGCGGAGTCTCAGCAGACTATTGGGTATCCGTGCCTATGTACTTTACGAGTGAGGGTGGAAATTTTGATGAGCCATACTTAGTCCTTGGTGATGATTGGTAGACTCGTGACCAGTCCTGTTAAACTTTAAAACTGGCTTTGAATTTGGAGGTCGAGTGGATTCGCAGGATAACGTGACGGGTAAGCCTTTTCGGGGATATCAAAGACCACGTGAACTTTTGCTAAGGCCTTGCAAAATTTGCTAAGTCTCGTGCTTAGAGTTTCTTATATCAACGTTCGACTCGTTGCGCTAGCTGCTCAACAGCGCCTGCGTTCGTCACCATTGCCTTATGTAACAAATGCTACTTGCTCTTTGTGCTATATATGATGTCCTCTTCAACTCTAAATAGTAACTTTAACCGCTCTGTGGACTACGGGTTTGTGGACATCACAGGTGATGCTCCGTCAAGCGCCTCTTTTACGGATTCTATGATCACACCTTCCTCACGCCTCTCGTCAACGGAGCGCATCAAAGCTGCCATTAAAATCCTCCGAGATGGCCATATTAGTATATCCTCGACTGCCAACGCATCGAGGGAAGCATCACGAAAGGCTTGGATGATGGAGGATTGGTCCAATTTTGCAAGTGTAGATCGCGTCGCGTCAATAGTGAAAATTATATTGTTTATTTTGTATTCTATGCTACAGCCTGGTTTTTCATTCGCTAAAGGTCACGTTATTCTGCGAATCCGCTCGACCTCGGCCAAGTTGATTGGGTAAGAACAAGTGTTTACCTTTGTTTTAGTTGGTCACGTGTGCCTTGAAACCTCAACCTCATGACCAGTGTCTCGGTTCTTCATCTACTCGATGCCTTTACCGCCCGTCTTCTACCACTACTTCCACACGCCGCTACCATATACGCGAACCCTTCTGCTCCAAGAAAAGATACATCAACTTCAGCTTGCTGCTCGTCGCTCATCGTCTCATCATGACATCCTGCTTCTACTCGAACACCGTCCAGTGTACACGTCCGGACGCCGGCAAACAGAACAAGAATTGCACACAGAGCGTGCACGTCTGACATCAATTGGCGCAGATTTTGCTGTCGCAGCACGCGGTGGACAATTAACATACCATGGGCCCGGCCAGCTCGTTGGTTATCCACTCCTCGACCTCGCTCGCACATCACCGGCGATTGGCATTCGTGATTACATTTGCAGAATGCAAAAGATGATACAATCTTATTTGCAGCGTACGCACGGGATTACTCATGTACCATCAGACCACACTGGTGTATTTTTGGACCCTGCAACAAAGATAGCAAGTATTGGCGTTCAAGTGCGCCATCGGCTTACGACGCACGGATTTGCAATGAACGTCACCGAGGAGCCTTTAGAATGGTTCAGACGCGTTGTGGCGTGTGGGTTAGCTGACGTGAAGGCTGGATGCATAGTGGAAGCAGAGGGAAAGAATGTGCGGGTGGAGGATGTGGTGCCAGGTATCGTTGATGCGTTTGGTACTTTATTCGAGAGAGATATGGTGAAGTTATATCCCCAGAACGCTGGCGAGCTTGGGGAGGCTATTCTTGCGTTAGAGGAAGATGCCCTGGCTGCTGGAGAATGGTTGAGGGTACCTTCCTAAAACCACTGGGAGCTTTATTGATCATTTGCATTCACGATGCACTCATGTAATTTGCCGATCTGCAGGTGCGTGACAAGGTCACTACCACTATTAGGTAGCCTACCAAGTATATCGGCAAATGTGAATGGGACTTCGCATCCACCAGCATGCGCGCAGCTTGTATCGCGAAATTCTATGTTCTAGGAGCGGGATGAGCAAGTATCGAGCGCTGAACTCTCGGGATGTCTGGCGGGGCTAGGCGCGGTCGAACTATATCTCTAGTAAACATCCGCTGTGTTGCCGCTGTTCACATCAATCTCGAACCCCACTCACTGACGGTGGGGTATCAGTGTCCAGCAAGCACTTGTCTGGGGCACTTCGATATGAGTCACGGTTTTCTCAGGCGCATCTTAGCAGCATCAAATAGCTGGGGGCCGCTGTTAAGGCACACGGATTTTTCTCGCGAATTCATGTCTGGTCATTTTGTATCAAGAAACTCGGATATAAGTATAGGTGGAATTAAGGTGGAGCTCCGTGGAGACGTAGCGACGGTGTCCATGTGCCTACTCGGTATTTAGGCATAGGCCCCAGGTATTTATCGTAGGCATGATAGCGATGATCATATGTGGAGCTGACAGTCATTGAGGTGGAGCTCTGGACTCTGGAGCTGTAGTGGCGTGCGCTGTACCGTATCCGACGGATTACATACTACAGTACTTAGTTCAATCCGACGCACTTTCAAAGCCCACACATACTGCAATTTTTCTGTGACAAGGTAGGTCGGCTGGAGAACCTCGTTATCCTCGATGATAACTTGCGTTCAGTTGCTATTCCTAAAAATTAGACCAGAAGTAGACTTCCATGCGTGTCTTAATTCTGGGAGCAACAGGCGCAGCAGGTGTCCTCCTCATCCAGGAAGCACTCGCAGCATCGCACACAGTGGTCGTATACGCACGCACGCCCGAGAAACTTCCAGAGGAAACTAGGAATGATCCTCGTGTCACAATGCGTAAGGGCCAGCTTGATGAAAGAGAGGCCCTTTCATCCGCCATCAAGGGCGTTGATGCTGTCCTGTCTGCTCTGGGGCCATCGGTCTCGCGCGGACCTTTGCACCCAAAGGGCACACCTCTTGCGCGGGCATATTCTCTGATCATTGAACTCATGAAACGCCATGGCGTGCGCCGCCTACTGGCCCTTGGGACGCCAAGCATAACGGATCCGATCGACAAATTCAGTCTGCGAATGTCCATCATAGTCAATACCGTAGCCACCCTGGCACATACAGCATATGAGGATGTTGTGGCCATTGGCGAAACCATTCGGATCCAAGGAATTGGTTTAGATTGGACGATTGTCCGCGTACCCGTGCTAAGTGGGTCAGATGACAAAAGGTTTGTTGCAGGCTATGTGGGAGACGGGAAAACAGGGGTATGGCTAACAAGGGCAGGGTTTGCATCATTCGTTGTACAAGAACTAGAGAAGAACGAGTGGGTGAAGAAAGCACCGTTGATCACATTGCCTTGACCTTACAAATTTCCATTCTTTCAATGACCAATGTAGGACTATCCCCATGACTGTACATTTTTTTGAAATCAGTTGCCAGGTATAACATAGTTTCGAGAACATCTTCGAGAACAACCGAATCTCCGCGTGACAATGTTGGGGGAAACGGGGTCATTCCTAGGGGGTAAGACCCGCATGTCTAAGCAGATCCGACCAATTGAACTCCTCGGGCTGTTCGTGGAACTGCCTGAGTAGCTTTTCAGCGCTCAGATCTCCTCCCTGATTACTATCTTCACTCCCATCGCCCCACAAATAAAACTTTTGCACGCCCATCGCGAGCAGCTGAGCATCGACCTGACTCAGCAGAAAACGGGCGCTTGGCGTGCCTTGGCTTGGAGCAGCGGCCGCCGTAGCTGCTGACGGTGTGATCTCGCCACGAAGTAGCACTATTCCGTGTGTCTGGGCGAAGTCGGGGTAGAAAGTTAAAATGAGATAGGGCGTCGCGAATGACTGCCGAAGTTTGTATTCCTGGAGTGGTGTAAATAAAACCGTCGACGTTCGGGGTAGAGCAGCTGTGTCACTAGGAAGAGCGGAAGAGAATGGGTCGGGACCGGTGGCAGATGGAGGCGACGGAGGTGCGTGAAAATCCCATTGTAGAAAATAGAATTCGTGGGCAATCCCGCTTTCTTGACCTTCAGGTGATATAGCTGGAGAGCCCTCACGAGGGACAGGCATGACAAACATAGGATACTGTTTCCCTATGTTAAGCATTCTGTTGTAGAGTTCGACCGGTACGGATGCACAGATAAATCCCCGACCCGTTCCTCCTGTACGAGAAGTATGGTAGGCCGTCCATAAGGCCGAGATTTGCCCTGCAGTATGAGGTGTTGACAACAACCTTGGAACATTGATGATCGATTCTAGCGGCTGAAGGCAGTGACAAATCAGCCCGAGCAAGATTTTATGACACAAATAAAACTTACCTTCACCGGAGAGCTGTCTTTGCGAGACCTCGAAGATCCTGACACTTTGCTTCGATCCAATTCTGAAGGTGATTTGTCCAACCTTGGTGGTTGCGCCTGCGAAAGCCGCGCTGACTTCACCTTGGCTACCTCCTTACGGCGGGCTTCTTCTGTTGCTCGCGTTCTCAGTTCAGACAATTCCAATCCCTGCCTGATGATGCCATGGAGCGGTACCATATTCCCCAAAAGGCAAAACAGAAAGGTAACGTTGGATCACTTGTCAGTACATTGTCACGCAATTGGGTGAAAAGGAAGACACGCCTCACTCTTTTGCTTTTTGCTGAAGCCTCTCTGCATACTTGGATTCATATGGAGGAGTTGACTGTCCTGCATGAATCCATCTAGCAACAGCAAGATACCTGCTAGCTGATCGACGAGAAATAATAGCACGAAGGTGTGGAGAGCTCTGGAAATATAACAATGACATGGTGGACCAATGATGGACTGTAAATTTTTTATTGATGGTTAGACGCCCAGTAGTGATTGCCAGATGGGGATCAAGCCTAGCTAGGCACAATAGCAAAGATAGCTATTTGCAACCACATGCGCATTGTCTAGCGACTGTGCGTTGCAACCGCCTCCACATTTTATCTTGTTTTCTTACTATCACCATCCAACGATTCATCTACATTCATTCAAACCACACTAACAGATTACCATGAGCATATCCCCCCCACACAACCGCAAAGGCAGCTTCCTCACTCAGCTCTTTACGCTGCGTCGCAGGAATCAAAACTTGAATCTCGAGCCCTACATTCATGATCCCGCGGCCGATGCACCGCCGCCACCTCCTCCCAAAGATTACAAGCAGGCACCGGTGTCCGCGCGAAGACCTTTCCTGGGAGATGGATACATCAGCGAGAAGCCCCTCCTATTCGATGTCGATCTCAATGTTCTAGCTCAGCAGAAGATAGTGCAGCCACCGCAGCCCGCCTCGCAGCCGATCCCTTTTCTGAAGCAAACACTGCCACGGATTCCGATCAAGGCACAATCACCTCCTACTACGCCGTTGACGCCCGAAGAGAGAGCGCGCCGCAGGTTGGCTGCGCAGCACCAATCTCAGCTCGAAAAAGAAGCCATGCTTAGGGAAGAACATGAACGCCAAGAGATGAAACGACGCAAGAAACAGGAGCAAGAACGTCGGGAACGTGAGGAAGAAGAGGAAAGGAAAGCGGCACTGCAAGAGGAGCTGCGGGCCGCGGCGCTAAGGAAAGCAAGAATGGAGAGAGAGGATAGAGAAAGAGAACAACAACAATTGCAAGAGCTACGGGAGAGGAAACAACTCGAGAAAGAGCGGAGACAGCAACACACGAAGAAGATGGAACGATGGCGAGCCGAGCAGATGCAGCGCGTTGAGTCCCAACACAGTGAAAAGGAGGAAGAGCGTAGAAAGTCAGCGGAAGGGAGACGCATGAGAATTTCTCGCATGAACGAGGATGTATTCTCCGCCAGCACGGCAGACAAGATGGTGGGCTGGGTAACGGTACAACCACCCGACATGCTGGCGTGGAAGAGGCGGTATTACACATTTGAAATGGGCCATGCAGAATCCAAGATGTTGCTGTACGGAAATCCAAGGGTGAGCTTACATCCATATCCATACTGTTCGACTTTCATAATTCTCTAGGAGGTCGCCAAACCTTTGGACGTCATCCCTCTGGACGGACGCGTTGATTCGTTAGCAGAATGGTATGAGGGCTTTGAGGAACTAGAGGCGATTCCTCACTCGTTTGCTGTGCGCTTTGTCGATGGCGTCGAATGGCGAATGTTCGCAGATTCAGCAGAAGAAAAGGTAACAAATCCATACTATTGGAGCTCGATTTTGACTTACATAACGGTTAGGATCGACTGCTGGTGCTATTGAGCGAGGCGGCGGGCGTGATCTTGTAAAGAATCTGTGAAGTATTTATATGTTAAGTTACAAGATAACAAGGGAGGGTACAAATGTGTATTTCTAGCAGCAGAACCTATGTGTAGCTTTTTCCAATCTTTCAGCTAATATATCATGATGGAGGTCAAACGACACGTTCGAAATGAGTAAAGGTGAGTACTTACATACCGGTTGCGCTAGAGCCTTGTCAATAGCGTTTAAACGTGGTCTATACCTATAGAGCAATGTTTGAGGAGGTTTCAAGTGGCTCAATGCAGTAAGTAATTGAATCCCCGCGAGCGTCTACCAAACAAATGCAAATCGTATCCTTTCTTCTGCAAAGTGCCAGCTAAAAAGTGGTAACACACGTCCTCGCCAGTGTTCGAATGTTTTCAGTGATTGTGCGCAGCGCAGCTCAACGACGCGCCCTCCCTGCACTTCGTCACTTCTCAACACCCCCTTCATCACCTCCCCAGAACCCCCCTCCTTCACCCCCGCCGTCACTCCCGAGTCTTGACTTCCAACCCGCGGAACCAGAACCAGAAAAGACCCAGCGCACGGGTGCAAAATCATCCAAGGACTCGCTTTCGAGTATAGAGCGAAAACGTCAGTTTTTAGGACGTCTTTCTCTTGGTGTACTCGCGGTCGCCCTTGGTGTGCAAGTCGTGTATCTTGGTAGAGATTGGGAGGCGGATGAGTTAAAGGAACGGAACCAGGTGCGCCTATACTTCGAGCTCTCGTTCTGCGCGTATTAAGTCATAAGAAGGCAGTGGAGGAGGCTCCATCAGGAAGGTGGGCACGAACGAAATCGAGGTTTTCGGACCTATTCGATGTACGTGACGCAACGAACTCCTGACTCAATGGCACACCAGCTTATAGACTTTATTGATCGCGTCAACAGTACTTCAACAAACCCCAATGGCAAGAACTACTCCCGCCGCCTCTCCCAGCTCCCCATCAAAAACCGTACACTCTCCTGCTGTCTATGGATGATCTCATTATCACGTCAACGTGGGATGTAGGTTGACTTGTTCAAGTTAGGAGCATCGCTAATAATGTCTCTCCTCAGCGACAGCAAGGATGGCGGACAGCTAAACGCCCTGGCGTTGATTATTTCCTTGCCTACCTGTCCCAGTTCTATGAAATTGTGATATTTACAACTCAGCACCATTATGTGTGTATTTTGCATATTGAAAACGTCTTGACGAGAGTTGAAACTCAAATCCAACAGACCGCCATGCCCATAATTGAGAAACTTGACCCATATAATTTCTTTATCACTTACAAACTTTTCCGTGAAGCCACACGATCAGTGAACGGTAAAATTGTCAAGGTAAGTCTCGTCCAGTGTTAAACTTCCACTTCGTCTCCCTCGTCGGCCGTGTGTTGTTTTTGTTAAATCCTTCCCCTTCCTCAGGACTTATCGTATCTTAATCGTGACCTCTCGAAAGTCATCCTCCTTGATACGCATCCCGAACATGTAAGTTCACATCCCGACAACGCCATTATCGTCCCCAAATGGACCGGTACACCCGGGGACAAGGGCTTGATTGCCATGATCCCCTTCTTGGAGTGTATGTACACACTTTTGTCTCGCCTCAGCCAACCTTAATCTCAGGTTTCTCGCATAGCCATCGCAATTTACAAGACTCCAGACGTGCGGCCCATCCTTCAAGCGTATGCAGGGAAAGATATCCCAATCGAATACGCGGAGAAGGAAGCCGAGGCGAAGCAGAAGCATATCGAGGAGTGGAAGAGCAAGGCGCGTGGATTATCCAAGGGCGGGTTCACACTGAGTGGCATGTTCGGTGGCGCGAGTGAAGTCAGTTGTTCTTATCTTTTCTTGTGTTATGGCTGACTCTAATATTCTGCAGCCCTCGCACTCGCCCATTCCCTTGACTTACCTCGAGCAGAAGCGCCTTGAGGCACAGCGGCAGTATAAAGAGGAGCAGGCATACATCGCGACCCACAAGGACGAGTTTGAACGGCTATTGGAGGAGGACAGGCAGGCGATGGCGCGGGAGATGAGCGGAAGTTTGTGGGGCGTTTTGGATGCAATGGCGGGGAAGAAGGCAGAGGCAGAGGCTGCGTCGAAGGTGGATGTGGAGGGAAAGAAGGTACAGGTGCAATAAACGGATTGTGGTGCACATAACTAGACCGGAGTTATTTACATCTAGGTATGCATATTGTTGTCGTCATCATTATCTCCTCCTGCACTACACCGCTCACTTGAATATGAATATTCGCCAAAACTACAGTATGCCCACTCAAGTATTACTTGAATACTCGCTTGACTTCAAGATCTCAAGACCTGGGCTCAAAGGTCGAGATCAGCCACAGTTGTTTGTTGACCACGAAATAGCTTATAGCTACCGACTCCATTCCTTCTACTTTTTGGTCTGTCTAGTACCACTACTAAGGGGAGACTGCCAAGTTCATCTAGACAACATCCTCACATCCATCAAACACGTCCGATGCCTCCTGCGTCTGCCACGAAGATGCACGGCCTCTGTCACTCATATTTCACTAGCTCCCGGCTCATGTATCCGACATCAATCACGGGTTACCCCACTATATGGTGTTAGTCCCGCAGTCTAACTTAGGGTCTAAGCTTATAAGGCCCAATCAGGCGTTCATCACATCAAATCTTATGATTTTTTCTTATCTCAAGTTCGGCTGGACCATATGTAATCAAGAGACCGTATTCATTGCATATACTCTGGTTGGTTCTGCCAGCTCAGCGCGATGGAAACATCCACACAGTTTCGTTACCAACCTCTATCCACCAGCAGTTCCATCAGGCTCCTTCGAATTCGCAAATTCGTTTCCATCTTGGAATATGACCTCATCGAGGCCGACCTTGAAAATAACCCCGTTTATGATGCGCTGTCCTACACCTGGCAGCTTGATAAACATTCAAGCACGACATCCGGAATTGATTCGGAGCGTGGAGGCTCTATCAGCTGTAATGGGATGAACCTCAACGTGACTGCCAACCTTCTATATGGCTTGCTTCGCCTGGAGCGGCTTCGCCAGGATACGTTGATCTGGATCGATGCTATTTGCATCAATCAACAGGATCTAGAAGAACGCGGCGCCCAGGTCAACATGATGGGCCGCATCTTCGGTTCTGCACGTACGGTGGTGGTTTGGCTCGGAGAGCCGTCAAGTGACCCCGGGGTACAGTCCGTCGAAGAGATTGTCCGATTCATGGAGCAGCTGCCCTACATCAGGGAGGAGCAGTTCGAAAGTGTGTTAGATTATAAGGACGCCGCCATCGCGGCCTTGCGTGAGATGACCATCGTAACCCACACCAGTGACTGGCTTTCGCTCGGTGACTTCTTCTTTACAATATCATGGTTCCAGCGGTGTTGGATCATCCAAGAAGTTGTTCTCGCTAGAACCATTGAGGTTTATCATGGACCAACCCAGATCCCCTGGGATGTGGTGCAAAATGCTGCACGACTCCTTGACGTGGTCCGCCGCCAGCACTCCTTCTGGCAAGTATGGCGGGAGAAAGGGGCCATCGTCCTAGGCTCGATCCCTATAATACTTCTTGCACGCGAGCACTGCAACCGCGGCAAGCTCTGGCCGCTCGAGACGAACCTTGCCCTCAGTCGCACCTACCAAGTCACCGACCCGCGTGACAAGATCTTTGCACTGTTTGCCATATCGGATAGGTCGTCGTTGGAGTCGCCAGTGGTGGAACTCGACGTGTTCAGCGCGGATTACACCAAATCTATTGACCAAGTCTACATGGAGTGCAGCGCACGCCTGGTCGAGGGTCGGACAGGGTACGCTGTCCTCTCCATGGTAGAAGACCGCTCATACTCTGCACCTCGCCCCATCCCTTCGTGGGTGCCGGACTTCAGCGTTTTACCGAGCCCCCCACCGCTCGCAATCCATGGGCAGTGCCCTTTTTCTGCGGGTGGATTCACCAGTCCTCTATCTACCCGACCCACCGTCTCCCCTGATTGGAAAGAGCTGTGCATCCCTGTCGCCGTACGACTGGGCCGTATTTCCCGCACGTCAGAGACTGGGCAAGAGATGTATTCCCTTGAGCGTATGACACATTTCTTCCGCCTGCTCGCTGATCCAGCCCTACGTCTCGCCAAACTCGCAACTCCCGCAGCAGCAGAGGCCCTGTGGCGCACCCTCATCTCCGACCTCGCCGACCCCGCTAGGGAGCGGCGCCCCGCGCCTGCTGCCCTTGGCGCCTCATTTGCCCAATGGGTCACCTACCTCATCCTCCGCGCTCTCGACACTGCCTCCCATGCTTCTGTACATGCTGCTGATCATTTCCCAGATGGAGAGTCTCCACCTGGACCCATCCCTATCGGTGACTCTCCCCTGCGTGATTTTATATGGTCTGCCGCGCACGCTACGGCCCTGCGGTCTGCTCCACCAGAGTACCGTTACTCCGAGGTTCATGCTGCTGTGAACGATTTCATAGCAGTATGGGATGGTGCAATACCCTTACGGGAGCTGCTGGATGCGACGAGGGTGGCTGTGGCGGCAGGAGACAAAGCCCCGCTGAAGGTGACGCACAATTTTGTGAGAACGTTCTTGTGGATGTGCTCTGCGAGGCGGGTGTTCAGCACAGAGCGGGGAGATCTGGGGATTTCACATCAAAGTGCGAGGGTCGGGGATGAGGTGGTAGTGCTGCCGGGGGCAGCGGTGCCGTTTGTAGTGAGGGAGGTGGAAGGCGGGGCGTATATCCTGATTGGGGAGGCCTTTGTGCATGGAGCCATGGGAGGGGAGGCGCTGGAGAGGAGGGGACTATTGTATTTGGAGGATCTGCGCTTGGTGTGAGGATTGAATATTGACCTATGTGGCACATTTACAATCTTGTTTGGGACAGCATCTTCGGTGTGACGAATATTGATGCTACGATCTTTCCATAGGTACCCCTGTTTAGACATCGAGCTCGTGCTCAAATAATATTGGTTTTTTCCTCCCTGGTTGAGGAGAAATCGGTCGTACATACAAGTTTATAAATTATGGCTTGGCCGTGGGACTGAGATGTCAGATAAGAATGTGATAGGGGGCCAAATATCTCGTTTGATTATATTGGCTTTGCTGGCCCGCGGAGGAAGATTCCCTGTCGTTGTCAATACCCTGTGCGTTCTCATATGCTAATTGTTGCGTCTTCTTTGCAGTATTGTTCATAAATATATTATGACTCGTATATTTATGAACATAAGTTTAGCTTCTATCCTATGTGCAAGGCACAGTGCGTGGCTGCATGACGAATTTCCTCCCAGACATTGATTTGTCCAGTGCCAGAAACGACACATTGCACAACCATGAGTGACTTGAACTTTCGGGAACTGGTTTGACGAAGATGGTGCACTTGGTTTGCGGGGCGTCGATACAGATCTTGAGAAGCGGATTGGTTGAGTGAAGAAGCCAGATGTTCATCCAGTGGGGGGCCTGTTGGAACTTATAACATCTAAGCTGCCAAGGTCATGGCCAGACTGTGGCTCAGTTACGGTATGCTAAGGGCGACTTGTTACCGCCGGGCGGAAGTACTGGTCTCCTAAGACGACTCTCCTTCTCCGGATCGGTGTGACGGTGTCACTCATTTTGGTCTATTTGGCAGCCATCAACGAGATAGCGAATCACAGAACCATTGGTAATAGGTATGTTGCAGACGGCAAGCCTGAAGGCCTTGCCAAAGGCTCAATTTGGCACATGTTGACTTCCTGAAGTGTGACGTTCGGCTACAACACAGCCAGCGAGGCTCGCATCATCGTTGGATCGATTTTTCCTGCAGTGGGAACAACAGATGCAGGGTGGGAGCGCAGTAGAAGTCGGTCCACCAGCGATACCTTTAGGTGTAGGTGTTCCAGAAGCTGGCTGAGATTTAATCTTGTAGATATACCCAGCAACACAAGACTTCACAAGACGCACCTGAATGGCACTTATAGAGTTTCGTAGCGAGAAAATATCCCAGGCTCGGTGGCAGGTGGAAACAATTGAGTTGCGTGAACATCCAAAAGAATTCGTGAGCACTGAACAAATGTTGCTTTCTTGACTATGTTAAGCTGTAGAGGTCGAGTAGCTAGTCTCCCTTAGGTAGACCAATAGAAGGAAGACAGTCGTTCCTTCTATAAAGACTAGTGGTAGTGGTAGTAGTAGTAGGTGACGGATGTACGTATCAAACTTCTGAACCATAAATCACAGTCCCGACTCTTGCCCGACTCCGTGCCGAAGTAGTTCATAAGGCTCTGAGGTAGCATTAGGTGTTGACAACAACCTTGGAACATTGATAATCAATTTCAGTAGTGACTGAGAGAAGCAACGAATCCAAGAGATTATCGATCAAGTATGACCCAATTGATATCAGAGAGCTGTTTGCGGATATGGATGCGCCTGTGAAAGTTCGTGGCTGTGAACTGTTGGACGAGTTGTAAGTAGGGCCCCCATCTGACACTGACTTAAACGCTTAGTATAACGGCAACACGGTGCCTATGCGTAGGTATGTGCCGGTCCGAAGAAAAATGCACTTGCACACCGGGTCGTGGTGTTCGGGTGTTACTTGCTGCTAACCCGCTGCGGACTTCTTCGGCTCGCGACTTCAGAGTCACTTCAGTTCAGACGATTCTAATGCCTCTAGTGATGCCACCGAATGGTAACAATGGTAACATTCCCGAGTCGTTCATGTTCAGGTGGCCCCAAGGGGGAAACAATATTCAAGAAGGCAATATTGATCACTGGTCAGCATTCAAGTCACGAAATTAGGGGGAAAAGGAAAGACACTGATCTCAGCTTTTGCTTCTGTATACCTAGATATTCATACAGAGGAGTATGAATCCGTCTAACCATAGCAGGATACCTGCTAGCTGATTGAAGATCGTCGACCAATAGTGACACGAAGGTGTGAGCTGGCTGGAGAACCAGGGAGGCATAACCTTAAAGTTTTATGATGGAATGAACGCCCAATTCCGTAAGTTCCGCCCTGTAATATTAATGACGGTATTACGGATCAAGATCTACTTTCCCTACATGTTGCTGCCTCGCTGTTGACAGATGAAAACCCGAGACTGTGGTTAATGCTTCCGCTCACATGTCATGCGAACAGAGATTCAAGTCTTTCACAAGGTCGATCCCAATTGGAGATCTCTACCGATATTGTGAAGCTCAAGCATGCATACATCTCTGGGCGCTGGGGCCAGGCAAGTATGCGAACATAATACTCTGCTATCTCTGATTTTGTATTGACAAATATGACCCAGTGTAGTCTGATTTAGCGTCATCGTACTGTTCTGCACGCTGCCACATACATGCCACGACACCGTTCTGTATACTTCTGTATACTGCTATAGAATTCAATCGCGTTGTGACACGTACCCCCATTGTCTCCGGCACTGGCATGCCGCCGCTAGAAGTGGCCTGGCATGATCACAAATCGCCACAGTCAGCTCCGACCTGCCACGTCGGATTTCCATGACCCTTCCCCACATTTCCTTGGCTAGATATGAGGACCATTGATAGATATTTGTGTGCAAGGTTGCGTCATGACTATAAATACAAAACCAGCAACCAGTTCTTGGGTTATTGAGGCATACCCACTTGACTCTCCGGAAAATCAACGCCGAGGCACATACCTTCACCCGACCTATTCGACGTGATGGTTCTAACGAGTATCCTCGACTTGTCGAATGCGATCTTGAAAAAGAGTGCGTCTACGCATCGCCTATATTCATAGGCGACCATCCACAGATACACAGAAGAGCTGATGTAGAATTCGTTATCTTGCGTTGCAGGGGATATACCTGGGTGAGGCAATAGCAAATTTTGCCAACAAGTCCTCGAACCCAATATTCTCTCCTATCTCACAGGTTCGGCGGCGGAGATGTCTCTTTCATTATTGTAGCAAGCGGCATGGTATTTTTCATGATACCCGGTCTCTGTTCGTAGATGTCTCTTACCTTGTGTTCTATCTGCTCACTTATACATTTTATCCAGCTTTTCTATATTCTGGTTTGTCCAGAAGAAAGTCCGCATTGTCGCTCATCTGGGCAGTTTCTGCCAGCAATGCGGTCTGTATCTTTCAGTGGTACTTTTGGGGTTACTCCTTAGCGTTTTCGCCAACTGCAACTAATGGATTCATGGGCAACTTTGCGAACTTTGGCCTGATCGACGTTCTTGGCGGCCCGTCCCCGGGTTCCCCTCTAATTCCTGCGCTGTTGTACGCATTATATCAGATGGAATTCGCATGCGTCACGGTAGGAATACTGGTGGGCGGTATCTCTGAGCGAGGCCGATTACTCCCAGCTATGGTCATCACATTTTTATGGATGACCTTAGTTTATTGCCCCCTCGCTTGCTGGGCGTGGAATATAAACGGCTGGGGTTTTAAATTCGGCGTTCTTGATTTTGCAGGTTAATTAGTTCTTCCTCCTACCGTCTTGATTTTCTGACATCCTGTGATCTACAAGGTGGAGGCCCCGTAGAGATCGGAAGCGGGGTAGGAGGTCTTGCCTATGCCTGGGTGCTTGGTCGCAGACAGGACAAGGACCTCCAGAACTTCAGACCACACAATGTTGCCATGGTGAACCTGGGCACATTTATCCTCTGGTTTGGCTGGCTTGGTTTCAATGGTGGTAGCGCTTTTGGGGCAAACTTGCGCGCTGTCATGGCAATGTGGAACTCTATGATTGCTGCTGCGTTTGGCGGTATCGTTTGGTGCCTCATCGACTACCGCCTGGAGCGCAAGTATAGCATGGTCGGATTCTGCTCAGGAACCATTGCTGGTCTCGTCGCGGCCACGCCTGCTTCAGGATATATCCAACCGTGGGCAGCAGTCATTATGGGCGTGGTCACCGGCGCTGTGTGTAATTACGCAACGAAACGTGAGCCTACTGGATCACTCGAGAGTGCAAACGTTAACGCAACCCTTAGTCAAATTCCTTCTCAACGTGGATGATTCACTGGATCTTTTTGCCGAGCACGCCATTGGCGGGATCTTGGGTCTCATGACGAACGCATTTTTCGCTACCCGTTCCGTTATCGCCCTAGACGGCGTTAACACAAGTGTCATTGGTGGTTGGGTCGACAACAATTGGAAGCAGCTTTATATTCAGTTCGCCTATATCCTCGCGACATGCTCATACACGTTCGTCGTTACTGCTCTGATCGTCCATTACGTCGACACAATCCCTGGCCTCCACATACGCGTCTCGGCTGAGAGTGAGACAATCGGTCTTGACGAGGTCGAGGTAGGCATGAATATACTCTTGATTGTTCCTTTAGGCTAATAAGAGAGCCCAGATTGGCGAATTCACGCACGACTATATCGAGGTATGGCGTGACGTCATGGAGCCACATACGGTCCGCCCAAATCAACGCGGATCAACATCCGACACGATCACTAGTACTACTGCCACTGTCGCCGGTGATAAAATCTGCCCACCAAGCCTTTCGCATACGAAACAAACACGTAGTTTGCACCTTGAGGACATGAATCTTGATGACACGGGTGAGAAGCCCGTTGAACTGGAGGTACTGCGGAGAGACAAGGCGAGGATCTCCATAATTGCATGAGGATATGTGGATTCTGCAGTGAGTGAACACATATCCCGAATCTACCTTCGTATATCACTTCTTTATTGTCATCATATTCTTGTGTACACCAGGAGTGTTCGCCCTCTTTCTTTGAATCCCATTTATTGCCATCTGGGGTCGTTGACGAACAAATATCATGCCTCACGTCACTTGCACGTCACCCCCAGCGAACTGAATACGAAACTGACATGTCTTATTTCTGCACGATTTACTTCTTATCTACAATTAGAATCAATATATTGTTTCTATCATACACCGTCTGCGATGTCGAATGACCTACTTTCGTGAAGTTCTTTGGAAACCTTGGTGACAGCCGAGGGTGGACCTCCACAGACCTCCACGCTCAGCGACTTCGAACTCAATGCGCTTTGCAATTGGCGCACCAGGTATTGATATCGATTGCGCAGTACTAGTACAATTCCCTATGCATCTATGATCCAACTAGCTATGTATGCACACCCCGGTGTGTGATCGAGCTGGTTAGCTAGAAGACTGGTGGATAGAGATATGGATATATTTATGTCATTCGTTCACTCGGAATGCTCCATCATACACTGATCAGCGCTTGCGTAATCTAGCAATCCCAGCCAAGCACGAAGTCGGTCGGCACTGTGATTTGGGTTGCGTTCTCACTCTCTGAGAGCAGAGAACCACAGATACCAGTTCCAAATTCTTCATGCAACAGTAGATCAACCACATTACGCGAGGCTAAGGTCTCGGTTTCCATGGTTGAGATGAACCTAGGCCGAGATTGACGTCAGGAGGAAAGCAAAAGGAAACATCATTCCACACGTACGGCTCAAAAGCATTCACGTAGTAAAAACCTTGATCGAGCTTGACTGGAGGAAACTCTGCCGTGGGGAGCAACACGGGGTATGCCTGCCACTGATTGCGTCGTAAGTATCAAGTTGCTCATGTAAACGGTAATGATTACCAGTTTCCTATACACCCAGCCGACATTACCAAATACTGTCTCGAGCCATTCATCGGAGACGCGCTCTTGGGAGAAGATTTTTACAGCCCACTCAGAGTCTGTTGTTGCGTCTCCTGCTGCACCTTCTACCCTACGAACCTTTCCATGATAAGAAATTGAATTGAACTCAGGCTCCACCCCACCCGCTCGAGCACCCTCGTAAGTGGACAGAATCGTTTTCGGCACTTGAGCATTGGATGCGAGACCAAAGTACTCCGGGCTGGGGCGTTCAGATTGTGTCGTTAGCAACGTGACATGCAAATGCACATATGGCTGCGGAGGAATGAGTTCAGCCAAGTCGGAGGGCAGGATAATATTAGTCTGATGGAAAGGTGCGGCGAGGACAACTCCTTTATACGTCTGGGAACCGGTCGATGTGTAGACAGTCCACAAAGAAGAAGTGTCAGATTTCCGCTTGATCTCCTTGACCTGGAATATTTTCAGTTATCAGACGAAAATATAAGAGAAAGAGGCCCAAACATTCGTGTTCAGAAAGACGTTTGCAGATGAATTCTCGAGAAATCGCTCAAATATGTGGAAATTTCCTGCAGCAACGCCAGATGCACCATTCGCTGCCATTGAAATTGCGCCTCCGAGGGCATGGATCTCGTCCACGTTCTGACGCGGCGTCAGTTGGTCGAGAATCTAGTAAACTGTTTGAGAAGTGGGACACACCTGCCCGTAGTTGACACGCGTCGCTGCCTCAACAAGCTCTCGTGCAAAGAGCGGGCCAACACCCTTACCTTCGAGAAAATCTGAGGCGGTTTGGTTAGTCATGGACCCCCACTGGAACTTTTCTGAGAACGTCGATATATCATCCCAGCGAGGAGACTCAGGGGTGTACAGGCCGAGAAAGCGGTCAATCATTGACTGGACACTTATGTTTTCTTAATGAGCTCCACGATGATTATTGAACAAGCGAAAGAAACGTACATGGCTTTTGTTCTAGTGGGGGCAGTGTAGCCATACCTCCATAACACCTTCAAAGTTGTCCACCAGCTTTTCAAATAGCTGCCACTATCCACCTTCGACGTCGCGTAAGGTTTTGTGGGCAAATACAAATGAAAAGTAGCTCACCACAAGTACGAATTTCTGGCCATCCCAGATACCAGTGTCCGAATCATCATCTTCGAAGGCTGTCAGTGTCAAGTTGAATTCCTTGGAAGCTCTCATGAGATTCTTGTTGGCGTCAACAAATACAGAAGCTCCTAGTTCCAACGGAGCAAGTGTAGTATCATTGTAAGGATATACTACGGTGCTGCCTGCGGCCCGATTTGGTGCATAAGCACGGTTCGACGCACATGTAGCTGGAACTTACGTCCCCCGACATAATCTGAACGCTCATACACGTCAATTTCAACGTCGATTCCAAATTTCTCCTTCGCTTTAGATATCCAAAATGCAGCAGAGGAACCTCCCGCGCCTGCGCCCACGATGGCTATTCTTGGAGAGGCATGAGCCTGTTCTACGTGAACAAAGTTTTTCGACTTGAAGATGCTGAAGGGAAATTGAAAAGCAAGGCTGGAACCGATTAAAAGCGAGCATATGAGGAGGCGGCGCATGATTCTCAGTGAAGTCACAAGTGTAAGGAAGTCGGTACTTAAGTACGTACACAAAAGGATTTAGTACGCTGTGACCGAGGTTCCTCGCAAATATGTACAAATACGACTTTATACGTTTACTATGTAGTAGCACTCAGTTTGCGATTGCAAGTAACTTTACATTTGGAAACGTTAATTATTGGCAAAATACGATGTATACAGGTATACTTGTAATCATATGGTGACTGCGATGGGGAGACGGTAAAGTGAGTGCATAAAAGTCGATTACGGAGTTCAATCAATCTGCGGCCAAAGGGCCCAGGGCCCGGGCCGAAACCATATATCAGAACATCAATATGATTTACGCCTTGTACGTTCCCACTGGCACTACATCAACCTTCAGCCTGATTAGTGAACGATTCCACGTTGAACAATGTCAGCGATGATGCTGAGCTGCGTCTTCCCAATACCGTCAGAGATAACAGAACGCGCTCTTGCACTTTGCCACCCTCGCGACGTTGCGTCATTCTCGCAGACCTGCCGGAAAGCACATCGCCTGGTTTATAGGAGCCCAGATCCGTATCTGTGGCGCCAACTATTCCTTCTGTTTCCCTTCGATGACCCTCGGCAGATGGAGTCCGTATTTTTGGGAGATAGTCATTTCAACTGGAGGAAGGAGCTACTCCGGCGAATGGAAGCACAATTAATCGCCTGTCGCAAAAATTCAAAACTTGAAGACCTCTTGAGGGCCATCGATACCTTTGTTTCTGTGGTACGCACTGCAGCTCCTGTCGCAATGGGGCATGAACGTGTCTCATCCCCGAATTTATTGTGGGTCGTTGACGTGTTGCAATCCACAAACATGCTTCGCTCTCCATTAATTGCCTCAGAAGAGGGTAATCAATCGCTGGCTCGCTTGCGCTCATACCTTGCGCTGACATTGGATGAGTACGACGAAGACGACGACGAAGGGAAGGAAAGGTTGAAATTAATATGGATGAGGAGTCGCTATCAAGTTTATGACCTACGGAATTACCATCAAGGAAATGCATGGGGCCCATTCACCACATCAGGAGAAGTGGATTGGACTCACATAGAGTCGATTATCAACGTTATTTCATTGAACCTTTATGACCGTCCATCTCTATGGCCGGATGCAAGACCGCGTTGTGGGCTCGAAGCTACTCGAGCATATTCGGCACCTGGCACCACAGCACGAGCAACAGGTGATTGGGCTGGTGTTGAAGGTCACTGGAGGAGATATGTCTGCTTCATGGATATTCGGTATGACTTTTGTTCACCTTGTTATTTGCCCGCACTGAAGTGCATCGCCCTACCACCAGAGACCTGTTTGGTAAGCATACTTATAACCCAAGCTCTTACATTCACTCATCCATTAATTAGCACTCAATGTAATTTTTTTCTTTTATGAGACTTACCCTAATATTCAACATTCATTCTACAGTATGACAACGGAGGACGCGGACTGCAGGATAGCACCTACTTTGACAATTTAAATTTCCCAGATGCGGCGCGCCTCATTGAGCTCAAACTGACGCTCATTGACGCTCAGGCAATACCTGACATCTACACACTCGACCGCTTCCCTAATTCCCCGTACGAGCACTATCCGACCTTGTACTTCACTGGATCATCTTGGGGTATGCCAGGTAATGAGGCGACTGTCATAGGCTCTGTGACCATGTCGGAAAGTGGTGTGGTACGATGGCGATTTGTAAGCCCCGTCATTATTACTCATTCCACAAGATACGAAACCGAAATGAATTGAGGCACGTCAGGCATCTGTATCCGATTCGTGCATTAAGTGGAGGTAGGTTGCGGTGGTGTCACGATGTCCAGATGCTCATAATGCACATTTTAGTTCCGAAGGGATACAAATCGGCAGCATCGCCAGTGCGTTTGGAGTAATAGGAACGTGGACAGGGGTTCATCATGATCGTGGTACGTATATATTCGTTATCTTTTGATCTGATGCTGTACAAGTTATCCCTTCACAGCTGATCCTGTTGGTACGTAATATTTATCCATCATGTGCTTTCGTACTTGGAAGTCTAATCAATCAACCCACGTCACAGGTCCTTTTTGGCTTTACAAAGTAGAGGATGATCACCCTAGTTATATGCGAGTGCACACTTGAGTCAACGCTGGAACCATTTCATGATCGTAACGTTGGCTGACAGACGCTGTTTTCTTGTGGACAACTTGTTTTGAATATTGCTCTCGTTACTTGTATTTATACCCTGTAGAACGTCGTTCCATGCTGTGAATTAGTTACTTCTATCGCGTCACGTTGTCCAATCACGTTTGCTTATGTTATCGGTTGACAGAACAACTTCTTGAGCGGAGACTTTTTTTTTCCCTTTTCATACTTAACAACCTTCAGCCAGCTTTGCCCCTGCAAAGCAACTCTTAGCCAGCCTTGGCTCTGGGTATTTGGGTGAATGGGAGAAGAAAGGAACATCAGGAGTTCAATTAAGCCGGAGCGCCTCCCAGACTTTGTGCCACTGCCTTTCGAGGCGGCTTGGGAGGTGCTTGACTATGCAGCTCTGACATCTATCCGTACCTAGTTGAGTTAGTAGTGAAAAAATCCCTTGATTTAATCTTTTGAGGACTGTACTTTTGGATGACCTGATTGATATCTGTCAAGGTACCTTCTGCTTGGCGGGACTAAATCGACATCGGTGGTTGGCTATGTTTCCTTGTGACTCAGTCTAACCGCAGCGACACGTCATTAGAGCTCGTCATTAGTCCCTACCGGCGGTTGTTTATACTCTCCCTTTGCCTCCTCACCTGCGTTGGTAGCAATTATTCAATGGCCCATTCGTTGTCTCCAGAATGTACGCCATTAAAGAACGAGTACGACGTTTGCTTCAATACTTGGTTTGAGGGCTACCTCGAACCAGCTATTGCGATCGGCAACACCAAGGGACACCCACAAGCTCAAAGAACTGAATACTCAAAGCAAAAGAAGGAAGAGTACGACCGGAAATGTGGGAGCATCTGGGCGAGGTACAAAGATTGCGTTCAGGTAGGCCCTTTAGTTGTGGCTTTTTTCTCTGCCAGGGAATGATTTTCCGAGCGACGTTTTAATTCAGATCCAGTGCTCATTGGACATCTGATTATGGTTCCTGTTATCACTAAGAAATTGATGCTGACCTCTTTTAATATAGAAAGCTGTTACAGAGAAAGGTCTGGGCGAGCTGCTTGGCCAAGCACGACAAGAGAACCCGCTTCGCGAACCCTCGCAGGCGAAAGAATGAACGGATATGCAGGGAATGTACTGGTAGTCATACATATCGTCCAGTTATTCATCTAGGCTCTCTATGGACTTCAACACCGAATCAACAAAACGACATAAGAGTGGTAACATGAACACATGATTGGAATTTCATATTCCTAACCAGGCTTCCTTCCATAGAAAGATTGCGTCGTATAGAGCAAATGCAGGCCGCCCCTCGGACGATGGAAAGAACGGACAGCATGCAGTCGCAAAATATCAATATCCAGTGGTATTGAACACAAGACAGAAATAAAATTTCGTTACACTTTCATTACACCATTAAATAAAGACTCCTATCAGAACCGTTCTGATCTGCAGTCGTTGGGTGGGTAGACTACTTTGTAAATAGTGAGGACGGTGTCATCGAATCTATGAAACCGACTTACCGCTTCACAATTGGACGCCACTCTAATTGACTGGTGCTTCGACGCCCACCATCAATATTGAGGCCTGCTCAAGGAGTACTCGTCTTGATCCAAGTCAGGGGATTTATAATCCAGGTTAAGGGGCAGCACGAGACCGGCAACAGTGTAGATGATCACAACCGCATACTCCATGAGCATGTCCATTACGAGGAAGATTTGCCATTCGCCCGTGAGTATGTTGAACTTCGCCAGGTCGCTAGTGTTGGGTTGGGGGGATGTCGTCGAAACGACAAACGTGCTCGAAGAAAACATGGACAGGACGCTGTACACCGTCCGGACCGCCAGGAATGGAAGTGCGATGGAGATGACCTTCAGGAGCTGAAGAGAGGGCGTAAGAATTTTAGGCGGATAGATGTGATCGTGCTCTGGAAAGCTCACCTGCTTTCGGTATTTCATGACAGAGCGGACTTGGCTCCATAGAAAGAGGCAAATGCCGACAACAATAATGTATAGGACGACAAAGAGGATGACACCTGTCCGGCGCATGATGTTCGCACTCGAACTTGACGAATTGACGATACCAAAGACGGTAAGGCAGACGGCGGCCAAACCGAGGAGTTCAAGAAGGAGCAATGGCTTGTTAAATCTTGATCCACCATCAGGGGTCTGGAATCTATGGTAGTATTCAGCCCATCCCATCCAAAACTGGTAGCATGATGGCGCACACTAAGTGAAACAGACCGAGCGTGCAAAGTAACAGTGGGGATAGGCCACTTGCTTCAAGGGCGTAACCACCGATGTAAAGTCCAGTGTGGACGGGCGTAATTTCTTCAGCTGCAACAAGAAAAGAACCACCCATGATTCGAACTGAAGAAAAAAACAGGTTAAAGCTATGACTAGAATAAATTAAATGACTGACTGATGCAGAAGAACATCAACAAGATCCACCCTCGTGCTATACCGTACTTGGACACCACTTTGAAGGAAGCAAGTAGGAAGGGGGTATACATTGCGATTGTCACCGCTGCAAGGATGCCTTTGGGGCTGAGACCCATGTTTACTCGAGATTAACTTGAGGAAGGAAGAAGTATAAATTGAAAACTGAGGGAAATGATACGATGGCTGCTTGCCTTTGTATGAAACCTTGGTTGACAAAGGGCAGTGCTTGATAGCGGCCTCGTCGCGTGTATCTCGAGAGAATGTGACAGTTCTGGAAGGCTGTCAACTGGGCGCGATATCATGACTAGACCCGGGAGTAAAAGTGGATGTAGAACCATGCCCTGCACAGTTACTATGCTAGGTAACATTAATATTGCAATTGTGGCAGTACTTTAGTATGATGTATTACATAAGATGTGCGAAATGCCGGCTGCCGGATACATGCATTGCATTGATTGCAACGTTGTTCGCATGTTCCTTTAGGAAATTTGATCATTGCACCGCCACTTCAGCTCTTCGGTTTGCAGCTGCGGACAGACAAATCGTCCACAATTATCTGACATTCGGGTCGGCACTGCAAATGAGACTGCCCCGACGTGTGCCATGGGTAAATATCAGCGAGCTTGATCAGCTCTGTTCGTGGATCTTCATGGACGAAGGCGATCTTGAGGCGAAACAGGTTGCAATTAACAGAGTAAGCTTCACTTGAATCAACATTCTCGAGCGTCGTCTGACAGAGTTTAGCTATCAGCATGGAGAGCTGTAACTACATTGCCTCACGCGCTGGAGTCTACTCTATCGATCTTAACCGCCCGGTTGATCGATTCTTCCGAAACCCCACAGCATTCCTCCCGATTGAGTATAAGGCAGAACTATGCCACTGCAATCATCCGGATGGTAAATGGTCTCGTCGATCCTTTACAGGCGGGTGCATATGCGAGATCTATAGCATCTATCGCCGCCCAGCTAGGGTTACCTTCTTGGTTAGTGGAATTGAGGCATGCAGCCACGCACGAAGACCTTCCCAGCCTTGAAGTGCTCAGGGAAGCAGCACGGGAGGTGAGCTGTTCTATAGGAATGTAAAATATTCTTATTCTTATCATGGTTCATATTTTGTTGGCGCGGTCAGTCACTGACATGGCTGTTGCACAACTACTTTCTTCCCACTATAAACCCTTCAGCTCCTAGAGTGCGCACGGCGACCCCTTTGCGACTAGTTGCCCCACTTTTAAAACAATACAAGACACTGCTGAAACTTGTTACGCGTGACGCTTCCCTCCGCAAACAATATCAGCCAGACATTGATGCACTCATGCGAGATGTTGAGCGGTGGCTTGCAGAAGCTAAACTAGCTGCAGATTTTGCGGCCGATGCATACGGGTGGGATACCATCGACGGTAATGATATCGAACAAGAGGATGCTAGAGAGAAGTGGGCTCTGGAAAGACTTTGCGATGCCTTGGTTGAGAAGGGTGCTCTTGTATCTCTCTCTCAGAAGTATGTATTTTCGCAAATTCTGGGCTTCTCGTTGACTAGAACACCTAGGAGGAGAAACCTTCCGTCTGACGAATTTGTGCCTCCTCACTCGTTCACTTGCGTTATGGATTCCGTTGTTGGCCCACGTACAAACATATCATCCTACCTTCCCATCTATTCTGACGACCCGGATTGTGGAAATCCTTCTTTACGAGCAGCCAAGTACAGGATTTGACATGGATGTCGTTTCGTTCGAGACAGAAGACTCACAAAATGGCCCTTCGTATCATTTGGCTCTCGCGAAATGGGCCGCGTGGGTTATTAATGCATATGACAACGGTCAGGAAAATGGGGAGTTGAGTCTCAGGAAGAATGTGATTGTTCTAATCGCTTCTACCCTTGCTCCTGGTAAGACAGAAGGGGTAAAGAAGACTGAAGTGTAAGCCAAATTTGGTCCGCTGTTATTTGATTGATGCGACCAGTACGCAACAGGTTGGCCACTCTCCTCGAGGCGGTGAGCTCGGGTTTTACGGAATTGCAGAAAGCATCCGATATGCTCCTTTCTGTCACGTGTCCTTTGAGACCGCAGGTGAGTAAATTAAGGGCTGATTTCCCCCCTTTCTTGACGGTTTGCATGCAGCAATGGGATGCGGGTGATCTGACAGTGATGAATGAACGGCTTCAATCCCTAATATCGCTTGATGATGAGTCTCAAGAACACATGACTTCAGCGTCCACTACATCATTGCCGGCGCAAGGTCCAGAAACAAGCGGGTGGAAATTGTTGGACCATCAAAGCAGCTGGAAGTCGTGTCCTATAGGCGTTTACTGTCCAACCGTCCTGCATTGATAGTGTAGATAATCTCTGCATAGCTATCTCTTCTTACTTTCTGTCACATTGGTCACAGTCACGCGCAGCTTGCTGCGTATTATTAACTCAGTTTCCCCGATCGGTCTTGAGACACAGCCAAGTGCATGACATTGATTCGAGCTGCACCCGGGGGCCGGAGCATAGGCGCTCCAAGTCCTTACTTGCTCTCCTTTGTTTTAGTAGCGAACCATGAAGTTCAATACGCCACTACCACAGACGCTACCTAAAGAATGCACGAAGGCAGCAAAGATTTGTGAGTATCTGGCTCCTTTGTTGACCATGGTGACACTGACAGCCTGAGTTACCCAGTTTCGTCATTCGTGGACAACAAGAATAATGGTCTTGACGGTGTGAGTCTAGCTGGCTGCTGTTAGCAGGACAAGAGTTGAAAGTTCACTTGACCGCAGGTCATCCCTTGGAGTGTATTAGAGAACGCCAAGGGATTTGCCCTCTTCACTGTTTTCAAAGCGGGCTTCGTCTTCTCGGCGAGAGCGGGGACGGGGATCGTTATAGCGAAGCTTGATGACGGATGTGGGCATTTCGCATATTACGTATGCATCGCTACCGCTCACAGGACTCATTAGCATGGTCTGCTCCAAGTGCCATAGGCTCAGCTGGCCTAGGGGTTGGCGGACAACTGGGCGCGGAGATGACAGATTTCTTGATTGTCCTTAATTCAATTTCGGTCGGTCTGCATGCTTCCCGAAGCCCTGGGCCTCTCCGCTGACATGTCATTGTAGGCTGTTGTATGTCGATCTTTATCCTACTTCAGGTGACATTGAGCGCTTATCGGAGTTCTTGGCGCTTAGAAATCGTTCATGTCTGCCGGCTCCCTCACTTTGGGAGGCAATGTGAGTATCGCGATGGGCCCTCTCGGGCGGAATGGTGAAGCGATCGGATCCGTGAGTTCAAGCGGCAAGGTTGCTGCCATGTAAGCCCACCGACTGCTACCCACAGTACGCTAAATTGACATTCCAAATTATTCAGGTACAGCTATTCTAAAACGCGAGGCTTATTTGGTGGAGTTTCCATAGAGGGCTCTGTCATCATGGAACGTCAGGATGCAAATCTGTTGGCATACAAACAGGACGTGACTGCGAAAATGCTTCTCACTGGAGCAGTCCCTTGTCCAGAATGGGCTTCTCCTCTTGTGAAGACTCTCGAAGCATGCACTGGTTTGCCAGGCACTCGGAAGTGGATCGACGACAGAGCACGGGAGCAGTCTGGTTATGCCTTTGCGAGCCCAAAGAGTGAAGGCAGTACGCCTTCATTCTTGGCCAAGAAGAAGAAAGGAGCTGATTTTCCCCCGGAACACTGGGGAAGGAGAAGAGATTCTGGGTCGTACTTTGCTAGCGGGGGATCGGACTCTGATGTTGGCCCTACTCCGTGGGATGACTACGAGCGCGCCCCACGGTCAGGTCCTGGTTTCGATACAAAATTCGAATCTGATCCTGCGCCTTCTTCGCAAAGCCGGCACCGACCTTTTAACAGTGTCTCTACGCCACCAAGCACAAAGGACCCATATGACCCTGCGTCACCGTTCAACTCTCTACCACCATTTAGCTCTGCACACTCTAGCTTAAGCGACATAAATGGCGCTCACTCGCGCTCAATGAGTGTGCCGTCTACCAACCAACCTTCTAATCGATATCCCTTGGCGAATTATACCAACCCCTTTGCTTCCAGCCCACCACCGGATGACAATTTCTTTGAATCAGACGATCAGCCAAGCTATCGCGCGGCACCATTCATTAAAACTAAAGCAGACCTCACAGCGTCTCTTCCTCTTGATGATGGAGTCAGTCGTGCGATAGCGCTCTATGACTTCAAAGCGGTGGAGGTATGAAATTGTTCTTCTCTCATGATGACGAGCAAGTGTTTACTGCATCGCATGCAGGCTGGTGACCTTTCTTTTTCTAGAGGAGATGTAATCGTTATCACAAAGAAGAGTGATAGTACCGATGACTGGTGAGTTTTTCCTCCAATTTCCGCATCAATAAATACATGACCTGTGAATCAGGTGGACCGGAAAAGTAGGCGACAGCAGAGAGGGAATATTTCCGGCCAATTTCGTGGAAGTTGTATAAGTACTAGCAGCGCATCTTCATTGATCAAGCATCTTACCTATGTATTGAATATCCTGTTGTACACTTAGATGATCTGTACAGATTTACGGTAGTGTAGCGATTGAAAATTTACAGCTCACCGAACGTTGGCCTGAAACGGCCTGTAGTATTGATAAATCGAGTGAGATGTGGGATGGCTTTATCTGAGGTGGGAAGGTACATTATTGACGTTACATTCCGACGGAGGGCGTTCGAGAGTATGTAATGCCTCTAATTTTGCTTGTGTACTCTTGCTAATTCATCTTAGAAGCGGTTACCTTGGAGTGACAGGTCACGGTGTGAGTCGTGTTCCTGCTTTCGCTTTAGTGTCGTGTCCGTCCTTGATGCATATGATATGTAGTAACTGGTTCATTGTCGAACCACTCAATATGAACCCTAGGGTCACCCCGAGTTCTGCCTATACTTCTTGTCGCTATGACCCAGGCCTAATCATTCTTCCAAATCAATTGACAGACTCCACGACTTCTGCCGAATCTTCCGGCAGCACTGTTTGCAGGACATAAAAGCAAGCTGTCTTCATATCGTGTCCCCCACCAGCCGCCCCCAGCCTCAGAGTTACTATTCGAGATCCCCCTTGGCAGATCCCATAGTATCACCTCGCACAAACAATGCATTTCTCCTTCCTCGCCGTTGTCACTGTTTTGATAGCATCTATGTCTGTCAGTGCATGCAGTGGCGAATTCGTGGTTTGCAGCAGCGACAAGGATTGCTGCAAGCACATGGTTTGTATTTTCAATGATGTGAGTATGAGGAGTTTGCTTTGCATCCAGGATCCAACCCCATAACTCGCAACGCTAATAGGAGTTTGGTCCATACTGCGATTTTAAGGAATCTCGATGAGCTGGAAGTCCGAGTAACAAGTCGCGATGTGAGTAATGTTTTAGCCGGGTACTGTGCTTCTTGAAGTTGATAATACAATACGCAGTTAATCATCAAATTGATCAATGTGGCCAACTTGTCTCCCGCAGACATGAATGTACATATTTGTTGGAATATCATATGCGTGTCTGGAACGTGACAGGGACGTGAGAGACTGCGGATCTTAAAATTGAACCAGCATTGAACCAGCACCTTCACCCTGTAAGCGGGCCGTATCTAAGCATCGCATCTCTGCAATTTTCAGTTTCCCGATATGCTTCTCGAACGCGCCTGCCCGAGTACGTTTACACTTCTGTCCGACGAGGCGTTCACAGGTGATGTTCTCCGGATGACCCAGTCCACTTTAACAGAATCACCCCCAACATGCAATGGAGCTTCCGCACACCAAGTTCATGCCGTTGCCCATGTCTTGCACCAGTGCTTTCTGGAAATCGTTTTAGCAGCGACTAGGAAAAGGCTGAGCTAGGGTATAGCACGAGTATACCCGCAGGTCGGAAAATCAACACCGTACCCGTACCCGTCAACACCGACCCCAACGGGTAGGGGGGTACGGTGTTACCCGTACTAACCCGTGGGTGTGAGCGCTTACCCGCTCCACTTCCAATCGATACTTGCGGAATTTGGGCAGTTTCTTGTCGCCAGTAATATTCTTGATGGCCCGCTTCTGATACTTGACTGCAAAACGCAGCATGTCATACGTGGAATTCCACCACGAAACGACATCTCGTGGAATAAGATTTGTTCTGAGACCAGCCTAATTGTCACCCTGGTAAACAGGAAGATGCGTGAAGCGGCAAGTACTGTTTTGTTGCCTGCAATGATGCCATCCGTGACGAAGACAGAAGACAGGACTCAACATTACCAACTTCGAACTGGGGGACACAGTTAAGACGCGTTTCTGAATCCTGTGGGCAGCAAATGATTCAGTAGTGCTGTCTCAAACATTACGCAAAGTCCCAACAAAGTCCAGACCCTACAGACGACCCCTTCATGGTGAATCACGTGATACCAGTGGCATATCCGTATACCCTCGTATACCGTGCTTTCGGGTACGGTGTTGGCGCGGGTGTCAGTTCGAGACACTGTACCCGTACCCGCCGTACCCGTGACCCCCATACCCGCGGTGTGTCACAAACCCGTGCTATACCCTAGGAAGAGCTCGCGTTCAGACTCGCGTCGATGGAGCTCAGCGAGTCCTGACGACAACCAATCACCAACTGCCGGGCACCTCATGGCATACCTACATACCTATTAGTGGGGCTGGTCATCTATGGGCGGGTGAGTGGCTTTTAAAATAAAATGCGCCAACCAGACTGACATACTACTTAATGCCACTGTCATTGGGGCTTCAAGCATCACGAATATGGAAAGTACTTTGGGAAGTAAGCTCGTGCCAAAAGTCTTGATAGAACACATTGCGAGTGACCTGTGGGGAAGTGCAAACGATATCGGTCGACTTGAGCATTGTCATTCCAGAATCCAAGATGAACTATTGAATGATGATCCATCAGAACACAGCACAACACCTCTCGTAAGATCCAACACGCCACATACTGCTGTGGTATTGCCTGCCAGTCTGTCTCGCTCCTAGTGTACTAGTAGTGTTACACGTTTTTTACTTCGTTCCGTTCCATTATTCAGTATTCAAGCCCGTCGATTAGGTGTGCAACGTGCACATTGTTCTCCATTGTACCTAGGCTAATGCCATTGCCACTCTTTTTCTTTTTCTCTGAAGTCTGTTTTGTGTGGAACGTGACAAATGTGTGACAGACTGCACAACTTCTCCTATCCACGACGTTCACGTTAACGTTGGAATCCCTCTCGAGATAATTGAAGTATCCAATGCCAAAGGCAGCGAAAAAGTATTACGCTGTAAGGATTGGTCGCGAAGGACCAAAAATATACGACTCTTGGGCCGAGGTGAGTTTTCTCTTAGAAATTCAGCAGAAACAACCCTCAAAGGCTGTAACGTCCATTTTATCTTAGTGCAACGCAAACGTGAGTCAAGATTAGACCGTGACTTGTGCGCGCCAATTTAAAATGTCTCAACAGGTTTCGCGTTGGCCCGGTGCCGTTCACAAGAGTTTTCGATCTCGCGTCGAGGCTGAACAGTGGCTTGCGTTACCTAGAACTAGTGAGCAATTAAACGACCATTTGCTACGCTGCTGAGTCCCAGAAGCCCCGGTACCGTCTTCGAGTACGGAGCCTGCGTCGTCTGGTGTGTCCAGCGTGCCATTGGGCTTTGGGTCAGGAGTAGCAAGATCCAAATATGCAAAGACTGCGAAGCAACCACCAACCTCCCAAGGATACGATTGGTCTCCAATTGATACACCTGCGCCTGAACCTCCATCGGATAGTATTGTTCTCTCAGAAGAGCAAAAATGCGTGCTTAGAAGAATTGAGCAGGGTGAAAATGTATTCTTTACAGGGTCCGCAGGTGCGCAATTGAAACTGACCTGCCTGCGTCTACGTTGCTGATTTTATCTAGGCACCGGTAAATCTGTACTCTTGCGGGAAATCATTCGAATGCGGGGTGGGCGCGGCCACCACGGTCTCGCTATAACGGCGTCAACGGGAATAGCATCAGTTAACATTAGCGGAACCACCGTGCACTCATGGGCGGGAATTGGGCTTGGCCAAGAAGACGCAAAGAAACTCGGCGGAAAATTTCTTGGGCAGCCTAAATTTGAAAGGGTCAGGCAACGATGGCAAAGTGTTGAGACACTCGTGGTAGATGAAAGTTTGTGGCATACACCTATTCATAAGATGGTTGACTCTATCATTACTCAGTATCCATGATCGACGGAAAGCTCTTTGATAAACTGGTATGATGATGCTGAAACATTGCAATCTTACTGCTGATGTTACCTCTGGATCACAGGAAGCCATTGCTCGGATTGTAAGGCGATCGGAAAAACCTTTTGGTGGCATTCAGGTACAACGCCAATAATCTCCCGTTAACTTCTGGCTTCTAATGTGTTTGCGGGTCTTAGCTGGTACTTTCGGGAGACTTCTGCCAGCTTCCTCCGGTGCCAGATCGCGGTCAGAACGGGATCCCAAATACCGTCGACGTTCGCATTTGAGGCAGAAAGTTGGAGTCGTTGCATCAAGCAGCCTATAGTCCTGACGCGAGTTTTTCGGCAAAAGGAGCAAAGTGAGCAATACGTGCAAATCCGCCTTCATTCGCCTACATGAATTAGAATTCGTTGACATGCTCAACGCGATGCGTTTTGGAAAGTTGGATGAAGACTCTATTCACGCTTTCAAACGACTGTCGCGCCCAATCGAGTATACGGATGGTATCGGGCCAACACAGCTGTATGGGGTGGTTGTATGTTGCGTCATTTTAGGCTCAAACTTCCCATAGATACCCCACTCGTGCGGAGGTCGATGGAGCAAACCAAAGAAAGCTTATTTCACTGCCTGGGGACGGAATCAGATACTCGGCAACCGACACACCTGGACGCGATTCGAACGACAATGCTGTTTCACTTGAACAGATGGGGCGCTTGTTGGAACGACTTGTAGCACAACAAATCATCCATCTAAAGGTGGGTATTACTCCTTTTGTTTACACAACCCTGTCTCACACATCGCAGGTGGGCGCGCAAGTCATGCTGATCAAGGTAGTGTGAGATACTTTTAAAACGAGCTCTTGAGTTGAACACACGGCTCCATAGAATATGGTCCAGGGAGAGCTGGTTAACGGGTCTGTAGGGCAAGTGGTCAGGTTTAATACTTCTGAAGAAGCTTTGAAGTCCGCTACTCCAATTGTCACGGAAGAAGGTCTCAAAGGTGGACTCTCCACGAAGTCCGAAATTCCTGCCAATTACGACAACTCACAATGGCCTGTTGTCCGATTCACGTGTGGCAGAGAACTACTATGTGTACCAACGGACTTCACGGTCAATAATGCGGATGGTGGTACCGAGGCGAGAAGACGACAGGTGAGCCGTCTGACTTTCGCTTAGAATCAGCATATGAAAAAGATCAGATCCCCCTGATATTAGCTTGGGCACTGAGTGTCCATAAGTCTCAAGGGCAAACTCTTGAAAGGGTGAAAGTGGATCTCGGGCGAATCTTTGAGAAAGGCCAAGGTAATTTCAACCTCACGACTTATCACAGGTTGTTCACTGCCGCCCTCTCAGCGTACGTCGCCCTTTCTCGTGCTACTAGCATGAGCACTTTGGAAGTATCAAACTTTCATCCCAATAAGTAAGCCTCTCGTTCAAGACTGCTTTGTCACTTCGAACTAACCATGCCTTGTTGCGGCTGCCAGAGTCATGGTGCACCCTCGCGTACTGGAGTGGCATAACAATATGGAATGCGAAATGCTCAGTGACCAGATGTACGTGGATGATGAGTCTGAGGCCATGGACAGAGATGAATCTCGGGAAGCGTACGGGACTTGATCAAATGTGGCGACAACTTAGTTGATTAAATCACGTGACACCCAGTTATACTATGTAGTAGGCGCGCGTCGCGCGTTCGGCGTTCCGACCACGATGCAACGTTGAAACCAGCAGGCTACTGAAGTATCCAATAAGTAACCTGCTTGCTTAGTCCCATGCCCCCGGGCTTAACATTCAAATAGTGTTTCCCGCTAAAAGCTCCATTCTGTGATAACCGTCTGTTATTGGCCATGCCAGCATACTACGCAGTGCGCATTGGCCGCGAAGGCCCAAAAATTTATTCGAACTTCCGAGATGTAGGTCCCTGAAAGCTATCGTCATGTAACTTACGTTGAGTATTGACATGCGCCAATAGTTCCAGAAGGCAGTAAGTATCCCCCTGCCGGCTCGTGGTTTCGAAACTGATTATTGTTTAAGACTCTCGGTCTTAGTGGTTCCAGCGGAAAAGGTTTCGACACTTTGGAGGAAGCGGAAGCTTGGCTCACAGACGTACCCACATCTGGTGTTTCTGTAACTCGAACGACTAGTATGTGTACATCCTTCGTTCGAGGTTTTGGAATGTGGTAACATATTGTACTGGCCGACAGCTACAGTTACGTGGGATGTAAGCACTGAACGATCGGAAGGATCTAGTTCCTTGACATCTACAAGCACGACGATCTCTTATGGAGCAAGACGGTATCCAGAACATCAGCCGGGTTGTCGTTGGGTAGAGTATGAATCACCCCTGAACAGGCCACTGGCAAGACCACATAGCGACAGGCTCACGCCTCCTCCGCCTTATATCCCTTTGCAAGAACCTCAACTACCCCCACCACTTCCATCGCAGCCAGCCGTTGACCTTTCTGAAGAGCAGAAACGAGTTCTTCGCCTGGTTCAAAATGGCAAAAACATCTTTTTCACAGGTCCAGCTGGTAAGCTTGCATGGCTGCTGATCTTCAAGATAAGTGGTCAACGCACTATTTTTCCAGGAACCGGAAAATCAGTTTTGTTGAGAGCCATTATAGAATTGCTGCGAGTTCGGTTCCGTGGGGGGGTTGCTATCACTGCACCTACAGGCATAGCAGGTGTGAACATCGGGGGTTCAACAATTCACTCCTGGGCAGGCATAGGGTTGGGCAAGGAAAGTGTCGAGACGTTGGAGGGCAGCCTGGGTTCATGGGCAAGAAAACGATGGCAAAATACTCATGCCCTTGTAATTGATGAAAGTACGTCCGACCAACAGTATCAGATCGCTGTGCTAAAATTTGACAGTTTCAATGCTGGACGGGCGTTTATTTGACAAGCTCGTACGATTTAACGCCTGCACCACGTCTTTATCCTACTAATTCATCGGTAGGAAGAGATAGGTCGGATTGTCCGGGGAAACCATCGCCCTTTTGGAGGTATACAGGTAATTGGTTGCTATTCTTTCCCTTGTGTTATCCTGGTCGCTGACAGGTTAGATAGCTTATTCTGTCAGGTGATTTCTTCCAGCTTCCACCTGTTCCCGAGCAAGATTCCACGACAATAATACCGCCTACCTTTACTTTTGATGCGCTATCCTGGTCTCACTGCATCGACGAGCCAGTTGTCCTGACAAGAGTTTTCCGCCAGACGGATAGCAGTGGGTACTTCAGATTCCGTGCAGTTTTCCAGGCATCTTACAATATGTAGAATTTATTGACATGCTTTCTGCGACGAGGTCCGGGACACTAGAAGATTGGCACATCACAGAATTCTTCAACCTGAGCCGTGTGGTGGAATATCCCGATGGCATAAGTCCGACTCAACTGTGCGATTTCAGCCCCTCTCACTCGCTGTGACGTGTCGGTGATCATCGTGGTTCACAGGTTCCCTCTCAAGAGCCAGGTCGAGACATGCAATAAAACACATCTCGACGTATTGCCGGGAGAAATACGGACATACACATCGATGGACTCTAGGGGCTTCAATATGTATAGGAAAGCGAATACCAGTTGATGTTGCCGAGCAGCTGTTAGAAAGACTCGTTGCTCCGAAAGTGATATCTCTAAAGGTCGGTTGATACTTGCTGTATGCTTAATTGTGTTTCCCAGTTCACTACACATTCAGGTTGATGCACAAGTGATGCTTCTTAGGGTAGGTCTTCTGAAAGGACTACTGGCTGAGCCTGACCATATCTCCCAAAGAACCTTTTGCAAGGCAAACTGGTCAACGGTTCGCTTGGAAAAGTGGTTGACTTTATCACCACACACGAAGCACGGGAGCGCCTTATTGAAATTGCCGATCTCGAGGTCGCACCTCAGCGTTCCCGAAATGGGGACTTCCTTCCTACCATCGATCAGACCCCTGATGATGAAAACATCGAAAACAAGTACGAAGGCTTAGTGGCTCTCGATCAAAACACGTTCGAAAGACATGAGCGATTTCCGCTCGTCAAATTCACGAATGGGCTGCACCTGCTCTGCGCCCCCTTGCCATTTAATGTCCAGGGCCTGAAAGGCAACTGCGAAGCGCAACGAGTACAAGTCCCTCTCGTGCTTTCGTGGGCGATGTCCATTCATAAGGCTCAGGGTCAAACCATGACGCGAGTCAAGGTTGATCTTAGGAGGATATTTGAGAAGGGACAAGGTGAACAATTGAACTCGTGTCTTATTGTCTATTCGAAGCTGATTTGCCTTTGTGAAGCCTATGTCGCCCTCTCGAGAGCCACAAGCCTGGAAGGACTGGAGATCATCGGTTTTGATCCTTCAAAGTTCGGGATTTTGGGCTTTTCACTGAGGCGTATCGACTGACGTGATGATGCTTTTCAGAGTCTTGGCTCATCCACGAGTCATAGAGTGGCAGGCTTCTTGGCAAGCCCAGCGAGATCAAGAGGAGGAAATGGATATGGACTGGGTTATTGAGCAATATCACTCATCGATGGATATCTCTATGTAACATTTGATGAATTCATGGATTTGTGGATGCACGGTCATTAATCACGAGTAACAACATGTATATTTCACCACGGTTCGTGCCTATATATTGTAGACGCTAACTTATCCACAGAGAAAGTTTGAGAGAAATTACAATTACCCTGAACGATTAAATGTCTGTTAAAAGGTTCATCCAAATGAACTCAATGTCTAGCATGAGAAAGAAGTAACCCTAATGTCCCGATTCACTTGCTGTGTCCGCAGGAGATATGAGAGGCGACAGTGCTGAAGGGGATGGGGGTGGTGATATATCTATCTCTGATTCTGTGTGCTTTGACGCAGAACCGGTGGGCGACGGCCATGAGTCATCGTCCACGCCCTGAATAGGTCGTGGTGGCATTGGAGGAATTTCCATATTCACGCGTGTTGGCGAAGTTGGGTTCGCACGGAGGGAAGGATGTATGCTGCCTGTCGGTCGTGCAGGGAGGCGAGGAGTGAAGTCTTCTGGGTTTCTTGGGGATTGAGATCTCGGAGGGACATTGCCAATCCTCGTGTGTGATGAACCATACGAGTACACAGGCATGGGTTCACCGAGTGGTGCAGGCAGGTAGAGGAGGGGAGTTACCGGCTGGAGGGTCCTCGAAAATTTCTCGAGCATGAATGATCATGTCCTCCATCAGCGTATCCTGAGCGTAGAAATATTAGCTCAGGCAATCTGAGAAATAAAAAATGGCTAACTTTCCATGTCTGAACGCTCAAAAGGTCACCTCCCTTTGGGATTTCATCCTCGCCGAAAATGACGGCGCCGAATACAATCGCCAAGTTTTTTGCATCCATCTTGTTCTTATCCGCATTGGACGCTACACGAGTTAGATGCTCAACCAGAGCGCGCAGAGTCGCACGATGAATGGCAGGCAGCCGCCGTATCTTCGAACGCAGGAGGGCAAAGTGATTCGACTGGTGTTCCGCTAAATCCAAGGTCAGATGATTTTCTAATGCTTTAGATACTCGAGTGCTTGCCTCGATCCTCCGTATGCTCCAGACGATCCTGCAGTGGATATCTAAACAATGGTTCCGGAAGCTCGCGCAGATACAGCTGGTAATGAAATGTCAATGTCGTGACGACGCATAGGCATCCGAAGAATAAAATACCTTCAATAGTGAGGATACGGCATAAATATCGTCAGTAAGGACGTTAAAGTTGAAATTGGCCTCGTTCCGCTCTATCTTATGTTGTAGCTGCGGAGTGTCTGATGAAGGGCATAAAATTTGCAAAAACCTGACAGACTCACATCATGTACAACAGCATGCCTGCCAGACACCTTGCGTATGACTATCAGCATCTGAAGCAAAAGCACACCAAAGAGCTTACCCTGTAAATGCCTTCTGCGTCTAACCCTCTCTGATCTACTTCTTGGACACAGATACGGACAATTTTTGGAACTTCGCCTTCCCCGAGACCCCGAGCAGTCGCATAATCCACTAGACTAAAGCCGAAGATAAGGTCGCAGCATTCGCCGACATTATAGTTGTAGTAAAGTATTGGTTTGGCTATTGCTGATGCTAGTGAACGAGGAATGTAGGTCGTGACTAGTGATACATCTTTTTCTGGGGAAATCTTGTCGACCACGGAACGTCCATGGGATGATAACTGTGTCTGTGTCGTAGTAGTTGCCCTGCCGACATTCTAAGAACTGCGGATACAACTAAAAATAGACGTACGTCATGTTATCAAGATATTTCTCCAGCACTGCCTTGACTGTCGTGGAATATTCATAGACAAAGGTCTCCAAACTCTGAATGGTGCCTAGTAGTCAGCTGCCAGTAAATGATGCCGGCTACTTAACAAATTTACCTTATAACCGCTTGTCAGAATCTTAGAGCGCCTGAGTCTGAGTGTCTCCAGCCAATGAACGCCTTTACGGTATTCCCGATCTGCGCCAAAATCAACTTCGCACGGCACGCCGACGCGTCACTTACCAGCCTCATCAGCTTCTCGTTTCGCGCGGACAGCGCGGAGCGCGCTATTTTCTGAGCGTACACCTAAGCTCTCCTTCACGGTACCACTCTTATCTAAGAATGTGATGAGTTGATTCAACTGTTTTTTCCCTGATAGGCGCTTAGTCGAGTCAAGTCGGAATCGACATATGCCATATTTATCATACCGTGTTGAGCAAATTCAGAAAATGTACCCGATGTAGAGGGCGAGCGATTACGTGGTCCAGGCGCGCTCCCAGAGGGTCGTCTATCAAGGGGCCGTAACGGCTGAGGGGCAGTGACAACAGGCCGGGACGGCAGACTGGGGTTAGACCGCGAAGTACTCAAAGTAGTTCCACTCTGTTCTGGATAAGGTATAGTAGAAGTCGACTGCGAGGGTGCGGCGGCAGCCGCCGCTTTGTGGTCCTTGAAAGATATTATGGATGACTGCAAGAGATCAACTACTTCATGACTGACCTCGACCTCTTGGCATTTTTTCAGATAAGTGCGTTTCAGCTTTGGCAGCGTATTCTCGGCATAGTCAGTGTAGGCACTACCAGACTCTTTCAGATCCTCTTTGATGCGTTTGCGCGTACGCTCCTGCGTCTCCTAACATCCAGCAATTACAGATTCGACAAGACGCCGAAGAAGGGGTTAGACGTACCCTGAGCGACGTCAAGGCATTAACAACATCTCCTGTGAGCGTTGCAAGAAATGCTTGTCTGGTCTGCGCTTCTGTATCGCGAACACCATCTATGAGGGGCTGCTGGTCTGAAAGTGAAGTATGACCAACCTCTCTCGACGTTATCCCGAACCTCATTCCACGCTCTCCTTGCAGTACTAAGTTCTGTCCGATCGTCCAGATAGCTGTCGATGGATTTCACCTTACGATGAAGTTTAAGCAAGGACTCGACACTAAACGCGTGTTCAAAGCGTATCTCGAGTGATTAAATACCAAATATTGCTCACTATACTTCTTCGATACGTTTTCTGCGGGAATCAGTGGCACTGTTAGACGATATATTGGGATGAGTGAGTAGACGCGCCTTTCTTGGAAGAAGCTCAAATATGAGTCTGTCAAGACCTTGAGGTGATGTTCAAACAGGGGGATTGGTCCGGACTGCAAGTACGGCTCTGAAACGGATGGCCTAGGTGTAGCAAAGGAGTCTACTGTTGGAGTAGCCATGATAAGTTGCGTTGAGCATAGACTTGGATGTAGTGCTCCTGATTTCCCCACAACACCCAAACAGGATTATACAAGGACCCCGGGTACTGTTATTCGGTTATCAGAAAAGGTTCCGACGGATTCACGCGCAAGATATCTATCAGTATAGAACCATGTGGACACTATTGATTTCAATTACGTAGTACCTCAATATTATAAAGTCCTTGATTCATTTAAAACCCTTCCTCAACCTTCACCTTCAAGCATCAGGCGCGCACTGGCAATCAGCTCGTCTCCTAGAAAATGTCACTCTGGGATCGGTATAACGATCCTAGTCCATGGCAAGTCGTCTTAGGGGCTTGACTCTTTTCGGTCTCTCGACTTGCACATGATAAGCCATAACAAATCGTGAGTGTTGTGCGTCAAGTACCCTGATATTGACAGGTCTAACATCAAGTCGATCCTTAGACTGTGGTACAGCACGCTCATGATTCCAGCATATGTTGCTGCTGCATCTGCCCTTCTTCTCTTGTTGCATTTAATAATGCTATCCAAGCCAGTCAAAAAGCTTTGGTCGCATTTCATGCCCCCCAAGACTGAGGAAGAACCCAGCATTTTCTTCGACGAACCTACTATAGCTGATGGATTTTTCTCTGAGGCTAAAGTATTCATTTCTCAACACGGTGGTTTGGTCATTTTTGCATACAAATTTGCAAGATTCATTGGTTGTCTTGTGTTTTTGGGACTGTCGTTGGCTACTTTCATATTAGATGAACGTGAGGAGCACGCAACAGAAGCCAACAAATTGCTTGGACGAAAGCATCGCAAGGCCCGTCACCCTGATGGCTACATTCCGTTTTCTCGCACTGAGTGGTTGCAATTCGCCCTGTGCATGACTGCTGTTAGTAATTTGTGGCTATCTGTTCGATATTCGCTCACGCTCTCCAGGCTTATGCATCCATTCTCGGACTTGTTTCAGTCACTACCAAACCCCGATGGAGCAGGTTGGTGTCCACCCACCTGGCTACTCTTCTATTTGCAGTCTTTGCGGTGTTTGCGTACCGGGATCTGTGGCCTCTTCTTACCTTTAATAAACAACCCAAAGACCTTAAGGAAGGGGGCTTGTTGTGGGCAAAAGTAGTTGTCCTTTTTTTGTCAAGCATCGTATTCCCTCTCGTGAGCCCGAGACAATATATTCCAGTAGACCCTGCAGTATGTCATAGTTTTCAAAAGATATCTTATCACCAACACTCACATCATTCTCAAGAACCCTACTGAGAGCCCTCATCCCGAGCAAACTTCTTCCTGGCTGTCTATGACGCTGTATACCTGGCTGGACCCTATTGTCTTCAAGGCGTATCGAGTTCCCCACTTGTCCCATGAAGAACTTCCTCCGCTGGCCGACTATGATCATTCTAGAAATCTCAAAAAGAAGAGCTTCCCCGTAAGTTTTTGACACCACGGTTGCAGCCGACGAGTTGACAATCGTTGCAGCATCTTGACCCTTTCTCTGGCAGTCGGAGGCGACATATCTTCTTCGGGCTCATGAAAACTTATCGTGTTGAGTACATAGTTTTGTCTCTTATGATCGTTCTTCAGGTATGCAATTCTTCTTACCTGTGGGTCACTATGTCTGACAGTTTCTCATGACAGGTGCTGGCAAAACTAGCCGCTCCGGTTGGAATTAATCAACTTCTGCTGTACGTGGCTTGTGTACCACATTTCCTGATATCTCTCATGTGACTTGCATAGTTATGTCGAAACGAAAGGCGAGGGTGCCGTGGTCCGTCCATGGGTCTGGATATCTTGGCTGTTCTTTGGACCACTTGTCGGATCCTTCGCATGGCAATGGTATATTTATATTGCGGTGGGAGTGATCGTTCGATACGTAGTGATCCCACTCATTTGCTTTCCAGACACGTACACTCGTGCGCACGGAGGGTATTCTCACGCAACTGGTCTTCGAGCACGCGCTCCGAATCCGAATGAAGGCCGAGCTCCCTGATGACGGCAAGACATCTAGGGAGTCTACAGCACCATCTACACCAGATACCTCATCTGTAGCTGGTTCTAGCACCGCCGCTGCGGACTGAAAGCACGGATGGCAGTGTCGACGAGACGCTGCAGGCAAGTTCCGAGACCATATCGACATCTTCCACGAAAAAAGGCAAGCAAAAGTCTCAGGAAGAACCGGAAAGTTCGTCCAAAACGCATTCGAGCGCTGACAACCTTGTTGGTAAAATCAACAATCTTGTTACGACTGACTTGAGCAATATTACCGATGGACGAGATTTCCTCATGGCCGGCAAGTCACGGTGATCTCTGGCGGATGTGTGCTCTCTGACGCATGTTTTCACACAGTGCTGTACATGCCATTGCAAGTAGGCATGTGCATCTGGTTCTTGTACGAAATTCTTGGCTGGAGGTGAGTGTCTTCAAACTGATGTCTGCCTTGACTGATGGCCATCAATTAAGTGCCTTTGTCGGCCTGGCTGTTATGCTCATCTTGTTCCCTCTGCCTGGGTACGTTGCCCAGAAGATTCAAAACGTGCAGACGGAGAAAATGAAGAAGGTCGGTCCTGGATTTTTCGTATATCAGTCGATGCTTATTGCAACCCCAGACGGATGCCCGGGTCCAGACCGTTACCGAAAGTAAGTCGATCACAACAAGTGTAAAACTAGCGCTTATGGCTCGTTAGCTATGAATGTTCTGCGCATGATCAAGCTTTTCGGATGGGAAGAGAAGATAGACAAGAGGATCAGCGAGAAACGAGAAGTAGAACTTGTCTGGACATGGAAGACGAAGATATTAGAACTGATAAACAACATGTTGAAGTACCTCTTCCATATTGACTGTGACAACAAAAACTGACACGTCCATAGCTTCGTGATTCCCCTGTTTACCATGATGGCTTGTTACGCGACCTTCGTATGTTGCATTCGACCACAGGCAAAACTAGTTTCTTACCCTCTCTCCTAGACTCTCATTATGGGACAAAACCTAACTGGTCAGTGCTGTGGGTTCTGTTGCGACTTATTGACATAACAGTTATTCCAGCTTCAAAGGTTTTTTCGTCGATGACAAGTAAGCTTCATACTATCATCCACTTGTTTAGGGTACCTGATATCACTCCTCTGGCAGTCTTTGACATCCTAAGAGACCAGCTCAGCATTGTGTTCTTCACCATTCCAAGAATTACCCAAGGTAATTATTTTGCTTGCTTCGTGAATCACTGATAAACGACGCTCTCCAGCCAAAGTTTCGATGGACCGTGTCAACAGTTTCTTGAATGAGACAGAATTATTGGATGCCTACGCACAGCAGGATGAGGACAGAGCCCAGCTCTTTGTCCAGCCAGAGGACGAATCTGACCTCATCGGCTTCAGAGATGCTGTTTTTGCCTGGTCCAATGAATCCGGCGGGTCGCTGACACCGTCGAAGCGCAAGTTCAGGCTTCGCATCGATGGCGAGGTGTACTTCCAACGCGGTGGTATCAACCTTGTCGTCGGACCGACAGGTTCTGGGAAGACGTCAGTGCTTATGGCTTTGCTTGGTGGGTGGTTGTTGAACCTTCTTTCTGGATGGTACTAATTCGTTACGCAGGCGAGATGCACTTCATGCCCTCTGGTCCAATGTCTTGGTTCAACCTTCCTCGCAAAGGAGGTGTAGCCTATGCCGCGCAAGAGTCCTGGGTTCAGAATGAGACCATTCGGGTACGTGTTATAGCATAATTAGGCACTCGTTTGCTGAAGTGGTGCTCAGGACAACATTCTTTTCGGCGCACCCTACGACGAGATTCGATACAAGAATGGTGAGTGTCGAGTTGCGCTGCTTGTGAACGTCGTTGACACGTACGGGTACAGTCTTACATCAGTGTGCTCTGGAGCGTGACCTTACTCTGTTCGAAGCGGGTGACAAAACGGAAGTCGGAGAAAAGGGTCTTACGCTAAGGTAAGCTCAACGAGCCGAACCTTCGTTTGTCACAAGTCTGACTTCGCATGGAAAGTGGCGGTCAGAAGGTAATCACATTCCTCCCAAGAGCGCACGCGGCCGCTGAAACATGTTAGGCACGAATCACCCTGGCAAGAGCTATATATTCTTCGGCGCAAACGCTGTTGCTCGACGATGTTAGTAATTCCATCTCTGCTTTGAACTACCAGTGAGTAGACGCGAACAGGTTTTGGCCGCTCTGGATGTCCACACGTCCAAGTGGATTGTAGACAAGTGTTTCGCTGGAGATCTCGTCAGAGATCGAACAGTCATCCTTGTGGTATGTGTATATAGGTCAAATGTGACTGACGCCGATTCTGACGCAGTATAGACTCATAATGTTGCTATGGCGAGCTCTGTAGCGCACTTCGTCGTGTCTCTGGGTTCCAACGGACGGATTGTCAGCCAGGGATCGATATCTGAAGCCATTGCAAAGGACCACAAGTTTGCAGCGGAAATGGCAAAAGAGCAGGAAGTCCTTGCTAAAGAGGCCGAGGTCGTCGACAACCCAGAAGAACCAAACGCCGATGCAAAGAAGTCCGACGGCAAGTTGGTGATGTCTGAGGAAATCGCAGAGGGTCATGTTTCCTGGCCAGCTTGTTGGTTCCGTTCCAGATCCTCGGTCCCTCGCTAACATTGCGTTACAGTCAAGCTCTACCTGGCCGGCTTGGGGGGGAACTATCCGATGACGTTCTGGGTCGTGTTCCTGGTTTTGGTGGCGTTGACGGACTTAGCCAGCACTGTGCAAACTTGGTATCTTGGGTACTGGGCTTCTCAATACGAAGATCATCTACCCTCAGAGGTCAATGTTGTATTGTAAGATCAGTTCTCGTTCGTGGAGTTCTCGCTCACCTTTATCATAAGCTATCTCTCCGGATACGCCTTGCTAATGGTCGCTGGCTGTCTCATGTATGGGATTGGGTATTACATGTACTATTGGGGTTCAATGCGGGCATCACGAACCATCCACAAGAAACTCGTCCAATCTGTACTCGGCACAACGCTAAGGTATGTACTTTGAATTTCAGTATTCACACCTCCATTCATCGTCGAGGCAGATGGCTAGACATGACACCTACATCTCGAGTCATCACCCGGTGCACACAGGACATAAGAGCCAGTCAGTCACTTGCTTCTAGATAGTAAACATTCACTGATAAATTATCTAGTTGATGGTCCGTTTGCACAAGGAATTGGTTGGGTCGTTGAACTTTCAATAACCATGGTCGTGAAACTCGGAGCCGTCGTGTTCATGACTCCTGTCTTCTTGGCGCCTGGTCTCTTTATTGGCTTGCTAGGCGGATGGATCGGTCGCATCTACATGAAAGCTCAACTATCAGTCAAGCGAGAGATGAGCAATGCGAAAGCACCGGTCCTTGGCCACTTCGGAGCTGCCATCGCGGGACTTAGTGAGCGATCCACGGAATTGTATGATATACGAGATGTCTCATTCATTCCACCTCCAGCATCGATTCGTGCATATGGCGCAGAGGATGCATTCAAACAAGAATCTCTCGACCGCATCGACCGTTACACCAAATCAGGGCGCGTATTCTATAACTTGAATCGGTTCGTTTGCGTTGGTTGCGGGGAGATTGGTCGCTAACAGACGTCTCAGTTGGGTTTGTGTCCGTATCGATGCTATCGGCGCTGCGTTCTCGGCTGGCCTTGCCGCTTATCTTGTCTATGGTCATGGAATGCAGGAGGCGTCGAATATTGGGTTCTCTCTGAACATGGCAGGTAAATTCTATCTACATGGTGTAACCATTGTGTGTTGTTGCTCACATCTTAAAGTCGGTTTCAGTTCGATGATCCTTTGGTGGGTTCGTATCCTCAACGAAGTGGAAGTCAGCGGTGAGTTAGTTCCTCGTGTTACTCCTCATGCGTCTGACCGGTTGGTGTAGGCAACAGGTGAGTACAGACATAGAATGACTCCGACCGCTGCTCATGTAGAATAGTTTGGAGCGGATTGATAGTTATATCAAGATTGAACAAGAGCCTAAGCCTACCACAGACGGCCACCCGCCTGCGTACTGGCCTGCAAGCGGTGATCTCCGCGTAGAAAACCTGTCGGCCCGCTACTCATCGGTGAGTCTTAATTCATGTCTTCGCGTCCTGCCTAACCGCTGCTTGCAGGATGGGCCAAAAGTTTTGCAAGAGCTGTCTTTCCACATCAAATCAGGCGAACGCGTGGGTATCGGTATGTCGCGTGCTTGTATCCACTTTTAAGCAAATAGCTAATCTGAATTTAGTTGGGCGAACTGGAAGCGGAAAGGTGATACTTGTTTGTGTTATCTTCCTTGACTGAGACTGACTATCCTGAAGAGTTCTCTGACGCTTTCGCTCCTTCGCTGCATTTTCACAGAAGGCAATGTTTACTATGATGGTATTCCGACAAGCGCGATCAATTTGGATGCCCTGCGGTCCAATGTGACCATCATACCTCAGATCGTACGCTCTTCGTGCCATTGTCCGACCGAGTTGCTGACACATCTCATCCTTGCAGCCCGAGCTCCTGAGCGGAACCCTCCGTCAGAATTTGGATCTCTTCGATCAGCACGATGATGCGGTGCTTTACGATGCTTTGCGAGCTGCCGGACTTTTCTCCGTCCAAGACGAGTCCGAGGAAGCGAGGCTGACGCTAGACAGTGCCATCGCAAGTGGAGGAGGCAATCTATCAGTTGGTCAACGCCAGATTTTAGCTCTGGCTAGAGCTATGGTCAGAGGAAGCAAACTGCTGATACTGGATGAGGCAACTTCCGCTATTGGTATGTACCTCACGTAGTAGATTTTTATGATGCCGAAATCTTTTGCAGATTATAAAACCGATTCTGCCATCCAATCTTCTCTCCGCAATGAGCTGCGTGACGTGACCCAGATTATCGTTGCACATCGGCTGCAGACGATTATTGATGCTGACAAAATTGTGCGTATTCAAAATTGGGTTGTTGTGTACTGAGGACTGATATGTTCGATAGATGGTCCTTGACGCCGGTAAACTTGTGAGTACCTTATCTTGTATGGTGTTCCCATGCTGATCAAGTATGTGCAGGTTGAATTCGGCAGCCCATGGGAGCTGTTGCAGAATGAAAAGGGTATGTTGCGTGCTCTCGTGGATGAGTCTGGGGACAAAGAAGCATTATATGCGTCGGCTCACGGCAAGCCACTGGCAGAAGGGGAGAGTTCGTAGTTGAGGATCGTTTGCGATCTATTATACCTGCTGTAAAGGAATCACCATGGGTCAAATATCATATCTATATTTTTTTTGTCAAGTGTCGATCTATCAGGTTATTTGCATGGAGTACCTGAAGAATAACCTTGTGTAACAAATCCACAAATGGGACAATTTCTTGTGTTCTGACATCGACGAGGAGGGTTATTAGAAGAGGACAGGTCTAAACCAAACTGTGGAAGACACTCCTGATGCACTGCTGGTATATGACGGGATGTATGTCAACTGGTTCCAGATAATGCGGGGAATTCGTGGAAAGCGAATTTGAAGCTCGATGAACGGACCGTCCGAGTTGTCGGGCTGGCACGCAAGGGATTCTTAGAAGGAACCCCAGAAGGCGCGCATAGAGCTTCGGTGATGTGACTATTGCCCACCTAGTGCGCATGTCATGCGAATCGAGCTTCCAGTGATGCAGTCGGCCGAATATGCAAAATATGTACAGCTTCGACAAATTTACCTGAGTCAAGACCTCGAGGGTCCTCTGAGAGCCGCTCCATTACCCTGGATCACCATGTCCTCGAAGCGAAAATTTTCACCCTGCAGAATTGGTGTGGCCGTTCACAAGTACCATAGAAATTCGATTGACCCGGGTTACTTACATCCAAAGTTCTTTGTCCTGCAAATTTCCATATTGTCTCGTTCTTCAGGTTATCAGGGAGTGTCCGTCCATGAGTTTTCTGCACGATACTAGGCAGATGTGATCAAGCTTGAATGTTTTCCAGGCTGAAATGATGCCGAGCGTAGATTCTATGAGTCCCCTGGTGTACGGCAATCAGATCAAGTAGATACAAGATGCAACTACCCATCCGAATCGAAAAGGATCTATCGAGATCAAGTCACACATCGCACCCAACTTGAAGTTATCTTGAAGCTTAGCGCTTGGATACTGTCTCGTAGCCATTGTCTGGACTCTGACTGGTATGATGCTTAGCATCAGAGGTTAAAGGGATGTATATTTCAAGGCTTAAGGAACGACTGTATTCTTTCAAGGTTTGACTAGGTAGTTACTAGTACGGGAGACTAACTTAAAGTCGTGTATCGAATAAGGTATTTCATACTAAGTGGATGTGAAAGAAATATCAATAAGCAATGACTGACAACGTGACATAGCTTCAGACTCATGACTGAGATGGCCCTGGAGCTCAGGCTTCAAGTTGGAGGTGATCCTATATGCGCAGGTCAGGCTGCGAGCACAGAAAATCATTGGGAACATAAGCACCTTAGCAAGTTTCTCCCCTTCGGATAAAATAGTGAGGCAAGACCGCAGGTCCTTCAAACACCACTGCCTTTCAAGCCAGGAGAGGAGATTATGATTCCAGAAAGAGTTGAATATATGGGTAAGTTCGTCGTCCCATGGAGTCGGAGCTCGCGAGAGATGGGCGACCCAGTTCTGACATGCGTAATTGAGAGCGCCGGGAGTGGATCGACTTAGTTCCTGTGCTTCCTTTGCGGAATTGGCAAAGGCCTTCATTCCGTGGATGATCTCTACCTCCGATGGAAAATGACCTTGTGCGGATGCAAATGTTGAATGATCCCGGTGTCTTAACGCCAAGAATGCTGGAAACATCAAGAAATCCGGCAAGGTCTTGAACTGCTGGATGGCTTGAAAAGCTGGCTGTAGAAGCGATTCTGGAATGATGGTATAGTCTCTAGTTGCTTCCAATGTGTCAGAGAATTCTTCCATTGTCACCCAGACAGTCGTCAACCGCCATCGTTGACCATGTAGCGTCTGTAGCCACTCTCGCCCACTCGGGGTCTGTAGCCACTCCCGACCGCCCGGGGTCGGCAGCCACTCTTGACCGCCTGGGGTTGGCAGCCACTCTCGCCCGCCTGGGGTCTGCAGCCACCCTCGCACACCAGGAGTCTGCAGCCAGCCTCTCCCGCCTGGGGTCTGCAACCAGCCTCTTCCACCCAGGGTCTGCAGCCAGTCGCCCCCGCCCAGGGACCGCAACCAGGTTTTTCCGCCCGTGGCCTGCAGCCAGTATTCCCCATCGAGGGACTTCAGCCAGCCTCGCCCATGCGGGTTCAGCAGCCAGTCTCGCCCGCCTGGGGTCTGCAGCCAGTCTTGTCCGTCCGGAGATCGCAAGAAGTCTTTCCCGCCCAGGGACTGCAGCCAGTCTCGCCCGGCGGGGGTCTGTAGCCAGCTTTGCCCAGCGGGGGTCTGCAGCAAGTTCCGCATGCCTGGGGCTTGCAGCCACTCTTGCATGCCCGAGGTCTGCATCCAGTTTTCTCCACCCAGGGATTGCAGCCAGTCTTTTCCGGCCGTGGTAAGTAGCCAGTATCCCCCGCCCAGGGTTTGGAGCCAGTCCTGCCCGTCTTGTGTCTGGAGCCAGGGCAGCGCTGAGTATGGCATGTATTGTCCATCACAGGTCTGTGGCGAGGCTTGTGGCGAGTATGACCAGGGTGGTGATGGCGGAGAGGATGGCAGCAAGTATGGCGAAGGCCCATCCAAGGTCCGCAGCCAGTCTTGCCAAGTCATGGACTGCGACCAGTTCTTCCCACTCTCGGTCTGCAGCCAGTATTTCCCCGTCTGGGTCTGCAACCAGTCTTTCCCACTCTCGGTCTGCAGCCAGTCTTCGTTCTGCAGCCAGCCTTCCCCGCTCTCGGTCCCCAGGTAGTCTTCCTCACTCTCAATCTGCACATAGTCTTTCCTGCTCCGGACCCGCAGCCAGTCTTTCCCTCCCTGGGTCTGCAGCCATCTTTTCCCGCACCAGGACTTCAACCAGTCTTCCTTGCTCTTCTCTAGCCAGTCTTTCCCGCTCCGAGTCTTCAGCCACCGATGCCCGTGCCGGGAATCCAGCCAGTCTTTCCCGCCTTCGGACTCCAGCCAGTCTTCCCCGCTCTTGGACTCCAACCAGTCTTTCCCCCTCTGAGTCCACAGCAACTGTTGCCCTCTCCAGGTCTGCAGCCACCGATACCCATGCCAGGACTCCAGCCAGTGTTTCCCGCTCTCGGATACCAGCCAGTCTTCCCCACTTTGGGTCTGCAGCCAATATTGCCCACTCTGGGTCTGCAGCCACTGTTGACCATACCAGGACTTCAACCAGCCCTTCCCATTCTCGGTGAGCAGCCAGTGTTTCCCGCTCCCAGTCTGCACCCAGTTCCACCCTCCCTGGGTCTGCAGCCAATATTTCCCGCACCAGGACATCAGCCAGTCTTTCCCACTCTCAGTTTCTACCCAGTCTTGCCCTCCACGGGTCCACAGCCACTGTTGTCCGCACACGGTCTTCAGCCAGGCTTTTCCGCTCTCGATCTGCAGTGAGTGTTTCCCACTCTCAGTCTGCAGCCAGTCTTTCCCTCTCTGGGTCTGCAGCCATGGTTGCCCGCACCAGGACTCTAGCCAGTCTTTCCCACTCTCTGTCTCCAGCCAGTCTTTCCCATTCTCGGTCTCCAGCCAGTCTTGCCCTCCCTGGGTCTGCAGCCACAGTTTCCCGCTCTCAGACTCCAGCCAGTCTTTCCCGCTCTCGGTCTGCAGCCAGCCTTTCCCACTCTCATTCTGCAGCCATTTTTTCCCGCTCTTGGTTCCCAACCACTGTCGCCCACACCAGGACTTCAGCCGGTCTTTCCCCCTCTCGATCTGCAGCAAGTGTTTCCCAATCTCGGTCTGCAGCCAATCATTCCCGCTCTCGTTCCACAGCCACTTTTGCCCTTCCTCGGTCCACAGCCAGTCTTTCCCGCTCTTGGACTCCAACCAGTCTTGCCCTCCCTGAGTCCACAGCCACTGTTGCCCTCTCCAGGTCTCCAGCCACTGATACCCATGCCAGGAGTCCAGCCAGTGTTTCCCGTTCTCGGTCTCCAGCCAGTCTTGCCCTCTCTGGGTCCACAGCCACCGTTGTCCGCACCAGGACTTCAGCCAATCTTTCCGGTTCTCAGTCTCCAGCAAGTGTTTCCTGCTCTCGGTCTCCAACCAGTCTTGCCCTTCCTGCATTATCAGCCACTGTTGCCCACACCAGGACTTCAGCCAGTCTTTCCCACTCTCGATGTGCAGCAAGTGTTTCCTGCTCTCTGTCTGCAACCAGTCCTGCCCCCCCTGTGTCCGCACCCACTGTTTCCCGCACCAGGACTCCAGCCAGAGTTTCCCGCTCTTGGTTTGTAGCCAGTCCTGCCCTCCACGGGTCCACAGCCAGACTTTCCCGCCGTAGGACTTCAGCCACCCTTGCCCGTCCGAGGTCTGCAACCAGTCATTCCCATTCTCGGTCCACAACCAGTCCTCCCCGCCCTGCGTCCGCAACCAATCCTTCCCTTCCTGGGTCCACAGCCAGTTTTTTCCACTGTTAGTCTGCAACCCCTCTGTCTGCAGCCACCCATGCCCGCCAAGGGTCTGCAACCAGTTCTTCCCATCCTGGGTCAATAACCAGTTCTCCCCCCCCTGGGTCAGCAACCAGTTCTTTCCCCCCGGGGTCTGCAACCAGTCATCCCCTCCTTGAGTAAGCAGCCAGGCCTCCCCATCCATGGTCTCTAGCCAGAATTGAAACTCTGATCTATGATCTCCCCGAAGCCATAAGACAGCTATAAGAACCTGGAGTGGCTCCGGTGGCTGGACAATGAAGGATAATGAGTGTTTTAAGTTCTGGGGGTCTTGAGGTTGTGTAGCTTTGCTCTGCTTCTTCAATTCTGAGAGCGCATCCAGGAGGACTGTGCGTTCTGGAATCTCATCTGCCATCAACTGGAGAGAGGAAAAGGCAAGTAGGGAGTGAGGTGATTTGATACATTGTACTTGACGAAGGCTGCAGTTTGAGCGCCGGGAAACATAGTCACGAACGGACGAGTGAGAGATTTGCACGGGGAGACTACTGTCGGTAGGAATTTCTAAGACAGACCGCAGCTGTACCAGGACTGTCTCGACGTCACTGCCCTCACCAGGGCCAAGAAGTTCCGAAATTTGTGACATGGGCAGAGGGTCCGCAAGAGTAGCAACAACAGACAAGTGCAAGTATGCTCGCGAGGGGTCGGCACATGTGGAGAGGATACAGTCGTATAATTTATTCACCTCCGTTCCTGGTAGTAGTTTACTCGTCAGCTCAAGCAGAAGCTCAAGCCGACGGCGAGGGTTATTACGTTGATCATCGATAAACTTCATCATCGTAGACGCCACGACGAAACGTCTGCCCGCTCGTTTTGCCAGCTGCGCAAGTTGACCCTTCGTTGGCTGTGGGAATTTGGGATGGCGAATTTCCAGGTCTCTGAACGAATGCTGCAAGAAAACAATAATGTCCTTGTCGACATCTGCGCCGTCTAACGAGATCGTGGCAGTAACGCCCTCCCCAGAAGTCTTCACTGGTATCTCGCACAATAGCGGGCACACCTCTTCTGTCTGCATAGCTTTGTGGATATGCTCTTCCGGGCGACTCGTTACTAGAATGTGGGTCACGGGCAGATCAGGATCGCGAAGAGCTTCGGCGAGCAGGGAGATGAGTTCAACAAGCTCGCTTTTGGATCTTTCTTCATCGAAGGAATCGAAGGTGGAGTTATCGAGGGTTTCGGGTGTGCATTCATCAAGGGCATCAATGATGAACGCCAAAGGCGGACTGCCGCACTGGCGTAGTCTCTCTCGAAGATTCCGGAGAGGTCTGAGAAACAAGGCCTCCATCTGATGGCGAAGAGACTTCTCGGGGTCCAGAAGGGCAGGGTTCTCGATAATAGCTTTATTCACGTGTGTCTTGACGCTGGGGAAATAGCTGGCTAGCTGGTAGGCAAGCGTCGCAAAGACATAACCAGTCGTGCGCCGTTTTGTGTGCTTGCGGGAAAAAAAGAATGTTCCCGCGAGTCGCTTTTCTATACGCGTCTCCTCTGTCACTTTCAGACTTCTCATCCTTTCAGCTACGGTGTACGCAACGGCAGACTTTCCGACGCCCGCCGTGCCATGCAGCCAAATGAGTTGATTCTTCTCTTTGCTGTCTAATAATCGATAGATGTAGTCGAGAAGGTCCACCCGGGTCCCTTGTAGACATTTCGGATGAGGCTGGCGTTCACGTGAGTCATATTCAGCACCCTGGACAGCGACCTGGGACAACTTCTCCCAAGTTCCTTCCGACATATCCAAGAACTGTTGATGAGGTCAGAGGATAACAGAGGAGATAAGAAACTGATATACTGACATGGAATATCAATTATGACACAGAATGTGAGATGGAATAGAACAACTCCGAGGTCTGATAGTAATTGGGTACGATAGTGCGGTCAGAAGTCATAGGAGCGACGGCTACTTCGCGACGTACGAGGATGCCGATCCACTAATCAAAGATCAAACTTCTTTGAGGGCGGGTGCCTCAGTTGTGAAACAATGTTTTGACGTAGTAAGTCTGTCCAACGATCAGCCGAGCAGCGGAAAGATTAACCCGTGGATTGATGGAAATTGCAAAGTGTAAGAGTTGCTTGAGATCGAATAGACGGTATAGTGATGTGGAAAGCTCGCTGGACGATGGTGGAATGCAGTTGAAGGATGCCTGGGCGCTCGTCTGATTGCAATCGTTATCCTACTTAGTTGCACAGTCTGAATCGCTCAGTACTAGCTATGGTAAGTAATAGCTCTCTGCAGCATATCCATTGCATATATTCAGAACGTTCAAGTATTCCATGCACCCACACACGCAAATAACACACAAACACGGCGCCAGGAGGCTCAGCGCCTCTCAGCGCAAAGTTGCAACACTCGGAGTTCTGAGTCCTCCTCTTCGCGCCCTATTTAATGCAGCCATTGCTGTGGACTCCACTGCCTTGCCTTCGGCGATGTGGAGAATGTCATCGGAGAGCGCGTGTCATCATCAGCCGAAGACCTGAAGACGTACCTTATGGTCATATTCCAACCAATGTCATTATCGGCGCGTACAGTCGGCCACGGCAGGCAGCACCATTAATGCCGTTAACTCTTCACGGACTCTCCGACCCGTCAGGTAGACCCCCGCTTAGCATGTTTAGGCGAGTTGCGGTTTCAATGGAGCAAAGTAACATCCCTGAATCCGCCAAACGACCACGAGTGGCATCTGTAACTTACTCACATGTTCTACATGGTTATTCCAATTAATGAGTTGGTTTGCTCTGTATGTCTCTGTAATTCAATGCTTATGGAAATGCATGGGAAAACACATGCACAAGAATCCAAGTGCTTCGGTGCAAGCGCTTGATGTCGATCAGACTCGCTCTATTTGTCAAGAACTCAAGAACAGGCATCACATCCCAGATTTCGATGGAGCGCTCGCACCAGTACCCACTAGTACTGATTGCAATCTTTGTTGCATTCGGTGACTAGCCACCTGCTGACGTGAAAAGATTTCAGTCTTACTGTCAGTTCGTCGGACCACTCGATGAGACCGTGAGCATCCCATGACAGTACATCCGAATATTGTTCACCATATCTGAGTGGTATACATAGCCTACTTGGAAGTTGGAACTGCAGAGTACATACGAATGTGCGGTGAATTTCCTGCTGTATAGCTATCAGATGGAAGTGGTCGGGTCTGTCTACAAAATTGCTGATCCATCAGGTCCTCTACGGGTATCGATCGTGAGCTGAATTTTGTCGTTCTCCCAATTCACGCGTACTCTGCCAATGGTTCCTTTCGTGAGTGATGATTGCTGCTGAGCGCATCGAGACTCACCTAGTGAGATCATCAACGATGTACGTGGGGCGCTTTATTTCCTCTGAACAGTTCTCAAAATCCTCGCGTTTATGGGAGGTACAAACCGCAAGCGTTTTTGCGCCAGCACTATTTCCTGCTTGCACCCCGGACGGTGCATCCTCAATGACAAGACCTGGGGAAAATTAGGTACCAGAAAGAAACGAGCATCAACGTGACCCACACTTGGTCGCATCAATTCCAAGTTTCTTTGCTCCTTCGAGATACGGTGTGGGCTTTGGCTTGCCTTCGCTGACATCGTCCGCCGTCACAAACCCTGATGTAGGCACCGGAATTTTGCACTTTGGTATGCATTGAGTTGCATAATATCTCGAGGCTATCGGTACAAGGAGCTCCAGTGCACCGTTAACAAACAAAAAGTGGAACTCTACCTGATGTGACAATTGTCCACTTGGTGCGCATGTCATCGTGCGAATCGAGCTTCGAGTGATGCAGTCAGCCGATCATGCAATATGTACAGGTGCGACAGATTTACCTGAGTCAAGAACTCGATGGCTCCTTCGAGAGCCACTGGGTTACCCTGGATCACTAGGTCCTCGAAGCGTAAAATTTCGCTCTGCAGAATTAGTGCGGCCTTCACAAGTATGGAATGACCCGGGTTGCTTACATCCAAAAGTTCTTTATCCTGGATATTGCATATTGTCTCGTCCTTCAGGGTATCAGCAAGTCTCCGTCCATGGGTTTTCTGCACGATAGGTAGATGCGATCCAAGTTTGTATTCCTCCGCAAATGTTTTCCAGGCTGAAATGACGCCAGGAGTGGAATCTATGAGGGTCCTGGCGTATGGCGATCAGCTATGGCAGATCAAGAAGGCTGATACAAGCAGATGCAACTACCCATCCAGATCGAAAAGGATCTACGAGAGATTGTTCAATGTTGTCATCGTGAAACTTTTCTGTTGAACGAGGGTTGTAAACACGTACAGCATCGACTGTCACGATCTCCTGCGGCAGCGCCATGGCAGTCAGCAACTGCCAGGACAGTCGGCACCGGGTGATAAGATAAGATAATCCTGTTAGCAGTTACTAGTTACTGGTCAACTGCAGATCTACGAGCCCAGGACCGCGCATGTATAATGACTTTGCTATTGTATTATGGTTATAACACGATATTAACACCGTTCTACTACACAAAACCGCAGCTCATCACGAGATATCGCGAGCATTTCACAAGTCGAAGTCGAAGTCCAAGGACCTCGTCTTTTTCTTAACTAAATAATTTACATAATTTACATAAATAAATATTCAATCGAGTTACTATGTTTTGACTGCCGATTCGTCATCCTTGCAAGCAAAGAATCAGATCCAAGAGCCATCCGCCATCGGTAACCCGCAAGGATGGCCGATAAAATCACCCGTATTGCCATCGTAGACGCAAATCGCTGCAAGCCAAAGCGATGTGCCCAGGAATGCAAGAAGGTGACGCACCATCCCCTCTCGTCAGATCAGTCACTCATCAGCTCGTGAGCAGTCATGTCCTGTGGTCAAAATGGGTGCGCCTCCACCCGAAGCATCGGCGGAGTGCTCGTGCTAACGGACCTCTAGGCAAACTTTGCATAGAAGTCAAATCAACTGATAAGATATCGTTCATCTCTGAGTTTTTATGCATCGGTTGTGGTATCTGCGTAAAGAAGTGAGTGGATCGTTTTGCGAAGATCGTTCATTTCATTTAGAACTCTCTAGATGCCCATTCGAAGCTATCGCTATCATTAACTTGCCGACGAACTTGGAATCACAAGTCACGCATCGTTATACCGCCAACGCCTTCAAACTTCATCGACTACCTACCCCAAGACCCGGTCAGGTCCTTGGACTCGTTGGCACTAACGGTATCGGTAAGAGTACAGCACTCAAGATTCTAGCTGGTAAACAGAAGCCGAATCTTGGTCGATATGATGTGAGTAGCATAAGACCGTCCAAGGACGATATTGACATTTACCTATCAGGATCCTCCCGACTGGCAAGAGATCCTACGTTACTTTCGCGGATCCGAGCTGCAAAACTATTTCACCAAGGTCCTTGAAGACAATTTGAAGGCACTTATCAAGCCACAATATGTGGACCACATCCCACGGGCAATTAAAGGCAATCTGACCGTCTCACAAATGCTGGACTCAAAATTAGAACTTGACAACAAGCAAAAAATGTGCGATGAGCTGGAGCTGAACAATGTCCTTGATCGTGAAGTTTCGCAACTCTCTGGTGGAGAATTGCAGAGATTCGCGATTGCCATGTCATGTATTCAGAAGGCCGATGTGTGCGTATGTCTCAATTACGTGATAAATCAAGCTCAAACATTGGTTTTACGTAGATATATGTTTGATGAGCCCTCGAGTTATCTCGATATAAAACAGCGGTTGAAGGCTGCCGAGGTCATCCGGTCCCTACTCACCCCAGACTGCTATGTCATCGCTGTCGAGCACGATCTGTCAGTGTTGGATTATCTCTCAGACTTCATCTGTTGTCTGTACGGAAAGCCATCGATGTACGGTGTTGTCACGATGCCTTATTCCGTCCGTGAGGGTAAGCGTGTACTCAATGACTCGTTGCGAAATGGCTCACTCCTCCACAAGGTATCAATATCTTCCTTGACGGTTTCATTCCCACCGAGAATTTGCGTTTCCGCGAGGAGTCGCTGTCCTTCAAGATGATGGAGACTGCTGACGAGCTCATAATTGACAAGACCCGTCATTACTCTTACCCCTCTATGACGAAGACGATGGGCAACTTCAAGCTCACTGTTGAGTCTGGTAGCTTTACAGATTCCGAAATCATTGTCATGCTTGGCGAAAACGGGACAGGCAAGACAACCTTTGTCCGTCTACTTGCTGGCGTAACAACGCCGGACGACGAGGCGGATAAAATGGAGTTGGCAGTGTCCTTGAAGCCGCAGACGATATCGCCAAAGTTCCCAGGAACTGTCCGCATGCTTCTACTGAAGCAGATCAAAGCGGCCTTTATGCACCCGCAATTCCAGACGGATGTACTCAAACCAATGACTTTGGATAATATTATGGATCAGGAGGTGAAGACGCTCTCCGGAGGCGAGCTGCAACGCGTGGCTATTGTCCTTGCACTCGGTTGGTGCTTTCTTCGATTTTACTTGGTGTTGACTTACACCTCACTTCAGGCAAACCCAATGTGTCCGTTTATTTGCTTGATGAACCAAGCAGGTAAGCTAAACTTTATTTCCAAGAATGAATACGCTGACGCAAAATTTAAGTTTCCTCGATTCTGAGCAACGTATCATTGCGAGCAAGGTCATCAAACGGTAAATAACCCATCTAGTTGCCTAGATTTTGAAGTTGATCGACGAGTTCCTCAGCTTCATTCTGCATGCCAAGAAGACCGCTTTCGTCATCGAACACGACTTCATCATGGCAACCTATCTGGCTGACCGTGTCATCGTCTTTGGGGGTGAGCCCGCCATTCGAGCAACTGCTACACCGTAAGAAATACAGGCTACTACTGTTAAGGTTATTAACTCGCTTTTCAGACCGCAGTCCCTCCTCACTGGAATGAACCACTTCTTGGCATCGCTTGAGGTCACGTTTAGACGTGATCCTACAAACTTCAGGCCAAGAGTGAACAAGCTCAACAGCGTGAAGGACAGAGAGCAGAAGGGTATGTTTTTTGGCCCTTTCAGTCATACATAAGTTGTTGACTTCGTTGTGTCTGCAGTCGTGGGCAACTACTTCTTCCTTGAGGAGTAACTGATCTCGTCGTTCTGCAATGTCCGTCAGGAATGCAACGAGATTGGTCCACGATGAACGTCATTGAGCTAATGTTACGAACTACAGAATGACTGCGCATGCTATTATACAATCTGTATTAGCTCCCACCATCCTCTGGTGGATCACGTCGTATTACTAATGCAAATACATTACCCTGAAGATTCCTCAGTTTGCTAGCTGGCGATACTTAGAAAAAACTCGCACGCCTCGGGGATGCAAAGTGCCAGCTTGCGGGCCGTGCGGCCAATCGGTAGAGATGTACAGTCCAAATTTAGTAGTCAGTAATGAACAATAAGAAACTGTTCTTGTGAGTACAACAGCCAAGTTCGTCGAACAACAACTGATGACCTGCCAGCAGTACACAACGCAACTCCCGCGCTGAGCCATATGACCGGGCGCTTCTCTATTGTGGAGGAGTGGAAGAAGATCCCATTATACCTTGTTCCATTGTTCCCAATATTTTCATTCACCAGGTATAAAGACCATGCCAAGGCATGCTCACCGTGTTCATCATAATCTCGTCAGTGACGAAGTAGACGTTCGTCTCTTGCTTTCTTTTGCGTCACCCTCTTTGCTTCCAACTTACGACCCGGCATTGACTGCCATTCATCACAAGCTGGTCTTCGACAGATTCGCGAAACACTCTGTCACTCTTAATTCGACGACTTACTAGTACACCTGTACACCATGAAGGTTTCCGTTTTCGCGGTTCTCGTACTGTCTTCCCTTCACCACCGCTCTTCCGAGCCTCAAGCGCCGCGGGGGAAGTTTCGTCGTGCAGAATGGTATTGACGCGATCAACTTGAAGTGCGTCGCATTGGCTCTACAAAGTCTTTTAACAATCTAACTTCTTCTCTCAGCAACCAGTTCCAGTCTCTGACTCCATCCTCGCCCTGCACCTCCGGCAACGCCTGTGTCAACAGCGAGTTTGCTCAGTGTGTCAACGGGCAGTACGTCCTCACCTCGTGTGCATCAGGTCTCATGTAAGTTTTTTTTTGTATGAGTACAAATTTCCAAGCTTAGTGGGATACTTCATCTTATCAGCTGTGCTGCACTTCCCCTTGTCAACTCTGCTGGAACCAGCATCACTTGTACCACTCAAGCAGACCTGAACTCTCGCATTGCCGCCACTGGCGCAACTGCCAACGGGACAACCGCAACAAGCGTCTCCTCTAATGTGACCACTGCAATGGCAGGCTCTGGATCGAGTTCCAACTCGAGTGCTCAGACCTCCCTAACGCTGCTTTCAAGCCTCGTCGCTCCGAATTTTGCTCAGAACGGTCAGAACACGAACACCTCTGAGGCTGGTGAATATCCTTCTTTGACTTCCAACGACAATTTCATCAACTATTGTGCTACGTTGTCCAACCTCCCTATTACAAACGGCCAGCAAATCAAAAACGGTTCCTGTAACCCTGCTCCCATGGGTGCCATCCCTTCCACCTCGAATATGCCCAGCGCCAAATTCGTTAGTCCCAACAACCTAGCTGTTCTCCCAGCGAACACTACCTTCCAGGTGACGTTGGCGATCAAGGGACTGCAGACTGGGTTCTTTGTTAATCCGGACACAAATTACTTTGCCGCTCCCCAACAAATTGATCCTACGTCTGGGCAAATTCAAGGTCACTCCCATATCGTTATCGAGGCTCTTGAGTCCCTTACGCAGACCACCCCAACGGACCCCAACAAGTTCGCATATTTCCTTGGTATGAACAGCAAGGCAGATGCAAAAGGTCAACTTTATGCCAACGTCACTGGCGGTTTGCCTGAGGGGACTTACAAGATGTCCACCATCATTTCCGCGATGAACCATCAACCAGTTCTCGTCGCTGTGGCGCAGCACGGAGCATTGGATGATCAGATCTACGTGAGTGGCGTTTATATATAACTTCACCTTCTCTAACAACTTCATTAGTTCACTGTTGTTGCCCCTGGCCAGAACGGCACAACCACGACAACGACCTCGATCAGGTGGCTAGCTGCCTCTCGACTGCTGTCCCAACCACAAGGGGCCAATACCGTGTTATGATGGCTCGTACTAACGATCCCATAGCAATGCTCAACTGGCTTGAGTCTGTAGATTGCTGCTTTCCTTGCATTCGCATTCTTTGTTCATAACCGTACTGATTACGTTTACATCGCACGATTCATAGTCGCTGAGCAAGATTGCTCTCACCAAATTCAGTGTAGTACTAGAGTACCTTGTATACTATACTTTGATGTTTTATTAGCACTTAGCTTATATCCAATAGTCCTATCATTCTAGATGAAATGACTTTCACTACCGTGATTTCTGTGGCAGTGGCCGCAGGTATAAAAATCAGATGAAAAAAAAGTGCTTGATCTCATCTGTTTTGCCTCGAATACGCATTCGCGTTGTATTTAATTTCTGAGTCTAATGAAATGTCGCCTACATCACGATGAGTAAAACAAGAGCTTATGTGCACGTGCAAATTTGGGCGGTCTTGCAAGCTCGGACGCAGGCTTCCACAACACGAAAAATGACAAATAGTTGATAGCTGTTGTTAGTGGCCAAGATGTATATCAGCCTGCGAGTGTTATGTCGAGACAAGACCCTTTGCTGCAATTACAGGTTTTTACGATCCTCCCTTTATAGGTAACTCCGCGGCGGTTGTTTGGCAAAAGCTTTAGATCCAAACAAACTCGGTGATCCTTTGATCGGTCGCATTGACTTGAAAAACTCGGTTCCTCTGCTTTTGTCGAGGATTAGCATCTTACCCTCTGCTTCCACGTATAAGGTCTGCAAATCTTTTGACAATCAATCCAGAAATTTTCTCACCCATCAGCTAGTTTATTTCCCTATATCACCACTCGGATCACTACCTAACATGACCAACTCGTTTATGATACGAGTTCCAGCTACATCGGCCAATATTGGTCCCGGCTTCGATGTCGTCGGCTTGTCGCTTTCACTCTATCTCACCCTAACTGTCACCATTGGGGAGCCCTCTGCCTCACCGGTGATCACATATTCGGGTGAAGGAGCCGACGAAGTCCCGCTAGACCCATACCGCAACCTCATGACTCGTGTAGCGCTCTACGTGCTACGCTGCAATGGCCACAGATCGTTTCCTCCAGACCTGGTTAGTATTCACTGTGACAACCAAATACCCTTTGGACGCGGACTCGGCTCGTCCGGCGCAGCGGTCATTGCAGGCGTTCTCCTCGGAGACAATCTCGGGAAACTCAATCTCTCCCGAGAGCGAATATTAGACTACGCGCTCATGGTCGAGCGCCACCCCGACAATGTGACAGCCGCGCTTGTTGGTGGATTTGTGGGATCATACCTTAGAGAACTAGACCCACAAGCAACTGAAGCAGCACAAGTACCCCTCGCTGAAGTCCTCCCAGAATACCCGCCTGATGCTGGAGAAGACTGGGGTCTTTCTCCGCCTGTTCCACCGTTAGGTATCGGACATTACGTGCAATTCAAGTGGAACAGCAGCATCAAAGCTCTTGCCATTATACCCCGATTTGAACTCAGTACTGCAAAGGCACGAGCTGTGCTCCCAGATAGCTACTCGAAGAAAGATCTGGTACGTGTTCTCGTACACGTAAAGTATAACGTCTCGAATAAAAACACTCACATCCTTACAGGTTTTTAATATGCAGCGGCTAGCTGTCCTCACCACAGCTCTCGGTCAGACGCCACCAGACCCAGAATTAATTTTCGAGGCTATGAAGGATCGCGTGCATCAGCCGTATCGAAAGACTCTCGTAAGTAGTCTTTTATCCCGTGGGGAGTTCTTGTCTTGATCACCATTTCAGATACCCGGCTTGCCAGCGGTTACTTCATTAATCACGCCAACTTCACATCCTGGTCTGCTTGGAATATGCCTATCTGGTGCCGGCCCGACCATTCTTGCGCTTGCAACTCACAATTTTGAGAGCATCGCTGAGAAAATACGGGAAATATTCCGACTGGAGCAGATTGAGGTAGATTGGAAAATACTAGAGGTGGCGGGAGGGAGCACCGTGAACTGTTAGCCCGTGTCTAGGCTTCAATGGTGTGTGATCCACTCTTCTACCACTTAGACACCGGGTTGCACTGCGACGCGGATGGCAGTCGGCAAATTAGGATGTCGTGTCCCCCTTCGATGATTTTGCCTTGGTTGAATAGACATAAAGAAACGCTAATCACTCCCATAGGAAAGATGTTCTTTTATTTGTGGATAGCCTTGCTGTAAACGATTTTACTTCCAAGATAGGGAATTCGATCAATGAAGTGGAATATTTAACCGGGACGCCCCTCTGCATTCCAGTGCGTTTTATACTTGACGTGTCGCTCGCATCGGCGTGGACACAAATGGGCAGACTGCGTGTGAATTGTCTAGTGCCCGGTCCCCGATATTATTGTGTAGACTCGCATCTTATGATTGCGTAGACCGTTGCATGACTGCACTAGTAAGCTACCTGAACTGCGTCGTTCAGGGCATCCGGGCCAATCCTTAGTGGCATCGCTTCTAAAGGTTGCAAACACATCTCTTGATATGTTACCCTGCAGTATACACTGTACAGAGACCGTCGATTTCGAGGAAGAGACTTCCCAGGTGTTCGATACCATTCGACTCGAGGAACTGCATCTGGGAATCAAAGAGTACCCAATCCGACTCCTAAGATGGCTGCAAGGTACGTAGTCTTCAGACGCTCTTCGTACTGTAATTGTCTAATATTGATCAATAGGACCAAGTATAATACATTGTACACTTTGGGAAGACGGATAGGCAAAAGCTCACTCGTCAACCTCATGGCGGGAGAGGAAGTGACACACACATCTTCTGACGTGCAACGCTGTACTCTATACCGTTGAAGTCAGAACTTACTAAAGAACGAGTAAGTTAACCATCTACTTGAATACTGTACAGCAAGATAACTAAGAAACAAGAGGGTGAAAGGCGTCGCAGTGACCCGCACAAAGGCATAAAGGGGGTACAAAGGAGTCTAGACTGGCAACGAGCGTGGGCACCTGCGCCTTGGTTCCCTGAGCAGCTTTGTCTCTTACAGCTTGTTGATATCTCTTGTCGTTGTTGAGGAAAAATTGAAAGTGATTGCTGTATCTTTGTAGTGGCGTGCACACTTTTGCTGCTGGAGCCAATTCTTTTGCAAACAGCAATATTAATATTAATATTAATAAGGTATATGACACGCGCCAGGCCTTACATGTAACAGAAAGGCTCAGAAAGGCTTCCTCGCTTGTGTTTCCTCGACAATGATTCATGAACCAAGAACCTTCCTTCAAGTTGCGTCGCGGACCAATGCTCTCCCTCTCTGATATCGCAGAGGAATTGCGCTGCCATATCCTTGGTTTTCTTTCATACGATGAAATTATACGCTGTGCATTGGTGAGTCAAGCCACCTCTGTTTATAACTTCATCAACGAACACCCTGATCTGCCACGTTAAAGACCTGCCGAACGCTGTACATGACAGTCAAAAACTCTGTTAAGCTGCAATATGCCATTGAAATGGGTGCCCAACGATTAGTGCAGGTTCATCCACGGTCAAACACTGTTTCCACAGCAGAGTGCTTGCGCATACTCAGAGAGAAGGCGAACGCGTGGAGTTCCTTCAAGTTCAATGCGACGAAAAGACTTCGTTGTGGGCAGATAATCAATTCCCATTCCATCACCCATCGACAACTCGGCCTTGCTTGGTACTATACGTGCGATGAAGAGCCATGGAACACTTGCATGAAAGTCGTATCCAAAGTCGTTGATACCGAGACCTGCACATCTGAGACGGCGAACGGCCCTGTCGGTAGCACATGGATCAGAGATGAACCAGTTCCTGAACTGAAGAATCTGTCAACAGACACTACATAGATGGGACGCACGACCTTTTGGTGACCGTCGACATATGTCAGCCTGAGTGGGAGACACGCCCCCAGCGATGCAACTTCAAATACCGAGTAAATTTCCGCACATTATCCACGGGTAAGGACCATCCTTTGGCCCGTGGATCCCAGCTAGTCACCGTGACTAGAGGCTCTGGAAAACGACTCTTGTCACTGGCAGGTGTGGAAGATCATGTGTTGGTCAATGTCCTCGGAGACCGCCTTGCTCTCTATAGTGGGGTGGGTCCGGATCACGGAGCCCTCCAGGATGACCAACTACTGGTCGCTGCATGTGTGGAATTGGCATGAAGGTGGTCAAGCTGATGTAGGCGTCTTCGTCTCTCTACCGTTCAAAAGTTCTCATTTAACTTTTCAAAAGGACATACATGTGGTCGGCGAAGGTTGTCGCTTTCTCGAAATCTTCTTCCTTACCAAGGAGAAGCTTCTAGCTCTCACAACGCGCGGCCATATAGAGCTTTACGACGTCGAGGACCTGTCAAAAGCACCGCAGCTTCAGGCAAGATTTGCGCTGCCCTTCTATACACCCCACTTCGCCTTTCGATATCCTTCGGTTTTCCACAGTGCCTCAAGTTGCGCACATCTCGTGGCACCAGATGAACGTTGGATTTGGACGACAAACCCCGCAGACCGAGTCATGTGCATGTCTGATTATTCCAGCGGTGGTTCGATTGGTTCGATTTTTGTCATAACTGCTGGCGTCTTTTTTATGAATATTCCTCCATCATGGTTCGATACGACATCAGAAGATAGTTTGACTGTTCCGTGGTTGTCGTGGGGTCCACAGAATAGCTGCTGCTTTCGAGGCACGGATATATTTGGAGTGGGAGGGTCTCGTGTTATATGGGTTGATCATTCCAAGTATCCTGACACCCACTCGTTGGTGCATATGATGGATTTCAATCCCTCCGCTGTGGCGCGTGGCATCGGCAAGGTAGTCCGGGAACGTACGACATACCCCCGACGCACACTACACCACGAACAGTATGTGCCAGTGACAACCTACCTCCCTTACGTAGAGGTAGTTGGGGAAGTCATGATTGATCCGTGCGCGACTTTTTCTGTCCTCCTAGACGAGGAAGTGGTGTCGATTTTCACCGTATGTTGGTGTAACAATGTATGTGTATTTCCGCCTGACAAGCCAATGAAGTTGACTGTTTTGTTTCTACCTCAATCGGAGCAGTTTGAGGAGACAGTAGCCGACATCATCAGTTTATAGTCTACACGTGAAGACCTTCGGTCAGTATAGATGGGATTAGTTCTACGAATCATAATAACAATTCTTTCTATACAATGCCATGTTGGCGAAATGGACGGAGAGAAAGAGCTAACGTGTCTGCACTGCATACACTATATGTTAGAGTTCTGTAAGCACGCTGGCTTACCTGAGTTCCCATACTCAGTATATATACTGTCGCTGATACTGAAAGCTAAGCTTTCAGTATCCTACCTTCTGGTGTAACGGTTATGCGCGTGCGGCAGTCTGACCGAGTTACAAGTTCAGTCCGAATCGTAATTCCCATTGAACACCTTCTCGACTGGCAGCACTTCTGTTGGACGAGTTATACCCCTCAGGCTCTCGTGGATTGAATAGTTGGATGCTTTCTCGCGTTCGCCAAGAAAGAAACCTCTGAAAGTACATACCACTGGCAGAGTCCCAGCTCATGGCCTATGTACATTTATAATCTTCCGAACTAATGTCTCGGATGTATCAATTGTACGTCATAGACCTCCGAAGTCAATTCATCTGATCTCCTGGCTATTTATCATCCCATAAACATCTACATCCACCTTTCGACATTCATTCATTCGATCCATCAACATTCCACATAGTAAGTATGCCCTCCACCCGCCTCTCCACTTTCGCCCTCGCCCTCGTAGTCTCCGGTAAGCTTCTGGAAAGCAATGCCCTCGCCATCAACAGAGACCACTCGATTGGATTTTCTTTTAATGCTTATCATAAACCGACAAATGACGCTTCGTCCACGAACATGACTTTTGGGACTCTCATTTCAGTTACTAGTGAATCAGACTTGGAGGTGAGTATGCGCATCGCGGTTGAACTCGGCCACAAACGTGTGTTTAACCCCCTTTTAGTACCTTGGCAAGGTCAACGTAGGAGGACAAGGCAAGTGGTGCATATTATCCGGGGCCACATTCACTGACATTTTCGACCTAGATTTTAACCTAGTGATCGATACCGGGTCCAGCGATTTGGTAAGTCATGTTCTGTTTTCAGCCCATGTTAGAGACTAAATACGTCGACGCAAGTGGGTTACTGGTCAACAAATCAAGATTGACAAAAATACATCCGATAAACTCAACCTTACTTATGGGATTGGTTCCGCCTCAGGAAACATCGCTTACACTACTGTTCGACTCGGGACTTATGAAGTGCAAAATCAAGGTGATTTTTATGTCTTATATTCCCTTAACTTCTCCATAATCCTTTCTAGCATTCCTAAATGTTGATACAACGTACCAGCAAGCGGCCCAAGGAATTCTCGGCCTTGGCTTTATATCTCTGTCCGGGATCGAGAAAAAGGTCAACAATAAGGCTGCCCGCCCTATCATGGCAAGCATTTTTGAACAAAACTCTTCGACACCGAATTTCGTGGCTTTGGCACTCGAGCGAACGACTGATCAAGAGGATACATCCGGAGGCATTATTACGATTGGAGAATACGACCCACGATTCAAGAACGTTGCTGGAACAACTAAATACCCCCTTGCGCCTGCGACGTCGTCGCGCTGGACTATCGCACTGTCGGGCATGCAGGTCAATGGCCACAGTGTAACTCTTAAGTCAGCAGTCAAGGGAACGAAGAAGGGGACTGCTATTTCCCTCATCGACAGCGGAACCAGTTTGGCATACATTCCTTCCGATGCCGTGGATGCGATATACGGTGCCATCAGTGGATCGGTCCATATAAAAACAAACGGGCAAAATTTCTGGATCACGCCATGTTTAGGCCAGGCGAATGTGTCTTTCTCATTCGGGTTCGTAAATCCGGCTCTCTTATCTTGGATACTAACAGACTGGCCCCTCAGCAACGATCATTTCCCAATTAACCCTCTCGAATTGACGAGGCCGGCGACTTTTACTGACGGCGGCAACCAATACACTGTTTGTGTCTCTGCGTTTCGCCCGCAACTGTCAAGTACGGACTCAGACATGGACTTTTTGCTTGGTGACATATTCATGCGCAACGTCTACTCTGTGTAAGTTTGTCCTATCGAAATATCCACCCTGGTACTGAATAAGTGTAGCTTCAACTTTGGCAATATCACATCCAGCAGCGACGACAACAAGGATGCTTCGATCCAATTCCTCTCAAGATCAAATCAGGATCAGGTTTATCAAGAGTTCCAACAACAACGCACTCAGAACCTAAAGAACCTTCCTCCGTTGTACGACGTGTCTAAAATCCATTCCGACGGAACTTCTGCGGGCGGCGGACGCATCAATTCCCGATGATTGGCGTGTATAACCTCTTTCTATGAGTAAAAGTAGACTACGTAGAATTGCAAGATGGCAATAATAATATCCTACGAGAGGTAATTGTAACCTGTTTCGTCCACATGATGATGTCGCGAATTTTGGTGAATTCAGCTGGTCACCTGACAGCAGTTTACGAAAGTCATTACATTTTCACGTGAGTGCGAGGAAAAAGGAAATCAGTGAGATATGTACTTTCGCAACTTGTAATAGGGATACGAAGGAAGTCGATGCGGGAGGACAGGACACTGGTCATTTTCACTAGTTGGTGAGCCAGTCATACGCCGCTTGAAAGCACTCCATGGCAAGGCTGGAGCGATCCCAGAGGTGAACATCCCAAATAAAGTTACATTTCGCTAAGCAAGACCATAAAGAACGGGCTCTGTACGATCTGCAACCTTGCGAGAGCTCTGACTTCTTAACCTCCAGTCACCTCTCCAAAGAAAGTAGATATCATCCCACTGCCTGATCCCAACAAACTTCGCCTCCGCCGCCACCAAAGTCCTTGTCCCACCCCCAATGGTCGAGCATCTGATCGAGGCTTCACGCGCACGCGTCGTGCCATCAATCATACACACTGCACCGATGTGAAAGCAGAAACACAACTTACTGCCACTAGTCGCATAAAAAGTCGACCTGCCACGTCGGTGAGTCATGTGGTTGAATCCAGGACGCAAACTACTCATACTCACGCATTTACGATCGTATAAGTCGGTAGGGCAGCCATAGCAGTTGCTATTCTTGATGCAAAAGAAAGGACATCCTTCACTGTTAGGGTCACTGGCGGGTATTGATGCTGCAGATATTGATACTGTCAAAGCAGCAACAACGGCGAGGATAAAGGAGCAATGCATCGTGTTTGTGAGGGTGTGATATGGGATCAAACAAATCTGAAGGGGACAGTAGGAAGATATCTTGCTTTTATGTGAAGAACCTATCCACCTGAAATTCCCTTTCGAATAGATGATATCTGCAATGCCACCAGATTGCCACCTAAGATCTACCTTGTGAAAGAAGGTCTATTGGCAATTTGGCCGCTGACGTGGAACAAAATATCACCTTGCATAAAAACAGTGGCCGCATTCGTAGGGGCCAGGTTAAAATGACGCGGTCGTGCCGACAGATTATACCTTTGGACTACATATACTAACCTTGGAAGATCATGTTCTGTTGTGGACTTCCGTGTTCGTACAGCCCGGGGGTCTACTATCGAGTTGTAATATCCCTATCGTGTTCTCTATAATGGGGTCTAATGTTCGCTTTCAGATGAGGCTGCGTGAAGTGCTGTCAGCCTGCCAAGTTTCGTCGTCACCCACCTTGTCAAGCTATATGCACCGTCAGTACTATCATAATGTGGAGCCTCACCCTGATGCTGCGTCAAGACCATGTCAGGCCCTATACAACTATCATGTTAAGCCCCACACATGCCACATCAAGCATTACCCGTGCTGCGCCAAGCTAAGCCATGCCGCGTCAAGCCTCATTTTACCGCCGGTCAGCGCATCGTCACAGCCGCGTCAGTGCTGCGTCAAAACCCACATGCCGCGTTAAGTAGTATCAATCTTCCGTCTGTACAGGGTTGTGCCAAGATATAGCCAGCTGGAGTATATCCGGCCCGCCAGATGCTCGCCCAGTGACTGACACCTATACTAGTAGGAACATCCGTCCCGAGGCTCGAAACGTCAAGATTCCTCATGCAACCTCAAGATAATCCTGCATCATGCGCCTGAGATTCGTTTCTGGAATCCTCGCCTCAAACTCGATCGGGCACGGCTGCTTTGGTATGTCCCCGTTCATGTAAATCATGTCATCCAACGGCTGTGTAGGATCCAGAGCGAGCCGGAAGGCCCAGAGAATAAGGAGTGAGTTAATGAATACCGATCTGTATTGATTGAAGTGAGCTCGGAAGACGATGCGCGTGGAAGGATATTTTTACCTGTTCGCGACATGTTGACCGGGGCATACACTGGAAAGGATGTCATTCAAAGAACCAATAGCTGGAAGACGGACCTTACCGCCGACCAAACCCGTAGACAAAGGACTTCAAATCGTCTCTCAGGCAACCGTGGTCGTCAATCCAACGTTCAGGCTTGAACGCGTAAGGCTCAGGGTACATTTCTGGATCTCGAGAGATGGACCTAAGGCAATAATCATCATATACTTTGTGACTTAAGCACAATACTTACCAATGGTTGCCGAATACCATAGTCCCAGCTGGAATACAATAGTTCTCCTGATGCTAGATCGTCATTTTTACAATATGTTTTTCGGTCATATTACTTGCCCAAATCACTTAGTTGTTTGGTGAGGGAATCCTGGAGCTGTGGACCTTGTAAAGATAAAAACCACGATGAGAATATCCACCACTGGCAGCCACGGGTCTCCATCTCAAAGCCTCAGAAATGAAGGCTTGCAGGCGAGGAAGGAAATTCTGGTCGGCGAAGATCGGCGCTTTAGTTACCATGGAGAGAGCAGCACGACGCAATGACAATGAGTTGTGATAAGAGAGACGTTACAGTGCGACTGCGCGCCATGGATCATCGTCTCAAAAAGGAGTGCGCACAGAACACGCCAGCAAAGTGACCTCCTGAAGTAGAATACATCTCTGAGCCATGAAAGGGGCTCCAGTGGAGCGCGCACATGGCGTCGACACTAATTGGAAATCGCTCTGGAGCACGAGCATGAAAGGAGGTCTAGTGGAGCGCGCACATGGCGTCGACACCAATTGGAAATCACTCCGTTCTTACAATATGTAGATATGTGCAGCTATGACATACTCTATATCTGATAATGAGCGAACACAATCATTGAGGTCAGTTCTGCCATTTCATATACATGTGGGTGTAGTGACCTTACGTGGAAGCACCTAAGTAAAGGGAATCCTACTCCCGTTGTATGACAGCCAACAACCCAAGACCTCCCAAAAGCGCGTATTTGAGTTGCGGGAAATCGTTCTAGTTGCGTGATCAGCGTTGTTTCTAGCATGGACGGGCGAGAAACCTAGCACGGTGAAAGAGGCTTACCAAGGTGATCATGGGGTAGCCGATATATGGCAGAAACCTGGGAGTGAAGTGAGTTGTTTAGAAGATTCAGTCGGAGAAGAAACGGTTCGGAAACATAAATTCAAGGGAAGATGAAAAGGCATATACGTCGGCCATAACGACACGCAATCAGCTCAAGCTTGACCTCTAAAGAGCAAAGAACGAGATGAAATAATGTGAAAGATGCCTACCCACGGACTTTCCCGACGATATGTCTTCGCTCGAGCCATTCAAGGCCCTGGTAGAGGTCAAGGTCATTAACATGATTATTGTCGCCTTTCGTAAGCATCAGTTGATGTTCTCCAGGTGGGAGTTTGAGCTTTGCGAGTCTGGGGTTAGGGAGGTCGTAATTAGTCCTCAGCAGGCTCTGCACCGAACCAGATTGGCGAATGGATCGTAAACTCACCCGGTATTGATAATCCGTTTCTCCGTCGAATTCTCAAATGGGATAAAGACGTCCCGGGTCTCCATGACGCGGTGCACGATAGGGATGTCGGCGCCGGGGATCTTATACACTGTAATGTCGCCTGTGTGGTAGCGTTCACCTGCGGGGTTGGTGAGGAAAAGAAGGTCGCCACAGTAGAATGTTGGTTCCATCGAGCCACTGCAGGTATTTAGTAGGTTGCAGGATTATTTGACAGCAAGATTCAGTTTTAGGTGGGGAGACATGGTGAAGTTTAGAGTTAAATCTCGGATGGCGCGAGGGTGATACATACCTGAGGACGACAACGACTGGGGATTCTGTGTTCAAGAACAGACCGAGACCTTTCCATAGCATGAGACCAGACGCGATGGCGGAAGTGAAATTAAGAACTTGGAGTAGGAACTGGCGCATGAAGGACATGTCGGCACAATTGCAACAAAAGAAAAGTCAGTACTATGACATGGTGAAAGCGCTGGGACAAACGTGTCGGAAGCCAAGTCCACGTCACACTAAAGGCCTTGAGCTCATCTGAGAACATCGCTGGCGGTCCAATAGAAATGTGTGAAAGAGGGTAAGATATAATAAATTCACGGATTAGGTTGAACTTGTGTTGTGATCCTCGGTGACTCCTCTCCAAAACTCGATATCGCCGTTGAGCTGGAGAGAGTTTGAGCTTAAGAGTCCAAAGTTCCTCCAGCTCAACACCGACATTGAGGAAAGTTCATCGAATTCCTGAGACTTGGGCCTCGTCGGGCGTTGTCTGGCTTCAACTAGAAAGACAAGCATTCCAGCAAACCGAGTTTGATCTCGAGCTATGTGAGCACGAGGTATGACTATAGGTGCTAGTAGTTCAAGTTCTGTGAGAATTCAAGTTCTGTGAGAGTTCAAGTTCTGTGAGAGTTCAAGGGATCAAGTTGAGGAAATACTTTGTGTGGGAGTCGGAAGGTTCTGATCCCTTAAGTAAGCCGCTCCTACTTTGCCCACCCAAAGATGTTCCTGCATATCGCAACATCATACAGCGCCAGCGGATCCGCATCAAGGCACTCAAAAACGCCCTAAAAACCCTTCTCCAGCGCCTGTCACGGTGTCTTGCCTGCAATTCATAATCGGCCGCCACCGGATTCACCTTCGCGTTCACTTCATTAGTACGGATGGCAAACTGCTTAGGGAACCACATGGACTTGATCATACCGTTCTGCAAGTCCTCAAGGTTGCGAATATCCACGGACATTCCATTCTGATCGAGGGTACGTCAGGAGCAGAAGGCGTTGCAGAATTCGTCGAATGCATTTGGTAATGAGGGCCTAGTAAATTCCACATTTTCTTCTTTTCGCTGACGCAAGAGCAGAAGCAGGTTGTGGCGTTCACGTGGCTTGCCGCAGGGCTGGTGTGCTTAGTCAGCAGCTTCCGAAGTAAACAACGCCCAAAGTGATGTCACGAAGACGTCCGTCCATCCGTGACATCCGAAAATGCCGCAAGACTATATAATGGCGACGCCCTCCGCGCTCTCAATATCTGTCCAACTCCAGCGTGAATACTACAATGACATCTACAAACCCCTCGGTATCGCACTACAACCTCTTAGCACTCTATCATGCCATTTGGAAACAGCGCGATCACTCTATCGTGAAGCGAGGATTACAATGTAATGTTGCGGATCTAGGAAGATGAAGCACAGTTAGCCTGTTTCCTTTTTACGAACATGAAATGATACTAAGCGGTCCGAAATAGGGTGCATCCATTCACCTTCAGTGCCATCGATCTGTCTCGATGCCCCGGTGCCAAGTTGCCAAACGGGGCAACCTCGATGGTCATCCGCTCGGAATATGAGAGCCTGTTTAACAAGTTCTCATGGAGCGAGCGCAATTTCACCATTCATGGGTCCGCTGGTATCGGTAAGTCGACGTCCTTCCACAATTGCCTGCTTGACGCAGCCAATTACCCTTAGGGAAGACATATTTCCTGTTGTATGTCATCGTCAGGCGACTTCTCGCGCGCCAGCCGGTGACCTACCAGATAGACCAACCGGACTCGTGCGTCTTGTGCTTTACCGCTGACGGTTTCTTCGTACTCCCAGAGGAAAACAGCGAGTACCACCCCCTGTTCCAACGTAAAGACGTGCTGCACCTCATCGACAGCGTACACGAAGACACTGTCGCGCACTTGAGCACCGAGCACACCCGTGCGTTGATGCGGGGCACATGTGGCAAGGTCATCCTCACCACATTCTTGCCAGACAGCCTGGGCCTCGACATCGAATGGTTGCCTGAGTATGATGTCTCGGTTCGGCAGCGGATGAAACCTTGCACATTTGACGAGATCTTCGCCATGAGGTGAATCAATCTTTATCATATTAGCTCTCAACATGATCACTAACCATCTTCGTTAGTGCTCTTACGTCAGGCCAGGATGATGTCAAGTCCCTACGATGGTCGTACATCCATTTCGGGTCTAATGCACGTTCCTGTCTGGAAGCATCTCGCCATTCCAGCGACGCTGATCATTATCTCCATGAACTCGAGCATGCCCACGATAATTTTTGGAGCATGCAACCCGCACTGCGCGAACAAGAAGCTCGATACAGCCGTAACCTCTTCGCCGTCGAATCTGGACAAAGCTGCGCCTACCCCGTGTCGCAGGTCGCCAGCAGGCTCCTCGCAGACGAGGTCGCCTCCATGGGCTGCCTCGCTGCACAGGAGATTACTGATCACCTCCTTAAATTCGAGGATACGAAACAGGCAGGCGAAATATTCTATCGTCATGCCGTGGTGGCCCTCATATCAAGATTTGGAGGGGCTTTCGAGCTCAGGGCGTCCAGATGTGCAGGGACATTGCCATCCGGCAAATGAGCAATTTGTGTTGCGGAAAAAAAGTCATGTGGCGCCCAAGGACCAGCGGGCAATGCCCTCGAGCCATTCATACTCCACTCAATGCGAACTTGCGATGCTTGCGGAGAATTTCCCGCAAATCCTCCTCTCTCCAAAACATGCGCTCGTGCATCCAGGCATTGATGCGGTCATGTTCGACTCCAGCACGTCGACGGTGTGGCTCGTGCAGGTGACGCACGGATCCCATCGCCCAGTCTCCCCCCTTGGTCTTCTTTTCCTACTGGACGCTGTACGTGGCAGCCCTTACGAACCGTCCCCACATCACCCATGGCAGTTTGTCTTCGCCACAAGGGAGCAGTCTCCCAAAATTTTCCTCCAGCTCAGTGGCAAGAAACGAACACAGCACTTTTCTATGTTCTTCTGGAGGCCACGCATCAAGCCATTTATCATGCAGCTGCGCGACACGGATTGCGATGTCCACTCTTCGGGCGACCCGGCGTATGAGCAGTGGGGTTTCCCTTGTAAAGCTCCGCTGAAGAGCTCGCCTGGCCTCCCTCGGCGCCTTGCAAACTTGCTGACGCACCTCGTTCCAATTCCCCGGCACACAACGGAATCCAACTATGTGGTCCAGGACAAGATGGCGTCGGAAATTCAAGGCGCCATTATACGAGACTCGGGCGTGCCCGGAGCTCAGTTGCTAGGAGATATGACAAGAGAGCAGCAGCTGGGCCCGGTCGACCACTATGTGCGGGATGAAGATTAATAGCTAAGGGACTCTGAGAGATGGAGAGAGGTATATTGATGAGTGCGAAAATCGAGTGCTTACTTATAGAATCCTTGTGACTGGTATTCTAATATCCATGAATTCTGATTTGCCATCATCATGCACGTCCATGCTCGATCGCTCAATGTGTTTGGTTTCACAAGTCAGGTCAGTCAAATAATTTTAATACACAGTGCACGTATACGTATCGGATTCTCGTTGAACGGAATCGGTTGCGCTGCTTCAACATCGCCTCCAGCGACATGCTACACGATGAAGACAGCTAGAAATGACTGAATCTGGCGTGGATGATAAGTATTGTTTGGTGGGAGTTGAATCGATATAGCGGCCTTGGTAGATGCATTATGCCGCTTGATCATCATCGCCGTACACGATATGCAGACAAGTGTTAATTAGTGCTGCTGACCACGCACGGGGATTTCGAAGATGTACCGCAGTATGAAACGTGTGACCCATACTGTACTTATTTTCTCGTGGCGGCATGTGGCAGGACTGAAAGCGTTGTTGACACGGCAGACAAGATATCGATAGTAACAGATGATCATTATAATTCCGCAGCCGTCATAAAATACAGGAATCCGAAGGAAGGAATGGTATCATGATATGGGAACAGTTGATTATGTATACAGTATACCAAAAGTAATATCCAAGTCAGTCGCTCAACCCCTTGCAGTGAGACAAACAGCCCTCATTGCGACCAGCGACGCTGAATGTCCATCGAATGGTAGATCTACCGTAAACATCACATCACTGCGGTCGTTGTTGAGGTAAACCGGCAGTGTGACTAAGTTGGCAGGTTGCTCATCGTTGCTGGAGTCGTCTTGTATCCAGCGGATTTGAGAGGCATTTAGGCGAACAGCCTGCCCATCATTGAGCATCAACTTTTCATTCTCTGCGTCCCAAGCAGCGCCCTCCAGAACAAGACCTACAAACATTGAGTAAATTTGGCGGAAAGGAGGGAGAGCAACAACATACCGTCAACAATGAAAGCACCCGGGTCGTTCATCTGGCCGATGTCGAGGCGTAGGTGAAGGGTCTCAAGACTCCATCGTTTCCGGTGTGCCACAGTTTGACGAGTCGCTGTGATATAGGCTTCAGGGAAGAACAGTCCACCAAGCCACACCTCCACGTTGGAAAGATTTTGTTGCACAGTCGTTATGCCATCGAGCTGAGACAACCGACGAGCCAGATCTGGAATCCACTCTGACACGGACATAGCCTTTGGCACCTTGTATCTCCTCCAATGAGAAGGGATAGTTCCTAGCATGCATTAGTATTCGATGCAAAAGAGAAAGGTAGCGACAAAGAACCTTTTGTCAGGGAGCTCATCAAGGTTCGCAGGTGATTTGTTTGCTTGAGTTCCCCATCACACACCTTCACCACGTCTGCCAGGTCCTTGCAAACCTGGTCGAGAAGTTTGCGTCCAATCGTAGCCTCCCGGAAGAACAAACGATAAAGGGGATCGGGATTGTCATTGGATTGCTTTGGCAGAGTATTTAATGTCTAAAACCAGACAGTGAGCGACATATGGACAGCAGATCCATCAAGAAACTCACCGAAGGCAGCTGGGTGAGCCATTCACGGCACCGCTCGTGAAGATTGCGCATCCATGCAGGCTGCTGCGAGGTCTGGCTTTTTGAGGGACCAGCGGCACTCCCGAGTTCATCATCATCTGCCAGAGTCCGCATCTTACGCAATTTACTAAGCAGTTCATTGCCTTTAAAACAAAACAATCAGAGAGGTGACAACGCAAATGTATATTGTGTACCTTGTGCTACAGCAATAACACGCTCTGCGGTTGGAGGAAGGCTTAGCCATGCAGGTGGTTCGCGATCAGGCAGGCGTTGCACCCAGGACAGGAAATGCTCTAGTTTGGTGCCATCGGGAGCTTCAAGTGCGTGGTCTCCACCGATGGTTGGAACAAGGTCGAAGTCGACATTGTACGCAGCAGGCGTAAAGAGCTTGTCGACAAAGGCATCCAAAATGCGCTGGTCAAAATCACTGTCGACTCTTCCTCCATACACGGACTGTTTGATCAGCGTTCTGAGGGCATCCCAAGGAATGGTGGCCGGGTCTACGTTTGTCCGTCCTTTGGCAACTGCATTGAGCCAGGTATCGATAGTTCCAAAAGCCGAAGACATATCGGAGTCATTAAAGTCGTATGTCTTGCTCCAGCCTAAAGGGACATAGCGGAGACGTTCTTGGACGACAGCATGGAACCATGCCAATAGGAAGTACAAACGGATTTTCTCCGATGGACCTTGCGTCAGCCGCTGTGGCGGTATGGATCCGAGTGAGTCCAAGAGGTTCGCCTTGATTCCTGGCAGAGGCTCATTCATGATGATGCGTGACTGACGTAGAATGTTTACAGGAATGGAAGGATTCGCTTCTAAGGTCAGGAAAAGACGGAAGTTTCGATGAGGATTCAAAGTCTGGAGCTTCTTTTCCAGCTGTCCTAGCCAGGTAGGAGCGAGATGCACGTTCTTCAGAAGCACCCATGTCCCTTGACGGGATGCTGCTGCGATTGCTTGATCTGCCAACGTGAATCCTTCTTGAGAGCCCATAGCCACGGAGGAGGAACGTGAACCAGTAGACTGTATAAGGTTCTCTACGCGGTAACTGGCGTCGTAACCTGTAACCGATACAAGGGCCAAAGGAGTTGCAGCCGGCACCTCATTCGCGACCATGGCACCCAGGTCTGAATCGGACGAAAGGTCGCTCTGGAACACAGTTCGAACGAATAGGGCCGTAGACTGCAGCAGTCTGTCGGGCCGGAGGCACTTGACGATTAACAATGAACGCAGCGCTTCAACGGCAGCTACGATCCGATCAGCAGTTGCCCGCAATGAAAATGTGTGGTCACTCACGCGTATTGGGTTCCCATGGCATTGGAACAATAGATTCTGGATTGCTCGATTGCAGGAAGGGAATCCAACTATCTGGGTGTTCCAAAATGTTGTTGAGAACTGGCTTGAACAGAGATTGTTTCGCATAGTTCTCCAAGTGCATCATCTGATCTGGCGTCAGAATTGAGGGGGCGGGCTGCTCTGTTGAGGGAGCTGTAGAAACTCCGACGCCTTGCCCGCTCTCCAATAGGAACTCCAGTCCATCGTTAATCTCTTCCATTCCTCGGAGCTTGACCTGAGCCAGAAGAACGGCGAGCATCACATGATCGCGATGAAGAAGAGCCCGAGAAGTCCGCTTGTAGACAATCAAGAACAAGTCGTTGAGGAGGATCTCGCGTCGGCGATGATGGTCGGATACGTTCTTGAGATTGGGATTGTGGTGCAAAACGTAGTCGAATATGTCCAAGAAGAACCGTAGCGAGAATTGATAGAAGTGGTTGACCAGGTTGAGTTGCTCAAGAATGAAAAAGACGGAACTGCATGCCTGTGCCAAAGGCAGATACTCTGCAGTCACTTGTTCAACCTCCTTCATGACGATATCCGTCTCTTCGACTTTGTGTGTAATGTCTGCAGCCTCTCGTTTGAGGGTCTCCAAGGTGCTAATGACTTTGTCGTCGTCAAGAATATTGCCCGTTGATTCATTGAGAGCTTGCAGCAGCAACTTTTCGAGTGTGCGAAGGCGAAGTCGGAACTCTCCTTGAGCCTTCATTAGGTCAGTTCTCTTGCGTTCAGTGTCTGGACGTTCGACTTTGAGAACCTGGTCAAGCGACTGACTCTGGAGACTACTCCTCGTCATGGTGAAGTTGACAAACGTCACCCTGCTGCAGATATCCGGAGAAAACTCGACGGAGGGGTCACGAGTGGACAAAAACATGGTGAACGAAGGAGAGAAGTCGATGTCCTGGCTGCCAAGGCGGATGAGAACACGACCACCCGTTCTCCTGATTTCTTTGTTCAATACAGCGTTCAAGATAGGATCGAGATGTTCGACATCTTGGATCAGTAAAGGATTGCCGAAACGAAGAGCGCTCTCAAGGACCTTCAGGAATGCCTCATCCAAGAAGCTAGTGACAGTGATCTTGCGGTCCCTGTATTCGTTAAGAAGGAACGCGGTGGCTTGTCCTGTGGGATCGATGATGAGAGGATAGCGGCTGAATCGTTTCAACATGATTGCGTTCTCCGTGGTCAAATTGTCCGATGGGAGTGACTTTGATTGCCAGCTCAGGCGGTCATCCGCAGTTGATAGATACTCTGTGAGCGAAAGCTCTGGCTTGAACTTGATGCTTGCCTCGTGAAGATGACTCGACCAATCTTGCCACATGACCTCGCGATAATGTTGATCGAAGAAGCCGCCATAAGCCAAAAAGGCAGCTGAAAGTAGGACATCACCAACGATGGTGCTCATTTCCGCGTCGAATGTGCGACTCCCTGCCTCCCAACGACCTTTCTCCGATGACAAACTTTCCAAGAGTTTCATGCTCCTGTCCACTTTGCTCTGCACACGCTCCATCTCCGATTTGATAGCCTGAGTCTCGCTAATAAGCAATGCGTACTCCTCTTTGTAGGTCGCAATTTTGGACTCCAACTCGGCCACAATGGTGATAATTTGGGAGGCCTGTTTCTTCGTCATGTCCGCTTGCGATTCCAGTGATTGGACCTCATTGCGCAAAGGTTCCACCTTGTCGAGAATCTCCGAGAAGCGTACTTGAGCGAGAACCCATTTCACTAGGGGACCGCAAGCTTTACTCGCACGCTGTACAGTTTCGAAGTTAAACGAAGGTCGGCTCAAGAAGTCCTTTTTCATCAGCTCGCGAAGGGGCTTCGTCATTTGACTATTGGTATCAAAGTTGACGATCCTCAGAATGAAGTCATCCCGGCGAATGATACCCTGAACAGTGCGCCAGCTGTCAATCTTGTGTCCCAACAGGGTACACACGGACTCCATGGCAAGCTTCACTGCTTCAGGAGGGTTCGCCATGGTTCTGACCTCCTGGAGATGCTGCTTCTTGATGCTGCTAACGGCAGCCTGGGCATCCAGGACAGCTGGTTCCGCGTCGGCCAAGTCCGCCATGACGACGGAGCGACGTTGTGCAATGTTCTTATCTTGCTCGACAAGGGCCGCCTGGATCTCTATTGAAGCAGTCTTCTTCTGTTCGGCTTCCTGTTGATCTGCAACCATGCGCTTGAGCTTCTCGTTGGCTTCAGCATCTTTCGCCTGCAATTGAGATCGTTTGATGGCCAAACTCTTGCGTAGCTCCTCGACTTGGGTGACAGTATCCTTCAGCTTGTCGAGGCCAACATGCAGATGGCGCTGTTGCTCCTCGAGCTCATCACGTTTCTCGTTGAAGAGACGAACATATTGATTGATGCTGAACAAAAAGTTAATTTCACACCGAAGTGAGGACATATGAAACCCACAAGTCCAAATAGTGACGCGGCGTGACATAGTTATAGCGACCCTGCCGGCGGCTCAAACGTTGGTTGATCTGGTGCAATGACGAGTGTACGTAAACCAGTGCGTTCACCACTGCTGTACGATGAACTGGTGGCATGGACAACTCGCGATATGCGATGGGGAAGTGCGCAGGAGGGGCGTAGGAAGGCAGATCGAGGTCAATCGTGTGCGTAAACTCCGTTCCGACTTGATAGAATGCCTGGTCAGACCAGTCACCGAACCAGTCAAGAACACAACGATTGAACAATGCAGGGGATGTAGCAGCACGAGAAGCAAGGCCGTTCTCAGGCGGGTTCATAGTGAAGACGACATGCAGATTTTTAGCGACCTGCTGAGTGAACCATCGATAAAGCTCCTCATGCGAGTCGAGCATCAGGCCGTCCCTTTGAGAGCCCTCTTTGCAGGCTGTCATAAGCGCAGCATGTTCATCCCCTTCAAAAAGACCAGGAACTTCGGCGTTGGCAAGGAGTGTGTTCATCCGTTCCAAGAATCCAGAATCAAGGACGTTGGACTCATCCATAATGAAGCAAACCTTTTCGCCCTTGCAACCGGATCGGCGTAACACTGTCCGTAAATCGTCGTCGAAATCATCACCGGTGTACTTATTGGAGACCTTGATCTGGAAGATGCTGAGCCCGTTAAGCCATGCGACAAAGCGTGAGAGAGTGGTCTGCTCAGAAGTCAGATATAGAATTCCTCAGGAGAACATGGTACTTGCCTTGCCGCTTCCACTGACACCAATAAGAAGCAGATGTCCCTGCACCTGGCGGAATACCCGATCAATTCGAAGGACATGATCGAGAACATCGTTGAAGAGAACAAGCGGCACGTCCAATTCTTCTTCATAGAAGACTCGGAGGCGAGCTTTCGTATACTCACGAAGCTCCTCGCGGTCAACAGGAATATAATATTTAGAAGTCCAGTTGGAAAAGAGGATCGGTCTGTGGAGGGCCTCATCTTGGTTGATCGTTGGGAAGTGCTCCATGGCTGCGCCGTCAATGTGCTCGTCTGTCCAACTCTTCTCTTCCTCCGTGACAAGACGGTCTTGGAACAGGCGCAGGGCCTCATGCGCCCAGACACGCACAAGCCCTTCGACAGACAACGTTTCCAAAGGCCGAATAGCCTCGTAGATACCGCGAACCCATCTCGTCAGCTCACGAGGACTGTAGACGTAGTGTGCCTGGATATCGGTGGTGAAGCGTTTCTGAGATGAGAGATAGAAAGCGACCATGGCATCTGTCAGCGGCTCTGCATATGCCCGTAGGGTCGGGACCACTTTCAACAGTGCTCTGTTGTACGTGCCATAAATCTGCTTCAAGGAGACCTCTCCAGGATAATCAACCATGACGAGGGGGGCGTGACGAAGGAACCGATGGCTAAGGGGTACACGTCCGGGATCAGTGGGAGGGTTGCAAGCACCCACAAACTGAATGCGCTCCAACTTGACCCAGGCCATGTCACTGGCACGCCAGTAACCGCCACATTCGACAAGCTGACGCAAGAAAGAGATGACTCGCTGCGTGCCGTATTTGTCCTGAGCGGGCAGGTTAATCTCGTCGCAAAAGACAACCAACCACCGGCCGATTTGCACTGGGGCCAGAATGACACCGTTGGGAGTCTTGCGATACTCGCAATACTGCTCAAAGGTCTTCAAGATGAGCTCTGGCGTAGTAGCGCTGGAGAAGTTCAGACCGACAACTTCCATGTCGGGAAGCTTGCGCAATGCGCTGAACAGAGTCATGGTCTTTCCGGAACCCGGAGGACCACAGAGCATGAGAGGCTTGTGCTCTGAAAGCCAAGAGTACAACACTTCTTCGTGGCGCACAGTGTCCATCGTAGGTACAACGATTTCTGAAGAGGTGACGGCGTGGGCATCGATCTCAATGGAGGGCACCTTGGACTGCCAAGCAATCCAGTCACCAGTGGTGATTTGCACGTCGAAATCAATGAGGGAGCTTTCGGATCCCATCGCTGGAAGGTCGATGCCAGTTTGCTTGCACAAGAAGTCGCCCATTTCAGCCCGAAGGTCGAGCTTGGCATCACCGGAAAACGCCCAAATGATGCTTACAAGGAGCCGTTTGGTAACGTACTGCTCCACCCTTTCAGGAGCAAGAGGGAAATCGGAGTGTTGCAGATTGTACTCGATGATATTCCGAGCCGTCTTGTTTAGCAGCGAGAAAAGAGTGTGCAACGCACGTGTCGCGGTGAAGTCCATGATATGATCAATAGACTCGGCGAAAGTCAAGGCGGATTCGACAAGATCTCCGTCGGCGAAATAGCGCTCGAGAATCGACGCGATCTGTACTTGAGTGGCGAGGTTGGCAGAGTTAGATGCGTCAGCGGCTAGCACATCAGTACGACGGCCAGGCATGTCAGCAGCATCCTCATCATCCGCATCCAGGGGCACAGTCGAAAGCGTGTTGAGGTAGTGTCGGTAGACCATTGATGGCTCGATGACGTCTTCACTGAACCAGATCATACCACAACGACTGACGGTAGCCAAGGTGGCATAGCGAAGATGCTCGACCTCGAACATGATGCGCACATTAGGCGGGAGGTTCAGACGTTCACCATTGGGCAGCGTGAGCAGTTTGTTATCGTCCAGCACGCTGGAATCGTGTTAGATGGTCGCAGAATTACCCAGTCCTGAAACGTACCTATTCAAGTTCTCGACCCACTCAGGATCAACATCACCATCGAAGATGATCCAGTGTCTCTTGCTGCTTTCACCACGGACATCATCAACGATCTTGCGCAGGATGTGGGTGAACAATCCGTCGTTCCATTCACGTGTCGTAGGATCGAGTGTGCCGTACAGCGCGTCCTTGTGCATGGCCTTGGGGTCAATGACATAGGGGATTCCTTCCGTGCCATCGAGCCTCTCAAGAGCAGCAAGCAGAACCTGCCAAGCGTTGGTCTTCCCAGTACCTGAAGGTCCAACCATCATGAGACCGTGTTGAATCTTCTGAATCTGATAAAGTTGAAGAATTTTGGCAACCCATCGATCACCGTCAACAAGGCGGCGTTCCGTGCAAACCTTGAGAATCTGCTCGCGCAATGCATCGAGGTCGACGGGAACGTAATCAGTACCGGGGAAGACATCAGCAAGCAGGCTGTCCAGAGGGTAAATCGTCTGTTGTTTTAGGACAAACGAAAACTTGCCTTGTAAGCAAAGGAACATCCTCAGCAACCAACTTCGGCACGATTGTCTCCGTGACACTCTGGATGAGAATGATCTGTTCCGAGATGCTATCGGAAAGACCTCCTACACCATCTTCATCTTCGGAATTCGCACTTTGCAGACGCTCACGCTTCAAGATACCAGCACTTGCTAGGACAGCCTTCAAAGCACGGAGACCAAAATCGTAATGCGGCTGGGGGGAGAGCTGTTCGTCACAAAGATTGAAGAATGGAACAATCTTTGAAGCGAGTGATTCTGCTGTACGGAAACCTTGTGAAAAGAGCATGACCTGGGCAATCAGCTCGCGGTCGGGTCTCGTCATCGCCATCCTGAATAAGCAACCCTGTATTCAGAAGGAGTCACATAACCATTGGAATAGAACATACGGCCTGAACAATTTCGTCAAGTTGGGCGGAAGTTGAGACCGACCAGCGTAGTTGGGATTGGTCGTGATGAAAATACCTTTGTGCATATATTAGCCAGGATCATCGCGTATCATGAAATTGTTACCAATGTTCTTGTTGATCTTGAGGCTTTTGCCAACCAGCTCAATTTCAATATTAGGGTTCTTCGCCAATGCAACAAGACCCTGCTGAATGCTTTGTACTTGCTGAGACACAGCACTGAGAATACGCTCCTCAAGTCGATTGAATTCGTCAAAACATCCCCATGCACCAACTTGACAAAGACCAACGAAGATGCGACCCATGGCTTGGAAGTCAAAAGTCTCGTCACAACAGAAGACCAAGACGAAACGCCCCAGCTGCACACCGAGAGCTTTGACGGACTCCGTTTTACCTGAGTTCTAACGTTAGTCAGGCGTCGCAAGATAGAGGACGCATCCTTACCTGTACCAGCGGGCCCGAAAGGTGACCCTCCCAGCTGATTGTCGAGCGCCTGCGTCAACGTCAAGTACACTCGATCTGTCAACGGTGTCTGGACCAGACGATCGGGAACACCAAGGTACTCCCATCCGTAAGGGAACGATGCATCAGCGACGCAGATGGCAAGCCTCTCTAACGGGTTCTCGACAGAGCGGTCCAAATAGAAACGCATTTGCGATAGCCACGTGAACGCCTTGGTATCCGTGACACGCTGCTGGATGAGGGTACGAGTAACGTCTCTTTGGTGGACCAGTTCGGTAATGAGGTGCTCGCACTTGCGGCGAGTGACAGGGCTCAGTTCCTGCAACACGATGTCCGCAAGAAGGTCGAGTGCCTGGCTGATTGTTTCAAGTGGCGCTTCTGGGAGCCTGCCAGACTCGAGAGTGGCATCGACTGAAGTAGTCCACGCGACCTGAACGGCTAGGGTGACTAATTGTGCTGGATATTTCTCCATCCACGCCATGAGCTGGTCCATGTCAAGAGAAGTACCAGTGCCATAGAAGGATTGTAACTCGGTGACAGCATCGCATAAAAGATCTGCAAGAGACAAGCGCATCATGGATTCGATCTTTGCGAGCCAGTCGTTGATCTTGGGGAAGTCTTTGAGCAGGATTGGCTCGCTGAATTGAACCTCCTCTCCTTCGCGCGAGGCCATGCCCTGGATCTGAGTAAGGTCCTCGTCCAGCTTGATGGTCGAAATACCAGCAAACATCTTTTTCAGGTGTTTCATGATGCGCACGATATCCTTGCTATTACCGATGATCTCCAACAGGTCTTCATCGCCAACGAAGTAGAACCGAGGGAACGAAGACCGCTCGCGCTCGAGGTATTCACCAAGTGCTTTCTGGATCTTGTTCAAGAGGTCCGCCAAACGCTCCAAGCTCTTCTGGATGCCCTGTATGTTCATGACATCTATGACGAACGGCGACTTGTAGACTTTCTTCATCACGGTGAGAAACTCTGCATTAATGTTCTGGAAGCGAGCGCTCTCCACCGGAAGAAGGTGCTTGATATCCGCGCTGCCTGAGAAGATGCCCTCTAGATAAACCCATTGGCGCTGTACGTCAATCCAGATATCTAACGCCACATTGAGTGAATTTCATAGTGAAAAAAGAGCCAACATTCATACCGAAGAGGACGTGAATCCTGTTAAGTTTCTCTTCCCATGATCCTGCTTCTTCCTCGAACACTGGAAAGCACGTCAGAAGGGCATCTATAATACAAAAAGCATGCCGCATACCTTTGTAGTAAGGCGACAACTTCATTGCAGTCAAGGAGTTCAAGTTCTCGCTGCACTTGTTAAAAAGGTCATCCCATCCTCTGGAAGTAGTATGGTGAGCAACACTCTGTGACCTTGTTCAATAGTTTACCTAATAAGACGACACTTGTTCTGATAGTTGACAAGGTCGAGCGTGTAGTTCGTCCATATTTCCTTCACTTGCTTGATATACTCTTCAAGGGCCATCTTCAAGAAAATGTGAGGCAAAATCGAGGAAACTCGAAACTGCCACCCACCTCTCCCTGCGCTTGGATGATAACCTCACGTATGGGGGTCTCATTTTTCTTGAGGTCTAGGTCGTAAACGTGACCAAGAGTCATACTGTATAACGATCAGCACGCAGTACCGAGGAGTGATAGCTTAAAACCAGCTCACAGCGTCAGACTGATCTGAGACGGAAGTCTCAAAACCTTGAACAGCTGTTTCCAGTGTCTATCCTTCAGCGCCTCCGATTTCAAGTCCGAAATTAGGGAGTTCGACTTTAACAGTCCACGCAGTACGTCCTGGACATATTCGAACGCCGCGTATTGTCTCATGCGCGTGGGCATGTCCCTTGTCGACGTCAAGAGAGCATCAAGCTGCTGCCTCAACTTCCTCGGCTGCACCGTAGACCACGACATCTCCCTCATCTCGCCAATCTGGCTCCATACACCGGACAAAGCCGTCCATACTGCTTTGAGGTCACGTAACTCTTCGAAGATTGGTTCAAGGCGCGTGTGACGCGTCAGCTCGAGATCCAGAGCCTCCTTCGCTCTACAGACGAGGTCGTACTCCTCCTGCACGCGAGTAAGCTTCCCCTCGAACACGTTAATAGTATTCATGGCCGTGTCTGCACGGAGGCTGCCTTGTACGGGACGTGTCTGCTCCCATTCCAACAGGATATCGTTGATCTTGTTTTCTACAATCTTGTCTTCGGCGACTATCTTATGCTGAAGACCATCTGTACAAACGAATCATGAGTCACAAATAACGATGCGAGTTCAAGAGAATAACCCCATACCCAGTTGCTCTTGGATGGTATCATTCTTTCTCTTGAGAATCTCGTTGTATGCGCTCCATTCTCCTCTAAGTTGGTCGCCGTAGAGCCAATCTTCTGGGAATTGGTATCGAAAGCGCTCTAGCGTCTTCTCGCCGTTGGCACACAGTTCTATCATGGGACCCCATGTCTTGGTCTTGCGCTTGAGGTCCTGGACGAATGTAATAAAGGTCACCACCGCAGCGGTTGATGAGTTGGAGGGACTGAATGCCTAAAGAACGATCAGCGCCACGACGACCTCGAAGGTCCCTTGAGCTCACCTCCATGATTAATGCTTGTGGAAGACGCCTCGACGCGTCTGCCGAAACTTCAAATCTCAAAACACCCGTGAGAAAGTATACCATAAGCAGACCCCCTGCAATCGTTTTGTCCAAACGACCTTCTGCTGAGCTCGTCAGGTTTAACTTTATCCTTACCCGTAAAAATATTCGCCCATCATGTCTGGACGCCAACAAAGAGTATTGGTTCAGCCCATCGTACGTTCCCCCTTTCAAAATCAATTTCTACTCATCGATGATCTTCATTTGCGCAGAATGTGATCTTCAAAAACCTGCAGCAGGTCTGCTTCAGCATGCCAATGCACTCTCCGTTGACACTGACATGACGCATATAGCGAACAAAAGTCGTCATATGGTTGTACGACAACATCGAGATGCGGATCGAAGGGCGTATCATTGTGCGTGCAGCTTCCTGGTTTCGAACTTTTCGAGCGTTGAAGTGCATCTCTGGCAAGGCTACGGCACTCCTCATCTGCGTGACGCGCGGCGATCTTGCTTTTTTCTTCTTTCCTTGAATTGTCTCGCAAGGACCATTGAGCTGACGCTGCATCTTATTAGGGATTTGACGAGTTCATGAATGTCGTGGTCGATGAGGCTGCAGAAGTCTATGTCAAAGACGCCAAGCCACGGCGCGAGCTTGGTGAGATCCCTTATCTTGCTGCATTATGTGAACGCACCGCTCACACCTGCATCTGCATTTGTTGAAGGTCGTATACTACTAAAAGGCGATAACATTACCCTCATCCAACAGGTGGTATGATATGGCTCCGTTCATGTACAATCTTGTCTTTCTGCACACACCGGTATATGATGTGCTCCTACAATGTATCATAATAATTTTGTGCTGCTACTGACGTACCTCAGCAAACGTTCGTGCTGTGCTTGAGGACAACCCAGCAATGTAACAAAACAGACCGCAACATAAAATTATAGATTGTAAATCGGCAACAACCTCGTAAGACTAAGTGCTTGTCTACACAACGGACACTCTGCCTTCTCCCGTCCCCATCCTACTATGCACCCCCAACAGAAAAGGTGCCCACACTCGGTTGCACAGCTATCGGTTCGTTCATCTAAACAAAGTGTGCACGACCTCCCTGCTCGTAGGTGTTGTGGTATCGACATGACATCTAATATTGTGTTCTCGTCCTCTTCCGCTGGCTTCACCTCGGACTCGGAAGCAGAGACATTGAGCAAGGTAGAAACAGGTCGATCGTCAATGAACATCTCATTCATTGAGTCCAGCGAACGCTTCCCTGAGAATTTCTCCGAAGTCGCTTGACTCCTACTGCGCGAAAATGTAATGAGGCGATGGAGGAGACGTATCGCGATGAGTATGCCAAGTAGTGAATATGACTGGTGGGCGAACATGAGGGTTCTCTGGAATGGAAGACACCTGTCACGGAGTATCCAGATCAATATTGATGTCCATTCGAAAATAAGGGACCCAACTCACATGCCGTATCCCTAACAGCCTCTTCACTAAATCATAGTACGTGCCCCGGAGATAAAACACCGCCAGGTTGATCTCCGTCGCTACTTCCAAACATACCTGCAGCGCTTTGAGCAATTCATCTACTCTCGGGCTCAGTGCACCTATCTGGGAACCCCAGCGCGTAAGAATATACGCGGGAAGCGTCGGGAGGAGAATCAGCGCCGCTCTGAGAGAATGCGACGGTGCTCTTCCATCAGAAGAGTATTCCCAGATATCTGTATACTCCTCCCCAAGTGTCTGAACGACTGATGTGCAGTCAGTAAAGGACAAAACCTCGCAGAAGATATGTAGCTACCTCGACCAACGGATAGTCCGTAATACATGAGTTTCACGGCTAGCTCGACCTCTTTGTCCCATCGCGTGAGCCACCTTGTACCTTCCCATTCATCATCAGCCCCAGAGGCAAGGAAAATAATATGAGACCGCACCAAGCCACGATCGCAGGACCGACTCTGCCTGCTCCCTCAACGATGACACGTGAAACAAGTCTCTCTGGTTCGCCCTAACTGTATTCTGATCAGCTTTCCTTAATGTAAAAACAATAAGATGGCGCACTTATTTGAGCCTGCTGAGCCTCGGGAAATGCAGGCAGGTGTGATGACGATGCAGACATGTTCAGCAAACTCGGAGCGCGGAGTCAATTGCAGCTACTCTTTTCCGCCACCACGCTCGCTGGCTAATATTTCACTCTCACTCGTCACCAAGTACTAGTTTACTACGATGCCGCCCGTCCCTGCAGCGCACAGAGCACAAGAACCTTCTACATGGCAAAAATGTACGTCTAGACATAACTATTGAATCCACGAGCAATTTCTTATGCGTTGACAGTGAAGTAGGTTCTAGCTATTCCGTCACATAACCCTTCTCAACCATACCGCTTATACCAGAATGGGCGCGATGATGGGTGGAGGCGTCGGTCTGACCATCGGCTTCATCTTTGGGTCCTATAGCATCCTTCGGTAAGAAGCCATTCAACTTTGAACTTCGTTTTTACTCACAAAAATACAGAAATGGCACCGGTCCTCGAGGATTCCTGGCTACCCTCTCGCAATATATGCTCAGCAGCGCCGCTACTTTCTCTTTCTTCCTTGCTATCGGTTCTGTGCGTATCTTTCCATGAATTCCGATATGCGCGGGACATTGGCCTCTGACATCATCATGGTTCGCAGGTCATCCGTAACGACGCCATGCTACCGCCACACATGGAAGCCGCCCGTCTACAACTCCTTCCGCCTCTTGTACGCTCCAAGGCTGAGGGTGCCATGCTGGTACGCGCACGCTGGGACGCAGAAAAGGCGCGAAGAACAGCTGCGTAGTGCATGTATTGAGACTATGTGCATTGATACATGGTTGGGATGAGATATGAATGATCTAGCTATAGAACATTGCGTATGTTGGGGGCAGTGTGTGGGGTATAACAAAACATGACATGCTGCAAGACCTCGCAAGCGCGCTCCGCGGCTTGTCTCCTCGGTCTATGTATGGTGGACATAGCTAATACCTTAGGTGTCAAACCAATGTCAAATTCAAATCTTCTCCCCTCTCTAGAACCGCAGGTCCGAGGCGGAAGTCAACTCCCGCGTGAGATGAGAAGTGACAGCGACATGTGAGGAGGAACCTAGAGCCATGCAATCTACTATCACCGTCATAACTTGATAGAAGTTGACTTACGCGGAGTAAACGGAGTTAGACGCTATCGGACCACACTCGTCACGCATACCCAGAACCGCTTCAGTCTCCCGCACTTGGTCGGTCTGGAACGACTGCTATGCATATCGACCAATGATGCGGTACGGCCTAAACTATATGGGCCAGATATAGTCGGTCTCGGAGGTGTACCCGGGGTGTTTTTCCACCACCGGGTAAACCATCGACCTGGCTTATCCTTTCTCGGAATCGATGAGGTTGCGAGAGGGGAATGTAGAGGACTTGGTGAATAGTTATAATGCACCGTCGGCGCTTCAACAAACTTCACCGACGGAGGTGACCGCTTTTTCCTGCGAGAAGTCTTTGTTGTAGTTGCAAGGGATATTCCCGAGTCATGTCGTGTGAGAATAGATTTTACAGGAGCGGGAGCTGATTTTGTGTATACGGTCGAGCAGGAGGCTATAGATGATACGCTTTGGCGCGCGCGATGCATCGAAGGCCGAAGTTGCTCCGAATGATATCGCGAATAAGAGGACATTCCTGTGCATGGAGGTGGAGGAATGGAGGACTCGAATAGTATGCTCCGTCTGACGGAGGACTCGTCGCACTCCAAAGGTGGGGTCTACACGGGAATCAGCAAGGGTTGCGGGTTATATGTACAGTGGAGATAAGTGGCACACCAAGACTCTTCGAAGGCTATGCGGCATTGAGGAATAATTACCCTCGAATTCTTCTTCAGGTGTTATGTCCTGACGCTGTGTCAGGAACGCCGCGTGTTGTACTGATCTAACGACCCACTACTAGATCACTCAAGGTGTTAACGGGGGAAAGATCAACAATGGACTGCAAGAACTTTTGATCAGAGGCTGGTATTGCGGCGAGGTGGATGAACTCACATTGACTATAGTATCAGAATCCAGCCAGTCTCTCAAAATGTCGTCGTCGGGTGCGAAAAAGTAGTTGGGCTGTTCGAACTGTTCTGAATGCTTCAAGAGTCGATATATGGTCAGTCTAGCTAATATGACATCAGAGATCCGCAGGGGCGCTTACACTGCAACTGGGTGTTGGAGTGATGGACATGATAATAGTTACAGAGAGTGACAGAGCCAACGGGCATTCTGAGCGCGATTTGAAGGTGTTCGTACACGTTGCAAGGCTATGAGTTAGGAAACGACGCATAAAGATAAGGCTCGGAATACCGGATGTGAGTCATTTTGCAAGGTGGCAAAGGCGTGTTTTTTTGACACGATCGGCAAATAACTCCGGTTGGGTGCAATTACTAAGGCACGTCTCAATAAAACCCTAGATCATACGGTGCAGCAGAAGACCATTTCACACGTAGGACATCGGGTCATGGAAAACGACAGTGGGATCCCATCTTTACGTATACATGCCAGTAAAGTTGTAAACGTCTTCCAGAAATCCAGCGGAAGTCATTACCTTAGAACTGACAAGCGATGATGTGTGCTCACCCTTGAGCTACCCTGCGGATTCACGTACCGGTCTCATTCGTCTATCCCTTCTGATGCCCGTACAATAAAACCCCGCGAATAATAGCCGAAGATCCTCCGTCAGCCAGTGAAGTCCGAGGCTGAGGCACGAAATAACGAGCGCAAAGACGTCAAGCACCATCTCCCCTCCGTAGTCGATTGAACTTCGGTAGCATCTCGCGGAGATACTCTGCATGTTTCAACCTCAAGTCAGCCTCTTGCACCCGTCCTCTTCCACTCCACGTCCTTCTTTCTGCAGCAGGTCCGAAGATAGAGGTGTAGTCGTCGAGAGTCTCGTCGTCGGTGGGAACCACGAGGCATGCAGCACCGATGACACAGTAATCGGATATTCGCACAGTATGGTGGACGCGCGCTCGCGTAGATATGGTGTTGAAGTTTCCAATGGATGGACATTCGACGCCTGTACAAGAAGTTCGTGACTGAAGGCACGAGAGGGGAAAGGACATACGACAGCCAATCTCGAACAAATTGTTGTCACCGACTCTCATTACTTCTTTGCGACGATTAACAATTATTGCAGCTTCCTCAATGATGCAACCCGAGCCGATTACGATGGGACCGGCTATTGCGAAGATGGTAGCTTTGGGGTGTACGACAGTACCTGGTCCGATAGTGATATCCCCCTTCAACTCAACATCTTGGCAGACCACCGCTTTCGAATGGATCGTGAATTTATCGCGGCTGCAAGTTACAGCGTCATCACTGAATGCAGCTAATTATGCACCAGCTAACTTACATGGGTGGCATGAGTTGAAGAAGAGGTAACCCTAACCCTAGGGACGTGAACAACCTCTCTGGCTACATGTTTACGACCATTGTGCTTAGATCTACCAAGCTTAGCCCTGGGTGGATGAATGAATGAAATATCAAAGTAGGCCGAATGCTGTCTGTGGCACTCACCGTGTCCCGCGCAAGTGTCCTTCATGTGCTCGATCAAACATGATGTGCACAATGGCAAGGCCAGTGATTGCTCGTCCCTGTGCTTATCAATGACAACATTCACTCACTTAAGCGTCATATCGTGGAGCTTGTTGTTCCACTCCCCGTCCTTGCGTTCAACGAAGCAGGGAATGAAGCAGTCTTGGAACAATATGACGTAGCGGGAATGAAAAAGAACACACAAAATTCGCGAAGTTCAGCTTGAGAGTCACAGGCTCACATTGAATAGGAGAGGTCTAGGAGGCCGCAGGAGTCGAGCGATATCATTTTTAAACCTGTGTACAGCACGGTGAAAACCGCATGGCCTTGTAAATTGCCAGAATGGTGACCTTGCACTGCTAGAAAATTTTGGTTCCATCACGAAAACTGCAGGGTCTTCGGTGCGTCAAAAGGTGATCTGCACGAAGGAGGAGGCGGAGAGTCAGGGACGTGATGCTGTATACTGTGCTTCACATTTCCTGCATGTTGGTGTCATGCATGGTAGCGTGTATACTAGTCCTACCTCATTTTCGCTGTACGTCATGCATAGTTCAGTCTTTGTGATGTGACTAGCAATGAAATGTCTACCAGTTACTTTGGATAGCGTACAGCACAATATATATAGTGATTCTTCCGCCTAGGCGGTGCCATGAATGGTGGCATTCGACTAATAGGTACAAGAATCAGCCTATAAGCTAAACAACCGATATCCAAAATTTATATAATAGCCCCTATATAATAGAACTGGCAGCAACTTTGCTTCCACCACCACCATCATCCACGATATTTGCATCATGATCGATCATCGTGTAATGGCTATTGTGTTTAATCTCATCATCTTCTCCGGGACACCCGTGTTACTGCTCTTCTTCCCAAGTCTATCGGCCCCGGTCACAGCTACAGTCATGATGATAACTTGGCTGTTCTTACTTTTTCTAGTGAATATATCTACTCCTGATGTTCTCGACCTGGACGGCGCCACGTTTCCAATGTTCCGCGTAGTGTTTTGCGCCTTGTAGATCATCGGGGTTGCCTTGTTAGTATGATGGTTGGGCGGTGAGTTAATTGCATTACTGAGGCACAGGAACGATCTCTGACTAATTTTTATTCTACAGGTCATGTAGCTCAAGATTTCGGATTTGCGGTAATCATCGTCTGGGGATGGTTGTCTACAGTCTCGATAAGAATGGTCTACGAGAGACGGTACTCGGAGATAGGCGATCTTGATTCAGACATCAGGTTCACCGAGTCACAACACCATTTTCAAGTAAGTTTTATTATTCCTGATTAACTATCCCAAGTTGAATACCATTCTTTAAAGCCACCAGAGCCAGAGAAAGCTTACAGGTCTCTTTCAGACTCAACGCCTTGCCTGATCAGGCTTAGCTGTAACAGTGCCCAACCATCCCCAGCCCCCGGACCGTCGACGCATCAGCAAACCGGTGAGCCACCGATATTCCCATATTTTGTACGCCGAAATGCTCTTTCCTATACATGACGTTATAAAACAATATAAAGGAATATAAAGTGATGTAAAGCAATATCTGAGTCTGAACTGAGCGTGAATTGGCGTGATTACATTGCTTTAGATTGCTATATATTACTTTGTATCGTAATTTACAGGAAAGAAGCATTGGGCTTGGAAAATACTACAAAATCTACTAATATCTGAGTCTCACCGGTTTACTGATGCGCCGTCTCAAAACCTTCGAGTTAACGCCTCTTAGCGCTTCTTAGTCCGTCGATAATATCATAGAGTTATGCACTATATTTCACAAGTTGTACCGTTTGTTTACCAAGGTCAAGCACACTTTAAAACGGGAGATTCGTGCGAGTCTGGGGTGCCGTGGCAAATGGCGCAGAGCATTTGGATACGCCTCACTCAGCGAGCATCAGGAAAACGTCCTTAACATGACTCATTTGCAAAATAAGGAGAATCAAGAAAAACTTTTGTTGCTTTGCATAAGGAGAAAGAAGAAGGTCGTCCTTAGAAAAAGGAGATTAATGACTTAAAGCAGTTAAGACAGAGGAAAAGTGGTCAAAAGGTACTAAGCACGACGGAAAACCAATCAACAAGTAGCTCAAGGATCCAGCGAGTTCAATGATGCACGTCACAAATATTCGAGGAAGATGGTATAAGTACTGCGCAGATGTCGTCTCAAGCTGCTGCCGGTGTGAACACAACACGATTAAAACAGAACATAGATGGTAGGGAACGGGATGACAAGGGTGTTAGATCTTGTCAGCGGCGTGTTAATAATGTAGCCACATCGAAAAAGAAACAAAAAATACAAAATCGAATGCGAGACCGTGGATTGACGGGAGGTGGAGGAGCTTCAACACCAGGCGCGGAAAACTCAGATGATGCGCCACTGCGGCGTTGGCGCGTCATAGGAGGTCGTGCCCGCGCGATAATCTCCTTGTCTCCTTGACTCGTTTCTCTGGCAGGTTCTTCATCCTTTCCATGTACGCGATTGTGCCTGTTTCCCAGTTGCCGGCGGAGAAGGCAGTTCCAGTACGACTCATGTTGTTTGTCGACTCGTCGAACGTGAGTGTGACCTTGTAGTTTTTCTTCGTGTTGTCGGAGATCGGCCGGAAGCAAACGACCTTCAGCCACTGGTCAGAAAACAACGACTAGACACTAGAGTCACGGCTGCAGTTGTCAATGCAAGCAGTCTCGTAACCGAGCATTTCACTGTCCAAGGTATCAATCTTCTCATGTCATTCAAATGTGTGGCGAAAACGCGCAAGAAAAGCTCTGATAAAAATGCTCTGGGCCCTGGCACTCATCGTGTTCCGCGCAAGTGTCCTTCATGCCATGTGCCCGATCAAACATGCATGATGTGCACAATGACAAGGCCAGTAATTGCTTGTCCCTATGCTTATCAACGACAACATTCACTCACTCAAGTATCATATCGTGGAGCTCTGGTGTCCCACTCCTCATCATTGCGTTCGACGAAACAGGGATCGAAGCAGTCTTGGAACAATATGACGTAGCGGGAATGAAACAGAACACACAAAATTCGTGGAGTCCGGCTTCAAGTTGAGAGTCACAAGCTCACATTGAATAGGGGAGGTCTGGCCGGCCGCAGGAGTCGAGCGATATCATTTTTAAACCTGTGTACAGCATGGTGAAAACCGCATGGCATGGCATTGGAAATTGCCAGAATGGTGACCTTGCACTGCTAGGAAATTTGGGTTCTATCACGAAAACTGCAGGGTCTTCGTTCTTCCATTAGATGGAGTGATAAACGTACGATACGTATGATTATAGCGGTCGCCCCATCTATATTTTGAACGGGGTGTCGACATGCAGTCCACTCCAAATTCCTCTTGCGGCTTCGGTGGTACTCTCCACAACGCGGCCCTTCTTCAGCGGTTTTATCTTCGCACCCGAGGAATCAAGTAGGAGTTGAACTTTCTTCTCCACACCATTGACTTCGAATTCCTGCAATGGAATGACCTTGTCACGGCCATTGACTGCGGTGAGGTCAGACGAGGTACCATGTCACAAAAAAGACGCCACAGAACCATATAATCCCCTTGCTATTGGCTCATGACCATTGCGCTGCTTGACGACGAATTCTACGTGTGGGTTCTGCCATGCAACGCGCTGGAGGTCATTTGAGATGAAAGTACGAGTATTGGCGGAAGAAGGAAGCTTCTGGCAGTATTCTAGGACTACTTTTCTGACCTGGGGGAGGTACGCAGAGTGTCCATTTGCAGGAAATGAGCGTAGCTGGGCTCTAAGTATTTGTTTTGTTGGTGCGGATATCATGGGGTAGGAGGCGTAGTGTCGGAGTATGAATTGAATACCGGGGAAGATGAGTCGGAGTATGAAAAGAGTACCTCCTCACTTGTCATCGAACTCTGCGTGAGGATTAATATTCTAATTCGACTAAGAACGCGTCGAAGCCCTGAACGCGTTCGTCCCGTAATCAACATTCAAAATCTTAGTCCTTCTTTTTCAACAGGACTCCTTATCCTACATTTTTACTATGGCTCGAGCAACTCGTTCTGCTACACAGCAGCACGAAAAAGATAAACAACCAGATCCAGGTCTGGCTCAACGCGGAAAGCAATCTACAAAGAAACGCAAGCGCGTTTCACTTGCAGACGATGACCAGCCTGCAGCAAAGCAGCATCGTGGCGAGAATGGTATAAAGGAAGAGTCCACGGACGACAAGTTGTCCAAGGGAAAGTTGCCCGAGCTTGACCATGCAGCCGATGTCCCTCTAGACCCTCTCATCGCGCATAAGGTCCTTGAAATACTTGAAATGTGCGTCAAATACTGTCATCATTTCATTACGCCACATGTGCTAACCATCTCCGTTCCACAGGGTTGACTCCCAAGGTCTTCTTGACCGTGTCTTTCCCCTTCCCGCCACAAATCCATCAGAACCCTCCACTTCAAAATCGCAAACGGGATCATATTCTCTTCGTACGCTCCTCACCGAGTCATCTCAGCACCCCCTCAGAGTGCTGCGTGTAAGTTTCCTGCATTCTTCCACCTCGAATTGACTCATGACTAGCTTCTAGTCCGCAGTTCAGAATCTATTTCCAGTAGCTTATCACGCCAGGTCTCGTACGTCCTCCCCTGCTGCACTACAACTACGCTTTTGCAATCTTGCGCTCTCTGTCCTCGACCAGGCATCTTTCCACTCCGTCCCGCTGCCTCTTGATATCGATTCCATAATTCCAGTGGTTTCAGAACCATGTGCTGCAGATGGAGACTCCAAGCCCCCTCTCAGCCCGAGCCTCCCCGATAAACTATCTCACACTGGCCAGGGTAAGAGATATGCTCTCATGCAGCGCCTCCCGTCCGGCACTTGGTGGTCATCCCTCGGCTCAGACCTCTTGACCGACTCAAAAGAGTTCAAAGACCTCCAAACTGCCAACGCAGAACTCGTTGCAATCCTCCCGTCACCTTCGTCTCTTGCGTACTCCGACGGCGACTCCAAGTCGACCATTACCCTCACAGACACGCAAGCTCCGATGAAACTGGGTGCATACGTACAGAAGAAGCCCCCAGGACATCGGTTGAAGCTTCCCGGCCCCCGGCACGTGAGCTGTGGGTCATTTTTGGACTATGGTCCATATGCAAGCTTCGCTCCAACTTTCGATCAGGAAGGAGTGGAGATTGGACGAGAGGCGCTTGGGGAGGTCTTGTGGGGATGGGAGCATAGGAAGAAGGCTTGGGCTGCTGAGGAGGCCGCACAATGGTTGCCTATGCCGGGGTTGAGTTCAACGGAGGGAGACAAGGGGCAGGAAGAGTTGAGTAACGTCATTGAACCGTTACGTGATGAGAGTTGGAATGACGACGAAGAGGTTTTGGAAGGTCTGCTATCGAAAGAACAGGTTTCCTCCTTAAAGTCTGTCCTCAAGAGCTTAGAGTTGGAGAGTGCCGTTCAGGAGCTACTGGATCGGAACACAAAGGCTCTAAGGCGATTAGAAGAGCTTCAGAAACAACGTCTGATGAAAGAAGGGGGTTTCCATCCAGTGGAAGAAGGTTCAGAGGAATGGGATACTGGTGAGGGCACCCTGGACGGATTCTGCTGCCAGACTTACATTTCTTTGCAGCTCAAGGCATTCTCGAGTCACTCACCTTACTGGCATCCCTACGACCCCGACAGTCAGGGAGCGATGACGTACCACTCATTCCCTCCCCCGCCACACTCCACAAACTACATCGCACGCTTCCGGTTGCGCCCTCACAAGGCTGGTACGGTACCCTGCCTACAGGTCGTGCAACAGCTCTCCGCGACAATTCAACACTCTACATCAAGTCCACCGCCACTGCGGTACCTTCTCAGACACCAGTCGCACCTACGCCCACCCCTGCAACTCCTGCTGCCACTACCTACTGCCGCAACACCCGCAGTTGCACAGAACTACCAATACTCGTATAACTATGCGGCTGCAGGCTACCGTGGCGGTTATCAGTACAAGCCAGGACAGACACCCTCGTACTATCCAGCTTCATATGGTACACAAGGGCAGACCCAGGCTGCCACACAATATTATGCTAACCAGCAATACGCAGCATCAGGGCAACAGCAATACGCTTACTCTTCCTGGTATCAGTACCAGCCTCCAACGCAGACAGCTGCCACGGGTACGACCTCTGGGCAGGTGACACCCCAGACAGGCGCAGCTGCAGCTGCGACACCCGCAACGATCCCGACGAGTTATGCAGGGTTCTTCAGTAACACTGCACAGGCCGGGCAGCGCGCAGTGGCGAACACCGTCACTGCAAAACCACCGCAGGCTGCTGCAGGAACGATATGGGGCGCGGGAACAGCTGGCACGAGCAGGCTACGTGCCTCCGATACTCCCCCCGCACATGCGAACTGCTGCGGCAGGTGGTACCGCACAGCAAGGGGGGTATGCTTATCAGCCCAATTATTATGGGGCATATCAGCCTCAGGCTGCAGCTGCGTCTCCTGCGCAGTGATATTGGTTCTGTGGCTGTTTGGATTTTGTTTATGACTTTAGCTTCAAAATTACATTCTTTGCGTTCACTGGCTGCTGCCTGTGTTTTTGTTGAGGCATATAGTATGCGCTATGTAGTAGATTCGAGGTGTCATGAATATCAATTAATTGATTAATTGAAGTTTGATAGTCTGCACCACCGAGAAGTCGGAAAGTCGACACTGGGTCATGCTCAAAGACTTGAAGCTGTCGGGCATTGAGATCACCACTGAAAACCTCATAGCTTCCCATGGCGTTTCCCCAACTCTAATAGTATTACTAATAGGAGAACCTATCTCATTCACTAGGAACATGCCTGGACTCATGTACTTCTGATCTTAAGCTTCAGCATATTATGGGCCTTCGTAGGGATTCTTCATATGAGGATTCAATTATTTCCACCACTTGGTACCACCTGGCGCCAACCACGTTCAGTTTCGCACCCCAAGCCTTTGCGCTGCTCGGAGCCTTCACATCCGAAGAAGTCTTTGGCCCCAGAGATGCCTTCGTTACTAGAAATATTTACCTTCATCACCAGAGACACCTTCGGAAGTTCGCCTCCAACACACACCTACCACTGCAGCCTTCAACACACCCTTCGCAAAACCTCAAATTGAACATGTCTCACTTTCTTGTTCTTATGGTGATGATACTGCTAGCTTCAGATTGTAATTTCTCATCTTTGTCCCCCCCTGCCTGGCAGCATCCTTGCGATACATGGTTCCATTGTACAAACTGCAGCTGGCGAGGTTTAAGGAGGGCTGTAAGCATTATGCTAAGGCCCATGATAGCCGCATGATGGGGGCCCTGGAGTATCGGATATACGATCCAGTCAAGTTCAATCAGACTGCTCAGGCTGGGACGCAAAAGCGCAACAGGTGGTATCATCGGGGTAAGGAGAGGGCTGGGTCTCGTCAAAGAAGGAAGTGAAGGACAGTAGGCAAACAAGTGGTTGAGGTGATGACCGTTCATCAACTTCAGAATGCCCTGGACGATAACCTTCAGGAAATAACCCTTGCTTACGAGTCAGGCTGGACTCGCCTCCCAGAGAAATACTATGCAAAAACGGAGTGGCCAGAAGCAGAGACTATCGCACCATTGATCAATGACGATCAAATCTTTCTCATCTTGTATCGTGAACTGTACTACCGAGTCGACATGTGTACTCAAGACTTCAGCCCAACGTAGACGACCGCTTCCACTCCTATGAGAATAGCTGCGAGTTGTTTAACTATCTCCTTAGTATGTGTATCCCTGATGCAGAGTTGGAGAGCTGTTATGATGAGTTTTGTCATCGGGTGTCTCCTTCCTCCTATACTGATCCTTCATAGCTCCTCTGACTATATCTTCATTATGCAGTCCCAGATGCTCCGAAAATGAAACTCTTCTTCAAGAGCGCGTCTTACAAGCGTTTCGCAGAGGCTATCTGAGGGAGTTTGGAAAGAGGGCGATGTCGGTGCGTCTTTCTTTGTGTCTCTACTTCGGACTTTGTTCTATAGGCGCGATGAAGGAGCACCAGCACTTCCCCTCACTTTTGAGATAGTCCTTCTTGAGAGGCTTTCGTGCATTGCGCTGGACAGTTGGGAACGACCCAAGGTCGAATATATCTGTCGGAGACGCGTCAGAGATACTGATGTGGTTTCCCTGACTTGATTTGTGACAGCAGGTCGCGTCAGGCATAATTCCCGGGACGCCCATTACCGCCACGTTAATATCCTCAAATTCATCCATGACAATGCTGCCCCAGTGACGACTCTGGTGTTAGCGTCTGGTCCATGGCAAAGTCTGTTGCAAATTTGTTGTCATTGTCATGTTGTTAACAGCAATAATGGTGATTCAAACTTGTCGACGACGAAACGCAAGAGCCGTGTTAGGTACGGGCTGGAAAACAGTAGCATCCCACGTACAAAAGAGTCGCAACCGTATTTAGCAAAGCCACAATCCCCCATTGGCTGTCACCGAAGTTCAGTCGACTGTATTGACGAAGCAACCCATTCTCAACTTAAAATAGCGTGTCCCAAGCATGTGCAGTATCCTCACCGGACACTGGTCATGTTTTCGGAGGCCATCGCGATGGTTTTAGATATGCTATGGCATATGGTGTCTGTCCCTAGACTGGCGAGTCCCTACCTGCTGTCGAGCCCAAAAGCAAGCGCCCCACTTATCCGCTATATCAATAGCACGGGCAGACTACGCGCCACTTTCGGTGATGTTTCTCCTCCTTCTCGAAAAGATAAACGATGACCAGTCTACGCCCAGATAGATAAACGCAAGACGAGCTATCCTATTGGACAGCGCGGGCCGCTGTCCCATCACTTCACTCTCGACGACGACGTGAACTGAACCCAAGTGGAGGTTCAAATGGTCGACCAGATTGGTGTTGAATTAGAAGCCGAGGGAAGAGTTTTCAATCTCGACGAAAGGCGAGGATTCCGGAGGCACTCCTCCCGCCCTCTCTCTCTTTCTTTTTTCCAGCACCGCACTCCATCATTCCCATCGTACCCAGTCGCACAGCGACTCGAGTACTTGTATCACCAATAACACACGCCCGGGACCACCTCGACACGAACTGTACAACAACGGTTCCGCGAATTGGAAGACCTGCGCATCTAAAACGGTCGGCGGGAACGGCGGACTGGTGGAAGTCACCCCTCCACCAGGGCATTTGCGAAGTCGGAGACGCGGTGGGGGACACAGGTGTCCCCCGTTCCTAGTTAGTAATGTCCTACGTAGGGTATTTCACCCCAAATGGACAGAAATTGGATTAAAAAAATAAAAATAAAAGACTGGCGAGTCCAGACATTCTCGATGCGGGCGGTACATGTCGCTCACACCAGCTTCCAACACTCCTCAAAGTGCGCGTGAAGTTTGAACCGCATGTACCGTATCTCCACTTTTCTGGAATTCTCACCGCAGACCTACGGAGACGAATAAAGTTGGCCAAGAGCCTTCGGCATATCTTCACCGGGCTCATGACGACTTGTTGAGTACACAGTTTGACGGTTGAACATGATTCTTCCCCTGCTTGCAATCATCTTGCCCCCTCTTGCCCGTGGCGGCTCCATTAGTTATATCTGGTGCATTTGCTGTAAGTGACCAGGTATCGCTTCCCTGACCACATTGGAGGGCCGTGTCGAAACTAATGCGAGGGTAACAACGTGGCACCGCTACCATCCTTATTCCGAGCTCGGGTCATTCAGTCTACTGCGCCGTTTGCAGTTATCAGTTGTCCTCTCCGTTGCACCGTTCCTTTCGATCTGTGGAGATCATGCCTGTAATGACAGACTAAATGTTGCTCTACGTATAGTGTGAACAAGAAAGGAATAAAAAGGGGTAAATGCTCGTCACCGTCCCGCAAGACTCGCATGTTTAGAAACTGGAATAAACTGCGGAACCTGAACGGGTACAGTTGGATGACGAAGCATCTCCGAAATGGGCGCCGGCAAAGGGTCAACATGTTGTGAGTAGGAAAGTGAAGAGGAACTATGGGAAAAAATATCTTCTTTGGATTCCTGCTGGGCATTGATACGCGCGTGCATAGCCTCTGGATCATCGTCCAGGGGATGCATGTCAGAGATGGAGGTGGGGGGGAAGTAGTCTTCGTCGGACCTAGGGGACGCAGACGACACGGTTGCATCAGGTAGAGCATACATCAAACGCAGCCGCGAGCGACGATCGCGCTCGACTTCATCTTCGTCATCTGAAATAATCTCATCCCCATCCGCATTAAGGCGCGCTGAAATTGAGGGTCAGAGAAGTGCCATCTAGTAATAAGACCGACGTACCCCATCCCCTGCGACGTCTGTAAGAGCCAAAAGACGTCGAAGTTTCACCTGCATTATTTGCAGTTGCTTGTCTAGGCCACGATCTAGCATTCAGGTAATGAGGTGGTGGTCTCTGCGGCACGCTGGGGGGGGCTTGGTCCCGCTCTTCTAATAGTGGTGTTCGCTCGGCGTGCTCACTAGTCCACCGCCTATTCAAATCACTCGATGACTGAGAAGGACGCGTGGATGAGTCGGGCGTAGCCGCAATATCAAGCACGAATGTGAGGAGCGGGTCATTGTTTCGCTGTGGCACAGTAGGTTCCCAGTCCATCTCTGCCTCTGAAGGAACCGGAACGGTCCCTTGTCCCTGTAAAACGGATCTATCGCTCAGGCTTGGTAGCCGAGACTGCGTTTGCCGAGCAGCGTCATCAATACGGCGAACTCCCCGCATCACAAGCTGACTAGCCAAGTTCGCTAAATCCCGCGCAATGACAGAGGTCTGATTTTGGAGTCGTTGTTCGAGTGGTGGGGCGGTGATGTTCTGGCGTTCTGAGCTAGTACGCGCTGCCACTTGTCGCCCGATCATAGTGCTGGGATCATCGGGATGTATGATCCCAAGCTGGCTGCGGAAAGCAGAGCGTTCTTCCAGACTGCTTGGAAGAGCGGTCCTGTTTGCAGGAATAATCAAGTCTGGCAGCGGAGGGGAACGAGCGCGAGCTGGGAGTATCCGAGAGGGTGAATCGGCAGGTGTATCCCACCATTGGGATCTATTGGGATTGCGTGGCACGTCTGAAGCACGCTCCGAAGTAGAACCTCTCCTGCGTCTCGCCATGGTCTCAAAATCTTCCAGGCGCTGCCTGGCCGAGGGATTGATGATTGTTCTCAACCTCTGAACGCGCCTGTTGAACTCCAGGACTGACTCTGGAGCATCTGACCCGGTAAGGACCAAGGCAGCATGCGGGGGTGCGATACTGGACTCTGGCGTCCTGTCGCGTGCGGCTGAGCGTCCTTCTGTGAATTCCGGTGGCATCTGGTTGAGCAAATTGTTGATGTTGTGTCTGAGTTGTGTGACACGCTCATATGCAGCATCTAGAGCCACGGATGCTTGTCTCAGACTGCTCTGTGTCTCCTGTCGTCGGGCGACGCTGACAGGGACGTCGACCGTGATGACAGAAGGAGCATTGAGTCGCTGATTAGAACCCGATACGAGGTTCGATTGGTTCGGGGCGGGAGACTGAGGATGTGAGATATCACGGAGAGGGTTCATCAGCTTTTGGATCCGCACACACCCAGACACTAGTTAAAGATATAGATATGGTATAAAGGAATGAATGATACTTTGGGCCTTTGGCTGAAGGGTCAAAGGGACAGACCCGACGGTGTCCAAGTTGGTGGTGTGACAAGCAGGTACAAATTGCAACCGCTCCTAATCTAAGCTAGGCCAAGCTAGCTTGTGCGCGGGAAGAGTTTTGACATTAGAAGAGTGTTCCCTATTGTCCGTTGGCATATGCTAAGTATGTATGATACACATGAACTTTCAAGTAAGTAGGGAATCTTATAATGTAAAATCGTCCACGTCAACGCAATGCACAATCACTGGTCTCTGGCGACAATACAGGTCCGGCTGGTATTTTCGTCGCTGCTAGATTCTTCGTCCTGCTTCTTTCCTATCGGATCGAGTGGGTAATGATGACGTAGGACCTTGGCAAGTAAAGGATCAGCACCGGTATAGCAAAACGCGAGGGTGATGCAAATGACGATGAGCGCCGCGGTAATGCAACAAACGGCAGTCCACCCATGTTTCGCATGGTCATATATCTAAAAATCAAACATCCGATCAAAAACGTGGTTTTCACACTTGCTGGAACTGACCTGTCCTCCGATCACGGGACCCACTGAGAAAAGTCAAAAATTGATGCAAAGACGAAAATATGTTCTCACCCGCGGTACCAATCCCGAACGCAAGATTAAATGCGCCATAAACGTGAGCATCTGTGCGTTGTCAGGAAATGAAACATCGCATTTCGTGAGAATCACTCACAGCCAACGCCTGCCATAGTTCGAGACACGCCAGCAAGTTCAGCCGTCACTGGCGCAACGACACCAGAGACGAAGAAACCTAGATAGAAACGGTCAGCTTGGTACATGCAGCCATGGGATAAATATACTCTGAGCGGCGAGAGCAAAGATAAATAGTGGCAACGACTGTCGTAGGGTCATAACAATCCACCACGGCAGTGCAAGGACCAGACATATGGACGTTATGTAGTCCGAACCCTTCTGATCAACAAAATAACCTGCTAATGGTGACGCTAGGACTCTCGTTGAGACGGGATGAGGTATGATAATGAAATACGTGGCTTACAGATCAAGGCTGGCACGACTGCTGCCAGGTAGACAATGCCCACCTGGTTCGAATTGAAATTCCATACAGATTGGAGATGAAGCGGAAGGGAGGGCTCTTGCATGCTATTTACAACTCTGCGACAACGGTGAATGCTCGTTCCATTAATACTGAACGATGCTTACCCATACACGAACGTCATGGTTAAAGCAACCAACGCTCGAGGTGATTGCGCTAAGTTGATGATCACTGAGAGTAATGGTGTTGGTGTCGGAGACGAGTCAAGGACCGATTTTCGAGAGGTTGTCGTTGGTTCATTGGGTAGTTTGGACTTGTCCAAAGGTATCGACAGGTCTCTATTATATTCCGTTTCAGGGTTTCCTCGTGTGTGAACAGTCGGGAGAGTGGATAGCTGGATATCAGGTACAGAAGATATGTCCGGCGCGTCCATCAAGACTGAGGCTGTGGGTTCTGATGGGTCATAGCCCCATTTCAATGCGACATCCCTTTCGATGAGAAGAAACCGAAGGAGAAGATCGACGAATGCACATATCTCCCCGAAGATGAATGGGGCGCGGAAGCCGAAGCGAGTATACAAGACACCGCCGGCGGGTGAACCAACCAGAAGACTTCCGGCAGTGAGATAACAGCGCAAAGGTACAATCGAAATGTACTCACCCAACGGATAGGCCAGTCATTGCGATACCCAATTGACCTGACAAGCGGTTATTGATAGAAGTCAGACTGGAATTTTCATAGCAACTCACGGCCAACGTTTCTCTCCGGCGTGGTATCACACCTAAAATGGTGATTAGTTTGCGTGTGATGGTAACCCGAAAATTCTCACAAAAGTGCCAGGCCTACAATCCACACCATGGAAGAGCTAATTCCTTGCAACACACGAGCGATAGCCATGACTGCGTAATTAGGAGCTTCCATGAACATAACTTGAGAAGCGATGAGCGCAATGAGGCCGAAGATCAACGGGATTCGTCTCATCGCGTATCGCTCAGAGTACATGGCAATAGGAATTGTTGCTGGGGAATTGTCAAGCCATTTCAAGTAATATAAAAGAAACCAACGCACAAACAACCAGCCCGGCGGACTAGAAGATATGAGTGAGGGGGTATATAAACATGAAGATTCATCTCACATAAGCACAAAGTAACCATCCAGTGAGGGACGAGACCTTATGGTCACCCAAACGTTCGAGTTGGAATGGTAGGACCGGGATGATGACGGAGTAAACCAACAAATCCGTGGTAATGCCTGAAATACGAATCAATACGGATAGGATTCTGGCGCAGAGGCTTACTGACCGAATCCAACGACTGGCGGGCGGGAAGTGATTTAAATGCAGGCATTCCGGACATTTAAGGGGAATACGCACTTGTAGTGATGAACCAAACGGAAGATCGCCATTTAAGCCCCCATGGTTTACGATTAGAGGAGAAGGGCGTCCAAAGTCCCATTGCAGCTTGTGCGAAGGGAAGGCTTGCTGAGGAGATGCGCTGGCAATGTGTCGAGGTGAGAGCTGAAGGGGTGTTCTTTTATTATATATATATCATGGATATTTGAATTTGGCGGAAGCTTACGTCAATGCCAATATACATACTGACCTTGCTCCGCCCCAGCTGTACTATAACGCCATTGGGGAAATGAAGTGGTTATTCTAAGCGTGGGGGTTGCATATGTTGCACGCACAACGCCCCTCTGCTCTAGTAGTTGTGGTAACTGATAGTTGTCACAGTACCCGTAGTAGCGTTATTCGAGGTCGTACGAGGCGAGACATTCCTGCTATAGTTAACAGTAGTGGTACTAGCAGTACTAGTGACTGAGAGGAACGACAGTGCATATCTCCGGTGGTCAACTTTCAATTGCCGAATCAGGTCAATGGGAAAATGGGGTAATATTCACTCCTCAGTTACCATCTCAGGTCTACCGCTTAGCTGTCATAGCCTGGCTGTCACCATGCCTGAACTCCCCGGTAAGTTTATCAAGGGATCATCGTTAGTTATATATCATAGTTCGCTCACCTGTTACCATCATTTGATTAGAGGTAGAGCGTGCAACAGCCCTCATCAGGTCAATCAGCAAAGGAAACAAAATTATTCGGGTTGAAACATCCGAGGACAACCTAGTGTTCCAAGGATTATTATCCCACGAGGTCTTTGTGTGTCTTTCATGTTGCATCATCATTTTTGCTTCCGATGCGCTGACCGAGGCATGTGTCTACGTGTTCACCGGTATAGGGTAGGGAAATCAGTGATCGCGTCGTGAAAGATGCGTACCGATATGGTGCGTGCAGCAACTTGCACCGCTCTATTAGAATACCCTGCCGTCGGACTCATGGGAAATCCATCGCAGGAAAATATTTCTACATCGAGCTCGAAGGAGCAGGAAGGATGCCCGTGCTTCACTTCGGGATGACCGGAATGCTACATGTACGTCTTTCATGCAATCTTCGCTCAGAGGTTCACCGCTTATTTGTGTCAAGGTGAGGGGCCAGCCTACCCTTCAGTACATGAGGAAAATACATCAGAGTCCTGAAATATGGCCGCCTAAATTCATGAAGGTTCCTCATTCACCCCATGTTACATTTGCCACCTAACTGCCAGCTGTGAACAGTTTATATTGCACATCCAGGATCAGACGTTAGGCACCGTAACCGAATTGGCTTTTTCCGATGCACGTCGTCTCGGGCGCATTCGCCTTGCCATCCGCCCAAGAGAAGAACCACCTATATCTGAACTCGGCTTCGATCCAATTTTATCCATGCTTCCACTGTGGGAGTTTCAGACACTTGTCCTGAAAAGATCATGTCCAATTAAGGCTCTTCTATTGGACCAATCCTTCAGTGCAGGCGTTGGAAACTACCTTGCTGGTGAGGAAACTTTGTAGACCGTGAACGCTTTAACCAATGGTACTTGTGATCAGATGAAATTTTATATCAAGCAAAAATTCACCCTGAACAACGGTGCAATACTTTGCATCAAAGCCAGGTCGAAGCCCTGCACCGTGAAGTGGTTGATGTTTGCCGAATCGCCGTGGAAGCCAATGCAGACGATAGCAAATACCCGAGCCATTGGCTTTTCAAACATCGCTGGGTAAGTTTCGCTTGCGTCAGACGATCTGCTGATCGCCAAGATCTTCGCAAGGGGAAAGGTAAGAAGGTGCAGCAAAGTATGAAGCTTGTATGCTTCTTTCGTCTATTCCGCTCACACACACACTAATTTTGGTTTCTTGAGCCGTCTGGGGAGCCTGCGACTGTCAAGTGGATCACTGTGGGTGGTCGTACCTCCGCCTTTGTGGCCGAGGTTCAATGTCTTCCGCACAAGCAAAGAGTAGAGACGACTGAGGTACGTCTGAAATTCAGATTCCAGCTTCCTATGTCAACTTCAAAACTTCATTCTTCCTAGACTGTCACAGAGGACGAGAGCGATTTGACGCCTTTACCGTCAGATGATGACAACCGTCCAGTAGCTTTGAATCGCAAGCGTAAAGTAAGAATTGCAGATTTTAGGTGTTCGGCACTCAATTACATACTACAGGGAAGATCCAAGCCCATCAGAAAGAGCGTAGGTTCTACACCAACGGAAGAGCCTCTCTGTGAGAAGCGTCCTCGACTCAGAAAACACTGAGCGCTGGGAATTGTGTGCTTCCGGCTACAGTTGCGTCATGCTCGACTCCCCCTCCTCACCTCTGTAGTCGTGCTCACTTTCGTGCACTTAGATGTTCCAGAGTCCTACAGACTACCCTATGTTTGTTGAATGTTGTCACTTGTTTCAATGGCTATCTCCTATCTTTTGAACTACATGCAAATACTCTTCCTGTAGCTCTGCGAAATGAGCTTGAGTGCTCCAGCTCTTCGGACCTCACCGTATGCCGGTGTCACTGCGTCGGGGTCTTGTGCTCACATCACCAGCGTTGTATGTTGACTCCCTTCATCCCGAACGATGAACGAGTAATGTCCCTCGCCGAACCCAAGGGATGATGATCGCTTCCGCGGGTCGCAAAAATTAAAAATGGCTGTGGCAATGTCCACATGTACTCGAAACAGCCCCAAGGCGTGCCCTGGGTTATTTCTCCTTGGCCCCGAGCTGCAGAGTGTGTAAGTCAAATTTGGAAATTAAGCCTGCCGGAATCGACGATCATAGATTCATACTATGTATGATATGCGGGTGTAAGTAGTCGTGGCGAATCTTGGTATATCTAGGCGCCCTTTGTATAACAGTACGCGACGTGGCGTCAAGTTTGAATAGGTATGTATGTTCAAATATTTGTCGAGGACAGCTACTGATGAGCTGTATGCTACCAAGAACGGTCATTGGTCCAGCATCTCCAGCCTGACAGATGGTCCATTCTCGCTATGTTGGCCGCGTTCGTTGTAATCAAGATACGTATCCGTTTCTTTACAAATCAAACCTGTTGTATCAATTGGTGTCACAGGCCCGAAACCTCCCGAAACCCGAGGAGGTCCGCTTATGTGCCAAATATTGGCGGCAGCTCGACTCCGGAACAGCTGACGAAACGCGCCGCCGAAGCTACTACGTATCGGCGCTAGCCACGAATTAGCGAGAAACACGGTGACAGTGCCTGTATACAAGTGCTGACTGCGATCGAACCGTTGTCTACGTTGTCTCGAGCATTGCCCATGAAGACAAAATGATCAACCCCATATTATCGCATCAGATCGCATCTAGTATGCGGTGGATATCAATCGGGTGTCCCCCCAACTCGGATTTGGGGCCAAATCAAGCTTGGGGCCCCGGTTTTCTTAACTATTCCCTGGATTGCCCCCAATTGTCCCCGGGCCTCTGCCTCCGAATGCTGCCCTTGAGGTTTGTAACAAGTTGTGTAAGCAGAATGCGCGCTTTTGTGCATAACAGCGTCGTTATCGTTAGTTCTCGACTGGGCCCTTCGATGATTGGGAGGGGCTGCCAACTACAAGATACAGGCCAGTTGATGATAGTCAGTTCAACATTGTTTGAACTTTGCAAGGCATTTATCCTTCTTGCTTTTAACATGATACAAGAGCGATTTCTGACACCATTGAACGATTCGCCGAATTGTTCTGGCAGAGACTGGCACCCGTTTCCTTCAAGTCTCCCGTAGGCAGAGCAAATAGAATAAAGATAGTCGTTCCTTCTATATTTTAGTCTGCTACCACTCCACCCCTCGATACCGTAGTGAATCCTCAAGTCTCAGAGAGTGAATGCAGACTACCAGTTTCCTGGGGCAGCGATGGTAACTAGTATCATTTGCACCGAGTTGACCGGGAAGAAGTAGCATAGCGCTATGCGAGCATCAAGCAACGGCTTGAGAACATGTGCGGAGTGACTAGTCCCCTGTTACTCGTCCGAAATATTTCGGTTCCCAAAAGTTGCGTAACTTTCAGATATCGTAACGTTACTCCTTCAAGCCTATGCGCGCAAGATCCCGAGGAGCCCATCCACACTCAACTCAACTATTTTGCGATCCCCACCTACCTGAATCCTGATGCCTTTAGCCCCGCTAGCGTTAGCTTGTAGATTCTCGATTAGATCTGGCAACCTTCCCATCAACTCAATCCACTGTGGTCGCTGTGATACAACATTTTCGACATCAACCATCATACAACACCAAACCCAACTCTGTGGCATTCATACCCTCACCAAACTACCCAGTGTTGCCACTCTTGCAGTAGATATTGTTAGAGTTTGGCATTCCACCCTTCGTCATCGTTCATTGTTCAGATAGTCCCGACTACGTATATATACCTACGTCGTAGATCATCCTCTCCTTCTCGTCTCCCGTCGTGTCGTAGACACACAATACAGCGTCGTTCTCCAGCTCCAACAGATATGCTTTCAAATCCAATGAAGCGGCCTATGAAAAAGCTGGTTCAGCATCAGAGGTGGGCCATAGACTTTTTTTGAAATGTACTCTCGACTCGCGTTATGAAAAATTAAATGGTGGGTATCATGTTATATTCTACTATTCTATTACTCCATGCAGAGTAGTGCTAACTTCTCAGTTGATCTCGAGTGGGAGGAATATGCGGGGAACGTGCTCGATAATCCGTAACACGTGAACCCGAAGTCAATGCTGAAGTGAGAATGCTGATTCCTGGATTACGCTGGAACTAGGCGCCAGCTGCGAGTCAGGCGCATGTACAGTGGCGGTCGTGGCGCTGACTGGTGTTAGGATGGGTTCGGGTTGAGGCTCGACAGATGGAGAGGAGAGATGAGGTTGAAACTCGCATGCGAACATTGCGTTGCCCTGCGATCATATGGGACTGGGGTCATCGGGTTGTTCGAATGAATGTGGAAGGTAGTACTTTGTGGCGAGGGTGCTTCGAATGCATATTCTGCACTGTGGAGCGTGAACCGTCTGATATACATACTCTCTGTCAATAAATATTGTTCCGTCTCTCATGAGGTGACGCGGGTCATTGAATGGCTGTACACGCAGTTTGAACGGTGCACCGGTGATTGCCCGTACCTCGAAGTCAGGGACCCGAAAAAGTTCGGACGAGTAACAGGGGACGGTAGACTCCATGTGCGTGATCAAGCTTCACTTAAGAAGTGCGCGTGCTTCACGGTGGTGACAATCTAATATCGGCGCTGTTACTAGCGTCGACATGTCCCACATATCGGTTATACATGGAGTGCTGTATACTAAGTACAACCACCAGACTTGTTGAGGCCGAGGATCTACGAGTGGCCTGACATACGACTTCTCTCAAGTTGGAAGGGATGCCAATGGAGTAACTCGCCCCCTTGAGGTCTGCAACCAGTATCGCCCGCGCTAGGTCTGCAGCCAGCATCGCCCGTTCTGCGTTTCCAGCCGTTCTCGCCTGTTCTGGGTCTGCAGCCACATTTCTTTCGTCAGGTTCTCCAGCCACTGTTCCCGGTCTCGAAGTGCCCAGCCACCCACATCCGTTCTACAGCCACCCAACCCTAATCTCGGTCTGCAGCCATGCTTTCCCCGCCCGTGTCTGCAACCAGTCCCCCCCCCCCCCCCCCCCCAACGTGGGTGGACAGCCAGTCTTTTCCCTCCTTCGGTCTGCAGCCATGCACGCCCATGCAGGCCTTCTAGCCAGGACCACAAACCCGAACCGCGAACTCCCCGAAGCCATAGCAGACCCGCAAGAACGTGCAGCGGCTCTGGTGGCCCGACGATGAAGGCTAACCATTGTTGTAAGCACTGAGGGTCGTCAATTTGCATAGCTTGGCTGTGTTCCTTCAATTCCTTCAATTCCATCCAGGAAGGCCGTGCTCTCTAGAATGTCTCGTGTCGTCAAACGGAAAGAACAATGAGCCAGCAGGGCGTGTGGTGATGTGATAAATTGAAATTTAGGGAGGCTGCAGTTTGAGACATCTGAAACATAGCCACGAACTGACGAATGATAGATATTCACGGGGAGACTGTTGTCGGTGGGAATATCCATGAAAGACTTGGATCACGGGCATATCAGGATCGCGAAGAGCTCGGTCAAGCAAGGAGATGAAATTAGCAACGGTTTCGGGTTTTCATTCGTCAAGCGCATCGACAACAAACACCGGAGGTAGACACTCGCGCAGTCTGGATCGAAGGCGGCAGAGACGTTGGTGAAATAACACCTTCATCTGGTCATGAAGAGACTTGTCGGGTTTAGAACTGCAGGGTTCTCGAGGATAGTTCTGTTCACGTCCTTCTGGACGCTGGGAAAATTGCTCGCAAGCTGGAGCCTGGTAGGCAAGCGTCGCAAAGAAATGACCGGCCGTGCTGCATTTCGTGTGCTTGCGCAAGAAAAATAATGTCCGTGCGAGCCGTGTCTCGATATTCGTCTGCCTCATCACCTTCAGAGCCATCATCCTTTCAGCTACAGTGAACATTGGCAGACTTTCCGACCCCCACTGTGCCATGCAATCAAATAATTTGAATCTTCCCTCGGTTGTCTAATAATCGGTGAATGTAGTTGAGAAGGTCCACCCGGGTCTCTTCCAAACACTTTAGATGAGGTTGGCGTTCAGGAGAGTCATATTCAGCACCCGGGACAGCTTCTCCCGAGATCCTTCAGACGACTGAGGAACTGTTAATGAAGTCAAAGAGTAAGGGAGAGAGGATAAGAGAAGGAGATTCTGACATTGATCCCAGTCGCTCATCGACAGATATTTAAAGTGACACGTTTGTGAGTTGGGATAGAATAACTCGGGAAGATACTAGCTGTGTTCGATTGTGTAATTGGAAATCTTAAGAATCAAAGTCCAAGCTGTAACTAGGATCTTCGAGCTCAGGGTCAAAGAAACTGTTTGGGGATTAGGCTGTCTAGTCAGTGTGTACGACGGGAACGAGCTGGGCAGCGGAACGATCAAGCTGTGGTGATGGAGATAGTAATGTTTGAAGGCGGTTGGATCGGTCCTAGTCTATGGAAAGCTCGCTGGATGATGGTGGAATGCAGCCAAATGACGGGTACTTGGACGCTCGTCTGGTTGAAGGAGGTTCACGAGGCTGCTGTATGTCCTTGCGCCGGATTTTAACTGACCAGGAATTGAGAAGGTTTGAAGTTTGAACGTACTAGTAGTTGACTGAGATCATGCAGTGTCGAGCGACATCCCACGCACCCTTGGCAGGCTAACTTGAAGCCGCCCTCGCAATCGAGAAGACGTTACAGGTACCTGTCACTTACGTGCAGTTGGATCCTGGACTTGTTCAGTTTTGCGCTAGATGATATCATAACACACGAGTCCTGTATGATAGGCACACAGCCTGAGCCAGAAGTTCGTAAAGCCTCGAGGCTCTGGCTGTGTGGTTGATTGTGCGTGCACCGGAGACGGTGATAAAAACGGGAGAATGGGTCGTGGCCGGTACCAGTCCTTTGAATTCCTCGTACTCTTCGAAACACCGATTCTTTGGCGCTCGAATATAGGCGACCCCTTACTTAGAACTTGCACTGCATGACGCAGAACAAAAATAAAAGCACAATGATGCATTCGACGACCAACTAAAATAACATTACATATGCTCGGACAATCGAGGAGTGTTTGGGAGGAAGACTATGAGAAAACAATAGCATCGAGAAGAATAAGCGCAGATGAAATCACGACGTCACTGGTGGAAAAAAAAGAGAACATAAGTTAGGTGAAAGAAACAGACACCAGGGACTTACTGTAACTGGCGGGATCAATGTGATCAGGAAGCTCGGGCACAGCAACCTCGAACCGTGATTGGATAGCAGCCATGACTTGTTGGTCTGCCTCACTGGATTGGAACGTGATCGCTAGACCCTTTGTTCCGAAACGACCGGCACGACCAACACGGTGCAGGTAGCTGTCGGCATCTGGTGGGCAATCGTAATTGATCACGATATTGACCCGTTCGACATCAATGCCACGACCAAATATATCGGTTGCGACAAGGATGCGCTTTTCGAAGGCCTTGAACGCAGTGTACCGATTTATGCTACAGCAAGCACTTAGCACGGATTTCCCGTATTCGAGAGCCGCTGGTGATTACTCACCGTTCCTCCTGTGCTAAGCCTGAATGGATGCTGATACTGGGGAAGTTACAAGACACCAGGAGCTTGTCAAGCTCGACAGCTCTTGCGACCGATTTGACGAAGATAACCACCTGAAAATCATGAATCAACATGTTTTTCGGGCGAGACGATATCGTACTTGGTTGAACTCTAGGGTGTCTAGCAGTTCGTTCAACTTCCGGTTCTTCGCGTTCTCATCGAGTTTCACATAATGTTGCTGCAATCCGTGCAACGTCAACTTCGTCTCGTCGTCAACAAAGATTTCCAAAGGCTGCGACAAGTATTAGCGGAAAGTGCATAAGAAACGAATGCATCACATACATTTGCCATGAATTTCTTGCAAGTGACCCTAATTTCTTTTGCTAGCGTGGCGCTGAACATCATTACCTGCTTGTGGTGAGGTGTTGCACGGAAGATTTCTTGGACGTCTCGCCGCATGTCTGCGAATCAAAGAAAGAACAGCGGGGAGAGGCGGTTAGACTGTTGTCGAACATTCGGTGAGCGAGAAAAGAAGGGACTCAAAAATCGCCAGAAGACGATATGACAGTCAAGGAAGCCACCATAGGTGCCGTCGACATTGCCTTCGTCGCCGATATCCTGTCTTGACTACGTCTTGGGTGTAGAAGTTCATCCTCCAGATCCCAATGCCATGCTCATCAACCCAACGAAGATCCCATGACCCAGCATCTACAGCGCGTTTCAGAGCGCACAAGGCGCCTGCGCCCTCGGCGGAGCGAGGGGACGTTGACTGTGGGCGAGACAAGGAGTACCTCTTGCGGCGGTGGCAACCGATATATGGTGAATATGACAAAGGGAGGTACCAAGATACCGCAGACTCGTAGCCGAAATCGAATCGCAGGATGAGACTAACCAAGCTGTTCCAGCATTTTATCGCACTCATCCAGAGTGAAGTGCTTGACATTCTTTGCATCCAAAACTTTGTCTCTTGTAAGGGCATTGAGTCGTCCGGGAGTGGCCACGACGATGTGAGGGCAGCGCGTCTTGTCACGTAAGATCTCCGCATCCTTTTGAACGGGGGTGCCACCATAGAACGTGCCAACCCGCACGTCAGGCATATATTTGGCAAAGCGCGTGTACTCGTTCTTTATCTGGAAAGCGAGCTCGCGGGTGTGGCACAGGACAATGACGGAAACTTCTCCATTGACTGGCTCCAGTTGCTGCAGAGTCGCGAGCACGAAGACGGCTGTCTTACCATGCCCTGACTTTGCTTGGCAGAGGACGTCCATTCCCAGAACAGCCTGAGGAATGCATTCTTGTTGAACTGTTGAAACGAGGTTGCTTAGTTGAAAACATCATTTAAAACGTCACGAAAGCATACCTTCTGAGGGGTGCTCAAAACCCAAGTCACTGATGGCTCTCAGAAGTTCAGGTTTCAACAAGAAGTCCCTGCGAAAAAAGGAGACAAAATGTCAGATGGGCATGGTTATGGCAACATGGAGACGAAACGAACCTGAAGCCTGTCGAATGTATTCCGGAGAAGTTTTTCTTGTCTTTGTCGCCCTCGCCGTCGGCTGCTGACGAAGCTGCCCCGTTAGCAACAGCAGTTGGAGCTGCGCCATTGGGGATAACGTCGTGCTCATCCTCATAGTCGATAAGTTCCTCGTTGTCGTGGGAGCTCATTGTTGTTCAGAAAGAGAGTAGGTTGTCAGTGAGGTCGTCGATAGAAGAGGAGAAAAAGCAGGCAAGAGGAGGAGGTTGAGGTTAAAGAGCAACACAAAAATGTGGCGCTGTTCTAAACGCGGCGCGCTTACTAATTGGGAAGTCACAACAAGTCACAACCTTCAAACTCACGTGCGCACGGACCCACCTCTTGCCCAATGCCATCGTCCGTACGTGCTTTCATCACCGACGAGTGCATTAGTGCCACAGATCGTTGAGCAAGTGCTGGACATAATCTGCAGTCACGAACATTGTACCGCTGTCATTTTCTATGAAAACTAGAGTCAGCTGCCGACACCGCGTGCAAGACCGGATTACTGTAGAGAAACATGAATGTCTGTTGGGCAATTTCCGTCCATCGCAAGCTGTCTCCTTCAATATATGACAGCCCTCAAACCAATGAAACCGCCTATTAATTTTCCAGAGCTCAATAATCACAGGATATGGGTTGCAACTCCAGTGCGGTCTCCCGTCTCGGCATCCCCTCAACTCTCGGGGGTGTTCTTTATTTGTGTGTGTGTGTGTTTCATCAATTGATTCATTTTGATTGACAGAAAGAAATGTTAACTTCGTGTGTGTGCCTTCAAAAACTTCAGGATAAGTATACATCGTATATGTCTCGGTTTTAATCGGTGGAGCGTTGATACAGGTGCGCACGCGTTTATAAGGAGAGGCGGGTGTCATGGGTATGAAGGAACGACGCAAGATGCCCAACTATCCGTTTTGGTGAGCTCCACAGCAATTGACCAAACCCACCGAAGATATACTAACTGTAGCATATGGCTTGATCTCAAAGGCTCGGAGGTAAGATCAGCTATCGCTCATGTTACCAAGTACTGCTCACTATCACACCCAGGCGTCGCAGCGTCTAGTGAGTAACTGAACATCCCCATGACTAAAACACGCCTGACACCTTGCAGTGGCCGCATGCTTCACGCATCCCCTTGACCTCGCCAAAGTGTAAGTGCCGAAGGCTCAGCCTTTGTGATACTATACTCATATGCATTCAACAGGCGCATGCAGAGTGTTGGTCCCACTGCACCACGTCCATCTATGTTCAAAATCTTGCGCAATTCGATATCCGACTATGGGATTCGCAGTGTTTATACTGGTCTTTCCGCCTCGCTTATGCGCCAAATGACCTACTCGCTCGTACGTCTAGGCAGCTACGAGGAAATGAAACGCCGCATGTCCGACAATGGTCTTCAATCCCCATCCGCGGGGAAGCTTCTCCTGGCAGCTAGTGTAGCAGGCGGGTTGGGGGGAATCGCGGGAAACCCTGCAGGTCTGTCCATGACATGCTGCCATTTTGCCATTATGTAATCAATTGTGTTCAGATATTCTACTGGTCCGGATGACCAGTGACTCCGTTCGTCCGCCAGAGAAGCGCTACAATTACCGCAACGCTATCACTGGACTCATTTCCTTAGTGAAGGAGGATGGTGTGAAGGGTCTTGGACGTGGCCTCGGGACAAACGCGGTTTGTGCATTTGACATGACACCTAGCTCTCACTGATCCCCAGCACTGGAAAGACCCGAGCAGTCTTGATGAATGTAATTATTTTACTCTCTTTCGTCGGAGTAATGCTCATGCAACATACAATGCAGACATCACAGGTTGGATCGTGAGTATGGTGTTGTCACTATCTCTTTGCTGTCTCAGTTCGTTTGGTTCAACAGCTATGACTTTTTCAAAAGCACTCTCTTGCAAAACCCTGTACCCCTGGTAAACTATCAATTTCATGATAGTTTCTTCTTGCACGTAGTTGCAAGTCTTGCAGCCGGAACCTGTGGCACGAGTAAGTTACTCGCTAAAGCTACCAGAACGCCACTGATGGTCCTGTGATTCAAGCCGTATGCTCTCCTGCTGATGTCATAAGGACGAGGATCATGGGATCTGTACGTACTCTCAAATATCGAATACTCGCGATGGAGTTTGACAGTTGCTTCTAGTCCGGAAAGGCCAGCCCAATAGAGGTCCTGGTCCGTTCGTTGCGGGAGGAAGGTCCCGCGTTTATGTTCAAAGGTTGGACGCCCGCCTGGATGCGTCTTGGACCTAACACCGTCCTGATGTTCGTCTTCTTCGAGGTGAGTTGAGCAAACTTCTCCAACGGACGCACACCGACCTCTTCGTTCCCCACCAGCAACTGAAGCGTGGCTGGTCCTCCTTTGCCACCTCGTGATCTCCATTCATTTTCGCCACACATTGTGAGGCATGCAATAACTTATACCTTTAAGTTGTCGGATTGACGCTTGTACGTTCGCATAAATGCCATCGACGTAAGATGATATCCTAAGCATAGAATCTTGGATCCACATCACTTTCACTTTCTCTGTACACTGCATCTATATCAGTATCTACTGAACTGGATTTCTTATCTACTCATGTGCTCGTACTTACAATAGCTAGCCTGGAAGAATGGTAGAACCCTGGACCATATACTTAGGACATGCCAGTGTGAAAGAACTATGATTGTCTCGAGATCTGATGTGTGGTGCCGACACATCTGCAACCACGGGATCTAGTATTGGATTCTTTAGAATACCCATATGCCATGGATCTATTATAGCTCCTGGACAATCCTTGGACTCTGGAGTACTTACTTTCGACGGCACCAGTATCCGCGGAGGTTTGCACACTTTTGCCCACGTGACCTGACACTGTCGGGAAAGTCGCTGGACTTAGCAAACTAACTTTAAGTAGTCTACACTCATTCCACTAATTCCTCATTAACTGTTCGCTACCTGTGCTAGACAGCTGCTATGGAAGCATTTCAGCTTCTTTCTCGTGGAGGTGCACGCTTTGACAAACAGAGATTCAAGTCTGACGTCCAGATATTCAATGTAAGAAAATGCATCCATAAGCTGCTTCAATGTTCACGTCTTCTTGCAGAAGGCACCATCGAAAGACGTTAAAGGAAAAGGGGTGTTGATATCGCATGATGCACAGTTACCCCCAGAGCTGGACTTTTTCAAGTACGCCAAAGCCCCCGCCGGGAAGCGGAAGGCTGAGGAGAAAGAAAGCGACCCTCATACTGAAAGCAAGCACGGAAAGGTGGAACGCAAGCGTCGGAAAATAGAGGACGAATCATCGAAATCAGATAATAACTATAGCGGCGCAGAGGAAGAGGCGCCGACCATGCAGAAACATCGCGTGACTGCCAAAGGATCAGATGTACCCAATTCAATCGCGTCTTTCGAGGACCTGCGCGAACGATACCATGTTCCTCCACGTCTGTTATCAAACCTTTCTGAAAACAGTTACAAACACCCTACTGGGATTCAGGCTCACGGGATTCCGATTTTGCTCGAGGTGAGCCTGCCGGATGTTTTTTCTTATGGTCTGGAGGACGCTGACGATTCTTGCAGCACCGTGACCTTGCTGCCATCTCACCGACTGGTACAGGTAAAACTCTGGCATACCTGATGCCCATCATGTCTGCACTAGGTTCCCCGATATCCAGTAAGAAGAACGATGGAGATCATGGAGTCCGAGCTGTGATTCTTGCACCGACTCGAGAATTGGCACATCAGATTCATAACGAGTGCCTGAAACTCGCCGCCGGGCGTAAGTGGCGCGTGATCCTGTTTAGCAAGGCTACGGCTAGTACCCTGAGCGACAAGAATGTTAGAGACAAAGTAGGTATGGTATGTTCATACGCTGCGCCCTGTCTATCCAGACTGATTCTGTGTAGATATCATCATCAGCACACCCCTTCGGCTAGTGGCCTCCATCCAGGAAGGACACCTGGAATTGAATAAGTACGCAATGAGCTGCTTGTCCTGCTGTGCACGTGACTCACTCTGATCACCAGCGTGCAACATCTTGTACTGGATGAAGCTGATCGAATGCTTGATCCTGAATTCTTGTCTCAAGTGCAAGAAGTCATCGCGGCATGCACTCACCCGAACATACAAAAGGCGGTTTTTTCCGCTACTTTACCTGCTGGGGCTGAAAAGCTTGCGATGGGTATCCTCAGGAACCCTATACGCATCATCGTTGGTCTCAAGTACGAATCAGTTACCGAATTCCTGTGTGCAGCCGCTAAATTTCTACTTCAGAGACACTCCGCTTCCCTTGATCGCACAAACTCTGACATATGTGGCCGATGATGCCTCCAAGCTCCCAAGTTTGCTAACATATCTTTCTCAGCCATACAACCCGCCTCTCCTTGTCTTCACATCTACTCAGCCAAGGACAACGTCCCTTGCGGAGGAGTTGACAATGAACGGCATTTCAAACGTGGATTGTCTCCATGCCGGAATGACAAAAAAAGAGCGCGATGATGCGGTGAGCAGGATGCGCCGTGGCGAAAGCTGGGTCATGGTGACCACAGAGGTCATGGCTCGTGGCATGGACTTTAAAGGTATCCGGGAGGTGATCAATTACGATTTCCCAACCAGTGTCCAGAGTTATATTCATCGAATAGGTACATCCATGTCTTGTGATCAGCTTTTCTTTACACTTAATCTTTGTAGGCCGTACGGGCCGTGCTGGGCGGGAGGGGAAAGCCGTGACTTATTTCACAGATGAAGATGCGCCTTTCTTAAAAGCGTACGTGATACATTTTTGCCGATGCCTAGCTAACAACCCCTTACCTAGCATCGCCAACGTGCTGTCACAGTCCGGCTCTTCGGTCCCAGAATGGATTCTCAAACTTCCGAAACCTTCGAAAATGAAGCGAAAACAGATGGGCAAGGTGAAGCGAGCAGATGCCGTGAATGCTGCCCGCAAAATAGGCCGCAATGATGCGATTAAAAAGAGGTTAGTTCATTTAAAGCTCCGGGCACTGCTTCCAGCTCATGCCATTGTAAAGGGACATGATCGCAGGCTCGATGAGGCGAAAGGAGAAAGAGGTTCGTGAAGCCGATAGAAACAAGAGTGTTGGGGAAGGTGATATATCAAACAATTGAGCATTCAGACTTTTTTTCTCGAAAAGAACGTCGTTTTTACTGCCAGAAGACCTCAAGCGTTGGTCAACATGACGTGATGCGCTAGCAGCGCCGGCCTTGCGAAATTCTTTGAGCTACCGGAAGCTTGAAAATGTCAAGCATAAGGAACCACCGGTCAAGATAACAGCTCGTTGATCGAAACGTGTATGTACATAAATGATAATCGATGATGAGCTGACGATGAGCATATCTTTTAATGTGATAATGTGAGAGGTGAAGGGAGGCTAGGGTGATGATGTGAAGATGTGACAAGATATGATCCATGGATTTCCGAGCCCTGAAGATTGGCTTCCGATGCGCATTGTGTCATGGTAAAACGCCGCGCCGCTGAGGATGAAGTCTCGCCACGAGGCGGTCCCTGGGAATCTCCGCAGAGGTGAGTCCGCCAGTAGCTACACAAATCAACGTTCAAAGTGAGTAGCAAGTTAGTATCAAAGCCACTTCTCTCAGTGACCCTGGACCAGGATTATATCCAGTACGGCACGTTCGCTACACGTTGTACTAGGTTGTACTGGTAGGTTGTACTACTGTAGACTTTGATATCGCCTGTATTGAAGCATATTGAAGCTTATTCCTATCTCGATCCTGCTCCTTTCACAGAACAACGGTCGCAAGGCGGAAATCTAGACGACTCGACGAATATGGAAGAGCTCGAGGGCCGTGTGGCCTCAAGGCTGCCTCGAGGTGACGGGGCAAAGTGGTTGTACTAGCTCTCCCCCATACAAGGCTTTTTGGCTTGACGTTCTTAAGCGCTCCATTATGTGGGCAAAGTGGGCAGCTCAGCTCAGTTTATCTAGTGTGATCTTCTCCTTCACATCTCCTCCAGCTTAATCATTGACACTACATCTATCTTCAGCTAGCCTTGTTATCATGCCCAACGTTCGCAACGTCGTTCGTCGATCTCGTCGATTGTCACATCAATCACCCATTGCAGGTACGACGATCATTTCCTTGTTTGACCTTGTGGGTCCACACCCTTTCAAATCACTGATAATCTTCACCACAGCTGAAGATTATGTTTTTGAAGATCCGTACTTCACTCAATCGGGCTATTCAAGCGTTGGGACCGTTGGCATCCCTTCGGTTCGTGTCAGCCCCCCATCTCCTGCTGAATCCGCAGTCTCTGCCTCCCACATCTCGTCGTCACTATCCCCTGTCCTATCCCACTTGCTGTCGTTTCCCAATCGTTCATCACACTCTCGTAAAAAAGAAGAAGGCCATATACCCCGCCCTCCCAATGCCTTCATCGTGTTTCGCTCTTGCCTTTGGAGTAATGAGGATTTCAGAAGCCTGGAATCCGACCATCGCAATGTTTCGCGCATAGCCGGCGAGAGATGGCGTAACTTATCTGATGACGAGAAGGAACCTTTCGTTCAGATGGCAAAAGAGGCTAAAGCAATGCACGCGAAGATGTATCCCAACTACAAATACTCTCCTTCTCATCGCTCTGCCGTGGGACCGAAGCGAAAGGCGAGACGCAACAGCGAGGAGGAGAAGGCCAAGTGCGATATGATCGCTTCCTTGATGCAGAAAGGTGTCGAGGGCTCTGCATTGGCGGACGCAATGGCACACGTAAAATCTGAGGATGTCGACGGGTTTATACCGAGTCCTATCATTCCCCCACAAGCCCCCATAGTCATCCCCAGAGCTCTTCCTCTTGTCCAATTGCCTGAACATCACAGAAAGAAGGCTGCTGCCCGTCCTCGAGCCACCCGCCCCACCACTACGCAACATCACATCGCAGGCCCTAACCTCGCCACCTTGAGTCCTCGTCCGTTGCCAGTGTGCCCTGCTTCTCGATGCGACGCAGAGGCCGCACCTACTCCAGAGCAATCCAGCGGTACCCCCGAGCTGCTGTATCCAGCCGACATGATGGATGAGTTCGTTCCCACTGATGAAATCCCGCCTTTAAATCTCGATGCTGTTTTTGATATAAAGGTATGCCAACTTTATATATCGTCAACTTGATGTCGCTCATCATTGGACGGGAAGGTTGCAGAACAGGAACCCTCTAGCATCTTCTACTCAGGCATGAAGCCAGCTGCAGGGCTCGCCTACTTCGGGGCCGAGTTCGATGTCATGCCTTTCACTGACTCCTCCTTCATCGGTGCCAATCCGCAGCTGCCCCCTACTCCACCCCTGATCCATATCGAAAGTAACGAGTCTCCCATGCTGAGTGACTATGCGTCTCCCCTGTTGACGCCTCATCAATCTCCGATTGTCTTCACCAACCCTTGGACTACCTTCTTCACGCCTTGTTCACCAGACAACGAGCTCGACGAATTTTTTGTACAGCCCATGGCTGCCTCGCAATCTTCGCTTCCGTCCCCATACAGCCCTCTCAATGACTGGCATCACAGCCAGGTACATGCCCGAGGGCATTGATCCCATCGCTAAAGACGTGCAATCCGAAGTTAACCTCGATGACTGGATTCACTTCAATCAGTTCTAAAAGTCACAAACTCAAAACTCCCGCTCCATACTCATAGAGTTACACCATCATACCACTCATATGCTCACGACATCGACGATCTCTCGTACACTTCCTATCTCGCACTTCTACATACCCAGCACGCACAGATTTCCATCGCAACGCTTGTCACATATCATGTAAATTCCTCTGTATCTTTTAGAACCCGCTGGGTTGTTACAGCTAGTATATGCATCTCATTAGACCTCAAAAACTTGTGTATACCATACCATTCAATTGTTACATATTTGGATCGTTCATCGTTTAACTTTCTTGGAAGAAGCCGCTTTGTCTGCATTCTGCACTCTCTTATTTCCCATGGTTGCAGCCTTTAGCTCTTCCAGGTCGATACGTCCTGTACTCTTCTCTTCCTTCAACCAAGCCAGGCAATCATCTTGAGTACCATCGGGGCGTCCGAGCTGCCATTCAATCACCCTGTTAACCATTGCTTTCATCCATGGACCAGGTTTTTCGTCCATAGCGCGGGCGATCGCCTGACCCTGTGACGGTTCAGCCCAAAGCCACGTACAGTGAGATCAAAATTTCTCACATCTAGTATCGGCTTAGCATCCACTGCTTTGTCTAATCCAAGTTCTTCAACCCGCCTCGTCAATGCGTTGTAACACTGAATGCACTCCGCTGTTACTTCTCGATCAGACGCTGAGACAAGCTCGCACACGAGAGAGAACACAAGGGAGCTAGCCCAGTGGGAACCTGTGTTTATATTATGGACAGTTTCCTGTCGTAGCAAAAGCCCTGGACAACAGGCACCCATTGTCAATCGAATTTAGCTGCACAATTATCAAGCATACCTATAGCAACCCTTTCCGAAGGCAGCCTTAGCCTGTCCTGCTCCAGAGAAACACCCTTCAAGAGGTCAGCAGCAGAATACAGGGCAGGTATGCCATCTAGATAGTGATTTTGTCTTCCCAGCTTGAGGCCGTCCTGGATTGCACACTTGACGAGCATTTGCTCCTTTCCTTTCTGATCCGGGTACGTGATTCCATGATACGAATAGAGACTGGCTGCAAGAAACAGGCGTGCCTTGCACCCTGGCTCTTGCAGAACGTACGATCGGAGAGTAGGATGCAAAGGTATCGAATCCTCGCTGAGTGAAGTGGATGAAAGGAGGCCATACAAAATGGTAGCGGCGCGTAAAGAAAGGTCCTGTGCTTTCGGAGAAGACGATGCGATGCTGATGGTTTGTGGTGGGACGTGGTATATACTCCAGTAGAGTTTGAGATCATTAATAATACGTATCGAGCGGAGAGGATCCGGCCCTGCACGAGGAACCCATCAGATATTTCTTTCTCGTAGGACGGCTGACACGGACCTTTCATCATTTTGTCTATTTCCTCCCCAACTCGTTCTCGGCTGATTTTTTGTGCGAGGTTGTCTTGAATTATCTCAAGCTGGGCAGCTTGCTGCAGATCAGGATCTATTTCGAAACCGAAGCGGCTTGCAAAGCGAACACATCGTATCACGCGCAGAGGATCATCCAGGAAGGTTTCACGTGGCGGCAACGGCGTACGAATAATACCGTTTTGTAGATCATCGAGGCCCTGTACGGAAAGCGTCAGTATCAAAAATGTGAGTGATATCTGTAGCATAACCTCACCTTTTCAGTGAAATCCTCAACTGAACGAGTATGAATGTTGTAGAAAAGCGAGTTAATGGTGAGGTCCCTACGCAGAGCATCCTCTAGCGGTGTACCAAATTTCTGTATGTGATCTAGTCAAGTTCGGCGCGTTCTTCAAAGAGACCTTAAACACACAACTTCAGTCGGTATGCGACTGTCTTCTGCATACTCTTCGCTTCTTAGATTCACGAAATCGAGGTCTATGCCAAGGAGAGTGGTCCGTGCAGTTTCCAAGTGTTTGGACTGATCAGGGTTGCTCTCAATTTTCGCGATTTTGTGCACATCAAGATCTTTCTGCTCAGACAGAAATGCTACGAAACCTTCAGCGAAGGTCACACCCATCATATCGGCGAGACAGATGTCAATATCATTGCTGTCCATGCCTAGTAACTGTAACACGCGAATGAAACAACATGAGAGCTTGCCCAAACCATGACAGAGGTCCGGATTGACCTTGTCCCTGACCCATCCTCCGTTTATCCTGCACGCAGTCGTGATGTTCTTGTTCTCCTGAAGATGGCGCGTAAATTCGTCGAGTAAAGTACACAAACGGTCCTCGGCGTCGGTCAGTTGGATTTCTCTCCTGACTGCAGGTGCAATGCGAGTCGCCATGTTTCTGCAGTGAATACGTCCTAAGAAATGTTGCGAACGTCGATATCCAGTGAAAGCAGCGAATTCTAGGACATTACAGGTGACTCGATGAAACATGAGAATGCCGATTGACTTCTTTGGGACGAGTATGGTAGTTGAAGCGGAGATCAAACGCCTTCCGGATGGGGCAGCGCTGGCACCCGGTGCCGGCGCCCCACCGACCCAATCCGCGTTCATTTCGAGCCTGTGCAGTACGACGACCTGCTCCTCTTCCTATAAATCCCCTTCTCGCATATAAATTACTCGTTGATATTCAGAAATGGGTCGTGTATTGCTCAAGGTCCGTTTACTACCATTTTACAATTTTGTCTTGTTACTGACTCGTCAAGTTAGGTTATTATCTTAGGCGACAGTGGGTGCGTACTGCAAAGTGCTTAGCCTTGGCCCATAAACTTGAAACTCATAATTCTGCTCTTACTTGCATAGTGTCGGGAAGACGTCGCTCATGAACCAATATGTGAACAAACGGTTCAGCAACCAGTATAAGGCCACCATTGGAGCCGACTTGTAAGTGCCCTTTCGCGCCAGTGGCTCCATTCACGGTTCTTACCCGCTCTCAGCCTTACAAAGGAAGTCATGGTGGATGACCGTCTGGTCACAATGCAGGTATGGTGCTATGGTAGGATAGCTTGCGTCATCCCGACTGACAGGGATGCTTAGCTCTGGGACACTGCCGGACAGGAGCGCTTCCAATCTCTAGGTGTGGCTTACTACCGCGGTGCAGATTGCTGCGTGCTTGTGTATGACGTGAACAGCGCCAAGTCGTTTGAGACTCTCGATAGCTGGCGTGATGAATTCCTCATTCAGGCAAGCCCACATGACCCGGAGAATTTCCCCTTTGTCGTGTTGGGGAATAAGATCGATGTGGAAGAGAACAAACGACAGGTCTGTCGAAACAAACGTCAGAACATGTGTTCTTTGCTGACCTGTTTTACAGGTAACACAGAAGCGGGCTATGACGTGGTGTCAGTCAAAGGGCAATATCCCTTACTTCGAAACTTCTGCCAAGGAAGCTATCAATGTCGAGCAGGCGTTCCAGACTGTCTCCAAGAACGCACTGCAACAAGAAGCAGAAGAACAGCTGTATGTTTATTTAATCATTTGCTCTATGTCTGGTAATCTTGCTCACGATAAGTGATAGGTATGTTGATTACCCGGACCCAATCCAGATTGACCGGGAGAGCACACAAAACTATGGGTGCAACTGTTGATGGATAATCTATGGACTGGTATTTCTTCTGTTGGTCGTGCTCTTTGCGGCATCTTGCCGTTTGTTACCCCTTGCAATTAGGCCGAGTAATATTTTACATTGTTTTCTATCGCGTACGTCATGAACGCTGTTCAACCCATCTATTCACGACGCAAGCTACGGCGGATCGCGATAGACATAAGAAGTGACAACCGGCTGAAGTGAGATAACACATAAGGCATTGGAGGTTGGTACAAGTACAAGACATTCCTTCCGCAATTCCTTCCATGTTTCCAATAACTCACAGCCTGTACTCCGATTTCTGGTACTTGACCTTGGCTGAGGCGGCGTTGTCAACAAACCAGTACACCTGGCCTGGGTGCGATGGTCTGACGCGGGAAGCAGGCAAGCCCGCTTCTGGGTTATCAATTATGGTGCTGAGGACATCAGCCTTGCCCTCGCCCGCTGCAACGAACGCGACGCGTAGAGCATGGTTAATAACCGGGAATGTCAAAGTGATGCGTCTCGGTGGAGGCTTTGGCGAGTCCTCGATGTACGCGACCCACCTGTCCTCTTCCGTCAGTAAAGGATGATCTGGAAAGAGGGAGCAGGTGTGTCCGTCTGGACCGATGCCGAGTAGGATAAGGTCGAAGACGGGGAAGCGAGCGGCATCTTTTTGAGCAAACTCGCTGATAAGCGCTTTCTCGTACGCGTCTGCGAGTTCTTCGAGGTCGTCCAAGAGGGAGACATCGATGGGGTGGATGTTTTGTTTTGGTATAGGGACTTTGCTGAATAGCTCCTTCCGGCAAAGATTGTAGTTGGAGTCTTCGTGATCCAGTGGAACGCAACGCTCATCGGCGAAAAAGACCTGCCTATCGGATGCATGAGATGGATGTTTATTACGATCTCTGAATCGATCCGCACCATTTGTCCCATTTTACCGCGGGGTTATCAATGAGCTTATTCAGTTGCTTTGGCAGGGAACCGCCTGAGAGAGCAACAGTGAACCTGCCCTTCTTATCGATGGCTTCTTTCTGTGCTTTAACGATGAAGACGGCGAGCTTCTCGCTCAACTCATTCGGGGAGTTAAACGAGTAGAGTACGGGAGGGCTTGGGGGTGGGTGAATGGAAGACATGATTAGGGGGACAAACGCTGGGAATACGCGCTTGGATTTCTTGTTGACGATATATAGCGTACCGTGTGACGTCAATAAATACAGACAAATACGCGGCATTTCTTCACGGTTCCGCGAGGAAACTCGGGAAAATCTTAGAAACTCCGGAATAATCTTGACATCGCTATGGAGCCATCGCCGACGTAGTTCGACTTATCTCTGGTGACCAGTCCTTCCCGTCATCTAACCTCTCTGGTACATCCATATCAGCATGTCCGACACTCCCTTCTACTCCCATCTCTGGGAAAATGGACAATAATAAAGCGTCCATGATAAATACTGCCAGATGCATATTACACGCAGCGTCACCGAGGGGATCGATAATTTCCTCAAGAGTGCGTTCAGGCGATGGTCCAAGGAGGACGGGGGCCACAAACGCAGGCACCTGTTCGCGCAATCGCCGAAGTAGCTGCTGGTGAATAATAATTTGTTCTTCTGGGGTGGGATCGATTGCAGGTGGGCCTGGGTATCCATCTGGGAACAATGTACGCTTGGACAGTCGTAGTACAAATAATATAGAGGATGCGCACAAAATTCGAGTATAGAGTATGTGGGTCAAGAGTCTAGAAGAACAAAAATTAGAGAGCGCGTCACTGCAAATAGTAACTTGCCTTACCGGTCGACGAACGGTGTCATGGCCGCATAGATCATGCACAACGTATGCATTACTGCGCTTGTGGCAAAGCGTTGGTGCATTGTAAACAGTTCCGATATCATTGCGAGAGGCTCTCGAGCATAATGACTGAATAAACTCTGAGGGTTGCGTGGAGGAATCTCTGCGCGCAGGGATGGGGTAGAGGATGCCGCTGAGGCATATGATGAAGAAGGTGGTGAGACTGATCTTGCACTCCTCACGGGTGATGCAGGAGCCTGACGAGCTATCCTCCATGGTTCACTTGCTCGCCGATGAGTAACTGTTGGGCGCGTGGAATGGTTAACGAGTTTGATGGTACTAAGCGTCTGTTTATATGTTTGAACAAGAGCTAGGCCTATCCCAGAGATGGACTGCACGGCAGACAGGAAGAATACAAGGAGGGAATGAAAAGAGAAATGAGCGTGATGAGTATGAGACGGCGGTGATACGTCTGGAGGCTACAATGTCATTCGTTCAGAGTTTGATACGCTATGACATAAAATCACAAACCTTGTCAGACTCTGCATCAAGGGATGGACCGAGCAAGTCCAGAATTGTTCTCTGAATAAACCAAGGCTGGGTGACTCGCGGGATAACATCCTTTACTACTACCTTGAGGATGATTTCACGCACGATATATCGCTCAGCCTCTGGAGCATAATCCTGAGGGGGGAGGCATAATTTAAGTACGTGGTCGAATGCCTGGCGAAAGTATTCCTCGTCAATTTTACCCTCGGGAGAAACTGCTACGTGAGGCTGCAGCTGGTGAAAGAGGTGTGGAAGGGGTACAGCGCCACCCATTGCATACGAGGTAGATACTTTGGATGCGGCGTGGCGGTAGTCGCGATAGTGTTGGGTTATTAGAGCAGGGACAACCGAAAAGATGAATAGGGAGAAGTCAGTGGATAGTAGACGTGTTTCGAGGGTCCTGAGGATGGTCGTAAGGATAATCGTGATTTCAGGAAGCAATTCCCTGTCATAACGAGTAATCTTGGTCCACCACGTATTGACGAAGGCGCGCAAAGCAAGGGCAAGAAAATCATAGGCCTCAGCGTTAAGTTCGGGAGAGCATGTTGGTGAAGCAAACAACGGCGGCAAGTCTGAGCCTGGTGGTAAGTGTGGAAAGAGGAGACGCTTTGCGAGTGTCGCTTGCGGCTGTTGCTGTTGCTGATTCGACTTCGTCGCGTTGGACGTCACAGAAGGCGTTGAGCGAGGACGGACGTTGCTCGCCATCGACGCGATATAAGTACAACCGAAGTTCTGGCGGGTCATCCATCATAATTACGTAACTAGCGTTAAATCAATGAATTTCACTTGGGAGGGGTAGCTGGATGCACGTTCCCAAGTATTTCTTTCACACTCTCCAACTCTGACCAGGTAGACGGTTCAGTTCACTCGTTGCTGTCCGTCCGACCTACCATAATATTGGTTGGTGCGTCATAAAACTTTCTTCCACGGTTCCGTAGGCTAACACATGTTCGGTCACCAGCGCCATCTACCCATCTAGAATCTGCCGTCACTCGTTAACAATCCGACGCTCTTTACCTCCTTTCAATATGGACCTCAATCCTAACTTTCACTATAATTCAAGACGCAAAGTCGCCATCCAAATTTTTAGCGGGACCGGTACCAACCACACAACCACCATCATCATCGTGGTTCTATGTGCTGTTGTAGGCATGTTGATCTTGTACGGTCTTTTTCGGTTCCTACGCCACCGATTCGCTCGACGTTCCACCCCCCTACCTCCCGTGCAGCCTATAGCTCACTACCGTAAGCAGCGGCTGACAGAATTTACCGAACGACCCGATATGTCGACAACATACTCCCAATCTTCACGCCTTTCCCCGTCATTTGAATTATCGCCCGCCGCAAGTGATTCTTCCCTTCTTCCTGCAAAGTACGACAATACTTTTCCTTCGCGACAGTCAAGTCTGTATCTGGCTGAGAAAGGTGATGGCCAAGGTGTGCCGCCGCCCCCAGGCAAAGACGAAGAAGTTCTACAAACGCCAAACCCTGCATTTAATTATGCCAGGCGTCTTAGTAGCAGCTCTCTGGGCTCTACTCCATCTACTCCTCCTTCAGCTTCTGTTGCCCACCGTTCGCCATCCCAGGCTACACTTCCCCGTTCATATTCTCGCCGTACTGGTCCTCCATCTGCAGTTTCCAGCGCCTCGATCCGAAGCACGAAGAGTTCTGGCAGAAGCACTATCATAGGTGTTCCACATGGACCACATAGTCAGGTCAAAGTCGTACTACCGGCTCCTCTCGCTCCTTCTCTGCATCCATATTTGTCTGGACCAGAAGCAGGTCGATTGGGCGTGGATACCCAGACGTCATCGCGCACGACCATGGTCGATATGTGGGCTTCCCCGCTGCACAGGTCGGTGAGCTCTGATTATATCCGTGAGTTACGAGCGTTCCTGTTTTCCGTGAATTTCCGAGCTCATTGCTGTGACAAGGACCAAATCCGCCCGCACTTTCTGCTGTGCACCAGCGCGGAGCTTCACCGTCCAATGCTCGACAGAGGACTTCCTCCTACACACCGTCATCGTCGTATCATTCCTCTGCGATTGGTTCCCCTGCTATTCCTCCAATGCCTACCCAGAACAGTACGGAAGAGCAACTTAATGGCGCGCCTTATGCTGTGCAACATCAGCAAGACGATTCCACGAGAGACCGACGTCGCAGTCTCTCACGATCCTCACCACCACTTTCCGAAGGGTCCACCCAGTCTCTAGCACATGCCATTTAGCACGAACAGGGAGCGCAGGAATGCCCTCGTGAACAATCCATCGCATCTCGTCAAAATAATAGTTGATGGACACATAGTATAAGTATTTACATATTGTGATGACCCGTGATGAGTTGGTAGAGCTGACAGTGACAGCGTCATCATTCTTTATATTATGTGTACGTATTTTTCGCACGTCATCGAGTCCTCGCACCGCCAGACTCCTTGTCCGTGTACTTACAAGTCGCCACAGGAACTTATCAGGAACATTTGAACCATCTCCAGATTGCATGCTGACAATTCCGTGTTTGATTATTGGCCGAATAACGCACTAGAACCCTTCCTCTCCTGCATGTTCAACGTGCGCGATTTGTAATAGACGATTCACGATCTCTCAAGACGTTGAGCGCAGCGAGCAGCCACAAGTAGCTTTTGGTGTCTTCCGCTCTTGCTGCACGAAACATATTCGTAATCTATTCGGCTCGCGCCACCGCCAAAAGTTCTACTTGACGATACAGCAAAAACCAACTCGTTGGGCCAGCCGTATTAATTCCGCTACTGGACTGAGAGTGCATGCACTATTTTCACGTTTTACCAAATATCAATATCAACTAAATGGCGGGCTCTGCCCTGGGGTACAACAGGGTAGCAGTGGCAGTGCGTCCGAATGCTATGTCAATCCCAGTCTCGAACCAGACGTTCTAGGACCTCCCTCTAGTTGTTCTGGGAAGCGCCAGCGGTGATGTTTTCAACTCCGCTTCCCAGAACGTCTGGCTCTAGACTACGTCAGTCCATTCGAATTCACGCCTTTTCGTTTCACGATGCAGCCTTTTCACCTATGGAAGTGCGTCGAAAATGACATTCATCTTCAATCGGTTGTGAATACGAGAACTCCGATCACTTTTGTTGTTGACGAGCAAACCACTTCCCTGCTCCGAGATAGGCACATACCGCAATTCAGGCTCGGATGTGCGCCGCTGCCATTCGCCTCGCACTCATTAAACGTTATCTTCCTTGGCATACACAGGAACCAATCACAACAGATAGCATTGACAAGGAGGGCAACCTCAGGACGCCCATTTGCACACATATAAAACACGCCCAGATGCTTTGACCTGAGCAGCCTTTCCTTTCGACAGACAATCTGGTAAGAGGTTTTCTACAAAATATTGGCACTATTAAAATCGTACTCGTCATATCTACCTTGCGTAGCTGTTAAAGCATGCGCTTGCACACAGGCTCTCGGGCATGTAAGTGCAATGAGTGGACCATGGCTTTCTGGTTTCTTACCCATTTCTTCTCCCTCCTAGTAGGTCTCTTACTATTGGTGCAGTCTGTCGAAAAGGTCGCTGGACACAACTGGACTCAGTGTCTGGTTGACATTGCAGCGAATGCAAATGCTACCCATGATTTAATTGGTCTCCTCGACGGCAATGGAGATCCCGTGTCGAATACATTCGATGCGACAGCGATAAGCTACTCGCTGTGTACCTCCTTCTGTGGCAGCAAACGGGGTATTTATTTGGATATATTGTCGCAAGATTTCAGTTCGTGGCTATTGCCATACCTTGCACTGATCTCACAGCTCCCCTTTGGGGCACAGTACAGGCTTGATAATCTCATGTCTGCTGTGTTAACCGTTGGGTCACCGGCACTTGCTGGTTACTCTCTATTCATTACCCTCCTCAATTCGCGCTGGATCAACCGCCGATTTAGTCAATCAGTGCATTATCCTAATTCACGTTTCGCAGTCTCTATTATAAGCAGCCTTCAGCAAGTCCCGCTAAGACTGCATTCCGATCGCACACGCTTCCCCTCTCTTGTCGTCCTTCCGGAAAACGACACCTGGTGGAAATACTTCTCTGAATTGGTGGACTACACTCATACATGGTCAATCGCGTCTGCAACCTCCATCGCCTGGGTCGTCATCGCCTATATCCTGTCTATAGTCAACACCCCGTCAGATGCTTATGCAAACTCTCAAGCCGGTAGCGAAGCCACTAGTTCAATGTGGCTGTGGTTGATTCCAATAGTCATTGGATGGCTGCAACTCTCCCCGAAATGCGATTTCCATCGCTTACAAGCAGCTTATGATCGCGCCGACCAACACGCGCGCACAGGATGGGCAGATGCTCATGCAGGAACGCCACCTGCGTCCACCCAAAGAGCTTTAACAATAACTGCTAAGGAGGATGATGTGATGTCTCCGGACGAACTCCTCACCCCTCCGGTGTTTAATTATTCACGTTCGCTGCGATGGGCATCTACAGCAGAGACTATGTTCCTGGCGTTTAAAGTGGCATCAGAGAAGGCTGAAAGCCATATTCCCGTCCATTCTGAGAGTGAATGGGTCGAGTCGCACAATATCAAAACTATCCACCCCAGCAATCGACGTGGGTCCCCTCAGGAAATCACCGCGTACTGCGCACCACCCGACGGTGCATGGCGCAGCCATTGGGCGCCTGGCGTGTTCACACGAATGGCTCTCGCGTCATGTGCTTCGCTTACATTACAATGGGGAACAGTCGGAGCAGCATTTATGGTAGAGTGGTTCATTCCTACGACAGTGCGTTTTTTTTTGGTATACGTGATATGTCAGCTAACTTCGGGCAGGGCATTGGGTGTGATTCTCTGGGTTACCTCCTTTATGGAGTTGTATCGACTTTCATTTGGATAATGCTCCTGATGTCCAGTATTCTCGCCCATTACTCCGCAGCTTATTATTGTCGACCGCCACTGTCTGCACGTGTTGCTCTGGTGCTCTCGCACTGGCTACGGAGAATGGGCAAACTGTTGGCCGTTGCAAACTCCATCTGGGTGGTCTTGACGTGTATTCTCCAGTATTCTGGCTTCTACGATACATGCTTCTGCAATTCCAGTATGATTAGTAGGGGAAAGGCTACTGCATATGTTACGATCATCGAAACCACAGCTCAGGCTGCACTGGCCAAGGCTGCCTGGATCGGCGGCCTTGTCCTGACATGTTCCTCAGCGTCGGTTTTCGTCGGTCTTGTGAGTCTTTTATTGGATACTCTTCCATAACTGTTGTTGTAAAAATATTTACAAGTAATTATACGACTGTAACCCCTCCACCCGTGCCAACCCCCAGCGGGCATACCAACGCTTGTCCATTGTGACTGCCCTTGCGAACCCTTTGCGGATATTACAAATCTTCCAGGTCGTTGAACGAGTCAAGTGAATATGTTATGTACTGTCTTCTCACTTCAAAGAAGCACTGGAAATAAGTACTCGACCCACTAGGTGGCGTATACAGAACATATCACCGCATAGAACGGTGCCAATGGTCCAGAGAAATATCAAATATCACGGAATTCAAACTGGAATGATGCAAGTGAGACATCCGACTCTATTCAAGACACACGGTATAAAGTCCTAATCCTTTCCTACCCCTATATTTTGTCATCATATCCCTCAACTTCTTCTCCATCCTACGCACTCATCCAATCTCGTAGCTGGCTACTATGGTCGGACAATACACCTACCAATTCCCAGTCTGTTTCTCTTCAAATCGCAGCATCGATGCTTCAGTGGGACAGGGTTCCATCGATGTTCAGGGAGCACCGTTTTTGCGATGTACTGCGAATTACTGGGTGAGACATTCTCCAGAGAACTTTCGCTGGCTCCTCACCTCTCATCGTTAGGTCGAACTAGAGGCTAAATTCCTTTCATCTCATGCAGGGGAGACGTCAGGGACGCTGTCATCCCCAACCTCCTATCATTCAATTCCGAGACCAAAGCGTCCCTTGAGGCCACGCTCACAAAATGCGCGATTTTGGACACTCGAGGACAGAATGAAGCGCATCCAGTCCCGCACTGCTTCCTGGCGTAAGTCTGCTTTGCCGAACCTTTCTCGGCGATCGACAATACCAGACCTCGAAGTTCTTCATGTGCACTATGCTCGCCAGCACGTCTACGGCGAAGCATACGACGGATACGAATGTGGAGAAACCAGTCCAAAGCGCAAGCGAGCTTTTATTGGCATCTGCGACGTGAACAAAATGTTGCCGTTCGTAAGGCGTCGACTCTCATACGAATGCAACTACAATGAGCCGCCGCAATGGACATCAGGCGTCGAGGGCTTGGTGGATTCCAAGGTGGATATCACAGCGGACCACAAGATGGCAGATGTCAAGGATGAATCTTGCATTCAGTCCAATGTGACTCTAGAATCCTCGATCGGTGTCAATAGCACCCACACACAGCGCATCGTTGATATGATTCAAGATCTTCCATCCGCCAGTCGTCCGCGTCGCCTCCCATGTCGAGATATCTGCGAGGCCGGGCCAACTCACCACAACAAACCTGCATTTATGGACGAGGCCAACGAATCCACTGTGAACCTAATGCGGGATATGTTTCGTGATGGAGAACAGGATGACCAAGACAGCATTTTTGAAATCCTACAGGGCATTAGATATCTGCGTATCCTGTGAGCGAGCGATGATTTTGTGTACCCTAGTGTCTTTATGAAAATGATAACAATTTCGACACTTATCATGGATTGTGCAGTCTATTTGATGAAGTCTTGAGGGAGTGCACAGTCTTGAAGGCTGGAGTTGGGCTTGAGTCATTCTGCACACCTCGCTACCGCCGCCGGGAATGAGAAATACGACGCTGGCATCCCTAGTGTACGTACCACCAAAACGAATGCTACTAATAAATCGATGATTCGAAGGGGTGAAGACTCACCCGAGTCATTCTAAATTCAAATCATCCACGTACCTCCCGCCACTCCGCTAAAACACGACATTATGAAAGTTCTGGAAGTAAAAATAAGGCAAATCGACTCACTCTGGGACTATGTAGTACTACTACCGTGATGCAGTACTGCCGTTTGAATTCTGATGTTGACATGATTGCCGCTGCCCTTCGAGAAAACCACGTGGCTTGCCTCCCCGTGCCAGCCCTCGTGACTCGGTGAGTACAACGGATCATATAAAAGCGTCGTTAGATATAAGTATCTTAACATACCCTTTCGCTGCATTCTTCATACCCACGGGCTTAGACATGTCGTTCGCTCGGTTACGTTCAACGCCATCCCGTTTTACAAGGCTCACTGCAACTCGCTCATCATGGCGGCCTACTGCCATTGGGAGTCGGTACATGTCCCAGGATGTCGGTCAGGACTCTGCGACGGGGAAAGCTGTTGCTTCGCTCGGTATCGAGGTATGTGCAATCATATTGCTTTTTTTCTCATTTTAACCACCCACGAAGCCCTCCCGACTCACTATCACCAAAACAACCAGCCCAAAGGAACTTCCTCCCTCTAAAAGTCTTCTCTTCGGACGGACATTCGTGAGTCATTTTCTCATGTTCCTTATGTGTTGCGTCTCATCGCGATCCCAGTCAGATCACATGCTGAGAATCTCCTGGACTGAAGCTAATGGCTGGGAAGCACCCAACATTGTGCCTTGTGAGCTTCTCCGCTTTCGCTATCACTTTCACCGATATTTCCTCTCATATTCCAGTCAGCACCATCAATCTGTCTCCTAGCGCTACCGTGCTTCATTATGCCCAATCGTTATTTGAGGGCATGAAAGCCTATAGACACGATGATGGTACTGTGACGTTGTTCCGACCTGACATGAACATGAAACGTATGAACACCAGCGCACAGCGGGTAGCGCTTCCAGTACGCTCTATTCTTCTCTTCTGAACGATGTTCATACCTTTTCCCCACAGGCATTCGACGGAAACGCGCTTCTTGAATGCATAAAGGAGTTGATCTCCCTTGACCGTCACTGGATACCTAAGGAGTCCGGACACAGTCTTTACATCCGACCTACATTAAGTGGGTATTTTACCCTCCCTGCAGACGCGAATACTGAGGACAATGACGCTGCAGTCGGCACGAATGGCACTTTAGGTGTTGCGCCACCCAGCGAGGCACTACTTTTCGTGATCACCAGCCCTGTAGGACCGTACTACCCTCGTGGGTTCAAGCCTGTGCCATTACATGGAACGACAGAGTACATTCGCGCGGCGCCCGGAGGTATTTACTACTATTCGCTCCCCTATCTAGTATCATAATCGCTATGGCTAAAGGTACCGGTGCATATAAGCTTGCCGCGAACTACGCTCCAGGTGTTGTCGCGCAAAAAAGTGCGGCGAAACAGGGCTACGCACAAAACTTGTGGTTGCATGGTCCCGAGCACTGGCTTACAGAAGTGGGCACCATGAACTTGTTCGCCGTTATCAAGGACAAGGACGGTAGTAAGCATTCATCTCAGCAGTGTCCCAATCGCATGTTAAATTCATTGCCTTCGCAGTAAGCGAACTCATCACGCCCCCTCTCGATGGAATGATTCTCCCAGGTGTTACCCGCGACTCTGTGCTAGCCCTTGCACGTAACCACGTCTCGGGCGTCAAGCGCCTCCAGGGTCTTCCTGATATCATCAAGGTGTCGGAGCGCCCCATTAATATGGGCGAAATCATTCAATCCTCGAAGGAGGGTAGGCTTGTCGAGCTATTCGGTACCGGCACGGCTGCTGTTGTCACCCCTGTCGACAGAATTGGGTACAATGGAGGTGATGTCATGATTCCTACCGGTGAGGACGGTATGGGTCCCATCTCGAAACCTCTTTGGACAGAGCTAGTGGGTATCCAGACGGGCGCTATCAAGAGCGACTGGAACTACGTCGTGGCGCAGTAGTGCAACTTGATCTACAAACAGGGTATCTATCTACTAGAATATATTTCCTTGGTTTCGTGGCGATCGTAATATGGCAGAATCAGTTGGTTGTACTTTGAAATAAGTTTCATAACTGGTGTCCTAGCCTCTGACTTTTTGTTTCTTTTCTGTGATTTGCATGTCTTATCAGAGACGGACCGCTATAAAGGTCTATCCGGGGTTCGATACCCACGATAATTCCAGGGCACCGGCGAGACTGGCAAGCCTTCTATCATTAACAGATCAGTGCGCTGTTGTTGGCGTCATCCTGGGCTCTATGCACGAGCACGACAGGCGGCCTCTGAGGGGAAGCTCTCGCAGAGATGATATACGAAGTACACTCGTTTGTACAGATCAAGGCTAAAGCGTAACTCGCAGTCACAGATGTTCAAGTTGCCTGGGCTTTGATTTCTACCAACGTGCATATTTTTAACCTTAACTCCTCTTTTAAATGTGGAGTGAAACGCTGCCAACAAGGTTGAGATCATTGCGACGCATGCTCATTCGTCTGACAACACGAGGCCATCGTGCTGGAGCACGTTGTAACGGAGAAAGCAATGGTACGTATATAATTGCTCAAACATACACGTCATGTACTGGTTGGACGTGGCTTGTTACGTGTCTTGATGAAGATTGTGCGAAATCAAGCTAGCGAGTTCAGCTGTTAGCGACCAGTAGCGATGTTCGGAAATGCTAGTGTCGTTCAGTTGTTGACTTAGGAGCACATAGAAGGAACGACTGTCATGGTCTTACTCAGGAGCTACCATCGATTATGTGACATTGACTAAGCAGAACTTCTAAATTCTATAGGCTTAGTCATAGGGCAAACTCATCATCCTGGCAGTCCTGGCAAAGCATCCACCTGAGCATTTACTTGCATCGGTCTGGTCGTCCATCCTACTTCTTCCGTCGTTAATTTTTTCTGCTTCCTCGATAACCCAAGACACTCAGGCTGGCTGTCTGACTCTTCTATACACCCTTTTTCTCTGGTAAAAATGCTTTACGACCCAACCTCTGCACAACACCTAAAGCCCTGGTTGGTTCGAACTCTGGAACCAATGTGAGTACCGTCGGATATTCTGTCTTTGTCACCTTTGACAATGATTGGCATATGTAGATGTGACGCGGAGCCTGGGGCACTTGCTGAATACATTCTCGCTTTACTGAAGCACAATGTCCCGGAAAACGAGATGAGGAAAGAGCTCAGCTCCCAACTGGAAGAGTTTTTAGAGAAAGGTGCGTGTTGTCTGTGCAATCTGTGTCTCGGTCTTAATTTGGTATCAGAGGGACCCTCATTTATAGATACATTATTCACTGTTCTCAGAACCAAGTCGTATCTCCCTTACACGGCCAGCGACCCAACAAGTTCTTTCTCATTGCCCTCACATCCACAGTCCGCAGATACTGGAATTCCTATACCTCTGGATGCTCTTTTATCCAATCATTCGCCGACGGACAGAGGACAGAAACGATCACTCGAACATGATGAACGTGACGGGCGCCCACCCACTAAAGGTGCTCGGTTAAGTGTGGAAGGCCAATTTTCACGGTATTCCAATGGTCGTGACTCTCGCTCCACCGGCGCATGGAGTGGTGGTCAAAATAAGGCTGGGGGCCAAGGATTGATGATGAATGGTATAATGGGTGTCGGGATGAATGGCAGTAATCAAAATGTGAACACTCGACGACAGCAAAATTATCAACCCCCAGACCAAAGAAAGGGAATTTGTCGTGATTATCATAGTGCGCTTGCTCTCTCATAACGATCTAAGGGCGCTGCTCACCTGTCGCTACAGATAATGGATATTGTGCTCGTGGTGCACTATGCAAGTATAGTCACGGTGACGATGCTTTCGTCCCATCGCAAATGTTTCCTATGAATGGTGCTGTGCCATTCTTACCAATGTTTGGTGGAATACCATTTGGCATGGCGCAAGGTGCCCCCTATGACCCACACGAGGCACGCATGGATATGCGCCCGAATGGCGGCGGCATTGGCATGGGTCGTGGGACCCAACGTGCACCTCTACTCCCCAGAGTTCCGCAAGAGGACGGCGGTCAAATTACTCATGCGGCGGACAGGTCTGGTGAACTTCCGGTCATACAGGACCTAACTCCTCAGATGGCTCCAGAGTCCGCATCGTCGATCGCACCCCCAGCAGACCGCGTCCCACAGAGTTCCACACCTATACAGCAGCAACCAGTTCAACCCATGGACGTGGAGATGGGTGTTCCAAATGTGCCTGGGCCCTCGACGTACAGTATGCGTGGTGGATTCGGAGGAGGGATGAAGGGTGCACCTCGTGGCCGAGGGGTTTTTGGTGCTGATGCACAGACCTTCCGCCCAGAACGACGGCAAGATAAAACACTCGTGGTAGAAAAGATTCCAGAGGACAAGCTTAGCCTTGACGCTGTCAATGGTTGGTTCAAGCGCTTTGGGACGGTCACCAACGTTGCAATCGATGTTCGCAGCGCCAAGGCGCTCGTGAGTTTCTCTGAGCACACCGAGGCGCATGCTGCATGGAAGTCAGAGGATGCTGTTTTTGGGAACCGGTTTGTAAAGGTCTTTTGGCATCGGCCCATGGAAGGACATGGGCAAACAGGATCACGAATGCTAGCAGCCTCTGCACCACTACTAGCCAACCTGACTGCGCGAGACGCTCCCAAGCCTTCTGCACCATCCCAGCCTCCTGTATCGCACGCCACGACTCCCGCGCGTAAACAGCCCGTTCAGTCTACCGCTGTGTCAGAGCTCGCAGCGAAGCAGAAGCTGCTGGAGCAGCAGATAGCGGAGCAGAAGTCTTTAATGTCTTCATTAGAGACCGCTTCCGCCGAGGAGAAGAAAGGGATTCTGGCAAGATTGCGGAAGTTAGGAGAAGAGATGACTCTGCCATCAGTACCATCACCGTCAGCTACTCCCGCCAAGGTCCATTCGCCTGCACCCGTCCCGGCCACTCAGAATGATCACGAAAAAAAGGAGAGAGAGCGGTTGGATAAGGAGCTTGAGTTGCATGCTGTTGGGGAGTCTACGGAGGAACTTAAGGCTAAACTTGCAAAACTAAGGGAGGAGGCAGCGAGTCTTGGAATATCGGAGACCAGTGCTGAGACCTCGTATGGTGCACCGTACCGTGGATTCAGGGGTCGCGGTCGCGGGGCACGTGGCGCCTTCTATCGCGGAGCACCGCGAGGCGGTCCTCCCAGGGCAAGCATGAAACTCGACAACCGTCCAAGGAAGCTGTTGGTCAAGGGTGTTCGCGAAGACAGTCTGCAAGCATTGCGGGATTGGTATGAAGTACGTCGAGATTGTTCATTTCCAAATGTGTGGCTCGTTGACTCATTGATAATCATAGACCACCGGTCAGCTCGAATCAGCAGAGATCATTGGTGATGATGAAGTTCTCGTCAGTTTTAGGACGAGAGCTGCTGCCGAGCAGGTTAGTCAAGAGATGACCTGACATATTTAACACGCGCTTACTCTGTCCAGGGTTTTGCCAAGGGATCAACTATCGCCGCAGTAGGGCCAGTGAAAATGTCATGGCACACTGCCCAGCCCTCGCAAGCAAGACCACAAGATGTCACCGCGCCCTCATTACAAACTGCCACCACAAAAGATGCACATCCGGACGATATGCGGAGTGCTTCGCCGTCTCAAGGACGCCGTCCTTCTCCCCGTCCACAGGAAGAAGAAGTTGTTGCTATTGGATGGGGCGACGGTGATGAAGATGGTATGGGCATGTTTTGATCATACAGATGTTGACAATGCTTGGAATTGCATTTGTATTGTACTCGGTGCCGGTATATTTTAATCCTGCTGGCGGCTTGACGAACCTTCCTGAAGTCTCAGCCTTCAAGCCCTAAGTTACATATCTTTCGATAATCGCTCGCTTATGCCTGCCAATCAATCCATGAGATCTAGGAAGTACAATCATGAATTCCTGGTCTATATCTATCGTGCAGCGTTATAAGTCCGTATGAGGTAAAGTCCGTTATTACAGTTACCAGTATCATAATATTTTGAAATTAACATGTGTGTAGACTATTATATCTTCGTCGACCCACTTTACGATGATTCTTTTTAGGCAGCCGAGGTATGACCGCTCCATTGACATCGAATGGCATCAGCAGTCCTGCGTCGGCGAAACGTGGGAGCGGCCAAGTTGGCAGCGTCCCCCGTATATATCTCGACTTCGTCGCCACTCGAGAACTGTGTAACTGCGCCACCATCTGCAGTTCTACGATCGGATGGTAATCTGCTTGGGTTCCTGGGAGGCTCGTTGATTCTTGGGAGAAATGAAGAAAGATGGGGTGCCTCGCCCTGGACGGCCCCACCATCCCCTCGTAATGCTGTTGGAGAATCGCACAGCGTGAGGTTCGTCCATGTTTGAGTGATATGGTCAATATCATTCCCAATGTCAAATGACGTGCATTGTTGGGAACGGGGACTTGTGGGTTTAGGTAGTTCGCAACGCTTTGTAGAACTGAGGTACTCAGGAATACTTGAGAAGGGCTCGGAATTGGTGTATGTGCGAGCAACTTTGCGCTTGCAGTGGTCTTTATTATAGGGCACAATTGCCTGCTTGATCTCGTCGACAGCCTCGCCGATGACAGCTTTGAACTTCCTAAACCTGGCCTTCAGCTCTGACTTGCGGGCCATTTCCAACTGCTGCTCCATAGGCGGGAGCCAAACCTCATCGATGGGGGAGAGCGACTGAGGTGATTGCAGAAGCGGGTCGCATGCTGAACGAGAATCGATGGAGAGAAGAGCAATGGGCTGGCTATCTTGTCGGACACAATGGCGCTTATGACTGGCCTCCGAGTCTCCTGAGGACGATCCTCGCGTACGAACACGACTCCTATTGGTCTGAGGGGATTGATAATGAATAGCCTTTCGCTCCGTGGTGGGCGATCCACTCCCTTTCCTTGAAGTAGGAGTAGGAGTTCCATGTTTCTGGGGAAATGTTCCGAGAGGTGCAGCTGGCACGGAGTCTGACCGACTCGGAGGAAGATCCGGGGAGTTGGTGATTAGGCTAGGAGAAGGCCTTGATGTGTCTGTGCAGGAATAGGCTGGTGGTGGTGGAAAGGTGGCTTGGTTTTCTTTGTCCTTCGCATACTGTAGAAATGATAGTCGTGACGAAGGCATCGATGCCAACTTGGCTTCTCCGCGAGCAGAACCTCTGTCATGATATGTAACCGATATAGGAATGGAGGTGGGAGGCGAAGCGCATGACGCGAGCGTACGTTCGCGCGGCAAATGTGTTGAAATATTGGGAGAACATATCATCATGGTCGGCGAGACAGTCGGGAGAGCGTTAAATGAGGCAACACCGTGAATATTTGCCTGCTGTTGGAGGTTCTGTGCAGGATAGTGGTGCTGGATCTCGTCAATCAGCATCCGATCTGATGATCCTCGGCTTCGACAGGTAGAAGGAACGTCAACCGACATTCGCGATGAAGCCTTCCGCTGAATGCTTTGATCAACATACGGTGAAGATGGATCAACCGACATCTGGGACGAAGCCTTGCGATAGGTGCCTGTCAACGGGGAAGGATCAACAGACATTCTGGAACTCCTTTTCCGAGACTGTCTAGAGTCCAGCGGCCCCTCGTCAATAGACATGGCCTTTAGATCGGACCCGGCGGGGGATCCGGAGATGGACACAGTTGCTAAGATGCCATAAGCATGGTTGTTCCACTCTTGAGTGACTGTGCCCGGTGTAAAGGCTGGCGTTCTGCGGGTAGCAGGAACATGGCAATAGATTGGACGTTCAACATCAATGAAAGAAGAGTCCGGCATATGCTACACCGAATATTCAATGAGATCGAACCATTTTCAGATTCAGAGTCGTACCTGCTTGGCTTGGGGGTGATGACCAGCGTGACTCGTTGAAGTGGCTAGCCTCGATGCTTGCGGGGAAAGCTTCCCCTCATTATCATGAGGCGGGGTATCGTCGACGCGAGCCCCTAGTGCGGGAGAGGAGAGAAGGCTTTAGCTGGGGCTGTGAGTTTCGCGGCATTGACTTGACGCGTGTATCTAGATTTAGATGTGATATTACTGGAGGGGTATTGCACTGCTGGAGTCAAAGTCTGCTTCCAACTCCAGGTCTTATACCTCGCGCCTTGTGCTCGATGCGGTCTACACGGGCACGTGCTCATGAAAATACAAAAGCACACGTCTCTTTGATACAGTGTAGGGTCCAGAGAAGCACTCACGGGCAGTCTCCTCAACAAAAAGGTACTAGGGACAATCCACACCTTTTTCAAGTCGAAGCGCGACCGTGAAGGGTCCCGACGGCCGGGAGCGAGTACAATTGCTGGGTGTCTGGCAACCTGAGTAAAGAGTGTCATCTCCTGGGTCATCGGACCTATTTCTGTAGAAGAACAAAGTCTGCAAGTTTCCATTGGGGTGTTCAAGTCGTGGAAACGAGCAATTTTCCCGCCTCCCTCCCGCTAGGTTGATCAAGGAATATCAGATGAGATGATATTGAAAATCAAGTGGACCTACCGTGACCAAGGTTGCGATCAAAGTTATTGTATTTTATATAAAGTGACAAGTCATGATAGCTTGTCGTGACAGGACTGTTCATCTTCTTGAAATCGTCCGAATTGTTCCTTCTGCGAGCGAAAGTAAGATGCAGTACGTACATAGAATGTGTCAGTGCACGGAGATACCTGGTGAGCTGCTTCAGATATAGCGGCGAAACGGTACTGTACATCCACAGCTAAGAAGTCATGAACGTAGCAGTGGTTCATTACATTACCGAACCAATGGATGGCATCTCGCTGCACCGACGGTCGAAAAGTTCAGATTTTGCTAGGATTCGAACCCACACGTTAGACTTGCATTAGACTGTATGTAAGTGTCAAACGGAAATCTAACATATGTAAGGACGGAACGGATTGGTCCCGCGGAACCAATTCGTATGACTTCCATGTGCGCGCTCCACCTGTGCTCCACTGCAGCTGATCACAGCGTGCAGTTTTTTCTCCTATCTCCCTATCTAGATCTTTCTAGGTTCTCGGAGTCTCGGATGTTTTATGACCCCAGGGTTCTCCGATTCAGAGACACAAAACATTTCTTCCATACATCACCACCGCAGTGGGCTAAACGTACAATGGGCTAAACGTACAATCATTCTCCGATAGACAAGTTAAAGCAACAACAACTAGGTCTCCTTGCATTCCGAAACTTCTTCAAGCTCACTGCTTCACGAACTGCCAGTACTTCTTCGTGAAGTCCGCAGTGCCCGGAGGAGGAGCTGGAGCAGTAGTGATCTAGAGCAACGTCGTCGGTCTAAAGCCGAGGAAGGTCACCAACGAAAAACGAACCTGAGTCCAGTCGGCAGGTTCGTTGAGGACCCACACATTGTTGACGTTGTACCGATGGATCCTGCAGACAACAAAGGAGACGAGTCAAATTCCAATTCTCGATATCAGGAACCGATGTTAGAACCGAAGACCATTGCCACTCACACGTAATCGCCCCCGCCCTCAGTGGAGAACTGAAGCTCCTGGGACTTGTGGTTGCCTTCGACCTTGTTGGTCTGTCATTTCACATTGTCAGCGAGCGATCTGCATTTGTCAAGACCAGATGAACCGACCGTCTCGTTGATGGTAACATAAGTCCCGCTGGTCTCATTCTTGATTGTCGCAAGGCCCAGAACCGCGTTCACGACCTCAATGTAGAACTATGGCGTCGATGAGTATAGGATGCATGTTAATGATGCACGCGTACTGTACGGTTTTTTTGCCCGGCTGCGGTGCCATCTTCCTCGTGACCCATGACCTCGGTGCCGTCTGCTGGGTTAGCATTTGCCAAGTCAGCGAACTGGGTGCTGAACATGACGTTCTGGATCTTGTAATTGCCAGTTTGAATCATCGTGTAAGTGCTGAAACTAAATTTTACTAAGTAGCTGAGCGAGAGGGGATCGTTGATAGAGAAGCGTAACAGGACGTGCTGCGACCTTTATACCTGGCTGAAGGTCCATAAGGACCCAGATGCTGAGGTCAGGCCGTGGTCAGTCCTTCTTCGTCTGAGTCCTGAGCGACTTGGCTTGGGGCATATCAGATTCCATTGGAGTCCACTTCATTTGACTTGGGGCCTGCCAGGGGTTCGTGTGCTGCTAGCGTGTCACTGTGATATCATATCTGCAAAACCACTGAAATGAACGCTTACGACTTCAGTAGCGCACTCATGCGATTGGTGGAGATGCTGAGCACATAACCAAAAATGTGTGCCTACGAACGCAAACCTGAACTAAACCAAAAGCGAACTGCTCTAAAGCACTTTGAGAGAGGAACTTCGACCAAGTCGACTTTTTAGATGCCATGCATCTTCTTGCCCCGCATTGGCATTACACAAACCAGTCACCAGCCTAAGCAGCATTTGGGACATGTTCGTCGTTGACCTAATCATGTCCAGGGTCCTTCTGATTCGTAGTCTCCTGAATTCCAAGGTCAACATCCATGCTACTAGATTGGCTCGACTATGCGGTACATATCCCCTTGTTGCCCCATGATGCTCACTTCTAATGAGAGTGCTATTGAGTGTGCCACGTAAGTAGCCTCAATGATTAGGGGTGCATTGACTCATCTTCCATGCAGACTGTCATCGACCTAAACCTAATCATGACTCGGGTCGCGTCCGAGCGACTCGATCAAGAATTTACGGACAACGCACGGGGATCACACAAAGCGTCCAGGGAGGACAATTCTTGAATTTCAATTTGAACGGGTACCTAGCAGTAGATACTAGTCTAACATATGTAAGGACGAAACGTTTGATCCCGCGGAACCAATTCGCGTGACTCTCCTGTCTGTGCTCCACCTGAATTCCACATGCTGTCCGATTTGCTTGAGCGCTCACTATCGCTGTGCGCTTGGCAGTCTCCTATTTGCGTGGGCGGTTCGCTTATCTCCATGTCTCTACTCCTCCTTTTACAACTGCACGCCACCGAGCTCCACATGCGATCACAAGTTTCTCTCCTAACTGTATTCCTCTGCTTTTATCACCATGGCCTCTGCATGCTCATTTCACGGCGTCGTAGGTATTCAAAATGCTACTCGTTATGCTTTGGAGCCGAAAAAAAACGCTTTGGAAGATGGATGGCTTTGTACCCTCTTATGATCCAGAAGACGGCGTTGGAGATCTTCCTGTCTCGAGCAGACTCCAGACTATCTCGTGATGTTGACTCATCCGAACACACCCAGGCCTCATCGATTAGATCTCAAAGTGAATGCTGTGTGCGCAATACAACGTAACATGTCCGTCGAAAACGGATTGGTGCGAAATGCGCGAGTCTGCATCACCGCTCTTCATCGCAGATTTGTTGAGGTTTAGATTCCTCATACCGGAGAGATACATGGCTTGCCTCGGATCACGTTCACTTTCAATTCAGCACGTTCAAGCTGGACTGTAAATCACAAACAGTTTCCTCTGCGACCTGCCTATGCGACGACATTCAACGGATGTCAAGGGCTGACACTAGAGAAAGCCGTGCTTGACTTGCGCACAGATTCGTTCGCACACGGACAGCTATACACCGCACTATCGAGAGTGCGATGTCGACGAGACATTCGATCGCTATTCGGAAGGGAGAAAGAGGAAAAGACAACGGCAAACGTAGTGTACAGACATCTCCTATTGTGATTGACGATCGAAAACGTCCGAAGGTGTAAGGAGCACTTGTAAATATTATAATTCACTGGTTCTCCACAGCATGTGCATGAAACACCAGAGCCTTTAAGACCGTACCGTAGTCCCGACTGCAGAATAGACACCGGGATAATGAATATGTATTTGATCAAATGATGTCCTCATCATCATCTACAACAAAGCTGCCAATGGCATACTCGTCGAGCAAATCGTCCTCACGTATGGGAGAACTTGACACACCAGCGCGGCGCTTTGCACTCTCTCCTCTGGCGTATACTCCCCTCCTCACAGGTCTGGTAGCAAACGCAGGACCTCCCGGCGGGGCTTGTGTGAGCAACCCCGTTTGATAAGCGAGCGACTGATCATAAGAAGGAGACACCTGAGTGTTTGCGATGTCCTTGATAAACTGCCGATCGGAATCGCTCTCAACATCATCTTCCGAGTGCGACGATCCCTCACTTGCTTCGTCACCAGAGTGTGCGGCTTCTCCATCCATCCACGGGTTATGTCGTATGGATACAAATGGCTTTCTCTTGCTACGCTTACGGGCCGGACTTGATTCCCAAGAAATGACATCTGTATCCTTTCGTTTCAAACGTCGCTGGGAGAGAGGCGGCATATCTAATGCAGGTGACTCAGAATGTGCGGCTGCTGCACGCGGTCTGGAATAACGTCCAGCAGGCCGCACAGCGAATGAGGAATCGGGCATGTCATGATCAGAAGAGCGTGCGGGCGACCAAAAGGTACCTTGGCGTGGGATGGGAGGTGGCGGCATCAGAAATGCCCCAGGCGAGAGACGCCTTCCGTCCACAAGTTCAACGCTTGCATCGTCAAATAGGCGATCCACGCGAGGACTACGCTTCTGCGGTGGTGCCATGGGCGGGGAAGACATAATTTGGATGTCAGGTTCCTCGTCCGATCCTAGTAACCACGCCATGTTTTGTGTATTACCCATCACACCGTCTGACAATGGGAGCGATGATAGCGAGCGATCCGGGGATCCTTCTCGACTTTTCCCATTCCGTTTGCGGTGCTTGTCGGCCGGAGAGTTTCTGGGGCCGCAAGACGTCGATGAAGATTCTACGAGGTGATCTGGTGTTTGGGATGGTAACGGGGAGGATGTTAACTCTATCACGTCGTCCATATCGTAAATTCGCGGTGACGAAGGCAACAAGCTGGGTCCTGAAGGATTTTCCGGCTCTGAAGAGCTCAAAAGTAGTGCATCATCTTCGATAGGAAGATAGGAGGGACTCTGGGCTGTAGATGGTTTTACAGAACTGTTGGAACGCTCGCGAACCAAAACAGGAGCCTCATCAGGTGAAGACGACCAATATCTGGGTAAAGCTGGCCGCTTTTTCTTAGGGGAAGGGGTTTTACGAGCGATGACCTCGCGAGCAGCTACTGAAATGCCCTGCTCGATTTCGATATCGTCATCATCGTCATCCCCTTTTCGTGAGAATTGGCTGGTGGCCAATGGTTCTGTCTCCTTCTCCTTCCCTTTCCCCTTCTTGCGTGACGTTGCAGCTTGTCGTTTCTTGGATGGATCCATGGTGCGTGTCGCGCGCAACTTGTCCTTCTTCTTCGTACTGATATCAGCAGGCGTCGAGGCGGTGCGGCGCATATCCATAAGATTGGACTCCAATTCCATGTCCGTCGAGTCGTCTTCTGCAGCTGTGGGATCAAAACCTTTCGTCTTCGCCTTCTTCTTCTTCTTCGTCTTCTTCGCCTCTGCACCCTTGACAAGCAGGTCTCTGACACTGACAAAGCCTGTGCTTGCGCCTTGTGGTATATTCCTAGCAAAATCATCATTCCGCGTCCGTTTCTTGCCTTTCGGAGACGAATCCTCGTTGTTGTCGACTGCACTTTTCTTTCGGGAAGCAGGTTCTTGGCGTACGTACTCCTCAATCTCCATTCTCTTCTCGAGCACTTGGGGCTTCGCATGCTCAGGAAGGAGTCGTGGAACGTCGCCATAAAGTTCAAGCTGATCCCCGCGGACGATACATTTCTGCAACTCGCCGTATGTGTCCTGAGCTTTGTCCCAATTTAACTCCTCGCGGATTTCGGAGAGGAGGACGTGGACATAGCCGGTCCGTTTACGGCCCGTACGTCCGACGCGTTGAAGCTGCACATTATGACGGATGAGTGGTAAAAGGAGTTAATTTGAACGGCACACACCATGCGAATCGGGGTCTTTTGAGCATCATAACATACAATTATGTCGACTTCGCCAATGTCCAGACCCTCTTCGCCGATAGAAGTAGAGACGAGCACATTAAATTCGCCAGCCTTGAACTTCTTGATGACCTATATCAACAATTTCATAAGCATGCATTCACGGGCGGAACTCTGGACTGACCTCAAGCTGCTCCTTCTGCGCAAATCCCTTCCGGCCTTGTCTGTCTGTGCCCTGCCCAATGAACCTCGTCACCTTCAGGAGGGGACTCTCCTCATTAAGGATATGCACGATCTCATCCACACACTCCCGGTATGTCACAAATACCATGGCTCTCGTCTCCTCCCCCTCACCCATCCGTGCCCCAAAGTGTTGCAACAGCAGCATCTTCAGTGTCTCCATCTTCGGGTGCATACCGTACCCACCCGGACGGATCTTCTGCACTTCGAGCTCGCTGAGAAGGGCCATAAAATTCTTGTCCTTACGCAAGCCAGTCGTTGCAGAACCCTTCTTCTTCCCAGAATCATCCTCCTTCTCAGTGGAGATTTCCAGTAGAGAGTTGTGACACATTCCGATGCTGGCTTCCATCTACTCCATGCGCACATCCCGTTAGGTAAGATAGATATACGCCGCGAGGAGTACTCACCAGATACCCCATAGCACGCGCCAATGCTGCGAGCTTGGACAGCGAGGAGAATGCCCATTTGTGAGGACTATTTCGTTGGGCCCCGATGCGTTGCATAGTAACCTGAGCACGATAAGGATGCATCTTAACTGGATCCACCACATCTATAACCCCTCTACTAGAGAGAGGTTTAATAATGGTCTACCGATACGCACTCGTCAAACAAGAGTAACCAAAAAGAAGGATAACTGACTATCATCACTTCCTTAAGGAGTTCTTGAGCTTTCAAAATGTTGTCGTTCATCTTGATGATGTGCTGTTTAATCTCCTAGATGTGGGATGTCCTCGCGTCAGCCTTGTAACTCGAAACTCCGTGGTTGACCGACCTTCTTGTGCATATACTCGCGGAGATCAATACTACTTTCATCGCGAATCTCGATGCGACTGATATGCAGCGAATCAACGATGCCCTGAATGGCCTCAGGAGTGCTTCCGGGTGTTGCTGTTAATGCCAGCACGCGATGATGGGGATTCTTGGCCATCAAGAAACGAATAACCTGTGCATAGGCATAGTCTCCTGTTCCCTTATGCGCTTCGTCTGCACATTTCCCTTAGCAAACCGAATCAACGTAATTAATTAGGTGACAGACCAATGACCATAAGAACGATATCCCGCACATCACAGTTTTCCGTAGTCAGATCATTGATGAGGGTCTGTGGGGTCATGTAAAAGACCCGCTTCTCTTCCCACTGCAAAATCTGAGTCGGCTTGAGCGTCGACTACGTGAATCTAATACACACCATTCTGGACCTATATGCTCGGGGGTTGTTTCCGGTAAGTTCGATCGCGTCACAACCAGGAATGCCACACGTGCGGTGGCATGCGTCAATTTGTTGCGCGACGAGAGGTTTCGTTGGGGCAACGAACACGACTTTACCCTTCGGAAACCAGCGATAGACTGGAATATATCAAACGTTGTTTGACGAAAAGAACTGCGAGGAACTCACAGTTAAGCATTACGACGCCCGCAATGAACGTTTTTCCCAACCCGGTGGGCAATGCGACCAGGGTGTTGTCAAATAAGCAGTGCCTGACGATGTTGAATTGATAGTCACGCTTGGGTTGGTTTAGGGGATAGATCCAGTGTTTAGCTTCGAGCATGTCAACCTTGAGCTTCATAGAAGGTGGCTGTAGGAACGTCAGTGAATAGCGTACGTGCGATGGCAAAATACACACGGGTCTTAGGAAAATTGAAACGCAGAATACGTGCGGTGTAAGAATTGTATAACAACATTGAACGAACGCGCTTACCCGACTAAAGACGCGCATTAGTACAGTTCCAACACGAACTCAAGATATTCGACATACCTGACACGAAAGGAGCAGGAAACTGCTCAAACTCAACATGCACTTCCTCTTCCTCGTCTCCATTATCTCCTCCCTTTCCCTTAGCAGTCTTTGGCTTTTTCCAGCCTGACTTTGCAAATACAGTGTGGTCCCACTGCCTCGTCTGAGGCGCCTGCTGGCCAAAAGGCTTGCGGGGACTCTTCGTGTGCTGAAGTGAAGAACGTTTAGAAGGACTATGTCTGCTCGAGGACGCAGTTGGTTGCGCGACATCTCCGAAAAGAGTCCTCTGCACAGTATTCTTTGAAGAAGAAGACCGCGGAGGATTGCTCGAACCTGCCACTGGTTGTGCACTCCCCTTGTACACCGCGTCAATGAACGTGTCTAAGCGCTGAAGTTCTGCCTCGTCGATTTCAAGAGAAAGATCGTAGAAAGAATCATCTTCGTCCAGGGGTTTGGGTGCCTTGTGCGCAGGCGGGGGTAACTTAGGAGGGTGTTGAAGTGGATGACGATGGGCGGCCTCGATTGTGTCCAGTTCGTTCAAGATAGCTGAGTCAAGTTCATCGTCAAACCCGTAGTCGGACGAGCTCATCGCAAGGATGGGAGGAGTGGCAAACGGACAAGCAGAGCGCGAAATGAACAGGTAACAAGTTTATTTCTTCAATATGAATTACGCGACGGTCACGTGACTAAACGAAAACCGCACTGTGCGAAACACACGGGAAGTTAGGAACCTTTGTTGTGCCTTTGTGATAGCATTCGCACAGGCTTTACAAACAGAGTACATAGTATTCTACGTATTGGGTACCAAAAGAATAGATTTCAGAGGATAGGTAGTGATATATTGACAATCACTGTTCCCTCGTTCGGGTGTCACCAGTCATGCAAAGCGATTTTATTCCACAATCGTGATGCGCTTGACTGGTAAGATATCTTAGCGACGGTAGATAGGTGCAACTGGCTGTAGGGTGCACGGTGAAAGGTATGTGATCAAGTGGGGCATGATGCATGATGTACGGCAGACCTCGCGTCGTTAACTGACGTACAACAAGTCCCACCTTCCATAGAACTACACAAGGGACATTGAAAAACTATTCTGCCTGTGGATATCTCCGACTTATCTCTCTCTAATACACTCCTTTAAAATGTCCTTCGTCCCGCGGGGGCTAGATCAATTTCTGCAACACCTCCTGCATCAAAACGTGTGGTAAATTGTCGAAGGGATGTGGCATACATAGATTCATAGCGCCAAGCAAATGTGAAAGGTCAAAAATTTGAGATAAGGCTGTCTCCCTGAAGCTCTTCAAACTTCTTGCGCGCCATGCAGATGTTCATCTTAATGGCCGCCGTCTCCGTACGTGTGAATGCGGATGAGCTGGAACATGAGTCATGTGGGAGGCCGCTCGCTCGCTGAGAAGTCAAGAACACGCCCTGGTCTGCTTCCAATTCCTCCTGCTCCGGAGAAACACACGGGTTAAAGATGTACTTGACAGAGTCGAAAGCGATGATAATAGTAGGTTCTTCATCAGAGGATACGGTGCTGAGGGCTGACACATGGACACTGATGATGAACGTGTAGTTGTCCGGATCATCATTTAGGGATTAAGTCAATCGGAAAGTTGAGAGAAGCTTACTCATAGTCCCGTTGAGCGCTAGCTTTTAGCAGCAAAGAGAACTCAAATGCTTACTAAGCGAGCGCATCTTGTCTTCGTCTTTATCGATCCAGCACCTTATGTATGCTGTGAATCTCAGGGGGACCGAGGTTATGACCTACTGAACCCCACACCCACAGTGCATGCAAAAAATTCGAACACTTGCAACAAATTTCATGCATGCACTGTGGGTAATATATCATACACTACTGCGACTCAATCTAATCAACTCAGCGGCGGCGACCCATATATCGACTGTCATATATTTTTATTAGGTCACCTCTAGGAGACTAGCAGTGACCTACGTACCATGCGATCAACAACAGCACCAATACGAAAGAGGAAAGATGACTCACCAGTGCGTCGCGGAGTGCAGGCCGGCCCGCTCTCTTGTTAGGATCATGGTGGAAGGCACAGGTCCGCGCGAGCCGCTGGCTGATATTACAAAGTGCAAAGGGTGAGTCACATCAAGTGAACACTGGATGCAAAGCAAACTACTCCTACTCACAACAGGAATGCACATATAATTTTTGTTGCAACAGTCACTGCTCTTCTGGCAAGTCTGGCCTTTTGACCGACATGCGCCGACAGACATCATAGATGTCGTCAAAGCAAAAATGATGGTGAGGAAGGAGAAATGCATTGTTTGTGGGAGCTAGTACTTATAGTTTCTGCTGAAGGGCTTGAATATCCTCTTTGAGGTGAGATGGACGGTAGGAAGATGACTTGCTTATATACTATCCTAGAATTCGATGCTCAGTATGCGATTCGGTTTGGCAGGATGGTGGACTCCGACCCATACTATACAACGAGAGTTTAGGCAGAACCTATCTATTCTAGCCATCTAGGGATAGGCGGAGCTAGTGAGTTATGCAACGTTGTAGTTCATTTGAACGTGAGCGACAGTTCTACAACTACTTCCACGTCGATGAACAAATCTCACTTTGTTCCGCTCAGTGCTTCTATCCAGCTGTGGAGCCGGAAAAATAGAACGGTCCCTTCTCTCATGGTGTTTATTCGGGGGAGAAACACCCTGGAAATGGCAAGGGTGCGCGCACCTGCGGTCAACTTGTTTGTATGGTGTTGCTTTGATGTCCACTGGCTTCAAAGATCGAAGACCGTCCCCTTCGCTATTTAGGAGCCCTTACTCTGTATTCCGTTAGCCATGGGTTAGCTTGGTGAGTTGAACCAGACCACCGCAGAACCAGTATTTTGGCGGACCATCTAATTTGGTATGGATCGACACGGGAATCACTTATCCTTGTCTGACACGGTTATTAGGATTCTTACGACAATCTGGCTTATCGATAAGAAAGTAGTCGTAACGTGCTGTGAGGACCTACTACCTTGCTCCGCCGCGTTTGATGTAGTTGGACTATTTTTTTGCCATTGGTGCTTTGAATCTGGCGTGGACAGTGAATAACGCATCTATTCTGACGTGTGTCCTCACTGCGGATGGGTGAGTCATCGTCTGACGCGTGGCGATTCGCTGACGCTCACTTTGCGTGCTCAGGTGGGAGACCATCGTCGCGTCGTTTTTGTTCGAGGACCCCCTTCAAGTCCTTCGCGTTGCTGAGTCGTGTCCACTCATTATACACGTGGAACTAGGTGAATAAGCACTGCACATATACGCATTCCACATATGCCCAAGGATCATAGACTCGTCAATTCTAGCGACGCGGGGCTGCCCACCATGCTTTGATATTCATCAGCTGTTTCTGCCGCGGTGAAGTTCGTGTTTGCTAGGAACCCACAATGCTTTTGAGTTAGTCTTGTCTTTTTTTTTCTCTTGTTGAACTAGGCACACGGCGCCTCTGTTCGCTGGCGTCTACGATCATGTGGAAGATATACTCTCCAAATCCCACTTCGTTCAGATCCCGGGCGTGTGCAACGTCCGTGATCTAGGTTCATATCCCACCGCAACTCCAAACGTAAGCACAAAGCCCGGTTATGCCAACCGCTCAGAAGAGCTCTCGAGCATCGCCAAAGAAAGTCGATTCTCCAATTCTTCTAGATATACGTAAACTCGCTCCCTTCCTAGGCGCGGGAAATTGATCTCACTCGGAATTTTGACCGTCTTTAATTTACGATTAGACCCAGAGATGAGGGAGTACAGCTCTCCGACACCTACTATCGAGGGTGCAGTATGTCTTGCCAGACTAGGAAACCGAATGTCCGACGTAGATAAGTGCTTGTACGTCGTAGTTGGGGGCATGATACTGATACAATGTGAATGACTCGACAGTCACAAGCCTTTACGTTTGTAATAAGTTGGAACTGAGTTGGAACCCTTTGTAGCACCTTTGTGATAACATTCGCAAACGCTTTGCGGTAAGAAAAACACGGTGCATAGTATTCTACGTGTCGAATACCAAAGCAACAGAATTCAGAGGATAGGTAATGATATATTAACAATGACTGATTCCTCATTCTTGACACCGGGAGGTCTCATTTGGCAGCAGTTTTGCTGGACAGCACAACTGATCCCAAATGAGACCGTTAAGCAACAGACTTGCTTGACCTGTGACAACATCTTGGCAACGTCATGAGAAGGACTAGATCTCGAACCAAAAATAAAATATTCACTCGCCTGGAGAGAAAATGGTCCTGTTTTGAGAAAGCACACACCGCTACTACTAGCATTTCATCAACGAATGGACGATCTTCGGACGCGTTGACCAGTCGATATCCCGAATAAGTGGCAATATTGATGCGTAAGGCCAGTAGAGATCCTTCGAGCGGATAAGGACGGCGTTGGATAGGTGCAACTGGGCTTAGTGTGAGGTGCACGGAACCTTTCGTAGATTAGGATACGAAACGAAAGGTAAGTGATCAAGTGCAAGCTCGGCGCGAGTTGCGGCGGAAAAATACAGTACGGTGATCAAGTTATTCCATGAAGGTGTGACATGGCGTCGCTAACAGACGTGTGGCACGCCTACAACAGGTTCCACCTTCTATAGAAACATGCACAAGGGACAAGGACCGACATCGAGAAACTATCTGCCTGCGGAAGACCCCACATCACATAACAGATCATTGGCATGCTAAGATACGACAGGTCCCACCTTCCATAGAACGTGACAGAGTACAAGCACAGATATTGGAGAAACTAATCGGCCTGTGGATTGTGCGTATGGATGTCTAACCTACGTCAATCGAGGGCGATAAGAAAGTGCGACTCACTTGTGGTCTGGATTGGCCATCTGCCGCGTTAAACACTTTATAATGATGACCCGATAGACTCCTTGACAAATCATCGCTATAGAGTGCGAGCGGCTCGCAGCCCAGAGACATAAGGGAGTAACTTGTAAGGAGCTAGTGACGCCCCACGTGATGACTAAGCTAGAGACCCTGAATTCCTGGTCTCCAACCCTGGAACCCCTACATAATCTAAAGGAATGTCGATGCGGTCTGATCCGTTATACACGTATAATGGCAGAGGCGTCTGAGGAGGACCGGGTCCGATGTGGATGCCTCACCCTCTCCACGTGATCCGGACTGTCAATCTTACTTTCGTGGAAAGTTCTCGTGAACATCTTTTTCCTCCTACATTCATGTTACCAGGTGAAACTATCCCGTGCATCGAAAAACGCACCGGGGAGGGCGCTGATGAAGAGTGCGCTATGATGCAGGAGGAAGAATGGGAAGTGCTTCAGGTGTGTTCCAATGAAATGTATGGGATTAAGAGCTGATTGCTGAACGAGCAGTCAATCTACCCAGACGTGTGTGTATCCAATGATGTTGGTCCCTCGGGACGTACGATCAAGCTCGAGATCCCAATAGCGCTCTCACCCGCACGAACCGTCACCATACCCGATGCACCTCACTCCCACGCTACGAGCCCGCTTACTGCACTTCCGCCTTTCCTGCTTGCATTGATTCTTCCACCCCAGTACCCATTACATGCACCACCGTGTATCACGGCGCTGACGAGTACACATGCATGGTTTCCCACCAGCAAGATCCGCGACCTGCACACGCTCCTCGCTAGTATGTGGACGCGTGAAGGCGTTCTGTACGCCTGGGTAGCATTCCTCAGTGGAGACGAGTTCTTGGACTCGTTGAGTCTCTCTTCTAAAAGCCACATCACCATCGTAAACCACTCCCCTTCGACACTGCTGCCGCTCCTCGAGTCCTATGACGCGCACACCCAAAATGCCGCATTCGCTGAAACATCCTATCCCTGCGCAATCTGTCTCTCTCCATATAAAGGAAGGCATTGCGTCCGACTTGCGTGCGCTCATGTATTCTGCCGCTCGTGTCTGACAGATTTCTGGGGTTCGTGTATTATGGAGGGAGATATCGGTCGCGTCGGGTGTCCTGATCCTGGCTGCGTGAAAGCAGGACACGAGGCTGGCGAGGAGGATGTGATTAGAGTTGTTGGTGAGGAAGAAGTGAGAAGGTGGAAGTGGCTTAGAACGAAAAGGGCGTTAGAACGAGATCCTGGGATGGTGCACTGTCCTGTAGCGTTCTGCCAGACGCCTGTGCCGAGTCCAGAGGTGGATGATGATGATAGTGGGTGGGCGCGGCTACGTACGTGCCCGACATGCGAGTATGCATTTTGCGCGTTTTGTAGGAGAACATGGCATGGGCCGATCAGTGCGTGTCCGTTACGAGTGACGGAGAGTTTCGTGGAGGAGTACTTGGGGCTACCAGAAGGAGATGCTAGGCGAGCACAGATTGAAAGACGGTGGGGTAGAGGTAATGTGAAGAGGTTGGTTGCCAAGTACGAGGAGGAGAGGATGAACCGGGAATGGATGGATAATTGTACTATGGGATGTCCTGGATGCGGTGTTCACGTGGAGAAGAGTGTGGGGTGTAATCATGTGAGTTGTCTTGTCTTCTCTATGAGTCTTCTGTGAATCCCCCTTTTCCCCGCTCGCAGATGACTTGTGCCAAGTGCAAACAACATTTTTGTTACTTGTGCGGTGAAAAGTTACCACCTTCTGAACCATACAAGCATTTCAACACTCCTGGCAAGAAATGTTTCTCAAAGTTATTTGAAGAAGATTTATTTGATTGGGTAGTGTAGTCTAGACTACGTTGGTAGACTATGATTAGTCTAGTCGACGTTGGTCTGTGCAGTGCCTCTCTCTTTGTAATTTCAGAAATTGAAACCCAGCGTTAGTAGACTAACATTTTCGCCTTCAACGTTCTCCTCGTCGTCCTCGTCGTCGTCGATAGCGTGCTCCTCTTTTTTTTCTTTCTTTTTTCTTCTTCTCGACGCACAGCGTGATACCAGTCTGATTTTTGATTTTTCTTTACCAACCAGCTTGGTAATTTTTTGTGCGGCGGGATACCCTCCTATTAAATCGAAACATACCCCTCTAACTAACCTCTTCTTTACTCCTCTATCATTATCTTATCCTCCTCTAAAACACAATGGACATCTACTCAACTTCCTTCACTCATCCACGTCGTACTCGTCATATTCAGCATACTGACTCTCATCTACCCCTTCCTCCTGACCCAGGCGCTCCAGAAGATGTAGAGAAACTAGCCGTCCTGGCAATGACCTTACACAACGTACACGTTTCGTATCTACCTACAGACCATGGTCAACGCGGTTGGAATTTCTATGTCTCGGGCGCGTATCAGCACGTCATGACTGCCCGCGGCATGTTACTCAAGGACTGTCCAGTCCAGGTCCGTCTCTCTCTCTTTTTTGCATCCCATCATCTCACCTTCCACACAGCATCGCACAGCAATCAAAGTCGCGCGCGCAGACATCCTAGATGCTCCTTCCTCAAAACCAACCCTCAAACCAGACGTCCGTCGTAAACTAGACGACATCGCAGGCGCCACCCTCGCTCACATCGCTGTAGTAAACTCCCCTCTTACACTCAGCAGCCGAACTCCCCCAGACGGCGTCAATGGCGCAGGTTGGAGCGGTCTCGAGACGGAGCGCGTATGTGAACTCGTCATCACAGGCCAAGGCGATGCTACCGAGTTAGCAAGGGTCAGGTTGTTGGTAATGCTCGACGAATTCGTCCGTTCTACCCCTTTTCTCCACTTATTCACATTTTGCTGACGTAGTGTGCTCGTAGAGCGGTCTTCACTCCGAAATGTGCGAGATCGACCAGAAGCTCCACGCGATCGTCGCGGGCCGGAAGAGACATGTTCTCCAGAGCATTCAGGAGGAGACCGCGACAAATGTCTACTTCCCTTCGCCCTTGCAGGGCTTGGTCGGTCCTGATGTCGTGTCTGCTGCGACTGTAACACCTGCAGTGCGTCAGGGCCAGAATATCATTTGGATTACGGGAGAGTTCTTTGGAGTGCAAAGGGCGAGGGATATGTTGTACCAGTTGTCGGTGAACAAGGTGCGTCTCCTAGCTTAAACTCTTGTATGTTCTAACACTTTAACAGAGAAAATCTGTGATCTCGCGAGATACTGTCATCGTCCCTCGCAAACTGGATTGGATGGTCCTCGACCGAGCCGAAGACCTCAAGTCTATCATGAGCGACAATGCGACCTTTGTCCAATTCCCGCCTATAGGTAGCTCCAACAGCCTCATCACTGTCTACGGAGACCACCGCGTCAACGTTCAGCGCACAATCCGGTCTATAATGCAACTCGTGCGTAACTGTCTCTTCTTACTTGATATCAATGAGTACATCTGGGATTCTAGGCCTGCCAATACTACGTCGCCTCATTCTGGCTGCTACCCATCCAATTCAACGTCCTCCTCCCGCCTACGACCCTCAACTCTTCGCAAGTAACCACGCTCCTAAAGCAAATCTCCCTCACGACAGGTGCAGAAGTCGTGTTCAAGAGCATGTGCTTCGAGATGCACGGCCTAGAGTACGAGGTACGCGCTGCGGTCAATATGATTTTGGAATTGGATATTGTCAAGGTGCGCCTTTGCTCCCTTGCGAAAAGTGGAGTACCTGCTGACAGAAAGGGGCCAGGCTTTCCATCACGAGATCCGCTTCCAAGTCGAGCTCGCCAATGAGCATCGTGAATTCATCTCGGGGAAGAAGAACGGCAAGATTAACAAAATCATGCAGACCACGAATGTCAAGATCAAATTTGAGACATTCAACGATCATAACTTCCTTATTGATGTCTCGGGCAACGACGCATCTGTGCTTACTGGTCTCACTCTCCTGCAAGAAGAGCTCCCGGCTGAAATATCCTTCCATGTCCCCGAAGCGTATCACAAGCGCATCATCGGCATTGGCGGGCGGAACATCCAGCGTATAATGAAGAAGTACGGCGTTTACGTCAAGTTCAGCAACGCGGAGGAGTTCGCTGCTTTGGGTGGGTACAATGACAACGAGGACAATGTTGTGGCAAGGACGCCCTCAAAGAATGCGATCAATCTGGAGAACCTGAAGCAGTCAGTGATGGAAATTGTGAATCCAAAGGTGCGTCCGGCTCCGCCCATCACCCATTTGTCCCCTCTTTTCCTTTATCACCATTCTATCCCTCATGGCATCTGGGAGGTGGGTGCTGACGAGGCGCAGGACAAGGACTATGTGAACGAAACGCTATCGATTCCCCGGCGATACCACCGGGTGCTGCTTGGCGAAAAGGCGATATTCATACATGATATCGAGACCAAGACCAACTCGCGCGTGCGATTCCCTGATAAGGAGACGGCTTCGGATGTGGTGACGATTTTTGGACCTGAGAGTCAGGTGCAGATTGCTGCTGCGATGTTGCTGGTACATATCTCGTTTCTTTATGTCTACCCTGGTGCTGACATTGATGTATAGGAACACGTCCCCTTCGAGGCAGACATGGCGGTCCCGCCCAGCTCCGATCTTCCCAAAGTCTGCGCCTCCGCCGACTTCATAACCTTCGTCGATCGCATCAAGCGCGAGTTCCAAGTGATCATCACCCCGAACGTTAAAGCACCTACTCCGAGCTCCACCAACGGCGCGTCAGCCTCGTCCTCCAATGCGGTCGCGGTTGGCGACGTGGGCGAGTACTCGTTCAAGTTTCATTGCCAGAGGAGCAACTCGGACTTCTTGCTCGCGGCCCGGGAGATGTTGGAGCAGTTCTTGTTGAACCATAATGTTCATGTGTATCCTTCGCCTACGGCGCATACGCATAAACGGGGTGATTCGTTCGCGGAGGCGTTCCCCCACTTTGATAGTAAGGTGTTGTCGACGGCGAGGAGGCATGGTGAGTGTCTTTAGGTTTTTTTTTTTTTTTTTTAATTTGAAGCTGACGATAATTTTTTGGAACTGTAGAATCGGTTGAGCTTACCCGTTCGGAGATACTGGGTGATCGAAGGTTGAGGATGGCAAATTCATCACCCGATGTAAAAGCATTGTTCAATGCCCCTGCATACATCTACGATCTAGAGGAGCATGAGGACTCTCAGTCAGCTTATGGTCCACCAGGAACGGGCCTCGACTACTGGACGCCGCTACCCCCGATCGTAAGTCCCCTATCTCCATCTCCAGTCCGATCCATTCATGCTTAATTACTCGCACAGGGCACGGGGATGGCGACACGACAACGAAACACCGAAGACGCGCTCAAACGCGGGTCTGACTCGCTGCTCGAGTCAAAAATTAAGGAACAGATCAGCAAGCCGCGATCGCTGCAGAACCGCGCGCAGTCGCTCGACCTCACGTATTCGCTCTCTCGTATCACGGAGGCGAGCAATAGGCTGCCGCAGCCTGAGTCGCCGACGACGTCAACGGGGGGAGGGACGGGCGGGAACTCGAGTCCGACGAGTGCTACGGCGCCGTCGTTCCCGAGCGTGTATGGCCCACGGTCGTCGGCTGTCATTGGCTCGTCATCGCAGCGTGCTGCCTTGAGGACCGATGCCGATGTTGTTGATGAGGTATCGCGAGTGATGTCGAACCTCGGGCTGTAACTGCTGCATCTGTACCGTTTTCTTTTTTTTTGCTCTCGCTCGCGATCGCAAAATTAGTCTCGCCTGCACTGCTCAAGGGACTATCAAGCACAGGATCTATTCAAAATGTACCAGGAGATCTCTCTACGTTTCTCCCACAATCCCACATCTCGCACTCGTTACGACTGATATCACGCAAGCAATCCCTCACCGCTGTTTTTTTTCTTTCCCTTTTTCTCCCTCTGTTGCACTGCAATCAACGCTAGCGCTCCATCTAGTCTGTTTATCGGTTCCGCTGCTCTGTGTTTGCCTTTACGTGGTTGCTGCTCGCTCACTCCCGCTTCTTTTTTGTACATTACATCGAATGATATTTCTACAGTAGTGGGCTGGTCATATTGTTATCCTTCCACTAATAGAACTATTTAACTTGGTCGTGGGGGGAGTATGATTATTAGAGCACGATCCATGGTACTTCGTACAACACGAAATCAAAGAATTCTTGTTCCATCAGCGACTGGTACTCTCCTGCGAACTCTTCGGTTGTGGTTTGCTTCTTGGAACGTCCTGAGGAGCGGGGGCCGAGGTAGCTGAAGTGGCTTGTAAGTACGGAAAGTGTCTTCTTGGTGTACTTTGGCTCGGGCTGAAGGGGGATTTGATCAGTATGTTGCTAGCTAGAAGCGATGGAGTAGAACGCACCCTGATAGCGAGGCCAACGTAATTCGCGGGTAGACCGTACCGAAGCACGCTCTCGACAAATAGCCGAAGGATCTTCAGGTGCACGAGGATCTGGAATGACTCGGAGAAATTGGTCCGAGATAGTCTCAGAAGTTCGGTCTGGAAAGGCGGTTAGGATAAGGGCTGAGTTTACGTGCTGATGACGCCTCACCCAGAGTTCTTTCTCTGTCGTGTCTGCTATCTCGAGCTCTTCTTCTTGCTTGGCTATTTGTTCTTCTGAGTAGGCGAAGTCGCGGACTATGAACCTGTAGGGGGTACGTTGGCTTACGATTGAATGGAATGGGGTGTTTTTGGACGTACTTGTTTTCACGACATTTCTGTACGAACTGGTCGTGTACACGTTTGAAGATGACTACACCAAAGAGAGTGTATTCGCTGTCTGACGCTATAGTTCTTTCGTGGGGTATGTGAGCCTTTGCACAAAGGTCCGGACTTGACGTACAATGACGAACGGGGAACGACCATGTTAGTGAGTCGCTCGTACTTTGAGGTCCATTCCTTGGTGATGAGTCTGGGGTGAATGTTGAATCGCTCAAGTTGACAAGCGTTCATGCAGGAGTACCCACTTCGGTACGGCAACTAGACATGTCTCCAGATACTCTGAGTCCTGGATGACGTGCTCTTTTGATACTATGCCGACGAGAGACCTAACAGAAAGGTTTCCACTGTGACAGAGAGTGATGAGCGCCGCTTGCATTGCTATTAAGTTTAAGTTTACGCTCACGTTTTCTTACGCTGCATCTGAACGAGGGAGCCCTTTACGATATTGTAGTTGTTTAGTTTGGCCTTCATTACATTGTCTATGGACGCCATTTCCTTGAGCGCAAATGAGTGCCTCCCCTACAAAGAGTAACACGCGGCAAATACCTTGTTCAGCACATCAACCATTTCCCGTAGACTTCGTTGCACCCCATATCGACTGTCATTCCATTTCCACCCCCTAAGTACGTAGTCATCAGCGCTACGCTCATTCACAAGGACATGCTGGGCGAGCTTGGTCGGATCATTGTTCAATAAGTTGCGGAGTGTGTCTACAATCTTTGCGACCGTCGCTGTGAAGAACGCGTCCTGTTTTGGCAGCTCCTCTGATAGGGCAATCAAGGAGTCCAATGTACCTGTCTACACGATGATTGATGAGATGCCTTGCTTGCCGATGAGTACGAAATGAAGACCTTGAATGATGGAATCCCAAGCTCTGCTACGCTTGTTGATCTCGAATATTGAGGAAGCTTGTTGGTGATTTCTGGCAGGAGTCCCTCGGAATCACCATCCTGTGGGACAGCAATCAACCAAGTGCTTTGGTCGGACGGCATGTCGTACTTTGGTGAACGACGAGCAGCCGCCGCACCACCTAGGGCACTGTATGTATTACTCCCAATATGGACTTACATAGTGACGAAATTCAAAAAATAACCTTTGAAAATCAACTGCCATGATGTTGCTGACCTTACTGAGTCGGAATGCACTGAACATAGCTGGGAAACGCTCTCCGACATCTTCCTTAACAGCGAAGAGGACTTTTTCAAAAGCAATGTCGACGCCGTTGTTATTATCACCCATGCAGCTGCAGCAGTTACTTCCAACATTACCCGATTCTAAACAGGTATCGATCCTGGACTCCAGTTGGTTCATGCCAAATTCCCCGCGGAGAGCCAACGACGAGTTTCAGAAGAAGCGCGTCCCTGGAGCACAGTTTTTAGACCTTGATGAAGTAGCCTCTCCCCATGACCTAGGCCTCAAACATATGATACCGAGTGAACGACAGTTCGCCGATGCGTGCGGTATGAACCAACCATACTGACCACAATGCCATTTCCTAATCACTGTCTTACATCACAGAGGCATTCGGAATTGAGCCCTCTTCTCATGTAATTTTGTGCGTCTTCACGCTTCTCCCATCAAAGTGTACTTTGGACAAACCATACTAATGCGCAGATATGATACGCATGGAGTATTTTCATCACCACGTGCACTCTTCATGTTCAGAGCGTTTGGCCACGAGAAATCAAGTATCCTCGACGGAGGTTTGCCACGTTGGGAGGCAGAGGGTTTTCCAATTGAAGCCAAGCCGCCGGCACATGCAAGGAAGTCCGTCTATCCCACTCCTGCCTTCGATAAGGGAATGATACGCTGTGAGTTTCTACGTGTTCGCTATCGTCCAATGTCGTAGAGGCTTGCGACCTCCAACAGCCTACGATCAAATTGTGTCAAACTCGTTTACGGATCTTCAATCGGACCCAGCCGTTGAGCTCGTCATTGACGCCCGTTCTCGTGGTCGGTGAGCAAATTTGGACCGAAAGCCTATGGACAAAGTTCACGGACTCCTTACGCCTATAGATTCCTAGGGACAGACCCAGAGCCGCGGCCAGGCTTATCATCGGGCCACATTCCGCATTCATTCTCACTGCCGTTCACTGCGTTCCTGCAGGCTCATACCATCCCTAATTCCTCCGCAGAGTACACCACATTTCTACCCCTTCCCGAGTTACGTAATGCCCTAGTGAGCCACGTAGGCAATCACGCGGATGCTGTCATACAAGGCAAACGACTAATCACGGCAACTTGTGGGAGTGGCATGACTGCAGGCGTCCTCTGGTTGGGACTCAGGCTATTGGGCGCCCCAAATGTGGCATTGTATGATGAGGTAGGCCATGATTTGCACAAGGTTTTGCGTGTTATTAACTTTGGCCAGTCTTGGACCGGATATGCTAGCCGGGCGGCTAGCAAGATTGAGAAGGTGGCAAACTAAGTAATTTTCGCACTTTTAATCCTTGTCAAAATCATAGAAGACCTTGAAATTCATTCGTATTGAGATCAAGTATCTGTCACTATGCACGGTGCGTCATACACATGAACTACTAATGTGGTGCTACATAACTATTGCTATCTTCATGTGTCTGCTGAATTATTATGGGCCTAAGGTATACAACGATTCGCCAAGTTAAAAATACAATACTCAATGATTACCCATGCTGTCCGTGGATTATGAATAAGTTTTTTTCAACACTCTGGTTGACGATCTATAACGGTCATTAATCCCTTGATACCTTTGGCTGCTTGAATTTCAACAGGTTTCTGTGCGTCTGGACAGAACGATCGTGCCACCGTGGCGGAATAATGAATCTATGGGAGGGATCGATCTTGCTACTGATTGACACGGAACGGAGCACTTACTGTGACCTTGAATTGGTCGCGGCACTGGGATCTGGGATGCCGAATCTCGCAGTCCCATCTGACGACCGGAGGTTAGCAGCGAATGGGACAAAGATACAGGATGTACTGACTTTTCTTCGAGGAGGACATTACCTCCCATCTCCTTCGCTGTGGAATACAAGCCCTTTCGAGCTAGATTCACAAGTCTTCCGGCATCAACACCTCCTTTGCAGGTGAACTCGTCCTTGTGTTCCACCCTAGGACCAACAATTGTCGGCTTGGAATCTGCTAAACGTTCGTGCGTACGCGCGGGCCCAGACGAGCTCTCGACGCGATCTATCTCCTTTGCATGACTTTTGTGGGTGTGATGTATCTGTATACTAAGATGATTATGACAGAAGTCGGTGAAGGCGCGTGTGCAGACTTGGACCATCACGTTTGGTGAAGAAAAGATGTCCTTGAAAGTCATGAGCAGGGGAGCAGTTAGATGATACTTACAACGCTATTCTGTGACGCTCTGTAGATTATATACGTGCCAGTGGCAGGACAGATGACCAGTTAGGACCTCTCCGCTTTCCGAGGTGTCCATTGACGGCAAGAACCCTACCACGAGGAGCCACTAAAATTAAGAGTTGACTTTTACAAATTCTTTGAGGTAATACACGATGAATCGATGATACCCCTTAGTCTTTTGGGATCGTCACATCTTGCGAAGACCTTCATTTCTGCATATGGTGTTTCATGTTCCTTACGACCAACAGGCGTGTAGAGCAAGGATGTACGGATTTGGATGTGTAGGATGTGGTAGGACAGCATGAGGCAGAAATAAATACATACACGATGGGATGTGATGGCCTGGACTCTCGGCCGCAGATACAGTAGTGGTCAATAATTACGAAAAAAGATGCTGCGACTCCAAGACGGCCATGAACGGTGGAGGGCGGAGAGGTGGCACTTTCCCAGATACGTATGCCGGTCGACCCGCATATTGCACCTCTATACGATGCGACTTTCCCTTGCGATAAAGAATTAGTGTCCAGCTGCCAAGGTGTGTGTAATCAGGCGACTTTCTGTCACAATATACATTCAAGTTGCTCACCTTTCCAACAGCAAGACGTTGTACTCGTTCTTCATGATCTCCTGAATAAACTGTTGTCTTGCGAAAAGCACCGCATTGGCATAATCGGAAGCTTGGGGAGACCGCTTCCCAAGGTCGAAGATGTATGTTCCACACGTGGACGTATCTCTAACACGCAGGATATCAAGGTCTAGGATGATGATGAGGTGCTCGATAGCAGATGCGTCACAGGCCCAGGACCACACCAACGCACCATCATCGTCATCATCGATCATTTGCACAGGATCGATACACTCGCAACCTACAACCTCCCAAGATTGCTCATTCTTTCGACGAAACCACTTCATGGTTTGCGGCGAAGAAGGCGAACGTAACGCGGATACCTCTTCTGAGCACAGGACAAATGCACTAACATGAGGAAAATGCTGTTCGCTTCGATACAGTAATCAAAGTAAGACCTTAGTCGGCACCGCCACTCGGTAGACCGGGGGTGCTTACTAGGGGGCGCTGACTGCGCGAAATGCCTGTCCATGAGCGAAGCCTACTTAGCTGATTTCGTCAGAGATAAGATCGGACGAGGCCGAGACTAGGCTCGTATAGGTAGGTTTCATCATTTGACTTACTGAGATGGGAGCTGCTTCGTTGCCTATATTTCTGCAGGCCATTCTTCGAATATGTGGCAAACAAGCTCGGAGCATCAACTATCCTGCTCTCTGTAACAAGTTGTCAATACACTATCAGATCTCCGTGCATGAACTGCCAATTCGAATTCAAGCATAGGCAAGGACGCATCCTGAATATCCGAGCATGCCGTAGGCCTGCGCAATTGACTTCTCGGGCAGTGCTTCGGGCATGTGATTTTGACTATCTCGTTCTCAGACATGAAGCAATAATGACTTCGAAATGAGATAGGTTCGCGTTCTGCCGGGCATGAGTGGGATGATGAGGTACGTCGGCTCGGTGATGATCATGATATACTCCCATAAAAGGAGAGCTAAGAAGAACGCTGGGTCAGAGAAGAGTGGCCCTGTATATGTCTGTGCAGATGATAGAATCAAACCGCGGAGTATGATCGGATAACAAAACCTTGCTTGGGTCTGACAGCGAATAGAGTTTGAGAAATCCTTATCATGACCCAAGACAAAGCGCACCGACGTTGTTTAACTTTGTTAGGATCGGAAGGTTTAGGGAACTCCCTGTATAATGATCGAGACTTAAATACCGCGGTGTTGCGGTACTTGCTTACCTCCTTGACTCGGAGTAGGTCCTCGTGCCATTCGATTACTCTCACAATCGCTTCAGAAGAGATGATCGCCCGACCATATCTGCCTTATCTATTGTCACCACCTCAGTGCTGTATCAACTTGTACACAAGGCACGCACAATAAAGCACGACAGAGGAAAACGATCAGGGCGAAGCAGTTTCGTGTTGTTTGACGTTTCCATTGTTGAAAATTATCAGAGCTGACCCGTCGCGCCTGTAAACGCGGCGGCAGGCAAGATATCCTCGTTCTACATTATGCATTTTCGTTGAGGTAATTGTCACGGTCTGGAAGGTGCTCGCTCACCTCTTTTCACCACGTTTATCCCACCTCACACCTCCCTGCAGGTACACCAGATGGGCCCCAATATTACGCGGTAAATTGGAGGAAACGTTCGTAGTCAATCGGTATAGTGGGCCGGCGGCAGTTCCTGGACGTACAATCTTGGTGGTTTTAACTTTTGGCCTACACGCCTGCATGTGATATCCGAGTCGGCTATGATATCGATCCCACCAATCAGTGTTACCTCCAAGATCTGTCGCTTGCCTGGGCCACATTATACATACGGTAAATGTGTGCTTATAATCTATTATGACTTTACAGTAAGTACTTACGGTGGTCTTTCCCGCGGCTCCCGGAAACGGGGAATGGCGAAATTATTCGGTTTGGCTCATGGCTCTGCAGCGGTCTGATGATCTACACTCTTTCGCGTGTAGCAAATGCGACTCCGGTTAAACATGGTATATCGATAATCCAACATGCTCCAGTTCATGCCAGCAATACCCGAGGCAAAAAAAAGTAACCCTATACTCGCTGAGAATTAACAGCCCACAGATACACCATCTGCGATGCCGGAACCCAAGTGGAACTGCAAATTTACGCCCCAAACAGTGCCGCATGTTTGCAGTACAGTCGGTGCGGTTCCGATGTCTATACTTGATCGCTATAGTCCTCCCACTTCGAGTATGTCCACTCGCATTATTCACCGTGGCGTGAATATCGTTCTTGGCGGTGAACAGAAGGGCTCCAGCTTTACATCATCGACACACCCATTCCGCAACCATGATCACTGTCACACGCGATGTAAAGAAGGCGAACCCTTCGTCGCTCACCTTGGTCTCGAGCGGCAAAGTCGGCGCGACGATTTCGATATCCGCTTGGCGGCTTACGTCGTATTCCTTGATGCGTGCCGCAACGTGGTCTGTCCATTGAGTTCTGGTTATTGCAGGCGAAAACAGATGACCATATATATGTATGCATATCTAATCTTGCTGTCGAAAATGAATTTCCTCCCTGAAGTACTCTGATCTCGATGCCTCAGTGCCTAGCGATTTCCACGCGGTGTTGAAAATTTGAATCGTCTCTATTGTGCACTGAATCGGCTGAATCGCCTTTGAATCGCCTCTGAACTGAATCATGCACTTTGACTGCCACTAATAGATGCGCAGTAAGTAATAGTGGAACGAAACGGATATTACAAAATTAAAGCAAATATGTATACGAGAATCGAGCAAAGGCTCATGAGACTACCTCCTGAAAGCCACCTATCATCGGATCATCATCCCGATCCCAATTCCCAAACACAAACTACCCGCCATTGCTATCCGGACCTGACTGTCTGCCAACTTATTGACAAAAGTAGAAATACTCGTGCTGAGCAATCTCCTCGCAGGATCAAGGAGGCACATGGAGAACGAGACCAGTGATGATAAGTGCAGTGGATCAAAGCACTGCTGCACTGGATCCCTCACGGGGTTCACACGCTCGCAAGAATTAGCAACATCCTGGGATAATCGTGATTCCCATTCTGCCTCCCATTTCGCCTTATTCCATGAAGGTTCATTGGAGGACAAGGAGACGGTTTCTCGGTGACAGGCATGTATTCCCTCCACGGCGCACTCAACTTCACGCCAGCGGAGGAAGCGCTCTGCCGCTTCATATCGTAGTGAAGATAGCGTCTCCGGCGAGCGGAAAAGGCCACTCCGAAGAGCAACTGCGGAACGTGGCCGGAATGAAGACATATGAGGGCGGGAAGGAAAATGCGTATGATCTGGGCCATGGCGCATGACTATGACCGGTATGTGGGGTGTAAGTAAGTCGATGGGGCCGTCCTCCGAAGCAGACGGGCCTGTATGATGATCCCAGTCAGAAGCAGCAGCCATATTACGATTAATATTCACCTGAGTTGGATAGGATAATGAGTGCGGTGTGCAATGGTGACCACGGGGATGCAATCAAGTTAGCCAGGGCAGCAGATGGCTGGCATCGAGGGTCAATTAATTCAGATACTGAGTGAAATGGTGATTGAATAACTGGCAGTATGGCATACTTCGTTGACTGGGGGGAGAGGTCACCTTTGATTGAGTCCTCATAAAGGTTATGACGTACATTGTTATCAAACTCGTGTCGCGCAAGCGCTATGATTTCGACATTCTTCGCAGGCTCAAACTTCTCAAGTCCGTGAGCATCTCGATGTTCGATCCAGTCTGTTGATGCTCTTAGGATCGAACCATGTTCAAAATCCTCCCATCCACTGATATCCACAACATCCTCGTTGTCGTCTAGGAATAGACTGGACACCAGCTCACGGTCATCAGCACCATTCCCTACGACTATTAGCCTCAAATCTCCAAGGGTTTTTCCGAATGGAGTGGGGCGACGCAATGGAGCTGGTAGGGTCAGAGACGGTATGATAAGCCCCTGTGTGGTAGAATCCCGTGCATGATCAGACTGAGGCTGCGAGCGTGGTGGACTGGCAGCTGCGGAAGAGAAGAAAAATGAAGAACCGACAGAAGGTAAAGAGGACACCGACTCAGAAGGGCTGTTTGGGGAAGACGTCAGTGCGCTTGACCGTGGTGACGACGGCTGGGATTGTGCAGTGATATTCCCTGGTACTTCAAAAGCGGCATGCAGAGTTCGTATTGTCGAGGTGCTAGTAGACGGGTTGAATTCCATAGCTAGAGATGACGAATAACCAGAACTGGAGAAGCAGTGGAAGCGATCGATCCCAAAGGCACTGCTGCTATTGCCGCACGCCACTTCAGGAGGAGTACACGTGTTTGGTTCAATCTGCGACACGATTAGATCAAAGTTCAGTTTATTGTCTGCGACAAATTGGGATTTATACATGAACAGGAAGCTAGTGTAACAGCAAGACAACTAGTAAAAACAACATATAGAGATTAAACGTAGTAAAGCTTCACTAATTTTTCCTCGTCGATCGTGTAGGCCGTCGTGTCCTGGAACAGCGACACATGCCAAACTCCAGGTCCTGCGCTCTCTCTCAAAACAACATGCTCGCCTTTGTGAGGTCCGCGTAACACGAGGGCGTGATCTTCTGTCTCCTCCGGTTGGACAGGTATAAGATAGATTGTCGGCACGTGAACTGGAGTGCCCCCTGGCGAATCCAGAGGGTGAAATAGTGCTGTGATCTCAGATAAGGAAGCGAAGGCTGAGGAGACATAACCCTTCTTGAACTCCAGATCGCCGTCGAGCCACCCTGCATCTGCGGAACCTCGAACCTCCACTATCACCTTTTTGTTCGCGATCACAGGGTCACGTAGCACCAAACCTGTTCCTTGCATAAATAGAAGGCATTCAATTATTTGGACTGTGCATACCGAAGTCATTCTCTTCTTCGTTACCCGAAACACCTGGAGTAGGGGCAGACATTGAACCAGGGTCGTTCATAATACCTGCTGGTGTAGGTGCACCGGTGTACGCAGCAGGGGTCGGTGCAGACAAGAACCCGGGTGTTGCCGCAGCAGCTGGCGTTGGTGCATTCTGATCGCTCATGAGTGCCTAATCAGTTTCAAGCTCAAGAGGAACTCTCACCCAAGATGACCAACTCGAGTCCGCTGGGCGTGCAGGTGATGCACTACCACCCCAACCGCCTGATCCCCACGACGACTCGCTATAGGGATTCGGCGTCCGCGAAGACGCATTCCAAGCGGGAGTTTTACCACCATCGGCAGCGTATGGATTGGGCGTCCGTGACGAAGCGTTCCATGCGGGGGTTTTGCCACCATCTGCGTACGGATTTGGCGTTCGTGATGATGCATTCCATGCAGGTGTCTTGCCATCCCCACTGGCAAATGGGTTTGGCGTACGACCGCCATTCCAGCCAGGCGTACGGCTGGCGCTGGCATATGGATTGGGAGTTCGACTAGGGACTCCGGCTGGGGGGCCCATGTTCCTCTGCTGACCCTGTGATTGGTACGGCGCATTAAGTGGTTGAAGTTTGCCGTCTGGACTGTTAGAGGTCAACAGGAGAAACACTAACACAGACAACAAATATCTTACAGTCTCCGATACAACTTTTGCTTTTCAATGGTGATGACTTTATTGCCTGTATTTAGCTCAACACGCGCCAGGGTACCGTTGATGTCTTTGATAACACCATTGTACCCCTTGTGATTGCCTTTGACGACTGTTATGACGGCACCAATGTCACGGTCTCGTGGTCCGCGCCCCATTCCACCAGAGCCAACCATGCCACCTTGGGCACCGCCAGCAGCGGTCGGATTCATCTTGCCTAGGTCCATCCCTGGCTTAACGAGGTTACCCTTGGGTGCGAGCGATGCTAGGGAGCGACACCGGGTGACGAATACACCGCCATTTTCAAGGATGTCCCTGTTGTGTAGGAAGGCGAAGAATGACTGGTGGATGTGCAATACCCGACCTTTACGAGACTATAAAAGCTTTAAATTGCGGGGTTATTATAGGCCATAAGAAAGGACTGACCTCTCCTTCAATTTCCTTGACATTGTCTTGTACACGGAGCTCATGACCTTCATAGTCCGTAGCAATGGCACGGTCGGAGTTCCGCCGCATCGATATTTGGTGAGGTTGCACCAACCGTACTTGACCGTTCTGATCAAGAACACGGAAGGAGTCTCGCTCAGTTTTGAAAATGACACCGACAGTCTGCAAGCTGTACACCGGTGATCAGATAAATACATGCCGAGATGCCGGGTAATCGACTTACTCAAGCTGGACCAAGTCGTGCAATTCATAATTGCCGACAACGTTAGTTCCAGAACCGACTTCGGCAGCCTCACGCAGATCTTTGGAGAACACGGAAACCTGAATATATGTGAATATCAGTGAAACAACAACCAATAAAGTTCCACCCACCTCCTGCATGGACATATCTGATAGGAAAGTCACCACATTGTCTGTTACCGAGATAACAAGACCCGTCTCGTCTGCGTTCTGACCAGTCATTACCTTGACGTGGTCACCTGGTTTGAAGCGTTTTCGCACGCTACGCGCAGGAACATCCACCTTCTGACCATCGATATCAACACCGATAGCTGTAACAGTCACGACATCTTGATTGATCGAATCGACAACACCATAGACACCAGACTGCTCGCCCTCGAATACCTCGACATGATCACCTGGCTGCAGCACAGCAATGGCGGCTTTCCGCGACGCCTCCGCAATGATCGACAGATCCACCGGATTTTCATTGTCGCCACCATCCTGCCCTCGGCTGAACTTCGTGATTTCGTCCAGTGTCGGGTTGACGTTGTCTAGCTGTAGAGCATTGAGCTTGAAGTCCTTTTCGATGAACCCGTCTTTGTATGTGTCATTTTGGAACACGTAAACCTGGTTTCGCTTTGAGACCTGCTTGCGTCCGTGCACCTTGACGACTTCCTCGTAATTGAAGAACCGCTGTGGCGGTCGCATCGTCGCCAAGCCAGTACCGGCCTTCTTGCGCTTCCGACCATCAACGTTGGCATCGTCCCGTGGGTTCAAGTCGATACGCGGAATGAACTTGAGTCCGACGTCCTCGCCGTTCTCTGTAATGTCCATGACCTGCGCAAGATCGCCTTGGTACTTGCCACGCTTGACGCGTACCCAGCTTCCAGGTGTCACAGTAAGGTCTTGCTTCTTGATCTGCAGTAAACTCGCCATTTCCTCAATGGGAACTAGTATGATGCCACGGCTCGGGTATACGCCGACAAGACCCTTGCAAGCTGAGTTTACCTGCTGGGCACTCCGCGCTTCAACGTATACCATACCGGGAAGTGAGTCGCGTTGAAATGCGGATAGGATGGAGAGAGGCTGAGCGGTGTACTCGAGATCAATTGCTTTCCTCATGAGACTGAAGACGATGTCGCGTTCGCGACCGGGCTAGTGGATGATTCAAGCTTCAGTCATTATGAAAAATCCTTGAGAAACTCACTTTCACTCGAACTTGCCACAAGCTTGCGTCATGTACGGATGGCATCAGCAGGCGCTGTGGTACTTCATTCATGTCTCCCGTGTACCGCACTGCTGCTCGACCATAGCGCTCGTGAAGATTCTGCGCAATTTTCGCCAGATCCTGATCATTCAACTCCCTTTCACGCCTGTCTAGCCGTGCATTGACCGCTGCCCGTCTATTCACATCATCTTCATCGCCCTCTGGTCCAATATCAGCAATAAACTCATCTGGGATATTTGTGAGTATTGGAGATGAACGAGCCCACAAAGTTACTCATACCTCCTCCTGCCTCATCTTCCTCCTCTTCTTCTTCGTCCTCGGTATCGACTTCGGCCTCGACATCAAGGAAACGATTCACAGCATTGCGTCTGTGCCGGTGCTGTGGTGGATCAATACCCACAGCTGTGCAGGTCAACAAGGCCACGGACCTTTGCGCGTTTTCGCCCACGATCTCGTCCAGGTTCCTCGTCTTCCTCGTCCTCCTCATCTTCTTCTTCCTCTTCGTCCTCGCCATCTAATGCGTCGTAAATGGATCCTCGAGACTTCCCATTCAACCTTTGCTGTGCCTGCTGCTCAGTTTCCTCGTCGTTTCCCTGCTGAATGGGATCCTCGATGTCAAAGTCATCGTCTAGCCCAGACATGATGGTGTATAAGAGAGGCGAGAGGGAATTAGTTAGTCTAGGTTCCACTCAAAACACGTCTATCGGTGGAAGTAGCTTAGTCAGCCATGGTCACATTACCTAAGCCAAAGTCCACCCTTCCCCGACTCCCACGAAGTGTGGAGGAGGGTTTTGTGGGAAGCAAATGCGTAAATTCCTTGTAAAAATCGTTGCGGGCACGCCGCGTGCGAATGCATTGCATAACCCACCTGATTCGTGCTGAAATCTTAAAGGCGTTGGACTCGTTTTGACTCCGAACAGATGTGAGTTCGTCACAGACTCACAGTCGTGGCGAGCATGCCGGCTGGCCGAGGAACGAGGCCGAGACGATGGCCATCAGCAAACCGGTGAGACTTAGATATTAGTAGATTTTGTAGTATTTTGTAAGCCCAATGCTTCTTTCCTGTGTATTACGATACAAAGTAATATATAGCAATCTAAAGCAATGTAATCACGCCAATTCACGCTCGGTTCAGACTTATATATTGCTTTACATTACTTTACATTACTTTATATTGTTTTATAACGTCATGTATATACAGGAAAGAGCATTTCGGCGTACAAAATATGGGAATATCGGTGGCTCATCGATTTACTGATGCATATGCTCGCCGCGCGCTAGTGATACCATATGATAGATGTTTCCCGATCCCTTGAGACATTTGACGCAGTTACTGTGCACTGTGAGACTATGCACAACTTGGTGTCTTAATCCTCTGAGCCTCAACTTATCTGTAGAGCAGTACTATATTTTATTAGATGTAGCTTCAATTACTTGTGTTGCATGGTAGGAGGACGGTGTCAGCAAGTATCAGAGTCGGAGACTTGGTGCGTATGCACCGCTACGATTTAATTGACTGTTCTGTGACCACACTTCAAGTTCGTTTACTAATGGATAACAAAAGACTGAGACAGCATATTGTCTACCTATTTCGTTCATACGGCGGAGAGTAGCATCAGCATGCTGAATACTCCTGCAATGACTCCCGATCCAACTTCTACCCCTTTACTGGCACTGCCGGAACTTGTAGAAGATGGGGAAGTCGCAGTCGTAGTCGCAGTGGACGATGATGAAGTCACGTTTGTACAATCAGACGTGGTACCGGTCGGCGTCGTCACGTTGGCAGATAGAGTCAAGTCCGCACACTATCATCGTCATTATAATAATCATAGTCACGGAAGGGGCCTTGCCTACCTGGTAGAGAGTGCCGTCGCCACCATCAAAGACAATCTGAATGGTGACGTTTGCGCCGTCTTTGACTCCGGCAATGTTTGAAGTCGCGAGATCAATAGGGAAGCAATAATCTCCCTCCCCGCTCTGCTGGAAAAATTGAACTGCCAACTGATAACCAGAGCTAGAGTTAAAATCGCTGAAGTTAATCGGGTTTTGGTACGTCGAAACTATGACTCCCGCTGTGCATTACAAATGATCAGCTTCTGTAAAGAAGGTAAACTAAGTTTTCTTTGACGTACCCGACCATAACGGATGCTCGCTGTTCATGTTGATGACCCCGTTACTGAGGGGAAATACGGTACGGTTGTCCACGGCGTTGGTGTAACCATCTACGTAAAATACATTGAGCATCTACACTAGGCACCTAGATTAATTTTCACTCACCACAGAACGTTGGTTCAGAGTCTTGGACGAAAGGACCACGCGGGATAGGATATTGAAGCTGGAAGTGGGCTTGTACAGCTGTGGAAATAAAAGCAACGAGAGCAATGGAGGAGAAGATCATTGTGAGGATGAGAGACTCGCAAGGAAGAATTCAAGAGCTGCTCCTACTTTCCTTCGTATTTAAGAGGTTGAAAGTACGCTAGCGACCTTGTGAGGCACGAAAAAGTTTTTCTCATCTCTTTGCTCTTGTTTGCAGACGTGGCTTCTTGGGCAAGTTGAGATCGCAAACGGGAACAGAGCGAGCCAAACCAGCAGCTCGATATGACACATGCATGATGATGCATATGACTGATGGAAATACCACTGCAAGTCCGACTGGGTCGCATAATCATATGAGAGCATACGAGTTACCGTGGAACATAGAACAGGCACCACTGTAATAGTACGGATTGCATAGGTTGGTGGCAGATTTGGATTGTTATCAGATGTACAATAATGGTATCTTGAGAAGTATCTAAGAGTAACATATAATAGACAACCACAAAGCCACCTACGCGATAGCGAAATCCAACAAGATAATCATCAAGGGCAGAGCAATACGATGTTGGTGAGGTAGGATGCATGCTTTAACACGGATCAAATTTCAAACTCGACCTCCATGCAAGCGACCGATCCGCCCGAATAGAACTTCGCCTATGGCAAGACCCAAAATGATGGATATAACATATGATGCATTAAACGTCCTGTGTTCGGTAAGTTAAACTCCCCATGATGGCATGCATTGCAGGACTTACATGACAGCCAACATCAAGACATATGAAAAGAGCGACTGAACACCTTGAAATATCCCCCGCGGGATATCGTGCATGGGGATGAAGGGAGGCACGAGTCTCGGGCGGCTGCGGACTGCGACTGGGGCGGTTTGACGAGAGGCTCTCTCCATCACATCTATTTGATCAGAAGCGATAACGTCTTGGGCTTTATCGTCAACATCGTTGTCACTTGGCTCTTTCAAGTTTATCGCAAGCGACCTAAACAGAGAATGAGCCTTGACCATGTCACGTTTTGGGCCCAGCTAACCTCGACCCCCACTGAATCTCCATTTGACGCCGTAGGGCCGCAATCCAACGGTCAAGAACACAGAACACGACTAGCCCGATACAAGCGCCGGCGATTGAACCTTTCGACTCGGGTTGCCAAGCCTTGAAGATCAAATAGTCTCCACCGCTAAAATGTAACCAGGGTGTCATCATAGTCATCATGGTGTCGCTTGTAGAGTTCATATCCATCGCGGAAACGATGAAACGAAGAGGTACGAATCGCAATGTGAAAAGTGATGGATGAATTTTCGGGTATTGCCGAGACTTGGCATCGGGTACCCCTGAAATTGTTTCGCACAGCAAGCCACATTGGTAAGAAGTTTCCGTTGTTTGTCATCTCCGGGAGCTGAATAGCGATACTTGTCTTGCTATAACTTTGTTCCGTGCGAAGTGCCATTGCTAGATCTGCTGCCATGTAGAAAAAAGTCGCTGGGGTGGAAAGGGAATCGTATACCCAACATTAAAGAAGCGACAAATCGCGGCTTGCATTGACAGAAAGATATATGACGATCAATAAATGGCAGTGTCGCGTCAACGGTGAATCAGATTCGGAGAACAACACTCGCACGCCAATACCCATTGCCGCGTGAACGTACTCGGGGAAAAGAGCTGGGCTGATATGAACCGGCCTGGTTATGGTTCGTCCGATCGGCGGGATATCGGCCGTACAATCAGGGCAGCCTGTTCGTTAAAGCATGCGAAGGACAAAAGTGTTGAACCAACTGACGTTGTCCATGACTACAAATGATGAGCACTGGGCACCTGGAATGGAAAAATGTTCTCACAGTACTTGGGCAACTGGGTGCGATATCAAAAGAGTGAGCAATACTCAGAGCCTTGGGTGGAATATCGAGAGAGAAGACAACATGTATGTAGATCCTTTCGGCGGGATCCATAGTACTTAACCCTGGGAGGCGGAGACGTAAGGACAAGGCACCCGGTTGGAAAAGGTGACTGGAAGAATATCGAGCCCACGAGACGACCGATGAGAAGAGATGCGAGGCGATGGCATGTCACAGTACAAGCTTGTTGAGGATAACACTCCCGCTTGTGCTGCGACATGTCGATGAAAAAACCGCGATGCTGGTGGTTACGTTGAGTGCCAGCTCGCTCCTAGGAATATACAGGCATCTGAAGCGACTAAAAAATGTCGAGTACCATTTCGAATATTGTGACCGCATGCTACGACGAACAGAAAGGTACTAGCAATGAAAGGTAAGATGGAAGATGAGCATGAAGGGAGATGTGTTGGCGGGGGAGAGAACAGAAAGATTGCGGCATTTCTGCGACGACCAATAGCAAAAACAGCTTATTAGCCACGTGACTATCTTCCTAATTCATCACTGCCATCACGCAAAGCTGGCTCACGGAGGTTGGTAAGCTTGGAATGTCTTGACAAACATATATTTGCTCAGTACTTGCACACACAGGACGCCATATAGGAATCAAGGATGCTACGAACCGCACTTTTCAATACCACCCGCTGTGCAGCACGCCCCACGCTGTTCACACGTCCAGTTGCGAGACCAACATATCAGGTCTTCGCACGGTACGAGTCGAGCAAAGCTAATGACGCTCTGAAAGCTGCTCGTAAGGCCAAGGACAAGCTCCAGAAGGACTGGCAAGGTCCCGTGCTTACATACGAGCAAGTCAAGCCCAAGACCCTTAGTCCTAGTACAGTACGTCGTGCTCCCACGTTGTTTCTGTCCTTACCCACCTGTCTTTCGTAGGACGCCTATCTGATTGACGTGCGTGAACCAGACGAGGTTATGCAAGGCTCTATTCCGTCCTCTGTGAATCTGCCACTTTCGGTACTGGCTAACTCGTTCCACCTCGCGCCCCAAGCCTTCAAGGCACAGCATGGTTTCGAGAAGCCAGGAAAGCAACAAGAAGTCGTGTTCTACTGCCGCAGTGGAAAGAGGAGTGCTAGTGCGTGCGATATCGCACGGAGAAATGGATACGAGAAGTAAGTTAATCGCAAACTGACCAATCCGTGCTGTGCTTTGATACAACGTGTGTTTGCATTTCTCTAGCATTCTTAATTATGAAGGGTCGTGGCTAGATTGGACGTCACGAGAAGTAGGCAAGGGATCCACAGCTTGATGTACTTCCTCGCAATTTTTTTAATGATATAACACGCATAGTACAGCCCTCGAGAACATCTTCTCTTGTTTACCGGTTGTAACGAGTTTGAGAACCCTGCATGAATTTCAGAAGCGTAGACAATACTTCATTGCAGTTTCGTGCGCGTGCTTGTCTCGTGATTTGACCTGCTCGACCTTCTTGATCGAAGTCGTTCCCACGGTTAGACCGTGCTGCTTCATGTTTCCCCGCAACCTCCTTCGCCGCGTTCCAAAAAATACGAACCTGCGTTGGCAAAATGCCGCCGCAAATAGAATTTTTTCACTAACAGGACACGTCCCATTGAAAACGCGGGTTCCGCCAGCGATGCACCCTTACACGTGCAGACGGACATTGAGCACCCCTGCACCAATGGTCAATGTCAGGTCCGCCCCTACCGCCTCGCTTTCTCGCTCTTACTCAAGATGGTCAATTATTTTCCTTTACTGCATGCAGTGATCTATCTATTGAACGGTACCACGCACTTTCGGACGCGACCATGACCACCCTACTCGAACGGCTCGAGGACTTGCTGGATGCTGTAGGGAATGACACGTATGAAGTAGACTATCATGTAAGTATGCCCAAAAATACTGAAGTTCTACGCCTTCTGGCTCCCGTAGTCGGAGCATTACTCACGACTTGCTTCTTCTGCAGAGCGGCGTCCTGACGCTCAACCTAGGCACACACGGGACATACGTGATCAACAAGCAGCCGCCTAACAAGCAAATATGGCTGTCTTCCCCACTGAGGTGGGTCGACTTCTACATGACCGGTGATATTTCACACTGATACACTTCTTTCCTTCGCATGCCTGATTTTGGAATACTGATGAACGCCCACTCATCAAATGCGAATTTGCTAGTGGCCCAAAGCGTTATGATTACGTGCCGCAATTAGACGACTGGCGATACGCGCGAGACGGAATGGGACTTGGACAGCTGTTGGGTGGAGAGCTAACGGATATGCTCCGAACGCAGGTCTCTCTGCATCTAGAGGGTGTATCTATGCAGATACAGGAGTAAGATTTGTTACGGATGCTTTGCGAATAGGCTCCATAGATTGACATTTAATCCCGTTCGAATCGTTCATGAACGTTCAAATATCGCCTCCGCTCTTTCACAGAGGGTGTGTCTACGAGATACAGGGGGAGATCTGTTGCATATCGGTTCCATAAATTATCGCTGAGTTCTTCTTTATTGCTACACATAACGGGTAGTGTTTCCTCCATCTTTTGAAAGCTGCGGTTTGATTGCGAAGTGCCCGATGTCCCAAATTGCGATGTAATTCACAGTAGTACAGTATGTGATGGTGTTGTAAAAACAATATGCCAAGGATGCGAATATATGGAAGGATGCGAATATGCCAAATAAAGTAGGATGCTAAGCGAGCAATATTCATGAAAAAGGCGTCTGTGATAACGGACTGAACGATGATGGGATCAAGAGTGCCGATCACGACGGGTCTATGGTAGGTCTATGTCCACAGCACCTGATCTGAACGTTCAATCTCATGGTAAGTTCCGGTGGTCACTGCGTCCTTCCTCCGCGATGAGAGGAGTACTGAAATTACCATCCTGGAGTTCCCTTCTTCGCGAGAGGAATAATGATCCCAATAATCTTTGGGGTTCTGTGAGAAACGTCACAGACAAAGAAGAGGAGACACGAGTCGTACTTATTAGTATCCTCATACCGTTCTCGTACACATTTGACTTCGTGAAAATCCAATGGGTTGTGCGCAGCCGATTCAGTAGAAGCCGGGGCCGCATGTGCAAGATGGGAATAGAATTCAGGCAGAGGGCATTCAGGCAGTGCTGGTATCGATAACTTTCCATTGGAGGAAAAAGAAGGATAGCAAAGTCCATGAGTAGATTGCAAAAATTGGTGTGGATGGGTGGCCATGGATGATGGAGGTTCTGAGAAGCCCGGGTGTGAAGGCAGATGTAGGTGTGGCGACGATTGTGAATTCGGTTGGGAGAACATGAGCCTGTGCTGGTGTAGAGCATGCACTTCTTGTAGGATAGTGTTGGTGCGCTTGTAATCCGTTGATGTGACGAAGTGAGGGTGGGCGTGAGCGGCTGCCGCGTCATCCTCCCCATCTATCCAATCTTCTTCGCCATCGCTGTCATCTACGACGGGGGTTGACGAAACATGTGGTTTTCCCCAGCCTCTCTGTGCACCGTCTAGCACTGGAGGGTGTATTCTGCGTCTTTTAGCACGCGACTCATGTGAAGACAGGTCCAGAGGTTCACGGTGTGGTAGGGGTCTGATAGGTCTATCGGGACATGGCGTCAACGATGGGATTTCGTCCAACGACGGTGGGGGCGTTGGGGGACGCTGCCTTTTAAGCATACTTTGTGTTACCTGGTCAGAACGTGGTTGAAAGACAAGCTTGAGATGGGCCTACGTTCATAAAATGCCACAAGACTTGTTAGGCGATGTTTCCATTTCAGGCTGTTTGTAAGAGTAATTTAGGTTGTGGCTGCAATCTTTGCGCGGCTCCACGCGCATAAACCAGGCTCTACTTATACAGATCAACACCGACTACCAGCTCTGTGCGAAATGACCGACATGGACGTGTTTTCTGCTATGGGCATTGCTGGATTCGGGAAAGCTACCAAAAAGCGCGAGCTTGATCCCAACAGGTTTGACAAATCGAAACGGGAGGAGGCAGTGGTCAGTCTCATATTTTTTCGGCTGCCAGGTTGTGCTCTAATATATTCCATCCAGCCAAAAGTAGAGGTGAAGCCCTTAATCCCAGAATCAGGGCCTAGTAAATCGTCTACTCGGGCGCCGTCTCCATCTGACGAGGACTCGGATGACCCCGGACCTCCCCTCCCACCAGTAGGCTTTTTCAAACACAATGCTGATGGCGTAGGCGACGACGACAACGAAGACGATGATGCTGATTCTTCCGTTGACGAGCCCGAATACGACCCCAGCGCTCCTTCACTATCGGGACTCGAGTTCCCGATCACACACGAGGCAACGCTCAAAGAGCACACCAAGGTGATTTCCGCACTTACCCTGGATCCAAGCGGTGCACGTGTTTTGAGCGGTTCGCATGACTATGATTGTAAATTGTGGGATTTTGGTGGAATGACGACGCAAACGAGGTCCTTCAAGACGTGGGAGCCTGCAGGCAGTTACTATGTATGTGGTTTGGTTTTGCGAGGAGGATGTTGTTGATGCCCGAAGTCAGGTTCACGACCTCAAGTACTCCAACGATGGTCAGCAGTTCCTCGTAATTTCAGGAACGCTTCAAGCCAAGCTCTTTGATCGAGAGGGCGAGGAGAAGTAAGTTTAATCTATCTTGTTGCAGAACAGAATAGCTTGAATGACCTTAGAGCAACGTTCGTCAAGGGTGATATGTATATCAGAGACATGAAGCACACTGCGTACGCCCCGTTCCACGTCACTTGTGTGAATGCTCGCTTACCCCATATATGTTGTAGCGGACATGTAGGAGAACTGTCAAGTTGTGCATGGCATCCGAAGGATAAGCAGTATTTCATCACGAGCTCGGCAGACTCGACCATTAGGCAAGCTCTCACGCTACTATCAGCGAACACCTTCTAATGTTACGGAATAGAATATGGGATGTCGAGAACAAACGGAAACAGAAATCCGTTATCGTTGTCAAATCCAAGGAACGTGGCGCGCGGACTAAAGTGACGACGTGCGCTTACTCTACCGACGGAACACTCGTTGGAGGAGGTATGTCTAGTCAGGCCCGCGTTGATCGTGATGCATAGTAATGATGGTTCTCAGCATGCCTTGACGGCGCACTGCACATGTGGCAGGCGTCATCCAATTTTGTGAGGCCAAACATGACCATTGAGGGCGCACATACGAAAGGCACAGATGTTGGATCGCTGGTATTTTCCGTTGATGGGAGAACGGTGCTGACGAGAGGAGGGGACGACACTGTTAAGCGTACGTCCAAATCTAGGCTTATTGATCTACTTGGCTGACGCTAGGAACAGTGTGGGATTTACGGGCGTTTAAAAGACCGCTCGCATCACATTCAGGAGCTACGACATTATACCCTGGCACGAATGCTGTATTCAGCCCTGACGAAAAGTATATTCTAACCGGAACAGGAGCGTCGGCAAAGGGTGGACGAGGCAAACTAATATTGCTTAACCGAGAGAGTCTTAGTACTGTGAAGGAAATCGACATGGACACGACACCAGTCAAGGTGGTCTGGCATTCCAAGATAAATCAGATTATTGCGGGTCTAGCCAACGGCACGATTTCAGTACTGTATTCGCCGAAGACGTCGTTGAATGGTGCCAAGCTGTTGCTGTCGAAGGGAGCACCGAAGCGACCGACGGTGGAGGATTTGTCGGACGCACTCGCTGCACCAACAATCCTGACGCCGCATGCATTACCGATGTTCAAAGATGGAGAGGGGTTAGTGAAGGGGATGAAAAGGAAGCGGGAAAAGGACCGGATGGACCCGAGGAAGAGCAGGAGGCCGGAGCTGCCTGTGACAGGACCTGGTCGGGGAGGACGTGTGGGTGCGAGCGCAACGCAACACGTTGTGCAGAATCTGGTGCGGGATACGACCCGCGACGAAGATGTGAGTGGTTACATCGCTTCACAGAAGGATGTTCTCGCGGACGGGCTGCGGCTGGTGTCACAATCACGTGCTTTCTTCTATCTTTTTTGTTTGATGGTTTCCAAGGGGGCTAACTGTTTGTCCTTTTTTCTGACGACTGTAGCCACGAGAGGCCTTGTTGAAGTATGCGAAGATGGCGGAGGCGGACCCTCAATGGACTTCAGGTGAGCAACATGTTGTACGGACGGTCTGCACTGCGGAGGGGGAGGGGTTGCGGCAACTGGGAGGGGCCGTAGCGGAGTGTGAAAAGAAGTGTTTTGGAGTATTTATTTTGATCGGCTCGCTGACGTGGCGTTGTTTTTGATTTTAACAGCATGGCGACAAAACCAGCCCAAACCTGTTTTCGCCAACGTCTCAGAGGACGAGGAAGGAGAAGAAGAAAGTTGAAGATAATTTTTATGGAGTTGTGCATAGTAGAGAAGGGATTTATTTGAGAAATGTTTCGTTGTGTGAGATATGAGGTGTGAGTAATTTTTAGTGGCCCCTGCGCAGGTCAAACCTTAATTCCGTTCGCCTATAAAGACCCAATGGGTGTCTTCCGATTCCCCCAAATCCAAAATCTCCCTCCTCTGAAAACGTCACGCTGTGTGACGCATTAGTCACGCGCCACCCATGAACGCGACAGAGCACAGCGCGACCAACGAACAACAACAAACTACGATTCTCAATGGCGACAACGTTGTCAACGGTGCACGCGATCCCTTACTTAATTATACTTTATCATAAGCTAACTTTCAAATGTATTAAGACCTTAAACTTGATCATATGATTCCAAACGATAATCCAAAGTCTGACTCTCTTTCAACTTGCGTAGAAATTTCAACTCCTCTTGATCCAGGTTAGTAATTTTATATTATCATTTTATATTTCCTTTGTTCTTATCGAACCAGCTTCCATCCCTATTCATCCTCCGAGCGGAACACCACCACCACAGGAAGGCCAATTGTTGGAGGATGTAAAGATGGCAGAGGAGGAGACAACAGTTGATGACTCAGACGACCCACCAACAACCAATGGCGTCAATGGCGTACACTTGACTGATGCTGATGGAGACGTTCAAATGGAGCAGTCTCCTACTACCAATGGCCACCCAAATGACATCCCGCGTCTCTCTTCGCTAGCTGCTGTGGACTCGGCTGGCCCACCAACATCACGTGCTACTTCCAACTTCGATTCTCCTCAACAGCGCTCTGACCCCGTCGATGACGATGATGAAGCTAGACCGCCCCCAGCTAAGCGCGCGCGCAAGTATTCGGACGCCGATCAAGCATCTATCGCCAATGTAAGTCCCTTTGTCCTCGTGCGCCTGTACAGGCGTGCTAACTCCCTTCCAACCCTGAAGACTGGCTCTCCCCCTCCCATTACAGCGTCATCTGTGCAAACTAATGGCGACACCATCGTATCGAGTCCAACCCCAGTGCCAACACCTGTGGGTACCGGTATATCGACACTCAGCCCTGTGCAACACAGATTCTGTTTGTCGACAATACGCTCGCTCAAGAAACTCAAGGACGCTTCCGCATTCTTGCATCCTGTCGATTCTGTTGCTCTCAATATTCCCCATTACCCGAGCATCATTAAGAACCCGATGGACTTTGGTACCATTGAGCGCAAGCTCAATGCATCTAATCCCGCCAAGCCCGATCCCAGTCCCAACAGTCAACGCTATTACAGCGCTGAGGAGTTCGTCTCCGACGTGCGGCTGGTGTTCAGTAATTGCATCACGTTTAATGGCCCGGACCATGTGATATCTCAGGCAGGGAAACATATCGAGTCTGTCTTTGATAAGCAGATAAAGCAGCTTCCACCTCCAGCCGAGGTATGTCACCTTTTCATGATTGCCGCGTGCGCGACTCATTATTGTAGCCGAAGCCTCCTGTGATCAAGAAAGTTGCAACGCCTCCTCCCCCACCACCCCCAGCTCCTTCCAAGAAAGCCGCAGCAGCACCTGTCCGCCGTCCTTCCACCTCGGTTCCTGTCATCCGGCGTAATGAGGCCGAGCAGGCATCTGCACGGCCGAAACGTGAAATTCATCCACCACCTCCGAAAGACTTGCCCTATGCCGACGTGCCGAAAAAGATGCGCAAGGCAAAGGTTCCAAAGGATGATGGTACAGCGGAGCAGCTCAAGTATTGCGGCAAGATCTTGATTGATCTGCAGCGAAAGCAGCACGCGACGATCGCGTCTCCGTTCTACGAGCCTGTCGGTATGTCCGAAAGCAATCCCTTACAATCGGATCGGATCTCACATGAAATCTCCCAGATGCGGTTAAGCTTGATATCCCGACATATTACAAGGTCATCAAGAAGCCCATGGACATGTCGACCATGAGGAAGAAGCTCGAGGGTGGAGAGTACCCCAATGCGTCCAGGTTCTTTGATGATTTCAAACTCATGATTCGGAACTGCTTCACGTTCAATCCTGCTGGGACACCCGTCAATCAAGCAGGAATCGAGTTGCAGCGGTTGTTTGATGAGAAGTGGAGGAATCTGCCACCCCTTCGGGAAGCAAGTGATGAGGAGGAGGAAGAGTATGAGGATGAAGAGTCAGAGGAGGACCGTAACCGTGGGTGGACCTCGTACATCCAGTGTGTCCGCTTACTGATGTACTGTATATACACAGGCAGGATCGCCAACATGGAGGCTCAAATCGAGTCGATGCGCGGTAATCTCATGGCTTTGAAGGCTAAGCCGGCCAAGGAGAAGAAGAAAAAGGAAAAGAAAGAGAAGGCTCCCGTCGCTTCTACCTCCAAGGCTGCAGCATCACGCGCACCCAAGGCAGCACCTGCGACCAACGGGAACAAGCGTAAGGCCACAAAGAAGCCCGTGGGCGAGGACGACGTTCTATCCTTTGAGCAGAAGAAGGACTTGAGCGAGGCCATCACCAGTCTCGATGGGGTTAAGCTTGAGAAGGTCATTCAAATCATCCATGAGGGTGTCCCTGAAATCCGTGATGTAAGTTATTTTTGTTTGAAGGTTGCGTTATCATCCTGATATCATGTTGAGCAGAGCACTGAGGAGATCGAACTCGAGATCGACATACTACCACCACACGTTCTCACAAAGCTGTACAACTTTGTGCTTCGACCTCTGCGGCAGCCAACGCAGAAACGCAATCGAACTGGCAAGGGCACGGGGACCGGTGGCCTCAAACGGAAGAGCATGGACGAGACTGCTGAAGCCGAGAAGATCCGCAAACTGGAGGAGCGGATGCGCCTGTTCGAGGACCCCGCTGCATCAGTTTCCAACGCCGCACCTACGCTAGCTCGCCAGAACGATAGCGATCATTCATCGGACTCTTCTTCAGACGACAGCTTCGGGCAGCGAGTCGGAGTAACTTCTCTTTTCTGCCCCTGCGATGTCGCTTGTTGTATGTGGTTGTGCCATTCGACATTTCTTGCGCGGCTTCGTCTGGCGTTGGTAGATCTCCGCTTATTGTCCTCTTTTAATTGCGACTGTCCCTCTTGATCTTTATAACCTTCAGAATTTTTGCTCGTCTTCGTCTCTTCGCTCTCCCGCAAGCAAACGTACATACATACACCACCAAAATTAAAGAACAGCAATGTAGTTAGTTGTTAATTCTAGTCGTCGACTGATGGTCGCCTCAATTGCAGACCAAGTCTGCTCAAATATTGTTATCAGGCCACATAGAGCAACGAAAGCATAATCAGATGTATGTAATCTATCTCCGATAATTCTTGTCAGGCCACGTAGAGCGATGAGAGCACGATTGGCATAAAACGACACTAACATATAAACATGTAGTCTATCTGCGTTTCGACCCAGTGCCTTGCTTCCATTGCTGCCAACCTGTTTTTGCTTGAGGAGCAGCAAGCTGGGGAACCGCAGCCTTTAGACTGGCTGTGGGCGGAGCAGCTGCCGCAGGAGGCGAAGGTTGAGAGAACGTCGGTGCAGGAGCGAAGCTTTGGTCCCATCTCCGAGTATCTGATACAAGCGCAGCAGAGCCCCAGCCACCTGTTGTAGGAGGTGGCGCACTGGGCGGGGGCACTGGAGGGGGTTGGGAGAACTTCGGTGCCGAAGTGAAATTCTGATCCCATCTCCGAGAATCTGATAGAGTTCCCCAGCCGCCTGTTGTAGGAGGAAAGGGAGGTGGCGCACTGGGCGGAGGAAGTGGTACACTAGGTGGACGCGCATTTGCTGGCGGGAATGGAGGCGGACCTCCCGGAGGGGGTGCATTCATAGGAGGACCTGGGGGTGGAGGCGGGGCTACATTGGGTGGCGGTGGGGGTGCAGTGTTCATGAGAGGCGAAGTGACTGACTGAGAGCTGCCGACGTCAAGAGATGTCCAGCCACCGGTACGGAAAATTGGTGAAGCACCCGCTGCGCTGCGAGCAGCTGGAGGCGGACTAGACACTAGCGGTGGTGGGGGCGGTGGCAGTGGTGCGGAAGGCGCAGAGGATGCACCAGAATCCATTGATGCCCAACCTGACCGTTTGAAACCAGTGGCAGGCTCAACTGCTGTTGAAACGGTTGCCCAGCCAGCTTTCTTGAAGCTGTTTGATTGCGCCTCAGAGGGAAGTGATGCCTCTGCAGCAGGTGCCGGTGGAGCCACGGTAGTTGGTGCAATTGGAGGCTTTGCCATCTTGATCCCAGCAGCCTTGGCAATTTTGCGAAGTTCCTTTTCTTCTCGCTTGCGCTCCTTCTCCTTCCGTTTATCGACGTCTTCCTGGGATGTTATACGTGTATTGGCTTGCATATCGCGGAGGCGCGCCTTGTGGTGATGTGCGTACGAGTTTGTATGCTCGTCATACTGTGCGACATTTTGGAATTGCTTCTCACAGAGCGAGCAGTAGAACGCTTTGAGCGTATCCGTAATTTCCGATTTGAGTGCAGCCCGACGGGCAGCATTGTCCTGGGACAAGATCAGTATGCTCATCAACATCGTTGGGTACGATCGAGCTCGCCTCTCGTGCTTTTCGTTGATCTTCGGTTTCTTTTCGTTGTCGCTCGGAGTCCAACTTGCGCCTTTCGGCAACTGTTGTCTCGATCATTCGAAAATCCTGAGTCGTCTTTCCAAGTCCAGTCAAATCATTTTTTACATGAAATGGTATGGGATCGACGCGAGCTGCAGCAAATCATTGGTGACGCAGGTTCCCAACAGAAATTATCACACCTACCGTCTGCAGATAGTCCCAAAGGCTGACCCTCTAACCAACCGAATTTTGCGAGCATTGCAAAGCCCTTGTTGGTGCTTTTGATCTTGGTCTCGACGGTGATGACCTCCCTTTCTGGACCGCGGACATATTCGTCGTATTTTTCAATGTCCATTGCATCGGGTGCAGGCGAGGGCGATCTTGAGACGAGCGAGACATCGTCGTCATCGTCACCATCATCAATACCTTGGTGAGAGCGCTGGGATGGAGGTAGGGGAGGGCAGTAGGGGTGTTTTATTCGTGCCAGAAAATATGGCAGAGTACCTTCATGGAAATAGTTTGGTTTTGTACAGATTGTACTTGTTCTTGCTTGTCTGTATCAGGCCGATACATTGGAATTGCGTTCCATCGAGCTATGCTCTGGGCGGACATGGTGAGTAGTACTAGTAAAGAGAGGTGTGGTTGAAATTAGATGATGACAATGCCTGGAGCGCGCGTTCCAAATATTGATTAATACCGACCCCTCCCTGGGGGGGTGTAAATTGTCCAGACTACGACATGCAACGACATTAAATATTAACGCGCTCTCTGGTACAACTTATAATTCTTCTAGATAAATCCGATTATTGACATATGACAGATATCGTTTAATCAGTATGTGCAATCAATTGCGTCCAACTTGAAAGTCATAAGCTTCATGACATCACGTGAGATGTATAACTTTTCATCCATCGCGTACACTGGACGCATGGACTAGATCGATGACTACTCCCTTGTCCGCCCAGTCGTTTGTCCGGCTCCTAAAAGCGCCCACAGACCCACCCAACCCAGAAAGCCCAACAAAAATCCAAATCGCTTGTGCAGCATGGGATGACACCACCCTTCACATCCCAAACAAGCATGAGCTCATCGCCGAGTTCATACTCACGCGACTGCTCAAAGACAAGTCAAAAACCAGGTGCGTTTAGGTTACGCAGGGTGCAGTCGTGTGTTTTCATAACCGATGAATCAGCGAGAACCCTATAATCGATGTGCAGTACTGGTGCCTTCTTCGCAAGGTTTTGGATGGAAGCGTAGGGGTAGGTGCACGAGGCCTCAAAGTCTGGCTTGGTTCTCTTCTCAATCGAACACCGCTCGCTCCAATCATCATCTCGATCCTCACTCTGCTGAGGGATCTGCCGGTTGCAGAGGCAAAAGGGCTCCTTGTGCTCGTGCGGCCATGCTTCTCTGTCCTATGGCCATTAAGCGTCCATAAAATTGGCGTGGAGACGCTTCTAGAGTGCTTTGGAATTGTACTAGATGTTTCTGCTGAGCTAGTTAGAAATGAGGCTCTGGAAGGTATGTGTGAGGCAGTTGTATCTTCATATAGAGAAGCACTAGGAAATGCCGGGAACAAGAAGAAGGTGCGCAACATCATTTTTTATATGCGGCGAGGGCAACCTAAGACGTTTGTATAGCTACACGCGACCTTCCTCCAAACCCATCTCTCGTCCTGGCTTCGTGCAATTTCGCCATCATCCCATCTGTCTCCACAGCTGACCGAAGCGGTATACGTCGCAGGAACAGAGACAATATTATCTCTTGATGCGCTTCGTGCATCACCCTCATCTGAGAGCCTATTCACGGCACTATCTTCGCCCAATTCACCTTCCACAACAAATGCCGCCATACCACTTCTTCCCCGTCTCTTCACTACTCATACGCACTTTTTGCGGCGATACCGCACCGCTCTGTTCCCCGCTTCACAAAATAAAATACAAAACCGTGAAAATGACATGAGAATGACTTCCGTGGCATTCTTCGCCTCTTGCCTCAAGCTATTAGCCTGGAACGCTCAGAGCTGGGAAGCGAGAGTGGGTCTGATCAGTATTATTGAGAATGAGCGCATTTACGCGAGTCAGGGTGTGCAAGAGGGGGAGGTGGATTTGGTGAGGGAGGATGCAGTGCTGGTATTGGAAGGAGAAGCAGAAGAAGAGGTGGTACGCCTGGCTTTGGACGTGTTGGCTGTGCTTGCGAGGATAGACTATGATGTGATTGAGCCTGTGGTAGGAAGGATACTTCCTCGCTTGATCTTGGTGAGCTTTGCCCCTTCGTCCGTCTTTTTCTGTCAAATCAATCCTTTCACCATTCCTGACGACCGTTTCTCCAGACTTGCTCCTCTCCCTCCATACACAAATCAGCCAACGCGCTTCTTAACCTCCTCCTCGACTTCCACTCCAAGACGCGCACATTACACGCATACAGTCATGCACTCATTGACGCCTGTACCTCTCTTCCTTCCATCAGATCTCTTGCATCACCTCAAGAACTCTATAGCCGCGCACACTCTTCTGCTACCCTCGCACACACCCATCTCTTCTCGCTCGCACAAGCACTCCGCACATTCCTCACGCCTACCCAAGTAAAAGAGGCAACACAAATTACCTTGACTCTCAAAAACACCTTCAATACCTACCAAAATCTCTCCTCGCTCATCAAAATCAGCGAAATGGAAGACAGGCCGCGTAAAAAGCGGCGGAAAAGCGAAACCGCCCCATTGCCTGCGAGTTCGGCACCCACACAGAACATGCGGGAACTAGATGTACATGCACTTTCCCTTTCCCTCACTCTTAAATTCGTGGCTCTGTTTCTGTCGAACCTCCCATCTTCTTTCATTACCGCCGAGGTTCATGATGCAGTACGTGAAGTGGGTGTATGGGCCATCGAGGCCTCTTGCTTGCTTCTTTGCAACAGGACTTCAAAAATATCTTGGGCAGACCAAGTGACAGGTGCTGCACTTCTTCGTTTTGCGTATCATCTGCCGGCTTGGAAGTGCGTTGCAGAACAAGAAGATTTGCGGCGGCTATTGGAGGTTGTTAAAATTGAAGAGGGTGTAGAGGGTGAGCTGGTGCTTGAAATTGTGTGTATTCTTCCTCTCTTTGGTCGGAAGGCCTGACTGATAGGTTTTTCTGTTTTAGCTGCGATTTCTCTTTGCGTGGTCTTCCAGATCGGAAACGCATGTAGAAGCCGAGACTGTACTTGACGTTGCCCTTGCGTATGCCGAGGCGCAAGAACAAAATCCGCAAAGCACGAGCGGGTTGATGGTACTCTACCTAATCGTCGAGCGGTGGTTGGATCTCGTAGAGTACGTGTTTCCTCTTTACTGCCTCATTAGTGGTGGTTCTGATGTACACCTCCATCATTCAGCGCCCAAGCGTCTAAATCCTCCCTCGACCGCCTGATCAAGTTAATCTTCTCTATTTCGCCCTCGTCTACCCGTCTGGCAGACGTGCAGGGCTTGCAGCCAAAAGACGTCCTCTGGGGCGTTTTACACAATGCACAGTTCTGGGAAATGGGAAATATACGAGGTGAGATCATCCCCCTACGCTGATCCCTCGTTGTGCTTTCCTTTTTCTACTTAATAATCTGATGCTTACTACTTAACGGCGACAGCTTCCGTCCTTGCATACCTCACATCATCGCCTGCCTCTTTGAAAGGTTCTGCGTTCGATCAACTCAGCAGTACTTACTGCCTTTTGTTATATGTTCCCCATGAGTACCTCACTAAACAGGCTCGCGTGGAGCTCGTGCGCCGGGCGATGGAGGGCGATGTCACTATTTCCTCGTTGCATGCGACTACCGGAGAGAAGACAGCGAAGGGAAAGCGTAAGCGTGACCAAGGGAGTGACCTAGAAAAAGCGCGGTTGACACTCACTCATATCCGCGTGTTCCTTCAACGGATGGGGCAACTTGGGTATTTGAACATGTCAGATCATGAAGTATGTATACATGCCCTTTCTTTAGTTCTTTCTAACGTGCGCATGTAGAGCGCAAGCGACTACGTGAAGCACCTTATGAGCATAGAGATTCCAGATAATGCAGTCCTGAGAGAGGCCACGATAAATCTTGCGGAGCTCTATATTGTGTATGTCTTCCCCCTGCATTTCTGTAAACTGCTGACTCCTGGGTAGTGCACTCCTACGAGCATCAGATAAAGACCCTTCCGCTTCAGCCGCATGTGCCTCTATCTTCTGCACCCTCGCGCAGTCTGGTTCCCTTCAGGAAGATAGCCTTCCCCAGTTATGCGTGCTCCAACTGGTTGAGCGTCTCACACAAGACTTTTCGGTTTCTAGGTATGTTCTGTCGTCATTCGAAAAAAAAAATCCTCTGATGATAATGACAGCCTTTCCGACTCAATAATTGCATCATTGAAAGAACTACATGCCGCTCTCACTCCTGTTTCACAGTCCAACGGTAGCAACACACTCCCCTCGAGCGGGACTATCAAAGCGTGGGCACGCCACCTTTCATTTGGCCACTGGCTAGGTGTTGCCGGTAAGCATCCAAGCATCCTGAATTTTCGCATTCCCAACTCGTTTGTCTTATCAGCCACTTCAATATCTGGGTACGGCCAGAAAATCGCAGTCACCCTGTTGCAAAACAAAGGTAAATGCAAGTCTTCTGCAGAAATCTTGGGACTTCTCTTCGAGGAACTGCGTTGTCTGCCCAATGTTGAGCGCGGGATGCATCTCGACCTGGCAGTAGGGGTGTATGTATTTTCCACGGGTGCTGGTGCGTTTTTTTGTTACGCTGGTTCCATCGGTCGAACTAAGTCGGCCGATAGCCTTGGATGACGTCGTCTCAAACGGATGCAAGCATCTTTCAGTCAACGACTTCTCGCATTTACTGGACACAGTATATGAGGCACTTGAAAGTACGCGATTTCCCCCGGCTCAATGTGTGCGCCTAGTGCATACAGCCACCGTCCTGTTACACGATACACCTCAGGGTAAACGAGATGACTCCCAATTATTTCAGAGCACCAGTCTCACGCCATCTCAGGGACTTTGAAGGTCGTTCAGGGGTTTTTCACTCAGTGTCTGAATTTCTTTATTGGAAACGCGCAGTTCTTTGCGGGTCCTGCGGACTTGAAGGTAGCTTGTCTCGAGTTTGTGGCTCGGCAATGTTCAGATAGGGTATGTCGTACTACATGATGGCATCGAGCCTCTAAATTGAGCCTTCATCCCAGCCCGCGGCTCTTCGCGCCGTCGACCCTGGTCCTATACATGCCTTGCTTTCTAAAATCCTCTGCGGGTCTTCAACGCACGACAGTACTACCACACCTGCGGTCTTCCAGTCCACCGCCACTATTCTCAATGCGCTTGTTCGACTGCGGCGCGATCTGGTCATCCACATTTTGCCACATCTGGGGATGGTCCTCCGTCAACTGGTCTCATGCACGCGTAGCCTACGGCCCCAGCTAGCCGCGAAGCAGAGCCGCATCGTCACCGACACCCTCCCATCGTGGATAGCACCATCTGATCCTCTCGGTGTGCCAGAAGCTCGTGCACTTGCACGGCTGTTCACCTCATTGACATCGAAGACTGTCCCCCGCGCGCACATGCAACCCAATACGGAACAGAAGGCAGAGAGCCTGTCGAAGCCATTTGCCAAGCATGCTGCTTACGTGGTCACTGCGTACATTGACGCCGTGAACGATCCGTTGTGTATCATGCGGGCGGATGTGAGGCGTGAGCTTGAGCCGGGCTTGTTTTCGCTGTGCGAAATTATGGGTACGCACAGTCGTGATGCCGTTATGATGAGTGCATTGGATACGGGTGGGAAGAGTGTGATGAAAGCACTCTGGAAGGAGTATGAAAAACAGCGGTATGACGGGAAGGGATAGAAGCTCCAGTTTCATATACACATATCAGTTTCATATATACATACTTATTACCGATCTACTTGCGTCGATTCTCTTCACATCTACGTTGGTCTGACGGCCTTGACGTATACATCTCTGAACAGAATCTTCTTCTTGGGCGGTGCGTTCTCGGGATTCCATCCCGCAGCAGCCTTCTCTTCTTTGAGCGCACGCATGAGCTCTAGGAAGTCTTCTATTGCTTGAGGCGATGACTGTATATGTATTATCAGGCGAGAGCCATTCAACTTAATAGGTTTCGGAAGTTGTGCGGCCCGTTCGACTACTTCCCAGTATTCAACCCCGATTGGTGCAGGGTCATAGAACAACTGATATAAATTCATTTTCAGGTTGCGTGATCCAGCTTGTCAGGGCACCCTCACCATGCAAGTTTCAGCGGGGCTCAGGATACCGATGCCAAGCTCTTCTAAACCCTGCTGCATCCGCTTTGCAAGGGCGTGCACGCGAGGAAGCATAGGGAAATTGTTGGTGAGTGCGTAGGCAGCGCAGCCGGCCATGTATCCGGTCTGGCGCATACCTCCACCAAAAAGCTTTCGGAACCATCGCGCCTTGGTGATGAATGGCTTTGAGCCGACGAGGACGGTTCCGATGGGTGCGCCTATGGTATCAGTGAGTATCGTTCACAACGAAGCATTTCTGAGAAGGTCTTACCCAATCCTTTGCTGAGACATAAGCTTACAGAGTCGAATGGGTCAGAAAGCTCTTTCATGGACAATCCGGTGTCGGCTGCAACGTGCCAGATGCGCGCACCATCAAGGTGCATGATGATGCCTTGACTATGTGCGTTCTTCGAAATTTCAAGTACGTCATCCTGTGGCATGATGGTTCCGTTCAGAGTATTCTCAAGCGCTATGATACGTGTTGGGGCACTTTAAGGGGCGGGTGTCACGGCGGTAGTCCAATGGCTTTTAATTTGAAACTTACACATGCACATCTGTGCCAGAGACGATGCGAGGTTCGATGTCCTCCCAGGTAAGATGATGTTCTGGTCATAAACACACGATAAATCAAGATGCGGACCGATCGGGAGGGAGCATACCGTTAGCGGGAATAATCGGGATGCTGTTGGCACCTGAGTGAAATGCGGTACCGCCAGCTTCCATGCTAGGAAACGTTGAAAATATATTTCTCGAGCCAACAAACCAACCTACCGATATATGTGAGCCCGTGCATCTGTAATGACTGAATATGGGGGCTGCTGCAAGTGAGTCCTGAGGGCAACTTGATTCGACATTGTGCCCGATGGTAGAAAGAGACCTGCTTCTTTCCCGGTGATCTTTGCGACGTGGGCTTCGAGTGCGGCGGTGGATGGCTCGATAAATACATCGTCCCCGAGGGACGCACGGAGAGCATAGGCATTCATCTCCTTGGTCGGTACTGACCACGATACTTTACCATCAGCGTGAGTCCGTGCACCAGATTGAGATTAAATACCTGTGATGGTGTCCGCTGTACATATCCTGTAAAATAGCTTGCCCGTGAAGTAGTCTAAGTCACTCACACACGAATGCCCTCGAGATTTCTTGGAACTGAAGAATGTTGTCATCGTCCTGAGTTTTGGAAAGCACATCGCAAGCGATTTCCTGCGAGAGTTCAGCGAAACGGACGTCTGTTAGAGAAGGCATGGCTCGATGAGATATGGGGATCACAGAGAAACACCATATCTCTAGTATTTATATTCAAGTTATGGTGCCCTGCTGATTGCCTGCTGACTTGCGGAACTCCGGCAGGCGAATGATCCATCTGAACCAAATACGCAATAGCGGAAATCGCTGTCCTCCGTCACAAGCCGATGTCTGCTATTGTGTAGATTCTACGACCTGCCTTCGCAGTTAGTACATAGCTAGCAGACCAGCCGCCATAATACTGCCAGAAATGATGGAGCTGCAGTTCTTGTGAAGGCTTTTCCGTCACGGTGCCGTACAAAGTTCGGGTTGGCATTTGCTTACGCAATCGTGTGATTACATGTATTGAAGTGTTTCATCTCTGACAGTGACATGTCTGACAAGAGGGCTTGGGTTTCATGCAACCATCGAAGGTAAGTAGAGGTTGTGTATCATCGAGCGACGAGCGTGCATTATCGACAGAGGCGGACGGAGTCACAATTTCCAGTTCTCTGATGTCCTCCCTATCCCTTCTTATGTCTTAACAACTAAAATTCTTCAATTCGGTCTCACGGCGTCAGCTACAATGAATCCACTGATGAGTCTGAAACGCTTAACGGCCTCCAACTACGTGTTGTTCATATGCATCTGTCCTGGTGATCCGTTGCGTATTAGCACCAACGTGAGTAGCATGCTCCACTAAAATAAACTTAACGTACCAAGCCTGGGTGCGAAACAGAACGAAGTTGATCGGTTGACTACAGCACTGATGCGGAACACTCGCATCGCGCGGTCTCGATACCGGACATATTAGGTATCGGAGAAAACTCCACGGTGTTGTTATAATGTCTGATGTTGAGAGACTACCTACGGCCCAGTGCCGAATTGTTTTCGTGCAGTGAGTAACTTTAAATTCCTGGAATTGGGTTTCAAAACTCCTCTACTCCCACGTTCAGTCGTGAGGATGCTCCCTCAGGTTGTAGTTTTCCCACGATGTCTACCTTGTAAGTTTTGCTCCACCCAACACTCAAGATAGTCGCCCGATAGACAGGTCCGACATTACCGGCTCATGCTCGTGGCTGCAGCCTACGTATACCCATCGGATTTTATGATTGTCCACTATCCTCGGCAGATTATATTGGCTTCCGACTAGTGACTAGGCGATTAGGAGGTGATTCTGCAAGTAATGATCTAAACGTGCCCTCCCAATCGCCTCTGCAGACTTCGCTGTCATTGAAATATATCGACTGTCATATATCTGTATTGGGTCAGCTCTAGAAGACTGATTTCCTGTTTATTTCAGGATCAAGAACAAAATGACGCCGGTGGCTCTGAACTGTTTATTATACATCCCACGTCCTCTTACTTGCTTGTCTGCTAGTGACCATGTTGATACTCACTAACGCAACTTGGCAGGACATACTATGCCTTGTTGGTCTCGGAGTGTATCTGGTAATGCAGGCGCCCACCAAGAAGAACCTTGCACCATACCCACCTGGTCCCCCGGGGTTGCCTCTCGTTGGGAACGTCCTAGACGTGCCTCACATCAAGCCCTGGCTCACATTCGCTGATTGGGGCAAGAAGTATGGTGAGTGCCTCCCGTTTTGCCAAAATAATGCATTCCATAGTCTTTTCTGCAGGCGATATCTCGCATATCTCGGTCCTGGGTCAGCATATCATTGTGGTGAACTCTGTCAAGATCGCGATGGACATGCTGGACAATAAAAGCGCTGTGTACTCTGGCCGTTCTGTTTTGCACATGGCTGGCGAACTTGTTGGCTTGAAGCACGTTTTGGTTCTCCTCCTTTACGGTGAGCGTCTTCGTCGGTACCGCAAGCACTTCCACCGCGTCATTGGCAGTCGCGCTGCATTGGATATCTACAACCCGATCGAGGAGGTTGAGACCCATCGATTCCTGAAGCGTGTACTTGCGAAACCCGACCAACTACAGGCACACATTCGACAGTATGTGTTATCTTTCCTTGCATTAACGTGACCTTGGATTTGTATAGCACCGCTGGCGCTATCATTCTACGCATCTCTCATGGTTATGAAGTAGAGCAGAATAATGGTCCCTTCGTCGACCTTGCAGACCGCGCTCTGGACCAATTCTCGCGGTGCACCACTCCCAGTGCATTCATGGTTGACATCCTGCCATTCTGTAGGGTCACAGCATTCTGATTTACTTTCAATGGCCTGACTATCTCTAGTGGCCAATGTTCCCCAGTGGTTCCCTAGCGCTGGCTTCAAGCGCATAGCCCGTGAATGGCGCGAGACCGTCAAGGAGATGGCTGCTGCACCCCTCAAGTCTGTGAAGGATCAGATGGTAGCTGATATTCGTAGTTTTGTGATAATGAGTTAAAGTGTGAATTTTACAGGCCGCTGGCATCGCCCACAAGTCTTTTGCCTCGAGCCTATTGGAAGGACGAACTTTGTCTGCGGAGGAGGAACACGTTGTGAAATGGTCTGCTGCATCTCTATACGGTGGTGGTACCCACACGGTTAATTCCTCTACATAATCCAAGTTACATTTTGAGACTAACTCCTGATTCTTCAGACTGTTTCTGCGACCTACTCGTTCTTCCTAGCTATGACTCTTTACCCTGATGTGCAGAAGAAGGCTCAGGCTGAAATAGATGCCGTTGTTGGTCCTGATCGCCTTCCCTCTTTCGCCGACCGTGAGTCTCTCCCCTATACTGAGGCGCTTGTGAAAGAAGTCCTACGCTGGAATGCTGTTGTCCCTACTTGTATGTGTATTTTGTTATTGTATGCATTACTTGCAGAGCTGTACCTCAATGACAGGTGTCCCCCACCGCGTCACTGAGGACAATATCCATGACGGATACTACATTCCAGAAGGTTCCTTGATAATACCTAACATTTGGTTGGTACCCTCACTTGTTTGTATTTGATATATTATCAGAATTTAATGACAGGTTCATGCTCAATGACCCACGGACTTATGCTAACCCCTCGCAATTCGACCCTGAACGCTTTCTACCGAAGGATGGAAAGGGGCCCGAGACTGATCCTCGCACTATCTGCTTCGGCTTTGGCAGACGGTAAGCATCGAGTTTCTATTTGAGCGACATGCTAACCTTCTGCTCCGCAGTATCTGCTCAGGTTAGTGCAACTCAGAAGGCGCCGAAGAAGAAGACAGTTCTGATGTCCCTTTCTTTTGCAGGTCTCAATCTCGCTGATGCGTCCGCCTGGATATCCACCGCGATGTCACTTGCCGTGTTTGATATTTCCAAGGTCGTCGAGAACGGTGTTGAGATCACCCCTGAGGTTGACCCCTCATCAGGTACAATCAGGTATGTTGCGTATCTCGTCGGGTCTGCCGTGCTGGTCTAGACATACACACTCTAGCCATCCTAAACCCTTCAAGTACTCTATTAATGCTCGCTCTGCAAAAGCCCTTGAGCTCATTCAGCAGGATGCTAACTACTAAGTATGTGACGAACATCTAAATTCCCTTTCAAATTCGAGTGTATGCTATTTGTTTTGAATACGCACCGTTCACTGGTGTTCGGTCAAGGTCAACGTACATGATACTCAATTGGATTAAAAGTGTATAAAGGATTGCTCACTCAGTTACGGGCATATGTATTTAATCTTGACTTCCGGACTCGTGCAAGTTTCGTTTCCAGTCGTACAATCTTCGAAATAGATACTAAGTAGTAGGCTCGTGACCAGCCTGGCGCATACTACCACGGATGCTTGAGTGGTGTAACCATAATTGACGCATAGTCAGACTGGTCACGAGTCTAACTAAGTAGTAGGTTACTCAGATCTGCTTGCAGGGTTTCTTTAAGGATACTACACGGTGCAATCATCCCAACAACCGTCTCTGAAGAACGCAACTGCCCTCACTGGATTCGTGTGTCTTCGCATCATCCATGTTGGCACCGGTCGTCTTCTGTGCACAGTAAGATACATTTCTTGTTGCATGTTGCATGGAAGCACTAATTGTACAACGTGTCGTCTTGACTTAGACACAGTATAGACAGCCAATAGCCTTTGAAGATATTGACGTCGAGCGTACTTTGTGAAAATGGTCACGTCGTTAATCTTATGTATATAGGGCAACAATCATTATTGACCCTCGTGTGTTAGCATTAGGAGATTGTTATTTTCTTAGTTTGTCGTCGCATGTTACTAGTGTCTTGCAAGTGCTCCGTTCCGTCCCGCGAATGTAACGAAGAAAAGACAGTCAGGTTGTGTGCGCGAGATAGGAGGGGCGCTGGGTTAGGGGGAACGTATAGCATTATGTTGGCATCGAAGGCATTCGCCATCCTAGGAACATTGGTGGTATAACCGTGATCCATCTAGGTATGTACGCTGGTATGCTCGCTGAAGAGGGACTGCATTTGCGCACGTATCGTAACTTTCAGCCTGTTAATGAGATCCTCATAACAAAAGCGAGAGGGATGGAGGAAGTGTGTAACGCATGGATCCTGTTGTGGACTGAGAAGTGACGAGACGGATGAAAGCTACGCTATAAACCAATCCACGACCCTTGCGTGGGTTGCCAGTGAGATTAGAATATACAATTTTGATGTATCCGAGGGCACGACTTGAAACGCAGGACTAGCTGAAGTAATCAACTTCGTGAACCTAGATTTTTGCCCCTGATCAAGTCAAAGTGAGATATAGATAAAAGTGCAGAGCTTCACCTGACCTACACGATGATTCGTGCCATACTAGTTTGGATGCATTGAATTAACCAGTAGCATTGCTGTGCACTCGGATATCTCGAGGATCGTGATCGGTATGGCCATGACTGTAAGAAGGCGTTGCCCCAGGCCAGGGTAAGAGCATGTCAGTGATGGAGCCGTTCCGACACCACCACATTGCAGCATCGAATAAAAATATCTGTTTACTGAATCAGAAATTAGTGTTGCCTCGACTCAGCTAATCACACCTTAATAGTAAGTATGTAATGGCGGTGAGAAACATAATGACGAGAAGCGCAGGAGCATATACACACGGAAAGAGAATCCCAAGATAACGGAGGTATGCAATCTATCAGACATCACCTCAGCACCTGAGGTAAATAATCGAAAAAAGAATCCTGCTTACGACTGCGATAGAAGCATCAAGAGCAACGACGACATTTACCATAATGAGTTACTTGCCATACACATTTGCATCGAATTCATTCGCTGATAACGGTTCTGGGTGTCAATCAAGCATCTTCGTCGAGAGACGCAGAGGGGAAAATGTCCACATGAATAGTAGTAGCTTAGACGATATTGATGTGGCTAGGGAAGTGCGGATCGTCATCGTGCGGATAAGCAAGTAAATCAGTACACACCACGCATGCCCGTCAACATTTATGTAATATCTCATTGATAACTGGAAGTGATCAGACATGAGCGCTGAGTGATCGTTTTATATATGGCGAAGCAGGGTGCGTTACACAGGATGATGAAACGTGAGTCGAGTAGAAGAGATATATGGTTGCAAAGTGGGCTGTGGTACATGATAGTACCAGATGCATGCGGGTCCACTGTGCACAAAATGGAGGGGCTACTGCTACATGACGGGCGTTTATCAAGGAGGCAGCGATGATGGGAGAAGCGACATTTTCTACGCCGTACCCGCGTGATACCGAAAAACCGTAGATAAGCGCCTACATGAGTTGGGTCATGGGAAGAACTTGAAGTCCAACACTACCATACACCACCCACAAGATCCACAATGCGACGATATCTTAAACGTACGGTCCTCGTCGACTTCAAATGTCACTGACCGTCTATATCTCTGTCTAGGTCAACGCGATGCAGCAAGAGATGTGGATCTGCAACCAGCGCCAGCGCAAATAACACTACCGCTAACGCAGATGATGCAAGGGCATACGTACGCCGTAACCACAGTCACGTTCTTCAAAGATGGTCGACGGGTCGTCACTGGTTCACGGGATAGAACCCTGCGAATTTGGGACATGGAGACAGGAGCATTGGTAGGAGTGCCATTCAAGGGATACGAGGGCTGGGTGAGATCGGTGACCGTATCACCAGACGACAGGCGAATTGCGAGCGGTGGAGATGATAGAGCCATTATCATCTGGGATGTCAAGAGCAAGCAAATGGTATTCGGTCCACTGATAAGGCATACAGCCTATGTGCAATCAGTGTGCTTCTCCCCCGATGGTAAGAGACTCGCAAGTGGGTCAGAAGATGAAACGGTTATTATATGGGATGCAAAGACTGGCGCTTTCTTCACAGAGCTCAAGGATCATAATCCGGTGATCGGTGTCGCATTCAGCCCAGATGGGCTGAAATTAGCGTGCGGAACATATAATGACATCCTAGTTTGGTGTACCAACAACTTCGAGCTTCTTCTCAAGTTCGACACTCAACAAATCATGCTTCGACATGTTGTGTGGTCGCCTGACGGCCAGCAACTTGTCACTGCATCATACAACAAAATAGTCAAGTTCTGGAACTCGTCGAATGGAGACCCGATCGGTCAACCTTGCATTCACACTGACTACGTCTATACGGTCGCCATTTCTTCTGACGGCTCCTTCATTGCCACTGCCTCGAATGATAAGACTGTGCAGCTGTGGAGCACAAAGACACACCGACACATAGGACAGGCATTCGAACACACCACGGAGGTTGAATCTATCGCAATTTCTCCCGATGGAGAACTGCTTGTCAGTGGGAATGCCGAAGGAGAGGTGCTGGTCCGGTCTATCAAGGAGATACTCGAGCAACACAAGGCGGAAGAAAGGACAAAGGACGATAAAGGAGCACAGTGACAGCAACTTCTTTCTCCTAGTAACACGCACGTATGCTATCACCCATTATTTTTTTGGCCTGTCTGTTCATTCATATTGCTCTCGGCGGCAACACACAGCCGCGTAGTCATGGCTTCAACAACGAGCTCTCTGGCAATAACACCGGTGCAAGTGACCATTCTTCGCAACAAGCGCAAGCGTCTGGCAGTGATGACAACCACTCGTTATTTCACGTGAGCTGCCTTCGATTCGTATACTTATCACAGAACGTGAGTTTCCTTCATGCAGATCCCTGTTATAATCACGACGCTACGCAATGCATGCATTGCTGAGGACCCGCATACCGCTGAAGACCTGCTGACCAAAGAGACCGGCGCAGATGACAACAACCGCCACTCACATGCCAACGAGGAAGACGATGCAGACGAATCGATCATAGATAACGAGGAAGTACAGCGACAGCAACTCCTTTCTCGTAGTGACACGCATGTATGCTCTTTCCCATTCTTGTCCCGCCTTTCTATTCATTTACACGACAACTAGCTGCCGGTGCGCAGTCACGAGAATAACCGCGAGCCCCCTGGCGATCACGACAGTCCAAGCAATCATCCCTTGAATACTGACAAAGCCTCTGGCAGTGACGAAAATCTCTCATTGTTTGACGTGAGCTTTCACCTTCGATGCGTCTACTTATCACGCAACGTGAGCTTTCTTCATGCAGATCCTTGCTATACACAAGACGGTCCGCAATGCACGCATTATTAGGGACTTGCACATTGCTGAAGATCTGCTGACCCAAGAGATCGACGCAGATGGCAACAACCACCACTTGTATGCCAATCGCTCCATTATAAGGGCGCGAAACTCCCAGTGGGACAAGGCGCTTCAAGACTCAGTCAAGGTCAGATGCTCTGCATATCATGACGTTGTTTGTGTTGACTCTGCTTGGTGATGTAGTCCATTGATATTCAGCCCTCGTTATTGGGTTACATTTCCAAGGCTGTCGCCCTCTGCGGCAACGAGCGGCTCTGGGACGCGACGGAAGCTTTCGATCTCGCCTTCGTATTTTCAAATCGTGATCCGATTATCATCGGTCTTCTCCTATTGATCAAGGTACTCTTCGCTATCTTCATAGTTTGTCTGTCATACTAATACTTCGATGTCATTTTGTCCAGGCTGTAGCACTCTTCAGCGCCAGTCGCCGTGATGAGGCAATGCGGCGAGTTCAAGACCTTACCACCGCTTGCCATCACTTAGATACACTTCTGTGCAGCGTTGTCAACGTGAGCTTTACGTCATACCTTATGTTTTTTTCACCTTCGAACACACTCTTCAGTCATATCTATGTGTCCAGCTTGCAATGATTGCTTTTGAGGATGGGCGGTACAGCGAAGCCGCCGATCGGCTCGGTATAACCGACCTATTCTCTCGTAGAGCACTTTTTGAACCTACATGGAGGATATTCACGGTGGTGTGTCACTATGAAGCTTCAGAGCATACTTTCACTGATCCATAATATGGTGGGCAGTTCTTCGGCTGGGACTTGGATTCGTTATGGCAAACCGTCAACCAAAGGCGGTGCGATGCTCTCCTCCGCGCTGATCGAGTAATCGAAGCGGTCGAATCTCACCAATACACGATGCGCATGATTGAAGAGGATGCGAAAGACAGCTACCTCGTATGGTCCACTGGTGGGTGCTTTGGGGTGTATACAACTTTAATATCGACACTTACTCTGAGTCGTTTAGCTTTCAAGGAAAACTGTACTGCGCGCTGTCTCACAAAGGGAGACGAAGCTGTTACTGCGAGCAATTACGAGGCGGCTATAGAACTATATTCGGCAGGAATCAGGCTGGATTCATTATGCGAGTCCCTCTTTGCGCACCGCAGCAAGGCACATCTGGAACAAAACTTTCATGCAAAGGCCCTTGACGACGCGGAAAAGGTGTGGATGCATATCCATCATTTGTCTAGCAATTGTGTTTATGCCACCCATGTACAGGCCATCGAACTCAACCCTTCGTCATATCTTGGGCACGAAGTGAAGCACGCGGCGCTTCACAAGGCTCAACGCTATGATGAAGCTGATTGAGGTCTTGAAAATCATCATGTCCAAGTTTGGCAGTACATCCGACCCACAGATACAAAGTAAGCCCCGAAGCACTCATGCATCAACATCAATATGATCAACTTTTTTCTCCAGAGGGACTTCAACAGTATGTCAGTCCATCCGAAGCAGATGGCGCTATTCGAAAAGCCATTGATGCTAAACTGGAAAAGGCCCCGCTTCGTCTACTCGACACCTTCACTGGACTTTTATGCAGTCGAGAGGCAGTAATCAACGCCTTCATGAAAAGCTTGGAGTATAAGGAGATTTTGTCATTATCGATGACGCATGCGCCTCTCCAGACAGAGCACATCAAAGAAGCGGTTGAGACGTACTTCAGTTGGGCCATGCTATCGCATAGATGGCAAAACAATGAGCTGCTGCTGCACGACATCCAGGATAAGGATGTGTACGATTTGGATCTAGTCGGAACCACGGCGAAGTTGCAGATGTTCTGCAAAACTGCTCGCGATGCGGGCTACCGCTGGGCGTGGAGCGATACATGCTGCATCGACCAAAAAAACAATGTTGAGGTTCAAGCATCAATCAATTCCATGTTTGTTTGGTATCACCACTCAGCTCTTACGATTATCTATCTCTCGGATGTCCCGCCTTCGGCACAAACAGGCGCCCTGGCAAACAGTGTTTGGAACACGCGAGGATGGACTGTTCAGGAGTTCCTGGCTCCTAACATCGTTATTTTCTACCGAGCAGATTGGACTCCATATCTCGATGATGACTCTTCCAACCACAAGAAGTCTGATGCTATTATGGGGGAGATGCAGGGTTCGACAGGTATAGATGCACAGGCTCTCGCCGACTTCCGTCCGGGGATGAGTGGTGCCCGAGAGAAACTTCAGTGGGCGTCGAATCGTGTCACCACGTTACCGGAAGACGTTGCATATTCATTGTTTGGCATCTTCGGGGTCCACCTGAATATCATCTACGGCGAGACGAAGCAGAATGCGCTCGGAAGACTCTTGCAGGAGATCGTAGCCCAGTCAGGCGATATCACTGCCCTGGACTGGGTCGGAAAATCATCACAGTTTAATAGCTGTTTGCCAGCCGAAATTGCCTCGTACCAACTTCCACCATGCATGCCGCCATCTCTATCTGAAGATCAGATCCAAATATCGATCTCGTCGCTGCGACATGCCACTGATGTGGAGCAGGCATTGACACTGTGTACCCGGCTTGACCAGTTGAGCCCTCCTCGTTTCGACCACCGCAGACTGCATCTGCCTTGCATCGCATTCACCGTGACAGAATTCAGACGGAGGCGTGGTCAAGACCAGGAGAAACATTTTACTTATGATGTCAAGGCTGATGGGCTTGGCGACCTGCCAATCACCACCGAAGAGAAACTGACTCAGTTCTCGCCGGCAAAGCCTACTCGGCAGACATTCTTGCTTGTCCGTCCATGGGATCGTTATGATCTCGAGCTGCCTGACTTTGCAGAGACGCAGAGCGTGGGTGAATCGGAGCCCGGGTCTTCGTCAGACGAATTGCTCGGTGGGTATCCTGGAGAGAATGAGTCGGTTGATTCGGAGTCTCACTGGAAAGCGTTGAGGTTGATTGTTCGTCTAGGACAGCCTTTCGGCGCACTTCTGCTAGCGCAGCAGCGTGGCGGAGGGTACAAAAGGATTGCTTCAGATAACAATATTATTGCGCAAGTTAAGGACGTGACTTCTGTTCGTGACGTGATGGACGCCAGGACGCTAGAGATATTGTAGCTGCATTTTTGTCGAATAACGGGGATCTCTGATGCGTTTTCATCCATAGTACTTGTGTGGAATAATATCCCTTTGTACTACATACCGCCTTAGTCACTTATGATATATCAGTCACGATGCACTCTTACTATAGATGTTCAATCGATCTCGAACTAACCGTCCATATCCGACGTAGTCTATTTGAATTTACTTACATTCTAACGATAGTCGTCCATTATTTCTGTGCCATGAGGCTTTTTAACATTCGATCAAGACCAGCCGCCTCACACGAAAGCGACGAGGTTCAGCTTAAACTTCTTGGTCGTTTCAAGCGGATCGCGAGAGATCGCGAGCGTTGACGCGAAACTTGGCTTTTGTAAGTGGTCACGTGAAGATCTTCCACACGCGTGCTTCCCTCGTGGTGAAGCACACCTCGAAGTTTGCCCTCATAAAAAGGACACGAGTCGCAGAACGACGCCTCACTCTTTCTTCTTCTCTGCGCCCATCTCCTTTTGCGCGTTGCTCATTAAATTTTGTCCACCCACCCACCTCCCTTCTTTCAATTCTAGTGTGTCTTGGTCTGGTGAACTTAAAGTTCGTGTTTCCTTCAGACCCGCGGTTTGCACACTTCACTCGCTTCTCACTAGCTCTCAGCTGTTGTCTCTCCCTCTGAATATTAGTTCACGTCGCTTGTGAGATCCTTAACTGATATTCATTCTCTTGTTCTTCTCTTAGACTACGCGATCATACAAAGGCCTATTCTCGTGCACAACATTCGACGCTCAACGTAAGCAGCGCGATATACCTGGCAGGCATGGGAACCCGCGGTTACTACGTGCTTCGCTATCGGAACTTTTATTTCGCCAAATACAACCACCATGATAGTTATCCGGAAGGGTTCGGTCTAGAGGTGCTTCGGGCTATACGACAGTCTAATGCCCTTGCAACCCAGCGGCAGATGTTGGGAGAGATGCTGGACAAGTTAGAAAGCACTTCGGAATCAATATCAGACGATTCAAATCCCATCGACGGGACCCCCTCTCGGCGGCGACCAATCAATGATATCATGATCGAGTGGATCTACGAGGTCGACCTTGATCACAACATCTTCCATATAAACGGGATGCCTTTTTTCTCCTTGGAATGCCTTCCAGATGATGACGATTTTCTCGAATACATCTCCGAAGATCATTACGGCTACTTAGCTTGCGCATCAGAGTGCCCCCCTGAGCACAAGTACAAGAAGTCAGGCCCGCCGGTTGTCGATAATTCAGACCTCGCGACGTACCAATCTTTCATGTGCACAGGATCTCACATGGCTTTGAGCAACCTGCTCGCCATCAGTGACGTCTTGTCTCCTGACGAGCACGTTCGGGTCTCATTGTTGGAGGTCATGATTGGGACGTGCATGGTTCGCATGGGCGAGATGATCTACGAGTTCGAGATCGAAGCATTCAATCACAGTCAACTCACAGACTCGGAATGGTCACTTGCATGCTTCATAGCCAGCATCGCGTTTGTTCCCCAGATATTCAACAAGGCTCCAATCGGGGAGTGGTACCCCGAGCTGAGTAGGGAGGAGTTCACATGGGTTCGCGAAGACACTGTCATTCACATCGCAACACATCTAGATGACGAGCGGTGCCTGCAGGCTTCCATGACACGCCTGATCAAGGCGATCTTAGAGCAGAAGGATAATCCTGGTGATTACTTTGGGGTCGCGTTTTCCGTTTACCATTGTGCAATCATCAAAGTAGTCAAAGATGCACACACAACGACGTTCAGTCATACGGACGCCCTCCAATTCCTACCATCATTCTTCGCAGATTCTCCTTCTACTCCAGGCATCACTGCTCTCGCCCGTCTCGCCTATCGCGCCGACCCCGCACTCTTTGTACGTGCTTTGAAGGTTTGCCATTACAAGTGGCGCATTGGTCAGGGTGACACGCTCGTTCAAGGAGCTGATAATGCGCCACCTAACATCAACTGTCCATCACTGCCTCTTGAACTTTGGCAAGAGATCGCTCTTCATCTCCATCTCTCCGACCTCCTCACCTTCGGGTTGGTTTCAAAGCTATGCCGTGAAGCAGCCTCAATGGTACTTCGCTATCCCCACATCTGTGGTTATCGCCTTGTTGCTATTCCCAAAGAGAAACTTCCGGATAGCCACCTCTCTCTACGTGCTGCGGCTTTTTCTGCCGTGCGATCCAGCGCTCCTGCTGACGTGCTTGTCGGGATTGGGGATACACCGGAGGATGTTGTGAAGATGCCGCTTAAAGTCGGAGGTTACTTGATGGGTGTGGACTTTACAGTCGTGACGTCAGGCGGTATCTCGGACTTTACACGAAAGAAACTTCGTTGGCTATAGAAAATACAACCTCACGTGGCGTTTAGCTCGAGACCCCCACGTTACAGATCCGGGAGCCCTGACAGCACGTATGTAGTCGCAGTCCCTTTTTTGAGATGTTACATGATACATACGTGTAGTCAATATTCAACCTGCAAACTACACACATAGATTGTGAGCTGCGAGAAACTTGTTAGTACGCTTGTGACCGTTGAGGACAACAGTCACATTGTACATGTTGATCATCCAGTGGGCGTAGAGGGCCTGCTGGCCCTGACGTACACGTTCCTCATTCCGTCCGACTTCTGCTCTTGTAACGGCACAATTCCCGCTTGAATCTTCTCCTGCTTCAGCGCTTTTATCAATGACAAGAAGTCTTCCACCGCCCCGGGCGATGTTTGGATATGTACCACGAGTCGAGAGCCAGTAAGACTAATGGGCTTCGGTAATGCAGCCGCCCTGTCTATAATTTCCCAGTATTCGACGCCGATTGTGGAGGGATCATAAAAAACCTATTTCGCATCGTCAGTCCGTTTGGGGACCAACGATCGAGAAGCGACTAATGGGGCTTACCATGCAAGTCTCTGCAGGACTCAATATGCCGACCTGGAGCTCTTCTAAACCAGTTTGTAGGCGTTTGGCTAGAGCGTGAACCCTAGGAAGGAGGGGGAAGTTATGCGTGAGTGCATAAGCGATTGACCCGGCAAGAACACCAGTCTGGCGCATTCCCCCGCCAAAAATCTTGCGGAACCAGCGCGCTTTCTGTATAAATGCCTTTGGACCGACGAGACATGTTCCAACAGGGGCGCCTGCAGAGAGTCAAACTTTACAGTTATTGTAACTGATGACAACACTGACCGAGACCCTTGCTGAGGCACAAACTGACTGAGTCAAATGGTGCGCAGAGTTCATCAATCGGTGTCCGAGTTTCCGCGGCGACGTGCCATAGACGTGCACCATCAAGATGCATGAGTATGTCATTCTTGAGGGCAAAATCAGCGATCTCAATGATGTTGCTTTGAGGCATGATCGTGCCATTCAGCGTATTTTCCAAGCAAATAATTCGCGTTGGTGCGCTGATGCATATTAGAAGAATCCTCGATACGCAGAATCTCCACACCTGTGTACGTCAGTGCCGGATACTACGTGAGGTTCGATATCCTTCAGAGTCAAATGGTGTCCTGCATAGATGTCAATAATAGAGTGTGCGACACATAAGCCCATACATGCCATTTTTAGGTGTCAAAGCCATCTGGAGGGCACCCGAGTGGATTGCCGCCCCGCCACCCTCGTACCTAGGGCAAGTCAGCCACCAGGTCACGATGGATGAAGCAACAGCCCAAACTTATTGATATGTGCCCGAACATCACAAATGATTGAATTGGGAGGTTGCTGAAGATGCGTGCGAATAGCAAGCTGGTTGCCCATCGTCCCACTGCTTACAAAGAGAGCAGCTTCCTTCCCTGTGAGCTTAGCAATGTGTGCCTCGAGGGCAATCGTAGATGGCTCGCTGTAAACATCGTCACCGAGTGAAGCCTGCACAGCATATGCGAACATCTCCTTCGTAGGCACTGAACGAAGGTCCTTCTGTTCAGGTGATTTGCAGTCGAGTTGGAGAACACACCTGTGATAGTATCGGCTACCACTTCTTCAGCCAGATGAATATCCCTACTTTCGATTCGCACTCACATACAAAACTCCTGGAGACTTCCTCTAGTTGTCTCGCATTATCCTGCTGTTGAGTCGGAGTGAGGATGTCCACTTTGACCTGCTCAATGATCGATGCGAGTTTGGGATCCATGTTGAAGAGAGGAGATTGTGGCACGCAGGAAGAAAAGCGACGATAATGATTGCAAGAATGCCGCACAGGTGATATTCTCATGCCAGGTCTGGGTAAGAATGACTCGAGTCTGGTTGCGATGACTCCCACTGGTCGACAGATTGTTATCACCCGCACCATATATGTCTGCCCGATGTTGTTGGACTTCGCTTATGAACGCTGGTGGGCTTAGTGAAGCCAGGTTTACTGCCGTCCATGACTGTAGTCCCACATTCTAAGAAAACAATCCAAGATAAGATAGGTCCATAAGACATCTTACGTAAACAGTGTTCGTCCTGTGCAACGTTGTCCAGCACTCACAAGTATACCAGTTCCGTTTCTCTTCGGTCCTAGCTTTCTGTACCAGCTCCCGGTCCCCACTTTTTTTTTTTCAGTTTCTTAGCTTGATCATGGGGAACGTGGGTCATCTTCAGTTCACACAAATGGCTGATCTTAGATCACTAACAAACCTCCAGGGCGCCAAAGCCGCACAAAAGCGTGAACGCAATGCTGGAAAAGGCGCAGACAAAGGTCCTACAAGTAGGACCAAGGTCAACGAAGCGGCGAAGAACATTATTTGCCAGACTTGCAGACAGACCTTCGTAAGTGTTACTCATAGATTCTATCGATATCACTCCAATCAATTCCTTCATCTCAGCTGCAAACCACACGTTCACCAGCGTGAGTATCTGCCTGTTATGAAAAGAGAATATGGTGTTTTGTACTGATAATGTATATGCATGCATTGCAGACTAGAGGAGCACGCCCAGAACAAGCACTCAAAAACAATGGCAGAATGTTTCCCGGATGTGGCCAAGTAGGGTTCGTCCGATACATGATCGTCTAATGTGTTTGGGATGGATGATTATGCACCAATGCATTGCGTTGTAGAACAAGTTGAAGCTTTGAAGAACGAGGTCAGACAGAAAAAAAAGCTAGGTAAGCGACCGACTCGCGTCATAACTATCCATGGATGTCCCTAGTGTGGTCATTCTCATAGCGAGAAACTTGTTGATCCCGTGGCCTGTGCATTCGCTCCTGCGCTCTGCATCTTTTCTCCAACCTTCTTGTTAACTTCGAAGAACTTCGCCACACATCTATCAATGCAGACACTCTCGCCCTTGTTGAGGTCTCCTTCGGCATAGCGAGGACTGATGCACTTGGTATGACATGAACTAGACCACACGTAAAATAAGTCAAGGTTGCAGGAATTATAGAAAAACGTCACAGACGAAACGATGCGGTTAAAGACGTCTGAAACCATGTCAATTCTATGGCCTGGGAGTCAGCTACAACGACCTGAGTGAAATTAGAGCCGACGCACTCGTTGATGGCCATTTCAACGCGTTCGTGGTTGACACCACCAGCTGGTGACGGACCACTACGTCCAAGGAAAGACATTTTAGCAAAGAACGAGATAGCAAAGTGAAACCGAAAGCAATAATTTTGGAGGACGCGGCCGAAAGTAAGTCGCGATGATGCTAAGGAGCAAAATATGAAGTCCCACGTGGTTTAAGGACACGTCCAAGAAAGGCAATTGAAGAAAAATGTAAGTAGGTCGGGGGCAGCTATCCTTCGCTGAGGCTCGCGCCATGTCAAGACCTATCGCCGTACATCGCTGTAGGTTCGTTGACTATTCGCCCTCCCCGATCACGGCTCTCGCGTTTCCCCCGCTACCATTACCATCTCTAAAGGGGAAGAAACGGGAAAGGGATCCAAAAGATAGGTTTGGCACACTTGGTGTAGGCCATGCTAATGGCAACATCGACCTTCTCGAATGGACTGCCGAGGAGGGAGAGATTCAGGCATCTCAAGCTTGGCAAGTGCGCAAGGTGAGCTCTTTGTCTCATTATTTGATGCCTTAATAATTGAAGTCACATTTAGATTCTTCCAGGTCCATGCCCGTCAAAAGTAGATTCACTAGCTTTTACTCTACGCTATCCGGATATATTACCACCGGACACCGTGCCTTCGTGCTCTGATCTCCGTCTTTTTAGCTCGGGGGGCGGGTCTGAATTGTTGGAATGGGACATATCTCGCAGCTGCGTTCGGGTATGATGCTCTTGCTTTGTATAATCTGCACCAGACTCAAGATACTGGACTTTAGCGAACCATTAGCTCCCAGGGAGGCTGCTATCTGGAGCATTGCAGCTAATCCTTCCTCGACACTACTTGCTCTGGGTTGCGAAGACGGGTCTGTTCGTCTGCTATCCTTAGTCGCGGATACTCTGCAGCATCACAGGCGATTCGATCGCATAAAAAGTCGCATACTGAGCATCGCTTGGGGCCCACCAACACCTCGACCGCCGAAACAGCGGACGGCGAAGAAGACAGATAATGGGACAGATGGTGACGAAGACAGCGATGACGACGAATGATGAGTGGACCGATACGTGGCTCGTCACGGGAGGCTCGGATAGCAGCTTGCGGAAATGGGATGTCGCTACTGGCAGATCGACCGACCGTATGGGTACAGACAAGATGAAAGGTGAACGGACGCTGGTCTGGACAGTCGGCGTGCTTGCGTGAGTGCACGCGTGAAACACCTCTCAATATGTCGACCTAAGCATTTTAATACAGCGACGGTACTATTGTATCTGGGGATTCTTTAGGCGCAGTGAAGTTCTGGGATTCCCTGACCTGCACGCAAACCTGCAGCTTTCCGGCGCACGGAGCTGACGTGCTTTGCCTTGTAATTGGACCCGTAAGTCGTTCGACATAACATTCTTCTGTGATTAAACTCGCCGAATTTCAGGAAGGCACTTCTGTATTCAGCTCTGGCGTCGACCAAAAAATTGTGCAATTCTCATATGTTCCCACCGCTTCGGAAACATCATCTTCCCTGTCGAGTTCTGCCCCAGCGCGATGGATTCAGTCTGGCTCACGTCGTGTACACTCACACGACGTCCGGTGTCTTGCAGTCTGGCCACCCTACTCTCCCATACCCTCCTCTTACAAGCGAAAGCCCTCTGCAAATACGACATACATCGCACCAGTCCTGGCCTCTGGAGGACTGGACATGTCTATCGCCCTCACTCCTGCGCTGCCAGCCAGCATGACTTCATCTTCCATTGCCCCTCGCGTCGTCAACCCCCTCACAACAAGAGTCACGACAACTTTCGAGGATTCCTATTATCGTCGCATCGCGTACACCGCATCAACATGTATTTCTCGCAGAGCTCGCCTTGTGGCAAGCATGCATGAGACAGGTGTCAATATATGGCGAGTTCTGGGCATTCCAGACTCGGATGTGATCGTGGACGGCGTTGATCCATCGACTGACCCTGAGACACGGACAGCTTGGGAGAAAGTACTCGAGATGGATCTCAACGTGCGCACGAACCTCATCGCCAGCGCATTATCGGATGATGGACGTTGGGTTGTTGTGTCTGACCTGTACGAGGCTAAGCTTTTCGAGCTCGAATTCAACGTGAGCAACGCAGTTATAAATTTGGTAGACGTGTTTGCCTGACCTCTATTCCTTTAGCCTGCTGGCCACATGAAACCGAGACGAGTGCGGACATTCGCATCAATGTTGGAGAATCGAATCTCTGCCCAAAGCTCCCAGAATCCTGTCTCAGCCGGTGGATCATCGTTTACATTCACCCCGGACTCCTCGAAGTTGATCATGGCCTCTGCGATGACGTCGCTCATCCTCATTATCGATCTAAGCTCGGAAGCACCCACCATACTTCGGACGTTCAATCAACATTGCAATGCTGGGTCGATAACAAGCGGCAGGGTTGTCCACGGAATCAACAAATGGACCTCAGAGGAGGATGAACAGTCGGTTGGTGGTATAGATCACATCACTATCATGAAAATGACAGTGAGTCCCGACGGCCAGTGGTTGGCCACGTCCGATGACCTCTGCCGAATATTCATCTTCAATCTCGATTCCATACAAGTAAGTTTTATCTACCGCTAGAATCTGGTGCAGAGCTGATTTGTGTTAGCATCACACTACTTTACCCTCCCTTCCTCTCCCACCAAGTGTCCTGGTTTTCCTCCCCGACAACCCGCAAATCCTCCTCGCCGTTCTTCCTAACAACACAATCCACATCTTCCACGTAGAACACGGTGAAGTGCCATCATGGGGACGGGAGTTTAACTCTCGTCTTCCAAAGCAGTTCCTCAGCGCCCCAGACCCAGTTATCGGGGTCGCATTTGAGCCCCTTCCTACTCCCTCAGACGACGAAATGACGGGTATTGCACCTCCCATGACCTCAACGAAACCCAAAGAGGCTATCTTCTGGGGTTCCTCTTGGCTCTGCAAACTCGAGTTAGACTGGGAGGGCAAATATACTGGCCAGTCACGCAAACGCCGCAGGCAAACTGGCACTGGTGGCAGTAGGAGAGATGGCCAGTGAAAGGAAGTTGCGGATGGTAACGAATTATCGTCCCATCTTGGCACTCGATTTCCTTGGGCCAGGGGAGCTGGTGTTAGTGGAACGACCACTGGTAGACGTGTTATCAAAACTGCCCCCTGCATTCTTCAAGCCGAAGTATGGGCAGACTTAAAATCTAGTAGCATCCTGGCGATGTACCCCAAAATTTACCCTATGCAGAATATGCTGCAGTATGCAATGGGTAGCATTAGAACATGTGCGATTACATGCAAAAGCGCCTCGAGAAATATAGCGAGGAGCAGGTGAAGACAACATTGGGTCAGATATAAAAATTGGTAAATGAGATCTATGAGCTACAACGAATCCGTGAATGTAATATTACCAGGGGTGTACCGATAAGCAGATTGAAGGATATTTTGTCGGAGAGAAACAGTCGTCTAATGCACTGTTCCTTGCAGTGCTGCCTCTCTATCTTGCCTTTCGTCCTCCCTGTGAAGTTGGCATTACTAATTGAATCATCGGGACATGCATAAATGGGGGCTACTCACTTGGCATTCAAAATGGACAAGTACAATGTCCAGAATACGCCACAGGCGGACTGGAAAGGTATTCTATACGGTAATGGCATGTATCGGAAGTTAACCATCTGAGAGAAACTAAGTTGACCTTCAACGAGCAGTCGTAACGTCCTTGAACTCACTTGTGCTATAGGCCAAACCTTCCAATTGGTGAGAAGAGCGGGAGCAAACATGTCAGCATATTTTTCGCGTATTTGCCTGGGACTTCGACATTCCATCACACCCATGGAGCCTATAAACATCACAAGCTAGAATGTGTATGAGCCCATGTTCAAGGTAGCGATGAAAAACATATTCTCACCCCGATTGGTGCCCTAGGACCAAACCGTCAGTCTACTAACATTAGATATCAATAAGTCTCACATTATTAGCTGGTCGGCAGCCACACGTTTTGAAAGAGCTCTGAAGCTGATGCGGGGTTGAAGGCTTCTCCACGCTCGAAGAGGGAACCGTCGCTCTAAAAATAAATTCCACCTCCCAAGTAGAGGGCCTCGCAGGCAGATGGTTCAAGGTTTACTCCGATAATCAAGCGCATGGGACTTACTCATGCCGGAGCCGAGACAAAAGAAACGCAGTGTACGTGCGGGATCCCAACCTGGTCTGGGCTCATGATCTTTAACGAGCTACGGAACCCATGAGTTGTGGATAATGGTATGAAAAATCGGGTGTGCTCACAACGTTCTGGGAAATCTGGGCAACGATATCGCCGAGGGCATTCAAGGTTCCACCAGTGACAGCGAGAGTGTAGTTTGGATGAGTACGGAATGCATGTTGGTAGGCACGTGCGATAGTGAGAGTGGCCATACAAGAAAATAGGAGGGAATGCTGGGATGAACGAGAACTTCGATGGGAGTGGTTGTGAGACAGGCTCTAGGTGGAGCCTATGATGGTGCTTTGTCGATACATTTTGTTCACTCGAAGGAGAGATGCCAGTCACTCCAAAACCATCCGGAAATTCAAATAGTGTTCCAGAAATTTCCCTTTCCTGACCAGCGCGCCAACGTTCTAGGCTCAGAAATCAAAGCACGTGACCGAGACGCGTCTTGTAGCCACTTGTTTGTTTTGTCAACCACCGAGCAGACCCCATAAATACCCGCCGAATACATTCCATCTCGCCAATTCCCTCTTGACCGCCAACCTCCACCACCACTTCTCGTTCATCGTTTTACGTTTTTACCCGCCGTCGTCAGCCATCATGTATTTCTACAGTACCATCCTCGCTCTCACTGCCCTCGCTGTCGGCGTCAGAGCCCTACCACCTCGCAGAATCACAGCGCGCAATGGACATCGGTAGCATCTACACTGGTCAAGGCGGTTCAGCACCCGGCGGGTCAGTCACCGCTGCGAACACAAACTGCACAGGCATAGACCCCACGGTGTTGGGGTTGGGGTGTATAGGCAATCTCGTAGATATCGGGTCGAGTAAGTGAGGGGCTCGCCCTGTATCCCGCCATCTGACCCACCATCTAGACAACGCCGGAAATGGAGGGGTGGGAAGTTCAGGTCCGGTAGATGTTCACAGGGTTGCGTCAAAAAAGTTTCGACCGTCAAAGTTCAGCTCCAAGGGCAACCCCATAAGGAATGCGTCCACTGGGACGGGTGGCATCGCTCCAGGCGGCTCGGTGAACTGATGCACCCAGCGGTCTCGTTGAGCTCGGCTCAGGTAAGCTCCACGATATTTGGCCAGCGGCAGTGAGGACTGACACGGATTATGCTTTTGCAGGTAATGCAGGAAACGGCGGGACAGGGAACGAGCGGAGGCGTATTCTGAGCGATGAAAAGGGGGAAGGAAACCTCCACAACCTAGATGCACAACCTAGACTTACGAAGCATAGACGGCATGCACATGGACTACTCATTTGTACTATACCACATTGCATTATCCTCACATTAAACGGACACCTGATTGACTGGGCGATGCAAGTATACGATTGGCCTTGCCGACTGGTACAGCGTTTAGATAGAAAGATCACCGGACTACAAGAGTTTCAGGTGGCCTGTCACCTGGTTAATAAGATCTATGGGCGCTGCGAAGAATCTCAGTGCGATCATCATGATGAGCGAATTTCCCTACCAGGACCAATACCAAGAACAGTGCGCGAACCTGCCGCGATCTGTGTACGACCACTAAATTGAGGGAAAAGGTCGGCAAACAGGTGTGATGATGTATATCGAAAGGAGTACTTACGCATCCAATATTGATCGAGCGCAGAGGTTGAGACTCTTGGCAACTGCTTCGAGTTCAAGGAGCTCGTCCTCTGAAGAGCCTCTCAGAGCAATTTTAGCTTGACTGGGTCACAGCGTTCAATGCATGAAGCGTAGGAGGGTCTTCAAACACGTACCCAGTCCTCTCCCAATGTTGTACGAGCTATAGACTATTCAATGGCCGGGTAGGTGGAAATAATCATTTGAAGCATACCGCAGGGTTTGTCCTCGACAATCCCTTGTAGCATGCTAGTGTTGCGTGTCTAAAAGTCGTCGCGCAATCCAATAATTATACTTCGTCGCAGCGTGAGCACTCACCCACACCTAAAGGGTCATCCTCAAGTGGCCTGAGCAGATACGTAGCACTTACTGTGCAGCTATTTTCCCGGTGGTCATTTTGAGATCCGCTCGCACGACCAAGACCTTTCGAGGCTGAAGTCAGCGAGAAGTGTTTTGAATTGGATGCCAGCTCATACCAGTTTGCAAGGTTGCATGAAGCCTGCCTTGATAGTGCTGAGATCCCCGTCTGCAAGCGCCTCATCCTCTTCTTCACTATCCACCTCCGGTTCCTTGGGTGGCTCTTTATTCTTCGACTCTGACGATGGTATAGGTGCGGCGGCAGGTGCAGCATTCTGGGTGCTTAGGCGTGATCCAAGGTAGTAACCCAATCCTAGGGCAGCTCCTGCGACCACCGCATGTGATAGTGCTATAATAACGCGCCTGCAGTAAGACATGGTGTTCTAATGTCTTATGACCCATGCATAAATACTCGCCTGACGGAGACATTGAAATGAGGTTAGTCGGAGTTTGCCGAGAGTAACTTTTTCGAAATCTTTGATCGAGTGCAAGGTCATAACGGTCATCGCTTGCAGGCTGGTGCTGGTCTCTTATAATCGCTGCACTCAAAACTTTTCAACGTCTGCTCACTGATACCATTGAATCACCCACATGGCAGAGGATTCTACCGCGCCATCTGCGGTCCCTCAGGAAGATGTCTCTGGCCGCGAACCGTTCTCATCGCTTGAGCTCTCAGAGCCAACCAACAGAGCTCTCGCAGATATGGGCTTTACCACAATGACCCCCGTACAAGCAAAAGCCATACCCCCTCTCCTCGCAGGCAAAGATGTTCTCGGTGCTGCACGTACTGGATCAGGAAAGACGCTTGCATTCCTCATACCTGCAGTTGAGCTCCTGCATCGGATGAAGTTCAAGCCTAGAAATGGTGCGTTGTGCGTCCATTTTTTAATATGAGGGAGTTAATTTTTGTGTTAGGTACTGGAATTATTATCGTTTCCCCCACACGAGAACTGGCGCTGCAAATATTCGGGGTCGCAAAAGATCTCATGGCACATCATTCGCAGACATTTGGTATTGTTATCGGTGGTGCAAATAGGAGGGCTGAGGCAGAGAAGTTGGAGAAAGGTGTTAATTTGATTGTTGCAACCCCTGGTCGGCTGCTGGATCACCTCGAGGTACGTCTTCGAAGCCTTGAATACATTACTCTGGGATCGACTTCGGCTCGATAGAACACAAAAGGATTTGTTTTCCGAAATCTTAAAGCCTTGGTGATAGACGAAGCAGATCGAATATTGGAGATTGGTTTCGAGGAGGAAATGAAGAAGATCATATCTATTCTACCAAATGGTTCAGTCTTTTAACATCCTTACCCATTTACGAGGGACTGAATTGCAGAATTACAGAGGACCGACAATCCATGCTCTTTTCAGCCACTCAAACTACAAAAGTCCAAGACCTCGCGCGAATGTCTCTTCGTCCCGGGCCTCTGCACGTCGACGTCGACAAAGAAGAGGCGACAAGTACTGTCTCAACACTTTCACAAGGATATGTTGTTTGCCCATCCGACCGCCGCTTCCTCCTTCTCTTTACTTTCCTCAAAAAGAACCTCAAGAAAAAAGTCATCGTGTTCTTCTCGAGCTGTAATTCCGTGAAATACCACGGCGAACTGCTAAATTACATAGATGTGCCTGTGCTCGATCTACATGTATGTTCCATACTACCCATATCTCCTGCCATATACTGACGCAGTGCACGACAGGGGAAACAAAAACAGCAAAAACGGACAAATACTTTTTTCGAGTTTATAAATGCTGAATCTGGAATCTTGCTATGCACGGACGTCGCAGCCCGCGGCCTCGATATCCCACGGGTGGACTGGATTATACAATTTGATCCCCCAGATGACCCAAGAGACTATATCCATCGTGTGGGTCGAACGGCGCGTGCTGGTAAGGTTGGGAAGAGTTTGATGTTCCTGCTAGAAAGCGAACTGGGCTTCCTGCGGTATCTCAAGGAAGCAAAGGTTCCGCTAAATGAATTTACATTCCCTGCGGACCGAATTGCGAATGTGCAGAGTCAGGTAGGCGCTCGTAGTCTCAGTGATATGAATCAATTAATTTACGGAACATGTCTGTCTATAGCTGGAGAAGCTGTTGCAGAAGAACTACTTTTTGCACCAGTCAGCAAGGGATGGTTTCCGGTCGTATCTGCAAGCATATGCATCGTATTCGTTGAAGAAGATCTTTGACATTAATGCGCTGGACCTTGCAAAGGTGGGAAAGGCGTTTGGGTTCGCTGTGCCCCCACGCGTGAATGTCAATATCGGTGGGGGGAAGCCTACTACTACTACTGGGAACAAGCGACGGAGAAATGATGTGGATGCGGATGACGAGGAGTGGGAGGACATGCCATTAGGGTGGCGGTGCAGACAGCGGCGAGGAGGTTGTGGAAGAGCAGGAGTTCCAGCGGAACAAGCCGCGAAGAAAGGAAAAAGAACGGCGGGTCGAGACTTTGGGCAAGAAAGCAGTGGATAAGGAGATGTACCGGAAAGGGAAGGAACGGAAGAGGGCAAAGGCCTCTGGGCAGCAGTGGAGCGGGTGACGCTTGAGGGGGTCACTATTATGTCTACATTGCTCCTGTAACTTGCTATTGGCGTAATATCCTTGCCATCAGGATGCAGCAGTGCAGTTGCTGTGGGAGCACCCATAAGCGCCCATAGCGAGTACGTGTGCGCCTGCCCTAAATTGAACACCAGGCCTAAGCCTGACATCTCCGGCCACACATCAGCTGCCAGCTCAAAATTTCTTCCTCAACCACTTCCTTCATCACTGATAGACTTCAAGTATAATGGCAACTACACAGGTCAGTCTTTTCCTTCTAACAAAAATTGTGTATTATCGTTCTGACGGGGCGCTCGTCGCAATTTACTTCCGTTGTTTAAATGTTTAACCCTCATCGAAACACAACGCATATAGCACTATCTCTGGGCGGGTGGACACTTCTTGCTCCTCCTTTCAGGGTCCCGTTACTTTTTGGCATGGATGATGTTCAAAACCGTCTCGTCTTGGTGGTACAAGGGTGCGCAGCTCACACTGCCCCTCCTCCCAAAGGCTCGTTCTCACCCAGTCCCTCTACGATCCTTACAGCTAGCTTCCTTGGAGCCCTAATGTCCTATTTTATTGTGTGCCAGTGAGTGCTTTCTGCGTGCCAACCAGCGTGGAGATCGCGTGCTGATGTGGGTGTTGCGTGTCCAGGAAGGCCCTTGGGGTGAGTTTATGACGTAACGCATGGAATGTGTGTGTTTCTGAGGCATGGCTGTAGACTCCCCAGCCGAACATGGCGTATGTTAGACGCGCGCTCGCAGATGAGGTGGGTTATCTGATTCCTCCCCTTTTAACACCCTGAGAATGACCGTGGTCGCAGAACGTGCAATACTTTTTGTTGGCTATCTTCTGGTGGACTTCCAGGCCGGTCACCTGTGCGTTGCATCGTTTGAATTATGCACTGGTACTGATGAAGCGCAGTCGCGTTGATGCCTTACTATGTGTTCTCTTTTCCATGCACTGACGTTTACTCGTACGACATTGATGCCTCAATTTTTGCCTCCTGGTCCACCTCTCGCTGCTGGAGGTCCACCTCAACCTCATCCTCTGGCGAAGAAGCTCCACCTTTGGGTTAAAGGTGATATTCCAAGGCTACCATAGTTGAATTTATGAGTGACACGTCATACAGCTAACTACGATACCGCGATGCGCGTTGTGGCCATCGCCGAACTCGTCATCTTCGCGCGTGTTCTGTTCGGTGCACTTTTGTTCCGTAACTCGCTCATGATGCCGCTGGTCTACGCTCAATTCCTCCATCAGCGCTACTTCCACTCCCAGTTCACTCGTGATGCCATTACGCTTACAGGACAAGCGTATCACGACACTCTCGGAGCACCCATCGCTCCCACCAGCTGTGGGTCAGGTATGGTTGCGCGTGCGGGAGCTGGTTGTCAGGTTCGGAGCTAGCGCTGTCGTCGAGCCTGCTGCTCCGAGGAGGGATTAAGGATGTGGACGTGGATGGGAAACGTAGGGTTTTTGAGAAGGGACATGTGATAGCTTGCCTAGACATTCCCCATTTACCGTACATATGCATATGCAATGGCTCTCTATCATCTCTTTTTGCACTAACGTATAATGATAGATTATTATTGCTCGATGCGAATTTGACTGGGCTCCAATGACGTCGATGACACTCACATTCGATAAAAAGGGTCGCAGCAGCTTCTAATTGCAACTTGACCACAACTACTTATGGCCACGATTATTGCTGCACTGGCGAAATTCGGGCAGTCCTTGACTGCTATTGGGCTGTCGTTGCTGCATGCTGTGTTAGCTGTGTTCCAAGCCATCTTTGCGCTTGTTCAAAATATGATTGAGAGTATACTGAAGCTGGGACGGAGCATCACTACTCTGGTGCTGGAGCTGTTTCAGGGAGTACTTGGGTTCGTTGTTGGTAAGTCATGCTCCCTGTCACGTTCTCAGCGCGCGATTGATGTACTTTTGCCAGCAAACTTCGTTGCAATTTTGGTTATTGGTGGAGTGTACTACTTATACAAGCTCAGACAGCAGGGAAGGGGACCAAAGGTGCTGCAGAAGAAGATGAGTTGAGCGGGAGCGAGACCCCTGTACATATTGACTGCACTGCCACTCTAAACAAATAAGAGCAAAGTCCGAATATTGCTTTCTTGGATTCGAAGATTGAGAAGGCACGGAACGCGAGCAACGTCGACGACAACGGCGAGCAACACCGACAACGACTGTCGTCAACGTCGTTCAGTTGTTTCTTAATACAATCCATGTCTCGTATCCCCGTCCCGTCATCGCACTCACCGTCCACCAACAGAGCTCTCCATAACGATCGTGCTCCTTCTCCAGTACCACCACCACCACCTAGACATACTACTTCATCAGCATCCATGTCCAACTTATCTGGTATCTCACCGTCTCTCGCTGACACCCGGAGAAAGCAGTCCAAGCGCGACGAGGTGAGCATTCTTTCCGCTTTCAGGTTCCGAACGCAATTTTGTTTACGGTACGCTTCTACGTACACGTGTACACGCTCCTTCAATGAGTTCCTTATCACCTCTTTACCAAGGGCGTGCCCACTCTGCATCAAACACTATTTCTCACCGCCGCACGCCTGTCCGTAATGTTTCAGTCGCTAATCCTCCTTCACAGGCTATCCGGAAGAAAATCGAATCGGAACTTGCCCGAAAACGTACCATCTCGACAACGCATCATGCAGGTGGTGGCCGCGGAAAACGTGCCGCAAAACCTACTGTTGCAAAGGGCACCGTGGCTGCACTGAAGCCCAGCCCTGCACTCACTGTGCCTGACAATATCACTGTCGCAGAAGCTAGTCAGTTGTGTGCGGCCAAACGGACCGATTGTGTCCTTGTTGTAGACGATGAAGAAGGTCTCAGTGGTATTTTTACCGCCAAGGACCTGGCATACAGAGTATGTGGTTAACGTTGACTGTTGACAATCGACGCTTACCAATTTATAGGTCACTGCTGATGGCCTTGACCCTCATACTACCCCGGTTAGTCAGATTATGACCCGGAACCCAATGGTTACTCGGGATACTACGAGCGCGACTGAGGCTCTCCAGCTTATGGTTCAACGTCACTTCCGGCACTTGGTATGATTTCACCTGGTCTCTGAACATGAGTGATGTTAACGCGAATGTCAGCCTGTCTGCAATGAGGAGGGCAATGTTGTTGGGTTGCTTGACATCACCAAGGTCTTCCATGAGGCACTGAACAAGGTCGAGCGTTCCTCGTCCGCATCCGAGAAGCTCTACACCGCTCTTGCGGGTGTGCAATCCGAGCTTGGCCCAGGAATGGCTTCGAACCCACAAGCTGCTGCTATGCTCGCCTATGTCGACGCCCTACGCGAGAAAACCGCATTGCCAGATCTCACGACTGTCATGGACTCGCGGACGCAGCCCTGCGACCGTCACTCCCAAAACGACTGTCCGTGAGGTGGCCAAACTGATGAAGGAACGTCGTGTCACTGCTGTTTGTGTCATGGAGAATACGCCAGGTGCTGGTGATGCATACCCCAAGATTGCCGGTATCTTCACGAGCAAGGACATTGTCCTGCGCGTCATCGCCGCGGGTCTGGATGCGGGCATATGTAGCGTTATCCGTGTGATGACCCCTCATCCTGACACTGCTCCTCCTGCCATGAGCGTGCACGATGCGCTCAAGAAGATGCACAGTGCGTGTTCTGGTTTTTGGTGTTGTCCGTGCTGAAGATGCCACCAGATGGGCACTATCTGAACTTGCCCGTTGTCGATAGCGACGGACGGTTAGTTGCTATCGTCGATGTCCTGAAACTCACATATGCCACCCTGGAACAGGTCCGTGAAGTCTGTTCGTAGGTTTGGTCTGTTCTAACTCAATTTTCAGATGAACGCCATGAGCACGGAAAATGCTGGCGATTCTGTGGAAGCCGAAGGCGGACCAATGTGGGGCCGCTTCTTCGACTCTATTGGTGGCCACGATGACACCGAGTCCGTGGTTTCTGGTTCGCACGTCCCCACTGAGGGCCACTCTCTCTCTACGCACAACCTCGCCCGCCTTCAGCAGTCCCCGCACTCTGAAGTGCATCCGAACGATTCTGCCTCAGTGGTTGACGAAGAGCACGAGTCTGGCCTCGAAGGCTACTCGCGAAAGCGCAAGGGTACCATTCCAGCTATCACGGGCGCGACAGCCAGCGTGCCAGTAGACGATGGGACGTACGTCTTCAAGTTCCGCACGCCAAGTGGGCGCACCCACCGGTTCCAGGCGCGGCACGATAGTGTCGAGATGTTGCGCGAAATCGTACAAGGCAAGCTTGCGACGGATCCGTTCTTCACCGAGTTCGCAGGCTCACCCGCCGAGCGACCCGAGCCTGAGGACTTTACGTTATCATACACGGATGCGGACGAGGACACGGTGCTCATTACGAGCGACACGGACATTGCGGATGCTGTGAAAATTGCGCGGTCGGCGGGCTCGGATCGGGTAGTACTGTTTATTCAGGGTGGGAAGCACTGGATTGATGCTGGGGCAGAGAAGAGCGAGGCAAAGGCCGCGGAGGTGAATGCGGCCGCGAAGGAGGAAGAGAAGGAAGTCGAGAAGGCAGAGGCCGTGACGATCCCCGAACCTGCTGCTGCTGTGACTCCCCCTACAAGGGCATACACGCCACCGCAGGAGGAGCTGGTGATGGGCATTCCGAAGGATTTGTTGCTCCCTGCGAGCATTGGTGCACTCGCTGTTGTGATCGTCGCGGTGTTCACCATCTCGAGATTGGCACATGACTGAAGAGCTGAGTGCGGAGAAGGTATATGGTGATCATTAATGCTTTCAGTTTTTACCCCAAGGAACTCAGACTGTTAACCTCGAATCTCACTGTTTTCATGATATATATGTACAGGATGAGACCCATGCTGTCGAACCTGCCATTCACTCCTTTGCCTAGACGATTTGTTTATGAATTCATTACGAATTTTGTGAATGAACATGACGCTTTCGGTCAAGACACAGGACACTGCACACATAAGCGGAAAACAGATCCGGCTGGACTTCATGTACAGCGAGTTAGAGGTAAATTCAGTATTAAGCTAGGTCTTGTGGTGAGCTAATATATGAACGCTGCCTATCTTACTCAATTTGAGAATATCCAACAGTTGGTCTCAAAACGAGACATTTTTCTTTCTAGATTGGTCCGCTATATCCACCAGTCGAAAGGGAAGGAGGCAGAGCGTCAGGGCCCTCTCCGCAAGTGGTATCAATGTCGCTCGTGAGCTCAAGCTCAACGGTAGAGCCCTTGACGAATACATCCCAGTCTAGATAACAGTTTGAATGCCATGGTTGGCCATCGATAGTCACGCTCTGCAGCAGTTCGCTCTCATTAAGTCACGGTTGGAAAATACGCAATGAAGGTATAACAAACCTTGACGAAGACAGTTCCGCCCTTGCCATCTTGAGGGTTGCCACTGAAATTATTGGCGATGATAGTGGTCGTGGTATTGAAAACTGGGTTATAGAAAGAGACCTTCGGGAAATAGGGCGAAGCGAGAAGGATTTGGCGGGTTGCGGGAAGGGGGTACATCCCCATGAGGTAGAAAACAGCGTAACTGGCCATAGCACCTGAGCAAGTATTAGATGACATCCATTGAAGGTTTCACAAGACTTGCCGGAATCATCGTTGCCAGGAAGACCGTTGACCGTGGTGTTGTAAGACTCGGCAATTATCATGCGGGAACGTTGGGTGCTCAGGCCAGGCCGATCAGCATAGTGGTACATGAAAGGAATTTGCTGAGATGGCTCGTCTGTGACATCGAAGTAGTGCTGAAAGGACACGGGTCAACCTCAGAGTGTCGTTTGCAGTTCTGAGGTATTTACCTGGTCGAAGATCAAGTTAAGCCGGTCTATGAAGGACTCATTGCCTCCCTGCAACAAGATCAACTTCGCTGTGTCTTGAGGAACGTACTAGTGATAGTCTATCAACAAAAGTAAGAGGTGTATTAGTGGGATATACACACTTGAGAATACTGCAAGCAAGCTGTTAGATACAAACCATTATGAAGCCAGTGAAAATGCATACCACCATGGGAGATGACTCGTAGAAGCCATCGCGGTTTGTAGCGTCGAGATAACAGGTTGAGTGGAGAGGGTCGTTCACGCTGCAATGGCGAGGGTCGGTGTAACTCCACTCCCCATCTACGAAGCGAGGACTAAAAACCAATTAGTCTCGTGCTGCATTGATAACGTCATGGGGGAGTGACTTGCCTGCATCATGCCCTTGATTGAGGGATACTCGGGAAGAGTAACCCTCTCATTCCAGACATTAATGAAGTTTCCCGCCCGAGCTTGGTACTACGGTCACAAAAACTAACGTTCTGATTTCACACACATGGAGAATGTCGAACCTTGGCTACATCATCCGTTTTGTTGAGAATCTTTGCGACTTGTGAGATGGAGAAGTCGTTGAACGAGTACTATTCAAGTAAGCGAGAATGAGTTCACGGATCGAACGCGCTCCTACCTCTAGTGTACGCGAGACCTGCTTGGTGGCGGCACCTCCCGATGCATAGATGTTGGAAGGGATAAAACCTAGAAAGATGATTGTGACAAAGAGCGCATGATAAATAGTGATTTGCTAACTGTACTGTTTCCAGACGGTCGCCTGTCTTCCTTGGAGATTCCAGTTGGGTGGTTGGTCTTCTGCATCAGCAAGAAGGGCAGTATACAGGTCGTCGGCTGAGACATTCAGCGCGCTGGCATGTTCATAAAATCTACGACAGTAGTGAATGAGTGTATCGGTGCTGATTTACATGCTGACTGACTTGACAAAGAACTCTCCGAGAATAGGGTCGCCGTCTGTGGGTCACATTTGAGAGGCAAACCATGCGAAACTGGTTCGAGAACTTACTGCTTCCACCTTGGATGTACTGCTGAAGAGTGGCGCCGCGGCACTCAGGCAACCAACCTATCATGAGTGAGTTGTATGCATGATTTCACAACACAGTGATCTACCTTCATGCTTTTGAATATTTATCATTCCACGAACGATGCGGGCGAACACCTCCGGATCATGAAGCGACATTAGGGGATACATTGTGCGGTAAGTATCCCACTGCGCTCGAAGAATTAAAAATGTGCGACTGATGCCACCGAAAGATACTAACATTGCAGTAAAAGGAATCATAGTAAGGTTCGGCGGAATTCCAGTTGGGGTTTTCGCCAGTGTCTATCAATTACGGAGTCAGCAACCCTGTGCTCGCAAAAGGGAGTATGGCTTACAATCAGCGGGAGAAATGTGCGTCCTGTAAAGCTAAAAGGCCGTGCAACTCGAGCACATTGGAACATTTCAAATACTTACTGATGAGTAGAATAGTTCGGTAAATTCCTTGTCCACGCCTTGAGTATCGACTTGGATCCTGGATAGAAGTTCGTTCCATGTTTCTCGCGCTGTTGCAACGGTTCCATCGAAGTCGAAGTCCGGGATTTCTGACTCAGCATTTGCACAGGCCTGGTCGGAAGAAATGAAGGAAACACCGACACGTGCGAGGATGGTCGTATCAATCGAATTGGATGAGGGCGGGAAAGTCAGCAAGGCACCCTATTTCGGACAAGAAACCTGCAAGCCATGGATTTTGAGATAGCAAGAAGAATGGTCAAGGAAATACCAGAGTACAATTGGGTAAGCTGTGTACTATTCTGCACAGGGGCGTTCCCCAGCCAAACGCCATATTCAGCGGGTGCCTGAAAGTCATAGCCGTCGCCTTTGAAATCTACGCAAGTGTAGACATTGTACCTTCCAGGGCCGAACGACGAAGCGAACCTGGCTCCACCTAAGAATGACAGTGAGCTAGGAATGAGGGAGGACATCGAGTAGGCTTGCCAGTGATGCGCCCAGTAGTAGTGTTTACGTTCACAACTGGTTCTGTATTGCTGATCAGGCCGTCATTCGTGATGTCCACAACAATGCGGGGTTCACGTGACGACGGCGGGAATGTGTAACGGTGAAGTGCAGCGCGACGTGAAGCAGTCAACTCCACTCGCACTCCAGTAGACTACGGGACTAAGTTTGCAGCATGGTGTAGTACAATTCATCACATACAAGATTCGTTGCGAAGTAACCAGGTGAGCCAGCATCGTCGGGAGAACCTGTGATACGAGTAAGACATTATATTTAGCATCAAATCACGAGACTAGGCGTGGGTGGTACCATCAGGGAGGACTTTGCGCAACGTTTTTCTGACGGACATAGACGTATTGCATGATGCGAACGACTCGCATTCAGGCAGAGGCCAGAGCTTAAAGTTGGAAAGCGATGAACCCTTCAGGGAACATTAGCTTATAAGTACGGCATTTTGCAACACCTAGGACACGCACACCACCAGTTCCTGAATCGTGCAGCTGCGAGAAGCCTGTCGCATTGAAAGTGGAATTGGCATCATAACCTGCTTGCTAAACGGCATTCAAACATCAGACGTCATGAAGACTAAACATCGGATAGCCTTACGTTTCCTGGAGAATCAGTGTCGAGTCCAACTTTCACCATTCCGTGCGGAAGAGTGGCACCTACGCAAAATCAGCAGAAGCCAATAGAAGCACCGTAGAGGCAAACCGGGGAAAACATGTCCTCCGTTGGTTGTGCCGATGAAAACATTGACGTAGCTTGCAGGGTCTGTGATAGTTGTGTTTCTTGACAAGGTCGTTGCCGTGTCTGTCTGGGAGCGAACAGTTAATTGCGGGCGTGAATGAGCAGCTAATCGCGTGAGTGAATGAGCACTTGTATGAGCTAGCAGACACAGCGCAGAGAGCAGCATTAGCCAGCGCGCCATGGTGAAGATTAGAGCGCAAGCGAGGAACCTCTGCTTAATCTGACTTGGATTTTAATGAGGTTATTCCCGCATCTAGCCTTTAAGTACAGGCATTTAGGGAAGAGACCGTGGACGATTAATGAGTACGTACTCCTCGTAACACTAGTCAAGAGCTTCATTAGCGGATATTGTGTCCGTTGAGCATGGTGAGAGCCTGGATTTTGTGGCCCCAAGTTGCATATCTCAGCAAACACCTTAGTTCTGGCGCAAACGAGCGCACGACGCTTTTAAAGGAAGGTTTCGCGAGCTACGCGCGAAGTTCCTCGCTGGTAAGGAAAAGAAGCGAACCACTAGTGCACATATATTGGAAGATCATGCCGAAAGGACGGCCCGGGTAAGTATTGGGCCGTTAGAGAGTTCCCCTCAGCTGTTTGGACGGGCCATACACTGGTACACCATGACTGGACCAGGTCTGAGCGTTGTTTATAATTCCGTGACTGACTGTAGCTGTCTTTGATGTTCTCGCTCAGCGCCCAATTAATTCAAAGTCAGCGAATAATAACACGGAGATAACCACGTGGCCAATGATCGAATTGGGCTTCAAGCATCATCATCGGTGGACCGTGGACAACTGTGAACAAGCTAAAGTTTACTTTACAGTACTTTACAACAGTCCGACACGCATCAGTCATGTCGAAAGCAGAACGCGAAGATGCTATATCAGCCATTGTGAGTTGTCCGACCGCGTGGTAATGTTGCGGTAGCGTTAACCCATGTACCAGACGTCCAAGATCTTCTCAGCTATGTTGGATGACTTGGCAATGGATGCAGCACTGCAATCGCACCACCAACTTCTGCGTAGTAGAGCAGTTTGTCGCATATGTCACACCCGGTGCGTCATTAGTGAATTACCAGCGTGAATGCCTACTGACCTATCGGTAGGTGTGGCATGGGTATGTCATGCTCCCGTCCGTCGTTTACCGTTTCTGACATATCATCCTCCCTCCGCACATCTAGTCCATCCAAATGGGGCCCAGGCCATAATATCGCAAAGCCAGTCTCTCGTCCATGGCGATGTCGGAGGAAAGACGGCTTCGAGCACTGGAACCAACACTCCGAAATCTGACGGCAACATTCTCTTTGAGTGTACGGTGTGCAAGCGCCAAGTGAGCCAATAGCTTCATTAACACCATTATTAAAGCTGAACTGTCACTCTAGATGGCTTCCAATAGATTTGCCCCACACCTGAGTGCTTGCATGGGGATAGGGACCGGAAGCAGGCGTGCAGCTCCTCGCGGGACAAATCTCAAGACGAAGTGGGCTAAGAGCTACTTTTGTGGGGGAAGCGTACTCACAACCTCCTCAGGATTCCCATTGAGCCTGGCCGATCAGCATCTCCGTACCCAGGTTCAGAAAATGGCAACGCTTCAGATGATAACTCGAATGGGAAGGGCAAGGCAAAGGGCAAAGGAAAGCGCGCAGGTAAATTCTACTTTAAGCTGCTCAGGGCTTGTTTTTGAAAAAGTCACCGCAGATGATGCAGACTTTAATCTGAAGCGAAAACGAGTAGGAGTGCTGCAACTCCTGTTTGACCCAATCTGAATTGTTGTTGTTCTAGCCCATATCACCTCAGACATCACCGACGAAAAAGCCCACGAAGAAACTAAAAACAGCAGGTCTGATAGTGCTAATTTTTACATCGTCTTCTCGTCATCTGACACTCTGACAGGGTCCCCGGTGTCTCGTCTCAAAGCAGATCCAGCCAGAAGCGGCACGACTGCAAGCAATGTGCGAGTCCTTTTTATCCGTTTATCCCTTCTTACACGACTATACCCAGACTCTTCAAGTGCCTCCATCGTCTTCCCAATCCAAAGTCCCATCTAAACTTCGTTCTTCGTCTACTGCCTCTTTCCTTGAGCGCGATCGCTCTTCCACCCCAGGTTCTCAATCATCTGTTGGCACGCCCATTGCGTCGACATCGTCAGCGATATCAGCGAGGAGCGCTGCAGGCACAGGTCCGCCCAAACGTGGGCGTCCCAAGGGCAGTAAGACAGGCACGGGTAGGGGTGCGCTGGCTGCCCAGCAGAAGCGCCCGAGTCCCCCAAAACTACTACCACCACCACCGCCTCCGCCGCCCGCGCCTGCTGTGAGAATTGAACCAGACTATCTCGTCGGTAGGTTCAATGCTTCATCACGTCATGGTTATACTCACTCATCAATTCATGGTGCCAGATGTCGAAGGGGACGAGACTGGGTCGTCAACTGACACCGACGGCTGATTATACGACAATTAGCCTTTTCTCGTTTTGCCATACGATTGCATGCACAAGTACTTCCCATCTACTGTTGTACAGGTATAGTCTAATCATGCTATGTACCATGCCTACGAAAGTAACGCTGTGATACCCTACATATATGTACTACTCTACACTGACAGTGTTGTTGTTGCCTATATACACATCACTCAATACCCAAAAATTGGTGTCCGAATCTAACTGTCTAGATAATTCCTTGGGAATCATTTCATTGTGTTTCTGTTTTTCGTTGCTGAATGGTTTCTCTAGGCTCAAGCGGGACTTGAAACGCGCACAGGTGGAGACGAGGGGAAGAAGAGCCAAAGGAGGCACATAGCTGCAGTTTGCGAGACCGTCACATAGCAGAAGACTCTCATGCCGTCTATGTTCGAAAGTAAACCAGTCAAAAGGGGGAGTAGGGCTTAAACACTTCGGTTAGCCTGGAAGAGTAATAGCCTGAGTTAATTCACGCACCACTGCCTGCGCTAGCAACGGCATTACTAGAACGCATGATCAGCCACATCTAAATGCTGCGATGAGGCCACTCACAGGATAGCCATTGAAACCATGTGTACGTCTCTCGGCAGGACATCATTACAAAGGCCCAGCGTCCCGGGGAACATAGGTCCATACATCAAACCCATCACGGCGGATGACAGCTGCATTCTCGACCTGTTGAATCAACAAGCCAAATCAGGATGGTCATGGAGAGCGCAACGCCTGGATGTTATCAAGTCAGGGGTTGACAATGCAAGGAGCATGTCCTCATTCAATTTAACGAACCTCTGTTGGCTATCAGTCAGTAGTTGAGCGAGTCATAAACGGAGTTACGAACGTGCACGCATGAATAATGTGTTTGCGCTGGGTGAAGGTCAACCTGCCGAACACATTGAAGATTAGACAAGGACATGATGATGCACTGCGACCCACCCAGTACAATAATAGCCCCACAAAATTCTGCCTGCTGCCATGCCTCCCCAAAAGCCGCTGCTGACATACCCGACAGTGTCCGGATTAGAATGCTAATGCATCTTCAAGACAGGACAGCAGCAGCTAGAACAACAGAAACACACCCGCTTGGCAAGGAGATAGGTAACGATCTGCGAGAAGTCGTCTAATATTCTGTCTATGAATGACTCTGAGTAGGAGACTTACAAATCCTTGAAAAGTGGTCTCACTGCCGCTGTAAATAAAAGCGAATAATGAAAAGGCCCACTGATACGGCATCGACAAAGCCAGGAGGAGAGCTAAGAGTAGGAGGTCAGTAGTGCAGATGACTTGCAACGACAGTGACCATACTATTAGGTGCGAACGTGACATCGATATGGCGGGCAGAGAAATCTCTCACTTCATGTGGTGCAGTGTGGTTCTATGATCGTGTCCATCCCAGGGCTGTAAGCGCTCGGCGTGATTTGTATGGCGTCGAGTGCGGCCCTGCGATCCGCCAGAAACTCGTTGCGCGTCGGACGAAAAGCAAAGATGATTGAGCTCAAAGCCATTGCAGAAACAACCAAGGAGCCAAGATAAAAATGTCTCCAGGGAATCCCCTTTGCCATAAGCGTTTGGCACACCAGAGGGGCTAAAAATGACCCGAAGCCTGAGAGCCATGAGCAGCAGTCTTATGCAGACACACATTGATGCTCACACCAACATCCTAGCAAAACCCCAAGGGGCTTCTTGGGTGTGGACACGACGTAAAAATTGCTGCAACTTATTAATGACTGAAAAATATCACAGCGCGACGCTCACCATGACGCTAAACAAGCCGGATAAGCAAAAATTGTTAAGATCAAAACAAATGCTCACCAGTCCAGAAAGAGCGGGCTAACGCAGACATACCATATGCCAAAAGTAACGATGGATAATTACGAGCAGTGCCCATTATAATAAAGAACAGAGGATGAAGGAGACCTCCAAGGACAAGCAAGGAAAATCGTGCTTTTGCGGGGGAATATCCAACGCCGCAAGGGAAAGCTGCCGAAACATTGGTCGTGAACAGGGGATGAAAAAACGGAACGGCAGGGAGATAAGTCTTGTGATCCAAAGATAGGTAAAATCGACCTAGGAACTTGATGATTCGTTCAAGCAGGATGGTACCGACCCCAAACCTAGGAGATAATCGTCAATATTTATAAATATTCTTTTTAAGAAGCTTACCCAATAGTAACAGCCGAAAATAACAGGGAGGATGTCATATAGGTTAAATGGAAGTCTCGCTCAAAAGCTGACAGAACAACGCTGAACAAAGTACAGAGAATACAACGGAAGCAAACATACAGGGCAGGACAGTAGCGGTGACTGAAGAGTTCAATGAGCATGAACCTTCAAACTTAAACCGTGGACTAACCTCCATCGCCCCATCCACAAACAAAATATACGAAGTAGGTACTTAACAATCTTCGAGTCAAATTCTCGAACTCAAGACTAGGTGACGACACCTCTGCCTCCTTGTCGAATGAATTTTTGCGACTCCGCGCATCGGTGGGAAAAATGTCCACGTACGTAGCCGTCGAAGGGGAACTGGCCGAGGAGTCAGGAGGGAAGGAATCAGGAGAGGAAGCGTTTGCAAAATGTTTGGTCTGAGATACATCAGGAACAGGATAGGACAATTGCATAAGAGCTGGTTTGAAGGTTGCGCCGAGGCCAGAGGTTCTCGAAGAAGACTCGGTCAACACTCGAGTCCCAATCGCAATGTCCACGCCAAGTGAATAACTATGGCGAGTCTCATGTGACAAAAATGATGGAGCAGCAAGCAGCTCATTTGATGGATGCCAACAGCAATCAGGAAGTGAGGGTTGATTCTGGACGGAGGTCAGTGGCTTGCGACTGCGGAGAAGCCATGAGGATGCCCGGTGAAGGACACTCACTCACAGAGAGCAATTTTATAGTAGCTTTGAGGCAGACATAGGGACATTCAAGCCCCGCTAAGTGGTGTCAAGATTCTACCGGTGGGAGAGGAATGGCCGCATGAACCCTCTCGAATCTATGTGGAGTCGCAGTCGGGCCGTGTAACTCGCTTCAAGCAGTTAACTTTCCTTCAAATTCCCTACTTGCATCTCTATCCTATCAGCACATGACATAAATCCATGCATGAGAAAGCTAACTAGGTGCGTACCCGTGATATGTGTTGCCGAGACTCTGCTATCGTCGACCGAAGAGGAGACGCGTAAAATGGTCATACTAGCTGGCAGAGGATGCAGTTTCCCAAAAAAAAAAAAAATCACGTCGACATATCGAGCACTAGAGTCTATCATATGGTCATTTCGAGTCTCCGAGAAGGAGCGGGGGTTGTCAGTAGCATTTACCGTACGTATCGTCATTCTAGAAGCAAGGTGAGTCAAGAAGCAATTATGCTGCCACAAAGAGCGGGCATTTACATACGAGAATTTGGAGTTCTCGGATAATGAGTCATGAGTCTGATTCGATGCGGCGTGTAGCACTCGACGAGGGACCGAGGGATAAACGTTCGAGCATTGAATGGCGCTGAATGAGCATGACGCCTCTTCCGCGACGAAGTGAAGAAGCAAATCCTAAAAAGGCAAACTAAGATCGTTTCCGCCACCTCCAACTAGCTCCAACGGTGCCCGAACGGCGAACTGATTCTCATACTGACCAAATTATGCGTACGTATGAATTACACTCGGAATATTTTACTTACTATCTCGTGGATCGCCTCCCCGGTATTCCTCAAAACGTGGACCTCGCACTTAGCAGCGACCACCATGGAGTCCATATTCATATCTGCTGGACCTTAGCTGATGGTTATTTGGCTAGCTCACTTGCCAAAGCTATCAGGACACGAGGTCGCCGAGGTCAGCGGATCTTCAGCACGCGGGGAACTAAGTATCTTACCGACTGATCCACATAACCCATAAATCAAACCCTAATGAAGAAGTGCAAGCTTGTGAGTCGTCTATAATCCTTCTCCTTGTTCGTGATCGTTTCTTGTCAGAAGTGAATTGAACGGTATAAGTTGCTGTTGGGTGAGTCCACACAACCAGGTCCGCACAACCCATAATTTGTGCAAACTTAGTCTCATTTGCGCGCATAGGAGTTCATAAGCTACAATCGTCCGTTTTTGCTTGGCGCTCGCGGTCATCATAACATCACAGGCACGCAGAGCTTGATTAGCATGTTACCAGGATCTTTCCCGGACGAATTCCTCATCTACGACTTTGTCGTTTGATTATTATTCCGATACGGAATATATTAATGTTGTAGCAATACTATTGCTTAAAAGTAACCAAAGGCACGTTACGCCATGAATGAGTTGCTTCATTTAAAGGCTCCACCTCTGCGCACGCTATTTGAAACACACGAGTCTGCCCGCATTTATTAATGAGTATCCTTACGGTGTTCTGACGCAAATCGCGGTAGGTTCAACGATTGTTTTGAGAATTGAGATCCGGACTATTTTTTTTGTGCCAAAGTTCGCTGCGTGACCTAGTCACTACTATCCCTTCCGGTGCAATCCCACAAAGTCGGCAGTCACGCAGGGTTTTGTGTGACTGCATGTGACCAATTGTAACGAAAGTGTCACGTTTTCCCGCCAAAATGTGTGACCTGGCGTGCCGATTGCACCAGAATAGGTTACGTGTCCGGGTCCGCTATGGTCATTAGGGAAAATATTCACACGGGAGAACAGTGCGGCTCACACAAAAGGATGTCTTCATTATTACACGGTTAACAACTAGCTAGGTTTCACAAGGCTGCGCAGTCCACTGCCATTGCCACCGCCCATCGAAGCTCTGACAGTGGATACCAACGTTCTTTAATCTTAACCTCGCAGGGCGATTCCAATCATTCACATTTATTATCACTAACACTCTTTTCATATCTCAACAATGGCACGCCCGTTCACAACCTACGGGGACCACTCAACAGACCACCTATCCGCACAACACCCCAATCCTTCACCTTCAGACGACTTCAAGTCATATAACGACGACCTCAGCGACCTCATCGACCAATATGCGGACCCGTACTCGAGAACTTCACGGCATCAGACCTTTGCCGTCTCGACTAATCCATTAGACGATTCTGAATCACGAGGCCACTCTTTCTCCATAGATCAGAAAAGAATATATTCGGTTGATAAAGTTGCAGAGGAGGATCCTGAATCAAACCATTCGAACCATGGTTATCCCCCAACGCTGAAGCAGGAGAAGATGATCGACACTAGAAGTTTTTGGGCTAAAGTCAGCACTACACTTTTCTCAATACTGGTGGTTTTTTACGAAATTTGTTTAGATTCTTCCTGACTCCTGGGCTTGTCGACTTTTTGTCCTTACTGTGGTCATCGAGACTGCAGTGGATCTCGCCATCGAGGCCGACTTGCTTGTCCGATTACAGGATGATTCGGGGAAACTGGAAGTCTATCTCAGCGTATTCGCGCTTGCTCAGTACGTATCTGAATATCTCCTACGTCTCCATTTAAAACCACCTTGAAATTCAGCATCTTCCAACTGGTCATGGCAATTGATGCGGTGTATGCACGTAATACACTGCAATTTATGTCTCTTATGTGAGCTCATATTTTGCTACTTGCCTACAATAGCCTATTCCTGACGATCGGTTTTCAGCATATTCAACCTTCTCTTCCTGCTATACGCCATCATTCAAATCGGCGAAATTAAGGACTCGGCAACCACTTCCACCGGGATTCTGCATGTATCAGTGACCGTTCTCACTAACATTATACCCGCCGTCATATCAGCTGCGGAGATAGCGTACATCACTCTTGGCTGGAAAATTTATCACGAATTCGGCTGGAAGGTGTACAAGTTTCTAGGGTGCTGACCGACGCATCAAGAAAATGTATGCCACGCATCAGATCTTCGAATGCCTTATCAAATTCGACATCTTCTTTTGGGTCGGTTTCTCCGTGCAATTCATATGGCTGGTCCTCCAGAAGAATGACTGGGAGTACTACGTCACCTGGGCTGCTCTCCCGTTGTCTATCCTTCTCCTCATCGAAGGCCACCTCGCCGCACGTCACGAGAACAAGTGGATGATGGGAACGTTTATGTTTGGAAGTATGGGCGCCCTGGTCTATTTCACGTACAAAGTGAGCTCTTTTCAAATTGCCACACAGAGTTCATTCACTCATGTATTTCAGCTTTTCCGCGTCCTTCAGTACCGAGATACGCAATATGCGTTGTACTGGAAATCGCTTTCCACTTTTTGTGAGTTCTTGAAGATATTCACGTCCTCCAGCCTCTCATGATACTGGTAGCTGCAATCGCGATCGTTCTTCTCGTCATCACAATCGTTTTTTCGATCATGGTGATGCGCAATTTCGGTCGGGGACTGAAGGCGTCGAGTTGGTGTTTTTCTTCCTTCGTATTTTCTTTGACTAATGCCCTACGTGACAGTTGCAAGAAGTAAGACCCACACACAGGGAAGTGGCTCTCAACACTTGAACCGAGGACCGATGAGCACAAACCCAAATCGGATGAGTATCGAATGAACGCGCGCGTACATCAAAGCCATGGACTTGCTTGTATTCTATAGCGCTATTTGCCACTCTTTTGATTTGACACACCAGCCTCACGTTGCCCCAGCCAGGATCATATTTGCATTGACATATCCATCACATATCCTTCGCATTGCCATGTTTCGCGTTCTTTAGTTTCTTGATTTATAGGTATACATATTATAGATATTTGCACGCTTGCCAGGCGTAGTAAATACATCGCCCTCCAATCTGGATCTGGAGGCTTGTGTTTCTTCTGGCATCCGTTTTCTACTCTGACCCTCGGAGCTACCTGTGCTTTGTGGATGATTCATGTATCGATGATATTATAATAGATACAGATTTCTTCACTGAGCTTGATCAATCAATGCATTGATGAGTTGAATGTACTGCTATTGTGACGTGGATGCATCGGTGGACTCTACCAATTTTGCCCATCTCCACATATACATCACTGCCTTCGACCTTGACTGTAATATTTCACTCTCTCTCGCCCGTCGGGACGCGTGGAGCTGGTCTTATACATACACCACTATATGTCCCAACGGTTAGGCCACTCGCGGAAGCTCTTTCTTGCACTATTCATTGATTGATGCCTCAGATACAGAGCACCAAATGCAGCGCTACGAGACCGTTCAGCTCTCCTCGGCGTGACACCTCCAGCCTCAGGGCGCTCGTCACCGTTTAACAGCCTCAACCCAGGGCCTTCTGGCCACCGCTACGTTGATGACCTGGAAGGTCAGAATGATGAGGCGTTGGAGGGCTTGGCAGCAAAGGTGAAGTTGCTCAAGGATGTAAGTGGTGCTTCCCGTCTCGTCTGCCCAGGGAATTCATTAGTTTGGCACGAAGATTACCATTGGGATTGGGAACGAGGTTCGAGAATCGACCGTGCAACTCAGCCAGATGGTGCGTGCATGCTGGTCGCTCCACGTTACTGACTCCTACTTATCACGCATGCTCCACAGAATGATGCATTCGCGGAGACTTCGGGCATCCTCGCCGGCACGTTTCGCCGGATGAACAACATGGCACAGCGGCAGGGTTGTCGATGGCTATGGTACATCCTATTTCTCGTACTCGTGTTCTGGTTCTTCATCATTGTATGGTGGTTTCGGCGGTGACAATCACCCACTACGGATGTTACTTTTGATCAATCACTGAAGATTGCAGAGTGCGCCTTCTTCATCATTCAACTCACACCACGCCATTATTAGCAAATGCTAATACAGAGTATCGTAAAACCATGTAACAAAAGCAAGACGTAGATGCCCATTAATGTCATGGGCCGTCCAGGAACTTGGCATGACCAATTTCCCAAATCATCCGCCGCCGCAAGTAGGCCATGTCCCGCTGCGAAAAAAGGAACCCTTCCTCCCCTCTGGACAAGGACTCCAAGAACTGACAGGTGAAGACGCCACAGTCATAACCATTCTCTTGCTGTGGTGTGTCTTCAGGATTGTGATTCTGCCACCCAGTGAAATCAAAGGGTTTCTTTCTCTTGTTTCTATGTTCCGAGTCCAGATAACTTCGCAGGGCCTTAACGGATGAGCATCAGGACCTCCGTGAGTACGCCAAGGCGAATTAACGTACCTTGAAAACTTGATGTCGGTCGAGATTCATGCTGTCATACGATTCTATCCGCTTTCGACGGAAGTTGATGGCAGCCCCGGTCCAATGAGAATTATTGTGGTTGATAGGAATCAGGATGGCATCTTTCGAGAAGACGTCAATCTGCATACGGAATGAGAAAGCATCTTTAATTTCACTGCGCAGTCACGGACCTTCTTTGTCCATTTCGCCAGCCGTCCCTGCTCATAGCCCTCATTCTTCAGCTTTGGCCAAAAGAAAGTGTTGAAATAGTGGACATCCAGTATCTTTCTCTTCGCGGCGGGGACACTGTTGCTACTGGACTCCGAGCGTGCTAAGATCATGGCCCCATAAAAGTTGATAATTTCGTCGTTCAACCATTGACTGGGCAGTAACCGAGACAGATCTCGGTCATTAACAGATTCACGAGCAACCTTGGAAATGGGGCCTTTCTTGCACAGGAGCGCGGTGACTTGCTTGTCAGCGTCAGGAGGAAGAACCTTGGGTAGCTTTGGCCGCAGACGATTCTCAATGGCTTCATCTCTGTGTCGCGCCGACAAACGGAGACGATCATGTGAGGGAGAGAAAGGTTTGGGTGGCGGACTGCAGAAAATCGTTTCAGTGAGGAAGAATACTCTAAAGAGACGCCCAATACCGCTCAAATGACTTCTTGGCCTTCCTGAGTGCACGTTCTAGGAAGTCAGGATCGACGTCCTGCCATAATTCAGCAAAGTGGGAAATGAAGTATGCACAGGCTCACATCTGAGAACGAGTGCCTACGCGAGAGTCCGGGTGAGATCTGCTTCGAGCGCAGGTCTGTCAGTGACGGTGAAGCTAACCATAACGTCGTAAGTGTGCTAAAAAGCTGAATGAAGTAAAATCACGCACGCGAAAGTGCATGTCGTTCAAGGATCTCAAGGCGAGCTTGATAATTAATCAAAGCTGATATTCACGCGAGTTAGAGGCAGAAACGGGTAAGACAGAATGGACGCACATTTAAAAGCATCAAAATCTGAGGTATATCCTGACAATACAGATCGGAGTGAGAGATAGAACGTCAGGAAATGTACTAGCACGCTGACCAGTAGAGCGTTTGTAATGATAGAGTTCGTTCACCAGCGCTTCACGATCCTTTTTCCGATCTTCTTGTACCTTGGCTTTGTGCTATTAAATCAGGTCATAGTAAGATGTAGAAGCAGGTTAGCATTGCCTATACACTCACAACGCGAGAGAGTATGTGATCTCGACTCCGCCGAGGATGAATATTGTTCGTCACCCCTCGTCCGTGTGCGGACCTTTCTATGAACTCATACGACTGGCTGCATGGAATGTGTTCCTTCGAGGTTGAGGGGACCGGGGTGACTGAGGTGTGTCCAGTGAGGGTTGAGGGAGGTGAGGTCGCGTTGCCATTGGGTGCATTCGAAGATTCTGAACGTGATGGTAAAGAAGATGAAAGTCGCGAGCGGCCTGCCATTTGTTGCGAGTCTATGGGTTTATGGAACTCTTCTGGTATGGGCAGACGAGGTGGCAAGGCTGAGTGGGTAGCTCGCGAAGGCAAAGAACTGGTGTGATTAGGTTTGTCCGGCTGTTGAGACGTGGCTTCAGATGAATCTGGCTTTTGAGAGGCTTTTAACACGTTGTTAGTCGATGATCGTGTCTGGCAATAGAAGTAATCTCACAGTTCATGAGGGACAGGTATCCGAGGCGGACCGTTTCGTAGCCAAGTGTGAATGCGTCAGTTCCGAGTTGACGCCAACGATTCCAGATGCCCTGGTTCTCTTCTGTGCGTTGGTATTTCGCAGAACGCACTGGAAGGAGAGAATCTGAGGCCTGTCTCTTCCGACCAGTCATCCGAGCAACTGCTAAGGATGCAAGGGAAATATTTTGAAAGACTTGTGGCACAGAGCCAGCTCAAGGCTGAGTTCAATGAATGGCCAGGATGACCTCGTCGAAGCAACGTGTTATGAAGGTAGTCGTTAGTGAACGTTATATGCAATCACCAGATAGCAAGACGATCTCCGACAAATGTAAACTCTACAACAACTTTCTCAAGCACAAGACAACTAACACTTGATTATATAATCACACTAATAATGTGATCATGCTTGCTTGGCTCAGTTGGTTAGAGCGCAGGTCTCATACGTTCCATAAGTATGACGAGTATCTACTCGGTAATCCTGAGGTCGCAAGTTCGAACCTTGCAGCGAGCAGTTTTTTTTTCGCTGACTCAGACTTACTTAACAACTTTATTCCATGACCGGCCCGTATTGATGGAGCGCATCCATACGATAGTCGTTCCTTCTATGAATTGGACAATCATGACATGGAAAAGGAACTTCTGTACTGCTAAGTCACGCTCGAGTTTATTTCCTCATAAGTTATAAGTGATCTTGCTAACGATTTTGTAAGTAGTCAAGACTGTCGTCCCTTAACCGTTACGCCAAAAGGCAGTGATAATGAAAGCTCAAAGCGCTCATGCTTCATTATCTCGGACTTAATATATATGCTGATTATGGGAACTCAGGTAAGCCAAGTTCCAACGGGCTTACAGATTTCTTCACAAAGTACGCGGTACCAAGCCAAGACAACATTGGTATGCAATCGTCACCTTTCATCATATCGTCACCGTTCTTGAGTGTCATGTTCGCCACTGAGCGTGATTCCGACCCCCACATTATAAAATACTCTGTGGTGTTGTTAAGCAAGTCAGGTCCCATGAGGCTGTATCCAGCTTGGTCAGTGCCTTGTTCTGTATCCGGGAGGGCAGCCTGAATGATCTTGCACTTGCACCAGCGAATTGGTCACGATGACCGAGGGAGCCGACTTGTGTGGCAGACATGTGTCCGTCCACAAAATCTAGTAAAAAATTTTGCAGACAGAACTCTGGAACTGTACCTGGGTCATTGGCATGCGCACAAGCAGACACAAGATGAGTGATTTTCACCAAAGAATCCTTTTAAATTGAAGCTTTGGCAAGGATATGTAGATTCAAACATACCTTTCAAGGGTCGAGACCCGGCGGAGACCCGGCGGAGGCAGTTTGAGAGGCCATGAGAATCTTCAGGAGGCTTCCTCGCGTGGGCCCTATCCAATCTTCCAATCCATCGCATTCCATTACGGAGGCATCAGAACGCTAATTTGCGTGGCTCTATCCCTTCTCCTTTACTAGCTCTCCGGGTTGTGGCGTGGAACAGGTTGTTGCAAATCATTTCAAGCAGCCACTATCTCCTGCTTATGACGCAGCAAGCCCTCACGTACCAGTATAAAAACGAACATCACTGGTGTATCTCTATCCACTCCAATTTTTGTCCGCCTTATCAGTTTGTTAAATGCCCTCTGAGGCAAGATCATTGTTCGAGCTCACCAGGCTCCACTGGTTTCCAGTGGGGAGTGACTTGATTTTTTGGCCCTTCGGTAAGATGCAAGATGAGCGAACTTATTCGTTGGTTATAAATCATCATGGCTAGGTTGGGGCTTCCTGTTAGCAGCCTATCATGTGGCGTTGCCCATGAACGAAGTTGTGAAAGATTTCCTGTTCTATGCATTGCTGGGCACACTGGTGCACAGCGCAGGATGTGTCATAAATGACATGCTTGACCGCGACTTCGATCGCAAAGTTGGTACGTCTCAGATCTGTCCTGACTGTTTCTCCTGACGCTATTCAATGTGGAACAGAACGTTCAAAGGGTCGACCGATCGCATCAGGAGTTGTCTCTAGGTCGGAGGCTTCAGTTCTTTTGGCTGTTCTCGTTGCTGCTATCTATTATATGTTTTCACGTACCGGCACTCCAGCGTGAGTATCACATTCAATCATTGTTAGAATTTCTCCTACAAACCTTTTAGTTTCATACTTGGTATCATTGGGCTCCCTGCGTGTGGTGGTACGTATCCGCTGATGAAGCGCTGGATGCACTGGCCTTCTTTGTTCCTTGGTAAGGCCTTTTTGTGCAGAAGTATACCATCTTATCTGGTTCCAAGGCTTTGCTGCGAGCTGGGCCGTCCCATTCACTTGGGTTGCGACGACGGGTCAGTTCAATTGGGATATGATCCTACCAATCGCAATTGCGTCGTGCTGGTAAGTGACGGTGGTTTTTTTTATAAGTCACTGACAATACCTCCGTAGCTGGACATGTCTTTACGACACCATTTACGCATGTCAAGTGATTCACCTGGAATGTTTTGCTCAAGGAGACGTGTATTGATTCTGTCGTCCTAGGACAGGAAGGACGACGAGATGGCCGGAGTCAAGTCTATGGCGGTCAGTCTGGGTGAAGGCATTCGTCCTGCGTTGAGTCTGTTTGACTTGACCTTCTTTGTGTGCCTTTCGTGGGCTGGGTACTTGAACGGCCAACACCTCTCGTTCTATGTGATGAGTGTCATTGCACCGTTCCTCCTCTGTCTCTGGCACATATGGTCCTTCGACCATAATGATCCCCAAGACTGCTGGAAGATATTCATGGTACATCTAACTGACATAACCACATGCGCTAATTCTGATCTTCAATTTTACCCCAGGCAAGTCGCCATGGCGCGGCGATGGTCTGCGCTGGATTGTTCGTAGACCACTGCTTCAATCTCGCGTCCCTTGCCACTTGATCATATGAAGTCCCTTTTACGATACAAGTATGACTGTGACTCGGCATAGAAAGAATCGACAATGTCATACCATCTTAATGTACATCCATGCAAAGCTAGGCGACATATGTTAGGTTGACTCCTTGCAAATATGTATGATAGCGATTCTTTTACCCCCTTCAGCAAATCTTGTGTGTTTTGGTGAGAATTATGTTGGACTAGCAACTTTACCAACAAGCATTCATCACCTCAACATCTTGATCATCATAAGCATTTTTAACACCGACCGTCAAGTAAGCTAGCGGGTTGAGTCTGCGTAAGATGCCGAAACTCTTGAGTGGGGATGGCTAGAATGGTCACGTGGCAATCGACGAATTTGGGGCGGCAGCTATAGCTACTGTCGGTGTCCGACTCTTCCGTTAAACTCAAGGTGAGGCTTTCAGAAGGCTAGTCAAGTCAGAATTGTGTTCTTGCCATCTCACAGACTCACAGCTCTCAGCCAAGTGCAACAGATTACTTTTGACTCTCCCATTTTGGGAGGGTTGCATTGCGTGATCATTGATGAGCTCAAATTCGTCCCTTCGTGATCTCTACAACCCCGCCTCATCTGCATGGGCATTTGTTCCACCTCCACCTCCTATGCAGAACGCCAGTGCACCCGCACCCGCAGCTCCTGCAATGACCACCTATCAATGGACGAATCGTCCTGCTCATAACTCAATTTTTGATCTGTCTCCTTCACTAGACCTCAGCGAACCTTCCAGCCTCAATGTACCCTTACTGCTGCGCTCCCTAGTCGCTTCAGCATTGCTCCAGTACACAAGCACAGCACTTGTGATGCCGCTGGAAGTAGGAAAGCTGCTTCTTCAAATTCAGTGGATCCCCAAGGATGGGCCAGCACCATCTGGCCAGGCACACGAGGAAGAAGAAGCGGAAGAAGCGGTAGGTGGGCATCTAATATGTGTAATTTATGTCATTGTAAGTTTCCTCTTAGCTTAGCGACTCTACCAACGAGGACGAGTCCTACTTCGCGGACCCCGTTGCTTCGCACATACAGTACCCAGCGCCAAAGCCCGTTGACGATCAGGGCTATGTGGTCAGGACGTCTGTGCTGGAAGACGGAACACGCCCCGAATACATCATTCCGGTGGGTAGTATGAATGGCGCCTGGGACATGGTGAAACGCGTCGCTGCCTTCCGTGGAGAAGGCTGGCTTTCACTATGGAAAGGTGAAGTGTTACCCTTTGGTGACATCCTATATCTGACCTCAGTTAATATGCACAGGCCTATTCACATCCTGCGTTCACGACGTGCTTTTCAGTAATGTTCAACCACTCGTCGACAGTCTTATGCATTCTGTGTTCTTGTCATCAGCCTCTGGGCTATATCGTCCACCGTTTCTCTTGCCGGTAGCATCACACGTCATCACTGGCTTTCTACTCTCGCCTCTGGACCTCGTTCGAACCCGCTTAATTTCCCAATCAGGGATGCAACGCCACCGGACGTACACTGGGCCATTCGATGCACTAACGCAGATTATAGCCCAGGAAGGCGGTATCAAAAGCATTTATTTCCATCCGCAACTCTTTATCCCTACTATTCTCGATAATGGCCTCCGTCCTCTATTGCACATCCTCATGCCTACGCTTATCGCTCCTCGACTGGGGTTTGGTCCACATGTCGCTGCAGACACCAGTCCCGTTGCATGGGCTTTTGCTCAAGTGCTGGGATCTGTGGCAGGCCTTCTAATCACGCTGCCTATCGAGACTGTGCGCAGAAGGTTACAAGTACAAACCCGGGGTACGGCGAAGGTGTTGCGCACGTGTGTCGAGACGCGTCCTGTACCATACAATGGTGTCGTGGACGCTTTGTGGCACATTGTGACGGAAGAAAGGTCGGACCTTCCTATTAGGCGGAGATCAAGAGCGAGAAGACGGCAGGTAGAAGGTGCAGAAGAAAAGGATGTTGATGGCCTGTCTGTAGAGAAGCAAGATGGATCCAGATGGCTGAGAAACACGGGTATTGGACAATTATACCGGGGCCTGAGGATGCGTCTCGGGGTTAGCATTATCGTATTCTTGTTGACCACCCTTGGAGGTCAACAAGAGGTGGACGGGGGTTGGGCAGAACTCTAGGTAAACTTTACTTCGCATGATTCTCCCATTCCTCATTAGCAATTATGACACTCCTCAGTACACGACTTTCTGTAATTATTAGTTCTAAGGTCAACGAACTAGGCATCCCATTTCTCCCTACTGTACAATGTTTGAAACTGCTGCTGCCTGCAAGACCTACAATATACTCAGTGCATCGGTGAATTTATCACGCCAGATTAGGAAAGGCATGTAACACCCAAACGGGGGACGCGTCACTGGCCGCGCCAGCTACAACACCAGTGTCTCTCATACCAAACAGCATAACCACCACCAGAGCTAGCAAACATGGTCAGACCGCGTTCCGAGTTCGCATAATCTACTGTGCTGATTTACATCGTCTGCAGTCGATCATGGAATACAACGGTGGCTCCGTTTTAGCCATGGTAGGGAAAGATTGCGTCGCCATTGCTTCGGATATGCGGTTAGGAAGTCAAGCGTTGGGGATATCTTCAAATTTCCAGAGAGTATGATATTTGCCCTCATCGCGTACCATCATGCTAAACGCGATTTCTCGTTAGATATTTCCTGTAACTGATCGGGTATATGTTGGCCTACCTGGGTTGGCTACCGACGTGACGACACTGTGAGTTGACTATCACCTTATTTTACACTACTCGCCGCCTAATGTAGTGGCTTATAGTCGGGAGCGCTTTCGCTATCGGGTCAATATGTATACCATCAAGGAGGAGAGAGAGATAGAACCAGAGACTTTTGCCCACTTGGTTTCCTCGACGCTCTATCAGCATCGATTTGGTCCTTACTTCATCGAACCAGTCATGGCTGGTCTATCGAAAACGCCCTCCGGAGGTTACAAGCCTTTCATCGCTGCCACAGACCTTATAGGGTGTCTAAACTTTGCAAAAGACTTTGTGGTAGCTGGTACAGCGAGCGCGAAATTGTTTGGTGTGGCAGAAGGTCTTTGGGAACCAGACTTGGAAGCGGAAGATTTGTTCGAAACCATCTCGCAAACGCTCTTGAACGCTGTCGATAGAGACGCGTACTCTGGTTGGGGAGCAATTGTCCATGTCATGTCAGTTCCTTCTTCCTCCTGCTCCAGTTTTCTTTCATCCATTGACTTTATTTCTACTTCACAGTACCAAGGACAAGATTATCACGCGTACATTGAAAGGTAGAATGGATTAGATTGTAACAGCAATTCACAATGCACATGTCCGAGTCAGATGTATCTCCGCTTACAGAGCTAATTATACTTGCTCTAGTGCCATATGAGTATCGCCAATATTTGATAAACGGCGATGTTCACGGAGCTCAATTGAGTGGTTCAAGTCTGTATTTTTGTACCTGTGATGCAGACGCGCTTATACTACGTAAATAACGACTTTGCTGGTAATTGCGGTCGATGGCTCGTAGGACGACCGTCTTTCGATGTCTCCTCGTCGCTAGTGCTTTGTTGTTCTGTGTCCGCCTCCTCTCACGTCGGCGTACCCAGGTAATAAGTCAATCTCCCAGGTCTTCCTGGGAAAGCCTCGCTGTCCCTGGACGCCCCCTTGTCACGAGCTTCTTGATTGGAGCAAACACTAGCTTATTTCCAGCGTCTCAATCCTATCCTGACGTGACAGCAGTCGTCCTGAACTGGTCTCGTCTTCCTAATGTTGTACGGATCGTAAGTCTTCTTTGTGGACCACGGTTAGGGGATGTCATAGCAGAGATTGTAGTGTGGAACAACAATCCGAGGGAGATCTCATATCAGGTGAGCGGAAAATTTATGGATGCCGTCTTATAATTATAAACACCCTTCTTTCTGTGCGGTCAGACCTTCGCGGAGACGGGTTGCCCTTCTGAAAAGCTCAGGATATACAACTCGCCTCAAAATACCTACTTTCAAGCTCGATACGTTGCGTGCGAAGAGGCTACCACTCGTTTCTGCTTCCTGCAGGTCCGCAGCTACGAGTTTTCGCTTTCGTGCTTATGTTCTGAAATAGAACTTCTGACATTTGCAGGATGACGACTACCTTATTACGCCTGAGATTATTCGCACTCTGCATACTCGGGCTCTGGGAACTCCTGACCACTCAATACACCTTCTGCCTTCACACGAGGTTCTATCCACACAACTGCGGACAGTGGTCACGTCCTACGGCGCGCATACCTCACCTGCGTGGCTTGGACATGGTACGATTCTGCCTCGGACTAAAGCTTCGGAGTTCTTGGCCCTCTTACATCATCTGAACGCGTCCGAGGACGAGATGAAGATGGCAGACAACTACTTTACGATCCTAAATAATAGGATTCCTGAAGTTTGGTTTGACCAAGGTGTTGAGCTAGGAGGCGGTCAACCATTCACAGTCGGAATAGAAGGTAACGAACGTAATAATATTCATGTTGTCAGTAAAATTCGCTGGCACTGCTACGCGAGATTGTGAAGTCGTACTAATTATGGAAACACAGATTAAAGCTTGTCGATACCTGGACACTCTCCTGAGCGCTGTCAGAGCGTCAGATGTATCTCAGGAAGAATTGAGATTACCTTTCATTGACGTTGATGCGGTAACCCCTGCTGGTCATCACCAAATATTTCAAGCGCCGTGCCTTGGTGCTTCTTGTTTACTGCAGACGAACATCCGTTTAATACCATTAAACGTAAAGGTTGAGAGTCACTCGACCGAGGACATAATTATGCAGGAATCGCGAAGTAGACAGTCTTTGGGTCAGGATGCTGTGGACCATTACATGCGGTTCCCTCCCTCCCAGGCTGTCGACGGCCGCCCGGATACCGCATTCCGCAGTCCACTTCGTAGGTTGTTATTCGATGTGTCAAAGTGCGGTGATTGACCTCTTTTGTAAGCGGCACAGCAAGGTGACTTTGTGTGTCTGGACATGCTGTCACGCGTGGTCTCACCAGGTTCCGCACTTGAAATGACCCTGCTTGTCACGAGGGAAACTGTGGATATTTTACGCCACGCCCTGTTTGAATCCTCTGCAGATGCTGTAGATTGGGTGAATTCATGTGCTTCGGTCAGCTTTACTTCATTGTGCTGACTTGGTGCTTTAAGGTTATCTCCATGCATGCATTGGTATGCGAAGAAACCGAATTGAAGGAGCTCCGAGGCCTTAGAACTGCACCTCGCAAATTACAGGAATGTATGGTGCAGTCGCAGGAGACAAACCATCGGTTTTTTCGAGCGAGTCTTCAGGTTGATTTACCGTCTCCGGCTCACTGGGTGATCTACGAGTTTTGGATACGGTAGTCAGCGTGATAGAGCAGTTCCATCTCTAACGTTGACATCACACTTGTACATACTCTTGCTACAAAATCAAACTTGCAATTGAGCTTGAGTGGATTTAGAGCCGGATGCAGTTGGTTGAAAGTTGAAACTCAGGGGTCGCTTATATTCTTACGTAGTATTGCCGCCCCCTCAGCCCCGCTACAACTGGCATCTTCCGACTCTTCTCCACTTACATTTTCCAACTAGCTTTCATCATGTTGTCGTCGATCGCAAAGACGTCTGTTCATAAAGTCGCGCTCTCTGGAGCGCGCAGAACGATATCCGTCCAGGTAGCGCACATGTAACGTTGCGACAGTTTTCCTGACGGAGTGTTTCTCACAGTCTCTCCTCCACGGGTCACCAGAAGCGAAGAAAGCAGGAGACATTGAGGTTCAACAGCACTCAAGGATTGTTGCTAGGGGGAAATATGTCCATGGCTTCGAGGGTGAGAAGCGAACACGGGTTTCTAGACTTTGTTTAACAGCTTGCATCTTATAGTTCACCGAGTTAAGCCGGGGGCGATTGACGAGTATAAAGCTGCAGCGTAAGAAATTATTCATGATCTTTCAGGCGGCGCTTTTTGAGAGTTGGTTAACTTACTTAGGGAGAAGTACTACGCTGGAATCAAGGATGACCCAGAGTTACACGTCAAGTTGACTGGAAGTTGGGAAACCCTAGTGGGGCAGCAGGACACTTTCGGTATGTCTTTAGTGATACTCTGGTTCTCTCGTCTTGAATTTGCGCTCGATATCAAGTTCATATACTCGAATACGAGAATTACGCTGGCTTTGACAAGACCACTGGACTCATAAGAACGTCAGAGGTACGAGTCTGCTAATCTCAAGTGTCCGTTGACTTATCAGGTATTTTCTAGCACGCCAAAGCGTACAAGGCCCTCCTGCCTTACGTTACTTCACGGTCATCTCAGCTAACACAAGAATTTGCTTTCTTCCCCACTGCGCCACCCCACGCCCAAGGCGGCGTCTTCGAGCTTCGGAGCTACCAGTTAAAACCAGGTACCCTACTTGAGTGGGAGAATACATGGTTCGTTTCAACTCTCTTTGAAAACCACATTGTTCTTACAGAAGCTCGTGCTTTGCTCCCGCAGGCGGAGAGGCATTGAAGCTCGTCGCAAGTTCGTCGCGCCTATCGGAGCTTGGTTCTCGCAGGTTGGAAGATTACACCAAGTGCAACACATGTGGCAATACCCGTTCGTTCACAAATATGACGTTCAGGTGGTTATAGAACTAATGTTCTGTGAACAGGAGTCTCGAGGCGAGGAAAGAGACACGCGAGAAAGCATGGCAGATCGACGGTTGGGCGGAGACTGTGTCCAAAGTAAGTGGAAAGGCCCTTGCGCAAAATATACTTACCATAATACATCAAACTCAGACTTCCCAACTTGCGAAGCACATGGATTCGTTCATCCTGCTCCCGCTCTCTTATAGCCCTTTGAAGTGAGGGCACAATTAGCCGAGCAGGTGGTGTTCCGCTCCGCTTACTTCGAGATCGAGTCCAAATAAAGCCTGATCTCTTATCTTGCTTCGGCCATACCCTATTTATATACTCCACCATACTAAATACTCGAAGGACTCGACCATTATTTCAAGTGTATCACTGCCAATACCTCGTCATCCATTCGGTAGTTGTTTTATGCAGGATTCGTTAACCACTGAGGCAGTGGAAAGAAGGGAGCAAGTATCGCTGCGATATCCTTCTAGGCGGAGTCAGCAAGAAAGTCTTGGACCGTGTACACGTGGGTATCATATATACAAGAATAAAGCTACTATGGAATAAGTCGTTGCTTCATATCATGCAATTAATGGAAACCGTGTAGCCAACTGTAAGAGGCTAACGATAATATTATGCTAGGCTATGCTACATAGGAGACAAATTACGCCAATATGCAAGTGATTATCGGTCCGTGCGAAGAATGATATGCTTTGCAACTTCTTATTCATCTTTCTATAAACGCGACCTCTGAGACTCATCTTTCGAATTTCTCCTTGACCGTCATGTCCACTCACCAGTGGAACGAATCAGAACCTTCTGACGAAGAAGGTAACCAAGAAATACTCGCAACTAGGAAGCGTAGTAGCAGAGGTGCGCCCAGTCCGGGACACTCTTGACTTGTACTTGAACAATGTTAGCTTGTGATCAGTGCAGAAAGACGAAGAGCAAATGCGAGCCATCCGGAACTCCTGGCACTTGCAAGAGTTGCACGATAGCGGGAAACAGTGCGTAACACAACTAAGGCCTTTAATATGTACTAATTCACGGCTATTCGATTGCAGCATGTACATTTCTGGGTGAGCGTTTATTTCATGAGCGCCGGATGAGAGGGAGCCAATGTTATCTTCAGGCCCGAGTTATAAGCGTGGTCCTCCTAAGGGTTATATACAAGCGATCGAACAACGATGGCACCAGGTAGAGTCCCTTCTTGGCGCAGTTCTTTCTTGTCCAGATACCCGAGTACGACAAGTCATTGCCGATATAAGGCAAGATGATCTTGCAAGAGAAATTCTCAATCGAGTAGACACAGGTCCATTTGTGAGTTCTGACGTATATTCAACAATATAAATGGAGCAAAGTGTTGAATTTACCCGCAGGGACCTTCGGGTAGACTTTCACAGCCAGCCGGAGCAACAAAAGAAGACTTCTTTGCATGTATATTCCGGAGCAACGAAGGTTCAGCTCGTGATTCTCCTCGTTCCCGAAGGCAGTCCAGGATTTCAAGAGAAATTGTATCATCATCGAGAGGTGAGTAACTAGCCTTGAGGGTGTCTGAACTCTATGCTAAGCGGCTTTTGTAGACAACACACTTTCAACAATACCAACTTCGGAGTGGCAAGATCGCCTGTCAGCAAGTCTGACGAGAGGAAATGTCGGCAGCCACGGCGTGCCTCCAAGCTACAATATTAGCGGGCCTCCTTTGCAACAACGGCGGCGGCTCGACATACCGTCAACCAGCAGTAGTCCACCAAACTGGAATGATATGTACACGATGGATGCATTTTCAGGTGAGCGACTTACTCCACACGCTGTTAATTTGATCAGCCAATATAATCCTAGAATCAGACAGTACCGATGAATGTCATGGGCCAGATACTGCTTTTGGCCAGCTCTCTCTGGATGAGAATCAAGAGGTTAGCGAGCTTCGAAGTTGGTATTTCATTCAACCTATACGTATATTAGGTTCGATACCACGGGAAAGTCAGTGGCCTCCATCTTTTGGGACGTAGCTCCCGTTTGGATAGCCGAAATGAGGGGGGAATATGGTTCGTTTCTTATCCTGATTTCTTCCATATGCAGTCACAGTAATACCGTGGTGACAGGAAACTGCCTATGGCACGCTTTTGGCCTTCCGCAAAAACTAATAGAATCCCTGTTCCACCAGACGAAGGTGTCAGTGTCAACTTACCTCCATTTGTGGTGCAAGATTATCTAGTCGATTTATATTTCACTTATGCACATCCGGTTTTCCCTGTAATCCACAAGGGCCGTTTCCTGAGGGACTACAGCGAGTGGTGAGTCCCTGTCACTCTTGGTTTTTCCGTTCTTCTGACCACCGGTCCGTGATACAGGAAGCAAAGGTAAGTTGTTTAACAAGACCGTAATTGACACGGGGTCCTTAATTACCCGTATGAAGTAGTAATCCAACCACACCAGAGTCTGCGAGGGGCACTCCATACTCTGCCAGTCCAGAACCTTCACAGACGGTGACCAAGCTGCTTCTGTTGGCCGTCTTTGCCATCGCCGCTCGTTATCAGGATAGCAGCGCTCCTACAACTGTTGACGCGATGTGGGAGGCTGGCAATGACTACCTCGCGCAAGCGAGGACAGCGCTCGGTAAATCACGTTCCCGATATTGATTACGTGTGCTCATCCCAAGCGGAACAGCACAAGTCTATCATAGTTCTCGCGCGACTACATGTCAAGCCTTGCTTCTCCTGGGCCATCGAGAATTCGGGATAGGTTTGTGTGATTGAAGTAATTCGTTTGAACAGCGCGTTTGAGAGTTATTACCTAGGTTCTATGGAGCAAGGCTGGCTTTACATTGGTGTGTAATATTGTCGATCTTCACCTCCTTGTTTCATGGCTTTCCTGGCACAGGTATGGCGATAAGGATGGTTAGTATGATGCATAGTTTGAATGCAGGGTGCTTAGCTACGTGTAGGCTCAGGACCTCGGATTAAATCGTGCTGCGGATAACTGGCAGTTCCAAGGAAGAAAAATGTTCTCACTTGAGGAGAACCAGGTCAGAAAGCACATATGGTGGGCCTGTTGCATTGCAGACAAGTAAGAAATCTAGCTTTCACTCGAAGATGTCGCGCTAACGACTGCTTACAGATACGGCTCAATATATATGGGTAGGTCTCGCACTTCGCCTTAGTCGAAGCTAATCGTTCCCTCTACCAGGTCGTCCCGTGTCAATCGCTGAGGGCGACTTTGATACACTTCTTCCAAATCCCGCTGAAGTAAGCTCGACATCACGACGTGCTAGTCATTGATTCACCTCTTTGTAGTACGACGAAGACAGCTGCACCGAATCAGCACCTTTGCAGTACACATCGACACCGCTGACGATGAGCTGCTTCAAAGCTGCCGCATCACTATGTTCGTACCACTTATCTGCAGACTTTGTCCAAATCTGATGGAGATGCAGCCGTTTTGATTGGTTCTATTGTGACAATGATTTACCCCGTCCGCTCTACGGGAAGGGGCTCGCGGCGGGCGGTCTTAAACAATCTAGAGTCTAGACTGGACCAATGGTACATCGACCTCCCTGGTAATCTTCGGTATGATCCAGCCAGTAAGCGAAATACTCCGCCACCGGTGGTTCTCTTTGTCCATATCAAATATTGGTCTGCGGTATTATTGTTACATCGAGCGTTGTACGTTAAACGTTGTGATAGTCAATTCGCGTCACTAATACTCTCTACAGCATTCCCGATTGGAAAGGGTGATTCATGTGTCACCTTCATACCTTAGAGAGTCCACGTCTAACATTTATGCTCTAGATCAGAACAGATATTACAGAATCCTCCCAGCGGATCTGACACGGCCTCCCTGAAAGCTTTCGATCTCTGCCAAAGTGCCGCCACTTATATCAGCACAATAGGTTTGTCAGTTGAGCTAACGTCTTGCTGCACGCTTACTTTAGCCTAGTAACGACATATCACGAAAACTTCAATATCAAACGCAGTTCACCGTGCCTGTCGGCATATATTCTTAGTGCTGGGTTTGTTTTATCGTTTGCACTAGTAGATTGCATTTTCTGATCTCTAAAACCATCAGAATTATGCACATTGTGACTTGTGAGCGCTTTTCTTTCGAAATACGAGCCTTTCTGAATTCTCCTTATAAGTAACACTGCGGCCATCAAATGTTCAGGCTTATATTGGCTTGCGACAATGTCTTGCCGTTTTGAAAGCAATGCAGGTCAGCGTGAACTACTATTATCCACACCTAATCTTACATTAGCCAAGACTACATGGCCTAGCGCTGGAAGAGCTTGGGATCTTCTTAATGGTGTGAGAGTGCAAGTGGACAGTAACATGCCACCTTTGGTGCATGGCCCTGATCGTCAAAAGAGAGCAGCAGATGATGCATTTGGCGAAAGGAGCTCTGATGTCCTGCAACGCGAGGCGTTTGGTGACCTTTTACCAAGAGAACGTGCTCCACAAAACAGTGGTATCCAGGAGATCAGCACCCGAATGATGGCGCACATGCTTGGCCTTGACATCCCTGGCATTGAGCCCTCGACCTCGTATTACCCGGGTTACGAGTGGTGGCCACGAGCCAACCAACCTTCACCTCAGTCGTACCACGGATCATCTACAGGTGTAGCTTCGGTGATCAATATGGATTATCCTCCACCTCCACCAACCAACCAAGACTGGGGAGTTCAAAATCCGGCCTCCAACTTTTCATACGAGTATCAGAATGCGCCACCTGATCATTATCACATGTAGCGGGCTAATTATCTTTGTCGTCTTAGCGTAGAACGCCACCAATAATAATCCATCGTCCCTCGTCGCCTACTTCACTTACAAAGGTACAACATTGATTATGTAACTTATGTAATGGACCTACAAGAACCTCTAAATTGAACGATTGCAACTGCTGCAAACCTATGTTTCGCCCTCGAAAATACCATGTCGAGCCTGAAAAATCTGTTGAACCCAGAAGATGACTCTAGAAGCTCGTATCAGTACGTGCACCTGTTCTCGGATTTTTTTGGCGGCTCAGTCTGACACCGCTATTTGCTACCCCCTTTGTCTTCGCCAACAGCTCACCAACCGGACAACCTATTTCCACCAGCTCCTCCCCCACATCAGACGGTAGCGCCAATGCAACTGTAGAATTTCCTCAATACGTTTCTGATTATCCTCCATACAAAGAACATGCTCCTCATCCCAATTGTCCCGATACTTTGGCTTGTCTTCCGGATACAGATGGACGACCACAGCACACTCTTCCAGTGATCTTACGCTGTGCAATCCTTGGTAGTTCACGGAGACGTCTCACAATTCGCGAGATATATGCTGCCATGGAGGAGAAATATTTGTATTTCAGGACTGCGGGGCCGACATGGAAGGTCAGTGCACTAGGCTACGATGGCTAAAACTTTTGTGTTCAACACTTAAATTACAGCAATCTGTCCGCCATCACCTGTCTTTGAATAGATTATTTGAAAAACAGCCTCGTCCTGTCACCGATCCAGGCTTCGGTTCTTACTGGACAGTCAATCTTTCTGCTCCCCCAGGTACCAAGCGGCCACGGAAGCGGGGAAGACCCACGAAGGCTACCGAGGAGTCGTCTAACTCCGCGCAGCAGAAGAAACGAGGACGACCCCGAAAATCTGTTGATATGTCGTCCCCTCTGAACTTGGTGACTGCGGGTTCGGGACGTTCGATGCCGCCATGCAACATATCTGCCGTACGCACTGGGGGAAATGACCACGATGGGGGGAATGGCGAGGAGGATATGGATCTAGGTGCGGATGGACACGACATGAGTGAGGACGAGTATGAGAGCGAGGAAGATATGGTCGTTCCCCCCCACCATCAGTCATCCCTTGCCGGACTTGGCGCCTTTGGGCTGAATGAGGCTCCTTCTCGTTTGCTAAGCCCCTCGAAATCCCATGCACTGATCACCCACTCTGACGAAAATCTTGTAGACCGATTGCAGATTGAGATGGCTGGATTGCGGAGGCAGTCGGCAGATGCGATATCTGTTTCTTTGAAGATATCGGATCAGCTAGCGGAAGCTCAGGCTGAGGCAGCTAGAGCGAAGACTGCTCTTAGAACAGTTGAAGCAATGCTAGAGGAGGAGGTCATAAAGAGGAGGGGAGCTGAATATCTAGCAGATCAGGAAGCTAAGTTGAGGCGAGCAGCAGAGGATACGATTGCACGCATGCGAAGTCAGTGGCAGGCTGACCATCAAGCCACATAAGGTGCGTTTTTTTCACATTCCAGACTTATATGAATATTCAATGCGGTTCTCGTAGCACTCTAGGCTGACAGATCGTCGGCGCAGACCCGAACTCGTCACCTGCTCACCCTGGAGCACTGGAGACGACTTCTCCATCGACTAGTTGTGAAACTTTTCAGCCATTCATTACTGTGACACATCAAAGGACTTAACATATTCTACGAATTTCTACTTTCCCGATTCATTGGTTCACATGAGTATTCTAGGATTTCCCTGTATATTGACGAATATCATCGGAATGGACGAGTAGTTCAAAAAGGAAATCAGAAGATACAAAAGCAAATAGTCGACTTACAGCAAACTTATAGAGTGAATTTTGCATATGCTCTGAAGCAACTCTGTCGTTACATTAGATGGCATCCACAGGTAGCAAATCCAGATTGAAAACAGTGTGAGTTTCTTCGCGTGTCTCCTTCACCCGCGCTTGTGTTCTAAGTACATGAACAGCTACAAAAACAAGCGTTCTATCGGACCCCTTCATACATGTGGATCTGTCGCGGTCTCTGGTGACGGGAGCAGACTCGTTACTTGTGTTGCAGAGGAAGCTGTGCTCACCAATCTTTTGACGGGCGAGGAAATATGTCGATTTGCAGGGGTGAGTTGTCCGATCTCAAGACGTTTGGAAGACCAATGACTGGAGGGATCTAGGACACTCAATCCATTACTTCGCTGTGCTTGACCCCATCAGCTTCCCAACTGATCATATTCACTTCTGCTCCTTCGTTGCGTGTGTACGAGGTCCCCACCTCTACTTCGAAAAGTAAAATACATCCCATTCGGGTGGTTGCTCGTGCACATGATGCCCCCGTACACGTCTGCACCATTGATCCATCCTCCACATATCTTGCCTCGGGCTCTGCGGACGGTGTTGTCAAGGTTTGGGACATTAAACGTGGCTATGTAACTCACATATTCAAAGGGCACGGTGGCATTGTGAGCGCGTTGAAGTTCAACTTCCCTCGAGACCCTTCTGTCGTGGTTCCACAAAATATACTCCAGCTCATAACGGCCTCCGTGGACACTCGCATCCGGATATTTGATCTAAATGCGACCGTGAACAAGGATCAAAGTGCACTACGTCCGATCGCTGTTCTCGAAGGGCACGTTTCTGTTCCTCGGGCTCTGGATGTGACTCCTGACGGGAAATGGCTAATAAGCGGAGGAAGAGACTCCGTTGTGTTGGTATGGAAGATGCACGCAAAATCAAAATCTGCAGAAAACGCCAAGGGGAAGGGAAAGAGCATTTCACCTGCACTGGTTCAAACCATTCCTGTTATGGAACGTGTTGAGGCTGTCGGGTTGTTACAGACAGGGCACTTGGTTCCTAGTAGTAGCGCTTCCCAACTGCGCTTCTATACTGCTGGGGAGAAAGGTATCATCCGGATATGGGGATGTAAAGGATTCATCCGTCCTCTATTCCCTCAGCCAGGTGACAGACCCACATACCGAAGATCAAGAGGAGCAGCGTCAGATCGTAGAAGCTGTGTTAGTATTAAGTCCCCTTGTGATTACTTTTCTTACTAACAGCACGTCTTCAGCTACTTGCCATCGATATCGACGATTGTCTCCGTACATGCAGACCAGAATATACTATTCTACGACCTGAGCACCCAAAAGCTCACCCGGCAACTCATCGGTTTCAACGATGAGATCGTTGACGCAGTTTTCCTGTCTCCAAATGCACCAAAATCTGTGGATTCTCACATCGCATTCGCTACGAATTCATCCCTCATCCGGGTTTATTCAACTGTAGGGCTGGATGCGCGACTTTTGACTGGTCACACAGAAATCGTGTTATCACTTGATCATGGCGCGGGAGGGAAACTCTTTGCGAGCGGAAGCAAAGATCGCTCCATTCGATTGTGGGCGCCTGCATCCGCGGACAACGACCTCCCAACGGAGTGGGGCTGCGTTGCTATTTGCGAAGGTCACGCAGAAAGCGTAGGCGCCATTGCGATGTCGCGAACTTTGGGCGAAGGCAGCACCACGAGTGTGCAATTCATGTTCAGCGGTAGTCAAGACCGGACGATTAAAATGTGGTATATCGGCGACGTGCCGCTGGTTTTCGATGCCTCTCCACAAGGTCAAAGCGCTATGAAGTGCAAGAGTTTGACCACTCATAAAGCACACGAGAAAGATATTAATTCTCTCGATATTTCCCCCAACGACCGCCTCTTGGCATCTGGATCGCAAGACCGCACAGCTAAAGTATACGAAATTAATTTTTCACGTGCAACTGGGGATCGGTCTGCACACGGAGAAATCAAGCTACTCGGAACCTGTAAAGGCCACAAGCGGGGCGTTTGGACGATCAAGTTTGGTCGCACAGAGCGCGTACTCGCAACTGGAAGCGGCGATAAAACCGTAAAACTATGGAACTTGGAGGATTTCACTTGCGTGAAAACTTTCGAGGGGCATACCAACTCGGTGTTGAGGGTTGATTTCATCAATCACGGTATGCAGCTCGTCACATCAGCGTCGGATGGCCTTGTCAAACTGTGGAATGTACGCGAAGAAGAGTGCACAGCCACCATGGACAATCACGAGGACAAGGTGTGATTGCTCCCACCCTCATTTTGACTGAAGTTAATCCATCTGCAGGTTTGGGCACTCACCGTCAGCACGGATGAACGTACGATTGTTTCTGCAGCAGCGGACTCTGTGGTGACATTCTGGGAAGATTGCACTGAGGAACAAGAACAGGAAAACGAGGCCAAACGTGCCGAGCTGGTCTTGAGGTTTGGACGTCATTACATATATCTTGTTCAAGCTCATGGTTTTCTTTGTCAGGGAGCAAGATTTCATGAACTATCTGTCCCTTCATGACTATCGCAGAGCAATACAACTTGCCCTCGCTATGCAACAGCCTGGGAGATTATTGTCTATGTTCAAAGACATTCGTGCGACTCCCTCGGAATCCGCAGCTGATGCATCATCGGTAACTGGCAACGGTGCAGTTGACGAGGTACTCCGGACCCTCGGCGGGTCTGAACTTGCCCGCCTCTTGCGCTATGTTCGTGATTGGAATCCCAATGCTAAGACAAGCGGAGTGGCGCAAGGAGTTTTGTATGCAGTCATGAAGCTTAGATCGGCGGACGATGTCATAGCGGCATTTACGGAAGAAGCTCGCGAAGGTATCCTACAGTCCTCTGGTCAAGAGAGCGTGAAAAGTACTACAAGCGGCAATACTGCACTGAAGGAACTTATCGACGCTATGATTCCGTACACTGAACGGCATCTCTCCAGAATGGACCGCCTTGTTCAGGATAGTTTTGTGGTGGACTACATCCTGAGCGAGATGGATGACGGAATGTTTGATGGTCAGGACATAGATACCATGGACGTAGACACGGAGGTCAGTCCATAGATTGCATTTCCAGCAAACTGTCAAAAGTAGTTTAATCTTTGGCATAATCACCCGACTTGTTGGAAGTATGCAGTTTAATCCGTCCTAACTGGCAACCAATGACACCGTTAGAGACAAGCACCCACTCATCATCCACGATGTTGTTTAGTGTCAACTCGTCCTCTACTGCCTCGAAAATGCGGTGTTGTTCAAGAAGCCATCGTCGCAGAACGCCAGATATGCAACCAGCAACCAAAGGAGGGGTGATCCAACGATTGTTGCGATAGAATGCAACATTACACACAGATGACTCAGTGACGACATTCCGGGTATTGTACAGGATCACATCATCAGGTGCATCGCTGGCTGGTGGATCTGATGAGCCTACAGGTTGGAGACCAGCTCGCATGCGTGCGTCGTCATAGGCACGCCTATCTGTTGTTTTCAATGATATGGTGTCTGATGTTGGCTGGGTATCAATACGAATAGTGAGCACGAGCGAAGGGGCGGAGTCTATCGCGGGGTTGAAGAGAGAGGGGAGAGTTGGATCGTGTGTGAACCCTTTTACCGGGGTTGCAGTAGCAGCAAGCTCTCCAGAAGGACTCAAAACGACGCGAACCTGGTGAGAGACCATAAGTTAGTGTTTCATAATGATCTCGAGTGAAATGTTGACACCTTCAACGCAGTTTCCCCCATAGAATCATTATGCCCGCAAACAACCTTATCGCACAATGTCTTGACATTTGACAAAGTAACACCATCTTGGATAGCCTGACCATTGAGCGCGGCAGACGCGATGAGTCGGTCTACTTGGTAATGAAGGAGGAGATAAGGTGATGGCCCGTCTATATCATTGTTCCAAGCGCATGATATCAGAAAGGGGTCATATCGTGTGGATGCCAGGAGGGCGTACGCCATCGTGGAAGCACTGCGTAGAGCTGATCACCAGCTACCGCAAATCTCTCCAGCTTACCTAAGCTAGCTGCAGGTGGAACGACAGCCCACCGAAGCTGTTCGTCTATCTGAGCACTAAGTATGATAAGGAATTCAATTATAATCATATCAGGCTCCTCAAATCTCGAGGTAATACACGGGTTCAAACACAGCTGAATAATCTCTCAGTCGAACACACATATCTGAACAACGCGTGTTCAAATGTCAGGCATTTCGGACAAGTAGACATTAAGTAGCCAGTTCATTCTTATTTCATGCAAGCACCTCAAGTAATGCGGACTTGTGAAGAGAACGCAGTGGTATTGGTCGTAAGATAATCGTGGTCTATTGTATGGCGAGGAGCATATAGACTGGACAGGGTAAATAGAGAGCAATAGGGATCACCAGGGAATGAATGTGAACCAACTGTATACTGTCAGAAGTAAACATCTATTGCATGTCCTCCTGCACGACAAATTAGATCAGGGAATCAAAAGGGGATGTAAGCACTGACTACCAGTGTAGACACTACCGATGCAGGCAAGTGCACAGTTTACTTGCCACCGGTGGTGCCGAGACCCATCGATGCCTTGAAGGAGTCGTAGATCCACCATTGGAAGCCTTGATTGATGTGGTCAGTCAGTAATTTAAACAAAGTACGATGGTTACGTACCGGTAAGAGTACCAATCATCAACACACGGGTACCGAGACCCTTGGTTGCAAGCGCGGCCAAACCAGTTTCCGATGCGATCATACCAATGCTCTTGCCCTTGTTAGCAGGCTTGCCCATGAGCGAGACGACGGAGTCAGCCGGGTGGGAGACAATAGCGCAGACGACACCAGCGAGGTAACCAGAAGCAAAGGTGACTCCGAGCTGAGTGGTCTTTGCATATGACTCTTTGGGTTCAGTGAAGACGTGAGTGTAGAAGACCTGGACGATCTTCTCAAAGAAGAAGAACTTGGCCATGGTGTAAGGGATCTATTAAAAAGCTATGAGCAACGTGCGATTGGAAAATAAGACGCGTGTTCTGACCTGACGAGACCAGAGGGGAACAAGGGAGCCGAAGGGGTAGCGGGTCTCGACCTTGGTCCTGCTCATCTCCGAGAGGGCAGCACCAAAGGCGGTGGGGAAGGTCCCACTAGGGCTGGTTTGGATTTTGACCTTGGTCATTTCGAGAGGACAGAGAGCGATGTCAGCGAAGACCTCTGCCGATGCGGAACCAGCGAGCCAGATGGCAGGCTTGTATTTATTAGAAAGCTCCTCGCCAGCCAAGTTCATGTACTGGTCCTTGAACACTTCATAGAGACCGTACTTGAACATGCCTTGTAACGAGTAACCGAGGAAGGTGGGACCAAAGCCTTTCCAGATACCAGTCTGACCCTCCTCGCGAATGAGCGTCGCGAGACCAGACTTGAGACCCGTGTACTTTGCAGGATTCACCTATTCGAAAATATCAGACAAACAACGAACTGGCAAGGACTGAATAAATTGACCTGCATGTTACACTTGGCCACGTCAAGAGGAGTTATGCCAGCGTGAGTGATACCGCATGCAAGGACACCACCGAGCATGCACTTGGCATAGTATGCAGAGTCATGAGGGACAGGGCCAAGATATCTTCGAACAGGATGAAATCAAAATCAACACGACACGATAGAACAAGAGAAGGAAATACCTTGCGTCCCACTTGCCAGTTGGTGTCAGATGCGACATGACTAATATTTTATAAGACTCTAAACAAAATATCTATAGAGGTCCTTGATTAAAGGAACCTGTCCCAGCAAGCACGGGCTTCAAGGTCGAAGTAAGAGAAAGAGGTGTGCGGAAAGGACGTTGTCTTCTTGCCAACCCAAAATTTAACACACTTTCCGCAATCAGCCGAGACTACCTTTAGGCTTTCGGCTTTTAGGTGGCAGCAAGCTTTGCAAGCCGCTTTGCTTACAAGCTTATATTTGTCACTTTCTCTTGCTCATCACCTAGGTATGATCTAGAGCTTTACGACTTCCGTGCTATCTGCCGGATTGACAACCAATGTCAAATTGCCGGAAGTAAACTATCATTTCGAGGTGAATATTCCCTCCGATTCCGAATGATTATTTAATAAGTGATCTACATTCATGACATGAGAGCGTAGGTTTCTTCACTACAATGCCCATCGCCACGGTTCAAGGCGTTGTGTCCCAGCACCACCCACCTGCCAAAACAAATGGAGTGTGCAATCCTACTTGGTTGCCCGCCCAAGTAAAGGACGTCAAGCCGAGAACCACTTTCTCCTTTGATACAACAGAGGAGGCACTGGATGCATTCGCGCGGGGTGAAGCCATTGTTGTCATGGATGACGAGCGAAGAGAGAACGAGGGTGATATCATTATTTCCGCGAGTCAATGTTCTGTCGAAGCGATGGCATGGATGATCAAGCACACGAGGTACGAGTCCTTTGCACTCATACGTTCTGTCTTCACATCCATTCTAGCGGGTACATCTGCATCTCTCTTCCTGAGGAGCGCCTTAACGAGCTTGAAATCCCCATGATGGTCCCTAACAACCAGGAGCGACACAAAACCGCTTACACCATCACCGTAGACTATAAACATGGTCAGTTTTATTTTTCTGAGGCTATACTATGCGGTGTTGAAGTGGTTACGGGCTAGGCACTACAACGGGCATTTCCGCCCATGACCGATCTCTCACCGTGCGCAAATTAGTCGACCCCACTTCGACTGCGTCTGATTTCAGTCGCCCGGGGCATATGGTTCCTTTGCGAGCACAGAAAGGCGGTGTGCTGGAACGCAGGGGTCATACGGAAACTGGTGTCGATTTGTGCGCCCTCACCAATCAACCTCTAGGGGGTGTATTATGCGAGCTAGTAAATGACGATGTGTTGGGCACCATGGCACGGCGCGACGATTGTAGGGCGTTTGCCGACCGATGGGGCCTGAAAATGATCAGCGTGGACCTGTTGGTGCCGTACAAAAGAGCCATGGCGAGTATGGATGAAAGGAGTATTGGAGTCGGGATAAACTAAGCTTGTATTTATACTCATAGAGCATTGTACACCAATGTAGTCCAGTACTTACTCTGAACGCGACTTCGACTCCCAATTATCGGTGGCTATTCGCGTCACAGCACGTGACAGTTGTAACGTTTCCTTGGTCACGCCGCGGCCTAATATAAATCACTGTGTAAGCTGCGGGCTCCCCACCTCTCCTTTTGAACGCTACCATGTTCACAATTAAGGCTACTTACAGAAACGAGACTCGCAAGTTCTCTTTTCCAGAGAAAGTCTTGTTTCCTACCTATGAGGAGCTTTACCATCAGGTATGCTCGTCACCGCTCACCGCTTACTACTGAAGCGCTGACGTTTCACACTTATAGTTGTATCGCATATTTCCTATAAGCCATAATTATTATCTTTCTAAACTCATTTTCTCGCCTGACGCATCTAAGCCGTCCCGTATTCTAATTGGAAAGGAAGTTCATACCGCAGAAGAGTACCGCACTCGCATTGCCCCTTTACGCAGGCGCTGGCCCAACCCATTGCTCAGGTTCTCTATCTTCGATGAGACTCCCCACAAAGCACCAAGTTCAGCAGTCGAGGATTCCCAGGAGACTTCTTTGCCCTTCATGGCGATTCCCCCGCCTCCTGTACTTGCACCATTTAATATGTCTCTTCCTTCTCCCAGTCCATCCTTGGATACACCATTTCTAAACCGTCCCTTATTCAATCCACCATCACTTTTTCCCAGACCACTTCCCAGTTCCCTCGCATATCCAATCCCGCCTTCGTTCATTCCGCCGCCACCGCCGCCCATCATATTCGGAGAAACACCAAGTCTCCCAAGGCAACCGTCCATTCCCGGTATTTCCTCTCTCTTGCCCCAAGTGACCTCTCCTGCGCCATGTTGCTCGATCGCCAAAGGGAAGTCGGAGATAGGAACTCTCTTCTCTTCATTCAGGACAGATCTTGATCGCATAATGCATAATGCTTTTGGCCCAGAATACAATTCCGTAACAAAAGTGGATGTATCCCATCGCCAGACCCCCGTCGATGTAGGAACATCCGACGAGGCTCCTCCTTCGTCAGACGCATCGTGCAATCTCTCAAAGGAACCTCCTTCGTCACACTGGTGCTTCGTCTGCAGGAACGAGTTCTCTGGAAGCTGGTACGGATGTGTGAAATGTCCATGGCACTTCGTTGTAAGATTTTCATTTTTCCAAAGTCATTTGCTTTGCTTACATATCTGCTAGTGTCCAAGCTGTTTCTCCAAATCTGGTGCTATGCACACGTTCAGTTTTGGGCCAGCTCACGTTGTCCGGCAGCGTGAATCCACTGAAGTCGCGCCGTCAATTACCGTTACACCTTCAGTCGCGGAAGTCCCCGCAGTATCGCAGTCTACCAGAACTTCGCCAGCTAATGATGCCGAGCCTACTCAACGCACAACTATCATTCACCGAAATATTGTTTGTGACGGCTGCAACGAAATCATTGTTGGTGTCAGACGTAAATGCCTGGATTGTCCTGGTAAGATGGTATGATATCACTTGTATGCAGTCTCATATATCCCCCAACCTAGACTATGATCTATGCACGCCCTGTATCGAGTCAGGTGCTGCAGAGAGGCACAATGCTTCCCATGAATTCTTTGACATCGAAACACCTGGACGGGTGTTCGTTCACACGGTTTTTAGTGGAGACGGAGAGCGTGATGCGTCTGCGGCTAGTCGTAGTCCTACAGTTCCTACTAGTCCCCGCTCCTCCGTTACGACTTCAGTCATCGACCCCGTCCATCACTGCGCGGCTTGCAACATGTGCGACTCTCCTATTGTCGGGGATCGTTTCGTGAGTCTGCTTTCTTCATCGCACTTCCTTACCGCTTACCGCTCATGATTACCTAGAAATGTGTTAATTGTCCAGGTAAGAATGGATTTCTGGATTGTAACCACAATGCTAATGGTTGCTTCGAAGATTTTGATACATGCGCTGATTGCTTCAAGTACGTGTTCTGCTATTACAACGCGGTCAGTATTGACGTTGTGGTTAGGATTACTGGAGAGCAGCATCCCAATCATGGCTTTGTGCGGGTGAGCAAGACGAATGACCTCATGGTAACTGCGCCATTTGTTGTGAAAAGAAACTTGACTGACAATAATTTAAGATGCGCAACGCAGTGACCAACATGGTTGCTCATTATGCGACGTGTGATTGTAAGTACTGTCCTGTTTGACCACGAGCATCAATTAATTAGCTGCGCCATCAGCTTGCCGGAAGACCATTCGTGGCGTCCGTTATAAGGTAGTTACTTTTCATGCATCACTGATGTTCCTAACGGCTGCGTCCTGTGTAGTGCATGCACCCTAGCTGTCCTGATTTCGACCTGTGCCAGGATTGCGAAGCCCTGCCTATTCCAGTCCACCCTCCCATTCATCCGTTGCTCAAGATGAAGACTTCAAACACTGTTGTTCCTACCGTGTACAGAGCCGGGCGGACTCAACTGATTCAATCTCGAAGGAGTTGCGCATGCCAGGGCAATACGCCCCCGCAGGCTGTGGAACCTCATCCTCTGAAATCTTCGCTTGCTTCCACATCACGCGTCGCCTCTGAGCATTCCGTGAAAGAGGAACAGGAGCCACCTGTTGTTGTTCCCGAGTCTCTGAGCCCCCTTGCCATCTTGGCATATTGCCCCGAAGAGGACCGCGTGAGTACAAAATCCGTTGGCTCTTGGGGTTATGGTCTAACCCCTGCTAAATTACCGCAGTTCCTGCAGTCTTCCGCCACTAATTGCGATCAATCCGTCTCTACCAATGGATACTTTGATCCGGTCAAGGCCATGGAGTCATTTTGCACGGCTTCAAAGGTCAGTGCAAGATTTGTTGGCCCTTGAGGTCTAACTACTACTAATTTACCGCAATCCCTGCAGCTCTCCGCCGCTGACTGTGAACAATCAACCTCACCTTATACCTACGGGGATATCGGCGAGTTGGTCCAGACGATCATGCGACCTTCCGCTCCTGAGGTCAATTCACCATCTCCCGACCTGAACACTTCACTTGACATCTATCGTGAAGAGTGGCCAAAAGTCAATCGGGAAATGAAACACCTCATTGAAGCGAGACAATCTGAAGTCCCTTTGTCTAGCCCCGTGGCTGAGTTGGTTAAGGCTCTTGAAAGCGATCTGGTAAAGCTGGAGGAAGATACCACCCTCGTTCAAGCAACTCGGCCTGAAGAATTTGCGAAGTCACTCTCCCAGGAAGTGTCACCTGCTACCCCGGCATCTGATATTCCGTCGATCATAGATTCTCTCGTCTTTGCGGACAGGGATCTTGCTGCACTTGCCCATGGTTACCGTACACCATCTCCTATCGCCTCTGAAGCACTCGCTCCGTCTTGTACAACTTCCCCTTCCCTTGATAGCATCTTGGATGAGCAAGTATTTGCCATGCCCAGTACAGAACAGCAACAGGCGACACGTCCTTCTCTCAGCTGTGCTTTTGTTTCCGACACGACGGTTCCCGACGGTCAGATTTTTCCACCTGGTGCTGAATTTGTAAAGTCATGGCGGATGTCAAACGACGGGGAAAGACCTTGGCCGGAAACGACTGAACTTCACTTCGTTGCGGGAGAGCCTTTCACACCTGACAGTGACTCAACGATGATTGCCAAAGTTGGACATGTTGATCCCGGAGAAAATCTTGATGTGTGGACTGGTGACCTCAAGGTTTGTTTATCTCGTCTGCCACAGTTTGTTATTGCTAAAGCACGTTCCCTATCAGGCACCTGATGCTCCCGGTAGATACGTCGGTTACTGGAAGTTGACGGACGGCAAAGGCGAAAGTTTTGGCGCTAACATTTGGATTGAGTACGTACAGTTCCGTGTCTCACTGCATTCGAATTAATGCCTTTCACAGCGTTACTGTTGCTGAGCCTCGCCAGTCAGCCGATGAAGCTAGCGACCATTCTTTGGCGTCATCCTCGATGGTCATGCCAAAGTCATCATCGAACAATAGGTCTGCCCCTTCCGTTGGTCCCAGTGGTCGCTTATTTGAGCCCTCGTCTCCTTTAACGTCCAAACCTGCGACGGATTTAACGGATGATGGAGATTCTGATGGATCATCGGTATCCTTGGTCAGTGTCCCTTCGTCTGATGAGTATGGATCCGATTGGCAAGATACGCGGTCCGAGCCCGAGAACCTTGAGTACGTTGTATTGTACGACAGCCATGGCTCAGAGGATGAGTAGAGAAGATGATCGATAACTTTTAGCTTTCCTGTGTTTATATGCAGCGACGTATCCACGTCCTTCTCTAGCGTCTTGTTTATCCTGTGATATTTGCTCGTGTACTATTATAAGCTGATTTGAATTGATATCGATCGATAAAGACCAGACGTCAGAATTCGAATGATGATAGACATGTGTGCCCCCTCGGGATTGTTCAGCATTCTCAATTTGATTGTTATACAATGTGTAGCCACAGTGAGCAGCCGGGGAGTAAAGACCGTTACATCCGAACCATCACCGTTGTGGCGTACAAAGAGCTGATACAACCACAACGGCGAAACGCCGCCGCATCTGCACATTGACAACGAGTTCGGGACGAAGAAGGCTGCAAGCTTCGGGCTTGGCGTGGAAGGTAACAGATACACTAGCCTCTAGAGGAAGTGGTCCGAAGACCGGGCGCGGCGGGGGCAGATTTGTTCTAAATTCGACGGGCGGACTGCCGGCAGCCGCACCTCAAGTGCAGCTGCCACCGCCTTTGACCACCCTCGGCACTCATGCAGCATGTCAGGCGAGAAGAGATTCTGGCCGAAACTGCGAGTTCCTTTCCGAAGGCCTGCGCAGGACCAGGTCCCTCACGACAACCCACGACAACGCTCTGACAATGTGACTCGTGGTCCCGTCAATGTCCCAGTGTTCCAGAACTTCCACGAAGATAAGCCGCATAAAACATCCGAACATGTCGCTCATAGCGAGAGTGTGCGATCCAAGTTATCAACGGAAGAGTCTTCGCTATCACATCCACAAGATTCGTCTAGCCATGGAGGTAACAGTGATTTCTTCAGCTGGAGCACCCAGACAGGTTGTACTACTCCAGGCGATAATATCAGCTCTTTTTCTGGTCAAGCAGTATTGCCTGCCGACTACCCTGGTCCATGTTCTCCTAGCACAAGTGGAGATCTTGATGGGAGGCTAGGTGCTGCATATCGCCATATTCGAAAGATGCCGCCCTCGCCGATTTCACCCACCATTGGTCGATTGACTGGCGAACCCCGCACGTATCATAAGCAATTGGGAGTGCCACAGCATTCGGTCATCAACCAACCAACGCTGAAGATGCCAAGCCTTCCGAATCCTCACACGGTTCATGCAAGATCACATTCACAACCACTTTCGTCATCGTTTCCCTCTGAATCTCCACCCGCGTTATCGGCTCGAGCCAACGCGCCTGGACCGAGTAGTACTCCACGATTCCGTCATGCCCAAGTCGAGGCACAATCTCCAAACACTCACCATCCTTTATCACAATCTTCACTGCAAATCGATATTAATGTCCATCCTAATGATCGTCGTCCAACTACTTCGGTCCGTTCCTCCCAAAATTCGCCCACCATGATCGTCGGCCCTACAAAGCACTATTCCGCCGGTTTCGTCGCACCGTTGTTGCCGCGACAAGAGGACGGCCAAATTAGATCAGAGCTGAGGTCAAAGTTGATCAAGCGACGCTCAGCAGCATTATCTCATGTCTCAAGTTCATCCCATTCTTCATGTCACATTGTCTCGGAGGAGCCTCGTACCCAAGAGGATAACCATTTAAGATCAGACCTTCCGCTTCAACACAGGTCAAAGTTGATCAAGCGACGCTCAACAGCACTATCTCATGTCTCAAGTTCATCCCATTCGTCGTACCATGCCTCGGAGGAGACTCGTGCCCCTGTATTATCCAACCAAGAATCCCGCAACCAAAGTCTTCTGCCACTCGTTCGAGCCTCCCTCTCCACTTCGGCTAGACATTGTAAGTCTCAGCCTAGTCCGCCGTGGCACGTCATTGATCCTTTGCCTGTCTAGCCGATACATCACCCATGGCACGATCGGCGAACAAACTTTGAGTTATCACCCAAGCGGAGAAGCCACCACAGTAGTGCATCTATTGCCTTATCACCATCAACCACCCAAAAGGCCAGTCCTAGCACTGAAGCACTCGCGTCTTTGGCATGGATCGGTGCATCTCCAATGGGCACCTGTGTGTCCACATCTTTTGTCCCTTCCCATTATACCAACGCTGTTTCGGCCGACGAGGAGATCGATATTTCCATGGCAGTAGATGAAAATCTATCGGATGAAACCCTGCTGAAACGGCTCGAAATCATACGAGAGCGGAGTACCCGCAACGACAAGCATAGATCACTCCCTGTCTCGAGAGTCACTAGCCATGACCTGGCTAGTATACCACTTTCCGAACAAGGATCTAGCCACTTGGAATTCCAGTATGGCGACCACTTCGGCGGTCATACAAGTTCACCGTGCCAATCAGAGGAGTCCGAGCCCGTGACGCCCTTACCCGTGATTCTGCATGATGTCGAGTTGGACTCTCATGACGCCGCTCTCTGGAGTACTGCAAGAAAGGCATTATTTTGCATCCGAGAAATCGTCCGGACGGAGAGAAAATACCAAGATGCCCTCAAAATGCTCCTGACAGGACAGGTTCGTCACCAGCATGATGTCTCAAGGGAATGTCGTAATTGAGGTGATATATATTCAGACAGCAAACAAACCACCTCCGCTGTTGTTGACGTACCTTCCTAACCTCGTACGAGCATCGGAAGCGTTGTTGAAGGCCTTCCTTGATGACCCCTCCGCTTGGGGCGTATCCGCCGCATTCATGGCTTGCGAAGATGACATTGAAATCGCCATGGTTTCGTGGTGCCGCGTGGCAGGCAACTTCTTTACTGATAGCCCCAGCAACGAAGCGGAATCAACCAGCGTGGGAGGGAAATGGCGTCGGCCCAAGTCTCTCCTGCTCTCCGCCACAAGTCCTCTCACCCCTGCGGCGGTGAAATCAAGTGGAGACTCTCCTCCACCTCTTCTAACCTTAATGAATGAGGCAGGGAGTAGGATTAGAGATAGACAACGGACAGTTGAACAGTATTGGAAGGTGCCTGATGACGGTAGTACTGACTCCCATACAGAACGAAGTCCTAGAGTCAACTTGGTGGACGGTCGTGCGAACGAATCAAAGGGAGAGCCCCCAACTCGGAGACAGAGTGTGCGGGATCTTGCAATTCAACCAACACAGCGGGTCATGAGATACGTTTTGTTGTATCGAGGTGTGCTCTTTTCCCATTCTATAACTTCTGGTCTTGATCATCGTGCGGATAGACCTATTGCAGAGTACTCCTCCCACTTCTCCTTCCCGCGCTCTTGTTGAAAGAGCACTCGAAGCTGCGACCCGCATTGCTAGTAAGTGCGACCTTGCACAAGACAATACTGCCTTTTTGCAGAAATAGAATGGCTAGTCTCCCATCTTGATATCCGTTAGCATTGCATATTTGTGCCGAATTATATCACGCACTACATACCCAGCAATTATCTTATTTTATTCATGTAAACACGTTTATTCTGCCTTGCTTTGTTGTCGTCGTAGTTTCTTGCTATGCCATGGGAGCTAATTCGCTCGCCCAAAAAACATTCACTCTAGTGCACTGACAACAACCACATCTCTCCCCATGACCTCTGTCCGGATGTGCTTCAAAGAGGGAACCTGGGGCCTGAGATGAAAACGCATGATTGTATACGTATCCTTGATCGTACCTGCGCCGCTGAGAGTCCCTCCCCGTAACTGACTCCATCATCGCCAATCAGCGTCGGAGCAATTGTGATGATGAGTGTATCAATAATGGCATTAGGCTTGGCGCGTGCAGATTCCCCTAGGAAAGAGCCAATGACGGTCGCACCTCCTTCGACCATGAGGGTCTTGATCCCAAAGTTGTAAAGAACTTTCAAGAGGTCTGGGATCATGATGAAACCTGAAGGTATTCATTTGACCTGCGCAACACAGCAGAATATGACCCACCGTCCACTGAGGGCACGCCGATTACCCTTGCTCCAGCGTTCTCGAGGGTGTATTTTCTTCCGACATCATCGAGGCTCAAATTAGTATCGCAAATTACCCACGGACGGCGGCCTTTTCTTTCCTGATAATTTTTGAGCAGCTTGCAGCCCGGTCTAAGGCGCAAGTTTGCGTCGAGTATCACGGGACGAGGTAGATGGCTTGGCCTTTCATCCTCAGGGATATGGCGACCTTGTTGTACCTATATTAGTCACACAGGCAGACGAAAATTAAGACATACTATTTAGCTGAGGGTCGTCATTTAGTGCAGTACCGATGCCAACTAGAATTGCATCGTGCTTGGTGCGCATCCTGCCCTAGGAATAGTAAGGGATGGATTAATCTGTGAGCTTTAAAATACATATCATACCAATGGGTCATGAGCATGCTTTCTCTGCCGCTGAGGATAAGTTGTTTGCCTCCCTTGCCTGCTATCTTCCCGTCCAGAGATTGAGCGAATGTAAGGGTCACTAAGGGTCGTTGAAGCCCCTCGTCCGCCGGGCGACTATTCCCAGGTACTGGTAATACCGATGAGAGGAAATCTGCTATACTTTGATCACTTCCCGACATGATGCTCAGTAAATAGTCAATAACTTCAACAGTGATAAGAAACAAAACAAAATGAATGAAAGAATATCATCGACGTCACGTGATGCGTGAAAGACCATTAAACAAACGCGAAACGCGTGCATGGAAACAAATAACCCTTTCTTCCTTACCACCACTGAGTCACCAACCTTGAAATCAGATTCCTTATTTCCTTCCGTCAACCCACATTACACTCCTGAAATATGTCTGGTCGTGGAAAAGGTGGCAAGGTGCGCATTTTCGAGTCAGGGTCTGACATGCAGAGCTCACTGTTTTCTGTAGGGACTCGGCAAGGGCGGTGCTAAGCGCCACCGGAAGATCTTGCGTGACAACATCCAGGGTATCACGAAGCCCGTATGTACCCCCACTTGCGTGCATCGTATCACTTGAACTCACTCGTCCGTAGGCTATCCGACGCCTGGCCCGTCGCGGAGGTGTCAAACGTATTTCCGGTCTTATTTATGAAGAGACCCGAGGTGTACTCAAGATCTTCCTTGAGAATGTCATTCGTGACTCTGTTACCTACACGGAGCATGCTAAACGGTGAGCCTTGCTTTGTCCTATGATTGTATCACTTCTCGCTAAGCTGACGCGCACACAGGAAAACTGTCACTGCCCTCGATGTAGTCTATGCTTTGAAGCGCTCGGGGCGCACACTTTATGGTTTCGGAGCATAATTAACGTAGTGGAGCACTGTTCATTGTCGGTATCGATATCCGTGTATACTAGTCTTTAAGTTATTACTGGCATCTCACTAGTACACTTATCTTTCCCCACCAACTCACCATGGGTTTGCCGCTAATACAATGACCCCTCTATCTTTCCTGGCATGGCTTCCGACCCCCCACATGAGGCTAGCGTATTGGTACTTACGGTCCCATGCAACCAGTAATCGTTCAAGGCTAATAATTCAACACCGATGATATCCAAGGACGAGAAACAGGTTGAACAGAAAAACATCGTGCCGCAGGACCACGAAGAGGAAGACGTGGAAGATGATGACGTTGTAGAGGATACACCAGGCGCTGGAGGTGAGCCAGTTGAAGATTGATTTTGAGACCATCGTCATATGTTATTCAGAAGAGACTAAGAAAAAGAAGAAAAAGAAGAAGTCTAAGAAGAAAAAGGTGCAACAGTCAGATCCCCCACGAGTTGGTCTGTCGAAGATATTCACGAATGGTGTCTACCCAGAGGGAGAGATACAGCCCTACAAGAATGAGTGCGTATTGCAATCGTTGTATCCCCTAATGAGATTGACAACTTCTTGTTTACAGTAACGCATGGAGGACGACGTCCGAGGAGAAGCGCTACGATGAAAGAATGGCAATGGAAGACCCAGAGATCACGTACCAGAGCATCCGTCGTGCCGCAGAAGTTCATCGACAGGTTCGACAAAGCGCACGGAAATACATACGTCCCGGGATGACCATGACCGAAATTGCAAACTTGATCGAAGATGGCAGCCGTGCCCTGGTCGAGGAAAATGGACTGGAGTCTGGCATTGGGTTTCCGACTGGACTCAGCTTGAATCATTGCGCTGCTCATTACACACCAAACGCTGGGGACACTAACAGTGCGTATGTGTTAACTGGATAGGAATCGCTGCTTACGGATGATTAGTTCTTCAAAGTGGTGATGTTTTAAAGATCGATATTGGAGTGCATGTGAAAGGACGCATAGTCGATTCCGCTTTCACGCTTAATTTTGAGCCTACTTACGACAAGCTTATTGAAGCAGTAAGGGCTGCCACTGATACTGGAGTCAGGGTGAGCCGAGTTCAGCTCCACATGCTTGACTCCAGTTCACAGGAAACATATATAACTAGGAATCCGGTATTGACGTGCGCTTGGGCGAAATCGGAGGTGCCATCCAAGAGACTATGGAGTCATACGAGGTTGAGGTCGATGGAAAAGTATATCCGGGTATTCATCTTTCATCCAATATTTCGGACTCCTTTGACAAGTTTCTAGTCAAGTCTATAGGAAACCTTAGCGGGCATTCTATAGGACTTTACCAGATACACGGCGGTAAATCAGTCCAACTCGTTAAGAACGATGATCCGACGAAAATGGAAGAGGGCGAGTATTTTGCGATTGAAACCTTTGGCTCGACGGGTCGTGGGCGTGTGGTTGAGAGCGTAGGCTTGGTTTGCGGGTGAATTCGTCAGAGGCTGATCCCATTAACAGGGCGAGTGCTCGCATTACGCAAAAATCATCGACGCTCCGCGCGCGCCCCTCAGGTAAGTTGCTCCTATTCCTGCATTCCGGCAAGCATTGACATTCATGCATTGCAAGACTAACGTCTGCCAAGTCACTACTCAAGTCGATTAGCCATAACTTCGGAACTCTTCCATTTTGCCGACGGTACTTGGATCGCGTTGGTGAAAGCAAATATCTGCTGGCGGTTGGTCAAACGACTAGGCAATCCGTCATTTGATTAATTTGCTCCGACTTTAGCTCAACCATCTAGTGCAACAAGGAATCGTTCAAGACTACCCACCGCTCTGTGATGCTAAGGGCTCCATGACTGCACAATTCGTAAGCCTTTAAAATTCCTTTTCTTGAACATGGTCACTTAGCGTTGCGATTAGGAGCATACAATACTTCTTCGACCCACCGTTAAGGAGGTTATCAGTCGAGGCGATGACTATTGAAGATGTAAGATACTACATATGCACACCAATGTTATTTTTGCGGTCGTCAACTATCTTGCTGGCAAGGTCTCTCACCCGTTTGTGAGTCCACTGCCATCCAAGTTATTTGGTACGTCATCTCGATCTCTCCGAACCGCTTCCGCGGGCATTACAAAGGCTTGTCAGCTTTGCTTTCTGTAGCGTACATGATTCAACAGTCGGCAGATCAGTGACAAGCAAGGTCTATGATGCCGACGAAATCGGCGCTTTCCAAGTGTGATTGTCATCATTTGATCGTCCTCGATCACGTGATCACCGATTTCGGATTATCATCATGGAGCGGAGTCAGAGTTCATCCGATGAACTTGCAGACAATTGTCCTGATGCTCTGACCAGCAAGACTCTGACCATTTGGTTCATCACATTTGCGGATCTTGGAACCCATTCACTGACTCCTCCAATATTTGTTTGACCGTCTGAGATTGTAGCGTTGTCCATCAAAGATGTTCCGGGATTCATTACGACTTCTACATCATGGCGCCAATGCCAGTTCCCCCGTGGTAACCAATAAACCATCTATCGTAACTCTTCTACGGGATTATGACTCCCCTGGCGTCTTCCCAATGTCTGCCCGCATTGACCGGAATCTCAAAGCAACGAATGGCTTCACCATGAAAGTTTGGGACGCATGGAAATATCCTGTCTTCGCATTAAATAAAGGTAAGTATCGCCCGCGTTTTATCAATGATTTATTGCATCCTGAACGTTAACTCATCATGCATTCAGTATCATCCCTAGCTCTTGATGTTATATCTCATCACGTTTGGGGCCCGCGCAGGAAATCATGGGGTATTGAGATGACTATCCTCACTAGTCTTATGCGAGATGTCTCGAGGCATTCCGCACTGGCAGATATCGTGAGTGCAATTTTGTGTCGTTTGCAACCTTAGCAATGACAACGTCCCTAGGCTATGGTTCGCAAGGCAATGGATATCGGGGGGCTAGTTCCCTTGCCCTCAGACGCTTTAGTCACTCCAGTGACTTTCCGTGTGCGTAAACGCAACCTTCGTGGTATACTGGAGACTTTGGATGCAATGGAAGACGAAAAACGTGAACTTTCTGGGGAGTGGATAATCGGGAAGAGGCTCTGGCAATCTTTGCAATCAGATTACAAGTCCACTCGCCAAGCAGGCGAAGGGGATAACCTTGTTAATCAGACGAAAATCGATTATGATCTTCGAAAAGGGCAATCTCGAGTCATCCTCTACATCCATGGCGGTGAGTTTGCGGTGCTCTGTGCAATGCGGCGTCTTATTTCGCTTCCAGGAGCATATTACTCGTCTAGCGCAGCAGCGCAAAGGATGCTGACCATACCACTGTCAAAATATACCAACGCACGCGTATTTGGTGAGTCCCTTGATTACGGCTCGAAGCAAACGTCCTTGGCTCATCGTAATCCAAGCTGTCGATTATCGGCTCGCCCCGGAAACAGTTTTTCCTGGCCAGCTGCACGACGTGGTTAGCACCTACTTCCGCTTGACGGATGACTTGCGCGTGCCGCCAGAAAATTTAGTTGTAGCAGGCGACAGTGCGGGTGGCGCACTAGGCCTCGCACTCCTGCTCTATCTGCGAGACAATGGTTACACTCTTCCGGGCGGCGCGATGTTATTCTCCCCTTGGGTTGGTATGTGGCAATTGATGCACTTTCTCTTTCTCCAGGTAGTCTGAAACATGATGACAGACTTGACCTTGAGCTGCGAATCGTGGGATACTAACGCTGACTATGACATCATTCCTACGCCTGGTCCAACCGGTCACCTGCACCCCGTTGTAATGTATCTAGGCGATGGATTCGAGCGGTACATTACCCACCCATACGCCAGCCCACTATTTGGCAAACTCGATGGACTACCGCCCATGCTTATTCAATGTGGCGATGCAGAGGTTCTGCATGATGAGATCGTACTTCTCTCACACAAAGCTTCACTGGCTGGTGTCCAGGTTCAGTTGGAGACCTACGAGGATGCTGTAAGTTCAAGTCGAGGTCTCATGCATTTTATTGATCATTGCTTTTTCAAGATTCATGTTTTTCAGGCATTTCCTTTCTTGAGTGTTGCAACGACCGCCTTCATCTCTTGTCGCGAATTTGTGCGGTACAGGTTGCCTCACATCCAAAGCCACACGCCTCAAGTTTTGGATAACGTCACTGAGTTTTGCCTTGAGAACGACACGGATAACGATAACGTCCGTGTTGTCCGTGGCGATGGTGTGGAGACTAACTCGGGATGGCAAGAAGTTCAAGAACAGATGGCTCGAGAAATTGTTGATACGAGTTACGAAGTGCGATTGAGCCCAGCAGTACCTCCAAGCTGGGGCCGTACTTGGTTGGATTTGGCGCCAACCCCCAATTTCAGCGGTAGCGAATTAGAACCCACTACGCCTTGTGAGACTGTCGCCGATCCATCTCGAATTCTTCGGCATGCGGCGTCCACCCCAGCTCTTCGTCGAATGCAGTCTGCACTCTCTGTTTTCTCGGAGAAATCAGCCGCATCCCAATATTCGGAGGATTGGCCTACTCGTCGCAAAAAATTCACATTGTCACCCACACCGACTCGTCCTTCATCTCCCTCCGAACCCTCAAGCATCAGTCTCTCCAATATTCCTGCTTTCGCGACATCTTGGGCCGCTATGACATCTGTTGCCTCGACTGCCTATCTTGTATAGTACCGCCTTATATGGGCAATATCGTTTTCACCGTTTGATTCGCATACATTCCAGTCCAGATATATGTAGCAAATAGTCCATTCCATTCTCTGCGTAAGATGTCCATACAATGATACTGTATTCTCTACCAGTCTTGCGGTGCCTGTGACGCCAGGACCATCTTATAAAGTTCAAGCTCTTCTATAACATTTTGTAAAGCTTTCCTCTCCCAGTTCCCGAAGATGAAACCTTCGTAAAGTTTGGTCGTAGCCTGCCACGATATGAAAATGACTAGAAGCACGAAAACTGGGTTGATCCAAGGAATGACAACCCATGCAGATCCAATAATGAAAGCAAGCAGCATCAAGATGCTCAATCCAAAGATAGTCAATTCCTTGCGAGAACGATCTTGCGACATCCTGTAGGATGCATTCAAGGCGCTCATCATCTCGGTTATAGCATTCGAGGAGAGTTCAGAGGGGGAGTTGGACCACACCGCTGAGCTACCCTTCAGTGACGCCATATCATCCTGGTCGCCGCCATAGGATTCCGCCTGCGTGCCAATGACTAGGGTCGCCTCGACACCAAAGTGATCAGAGTAGGAGCATGAGTTTCCGGGAATGGTATCAGTGAAGACAACCCTGCTATCTCGGCACGCCAGTCGGGGAAGGTAGTCATTGGTCGCGTTGGGACTGGGATGCCGGAATAAGATATAATCAAGGCGCTTCCCTTGATATTTGCGAACAACCGGGTCGGAAGAGGGTTGTGAGTCACGGTAAGAATTAAGAGGCGAATCGGCAGTGATTCCGTATTTGACGATACCCTCTATGGGAGATAACATCCCAGAGGGCGGAGGTATATGTGTGTGTGAGACTGCCCACGAGTCAACCAATCCGGCATGGTTCAGGACGATATTCATCGGGAGACTCGTTGGAAGGCTATTGAAATCACCCATCTATTTATGTGTCAGCAACGCTCGAAGCAATGACCGAGGTTACAGAAAACTCACGGCGATGACATACCGCCCTAGTTCAGCGGCTTGCCGTGTGACTTTTGCAAACTCCCAAGCATTCACTAGGCGATACGTCCTGTTGTACTCAGGACCTGATTCTCCGCCCTTGGCACAGAACTTGGCTGCGCTGTCAATACCATAAGACGTAGATGTATCGGCAGGCTTACATGTGTGACAAAAAGCTGGACCTGTCCAAGAATAGGGTGCATAACCGTTACGCTCCCAACTCCTTTTCCCACAAACCAGTCTCCTCCGAAGGCATCTGTGGGCTCGCCAACAAGTGAGTATGGTGTCATGCTGGTGGCAATGATGGGCCATTTTGTGAGGATACCAAGTCCGGCACCAAGAGCACCGCTAAGATGGTATGAGCCATGCACCCAGCACACAAGACACACCATACCTATGGAAAAGCTTTGTGTAAGGCAAGCGGGAAACGACACTCTGCCGAATTTGATTATAGTCTGCCTCGACCCAGATTTCTTGGAGTGCAATGATATCGTAGTCTGAACGAGCGAGCGCACTAGCTATTGCAGCAACTCGTTCGTGCCGATCTTTCGAAACATATTTCAAGCCCCTACGTCACTCATGGATCAAACCGACCGCGCTTGCAGAATTGGAGATAACATACCAACAGTTAAGACTAACGACTCGAATTTGTTCTGCCATGGTGGTGGTATGAGGCAACCGCAACGAGCGAGTTGTGACCCTGGACTGCATATTTAAAGGCTGCTATGATGGTATTAATGGTAGCAAATTAGCAATGCGGTACTTACTACACACACATCGTGTACTCGTTCCCTGAGAGTCCGACGGTTCCATAATGTAATAACCGCTTTAGGGCATCACGTAACAATAATGCCACACAGGAGCATATATCACGTGCCACTGGTGATGGATGTGATTCATTGTCTTGAACCATGACCACCACTACAACTTTCACTCGTAATGAGTAGGTGTCATTATCGTAATTTGTATTACCATTATCCTGATTTTGACTTTAACAAGCATCGAGATCGCGACAAGGGCAGCAGACGCATTTACGCGTCTATACTACACCACATATGACTCCCCTACAAGGGTGGATGACCTCCCCAAGTTTTATCGCTCCTCATCGACCTTGACGTGGAACGGAAATCCGTGTCAAGGTGCTGAGGGTGTGAAAAAACTGATTCAAGATATGCCAAGTACCAGGCATGAAGTTCAATCCTACGATTGTCACCCCATACCAGGTCTGTTTCTTGGGGTGCCCTACGGCGACGGAAACACTCACGCGCTACCATCACAGGCTCTCAGCCCCCCTCACTTCTTGTTACTGTCTCTGGAAACGTCACTCATGGACGTGGTCCTGCTGGCAATCCAGTATCGACACCAACTAAATCTGTCGATGGGCAGCCTAGAGTTTTCTTCCAATCATTCATGTTGGTACCCGACCCAACAGCACCGGTGGTCAAGGCGGGAGAGGTTGCGAAGTACTATGTAGATGCTGATGCCATGCGATTTGTGGGCTAGTGTTCTCGTTAATGCAAATGTACCAGTATGTATTCACATCATCTTCGAACTGCATACAAAAATACTAATCGCTATTCTTAGTCTTCCAGTCTAAGACTCCCATTGTTTCTTGGATCTGGATCATCATCGCGAGGGTCATAGCAAGCATGCCGCAATTAGAAACATGCCGCATCAGCTATCTTCAAATGATCTAATGTGGAATAAAGCAACAAATCGCACCAAGCTTGTAACGGCGCCATTATACTCTACAACTACAGATAATTCATAAACTAATTCAACAAGTGACATGCGAGGCTTTAACCAAATGTTTGACTCTATGGGCAGGATTAGTACGGAATGGTGGACTGGCTTTAAATGACTACATACCGAGCGTGCACTCCGTTTGACTTTTGATAGTCGCCATTCGTCGGGTTTCTCGTACTAATAAATATGTCAGCCTTAGATTGTCCTGCATGGATGCGATGCATACCTTGTTGTACAACGGTTCGATCTTTTCCTGCCTCTTCCGCTTACTGATCTTGTTGGCGTCGGCGACTCTGAAGAACTGAGGTGCTACCTCTACGAGCCATTTTGGCTCTATGGTAGTAACGTTGTGACAGTATTCGCGAGTGGTCAACACCAACTCATTATAAATTAGCCATTCAGGCGCGCGGTTGAAGAGAGCGGAAGAGGGATGGATATATACGGGCGTTCCCTCAACAAGCGTCTTGTAGCCTTCTTGAGGATCCTTCTTAGCCGCGTTCCGGAAGAAACCAGAACATATTGCCTTCCGCACACGGTTGTAATCCTTTCCTGCTGAAAGAATATCATGTTTGTATCTGAGAATGATGTTAGAAGTTACGAAATTAGCATCAAGAATATACACTCACCTGTCCATAATGCCCACCAGCTGCTTGCGGATATCCTGCGCACGCCGCATACTTCTTGCCTGGATGAAGTTCTCGTAGCACCAAGGATTCGAAAAGTTGGCGGTTTTCCAGCCATTATATACCGTCAGAAGGGTGAGGTGATCACCTTCTGGCTGGTGGAACTTCGCCTTCTTGGAGTCGGCTTGCCCTTGTTTTTCCTTTGGGCGATAGAAGACAGATTGCACGGAGAGCATGGCCACAATAGAAAGGATCTCTTCAGAGCAGCCGAGCTCGACAGAGGCGATGAGCATCTTCGCAAGCGGCGGCTCCATTGGGAAGTCGGCCATTTTGCGGCCCAAGCGGGTCAAAAGACCTTCATCATCCAATGCCGAAAGCGCATATAATGACTCTAACGCAGTTAACATGGTCTGCTGCTGGCGGCGGGTCCATGAAATCGAAACTGAGAAGGTCATTGATAGCCATCGCCTTGAGTAGCAGAATAGTATGAGCAAGATTCGTGCGCTGAATATCTGGGATAGATGAGGGCAACATCTCGTTCCGGTAGGCAGCCTCCGTGTATAGACGGTAGCACTTCCCTGGACCTGTGCGACCAGCACGACCAGAGCGCTGCCGTGCTTGTGCCTGGGATATAGGCATGACCACCTAATGAATCCATTCCTAGTCGCGGATCGTATGCATTTTGCTTCGAGAACCCGGGATCAATGACATAGTAAATCCCAGGAATGGTCAAACTAGGTTTCTGCAACGTTGGTGGCGATAACAACTTTGCGGGCACCAGGAGGAGTAGGTTCGAAGACGCGAGACTGTACTTCGGAGGGAAGGGCAGAATAGATGGGGAGGATGATAAGATCTGGCACCTTCGGACCCAGAGCTTTCATACGCTCAAAGAGAATTTCGCATGAGGTATCAATCTCCTCCTGGCCCGTCAAGAAGAGGAGGATATCACCTGGGGGCTCAGACAAGTGGATTTGCATGACGGTAATTAATGACGCGTCCAGGTAGTCGGATTCCGGCTCTTTAGTGTAAAGGATCTCAACAGGGTATGTGCGACCGGGGATTGTGAAAATTGGGCACCCGAAGAAGTACTTCGAGAATTTCTCCGCGTCCAGAGTCGCCTGAAGTGACAATTAGCTTGAGATCGGATCGTTTCTTGACAGCCTCTGCGAGCAATGCATCAGATAACGACGATCAAAGAAAGGTGCACAAACTTACTTTTGAGAAGACCAAACAAGACATCGGTTGCGATAGTCCGTTCATGAGCTTCATCAAGCATGACCACGGAGTATTGGCTACAGAGCGGATCAATCACCGACTCACGCTGCAACATACCATCCGTCATGTATTTGATCTTCGTTTCCGGGCTCGTACAATCTTCGAAACGGATAGTGTAGCCAACTTCTTGACCAAGACGGCATCCTACTTCTTCTGCAACACGCTTTGCGACTGACATGGCAGCCACACGACGCGGTTGTGTACAGCCGATGCGTCCTTTGTCAGCAAAGCCAGCCTCAGCGAGGTATTGCACCATTTGCGTTGTCTTGCCAGAGCCAGTATCTCCAACAACAATAAGGACTTGATGCTATAAAAGCTGAGTGAGAGACTGTTCGAACTACACAAAAAGAATTGATTTACCTCTTCAATGGCCTTTAACAGAGCGTCTCTAAGCTTGAAAATAGGCAGACTCTTCCGCTGCTCCTGTATGCTGCGACTTGTGATTTCACCATATGTTGTAGCCTTGTTGAATGTCGATTCTCCTCCATTTAGGCACTTCGCCAGCTCGTCGATCCTTCAGATGACCTCTAAGGTCTTGAGCAAACATTTTGTCTGACTCCTTCGCCATAGGATCGAGCCATGGTGCACTAAAGTCTCGAGCTTCAGAGTCAGCTTGCTCGTTCGCTTCTTGTTGTCGAAGCTCGCGTCGCTCTTTAGCCAAAGCCGCGCCCCCCTAGGGCGGCTCTGTTGAGGGAGCCATCAGGAGCTTTGATGATTTTCACAGGACTGAGATCAAGGGTGCGTTTCGTCTGACCGGCCAAGAATGGCGGTTCCTCTTCCCTGATTTCGACATCAAGCTCCTCCTCGACCTCTGCTCGAGCAACAGGATTGATAAAGTCTTCATCAAGGTCAGGATACTCGGAAGCATCAATGACACCAGATGATATAAGTTGCTTAATCTCCCATCGTTCAGGTGAGGTCAGACGTTTGGCGGACCGGGTCGTTAATGGTTCATCCTTTGAGCGCAACGGCACCGCATTGGCCCCAGACGATGCGCGAGCCGCTCGCTGTCGCTCTTCCTCCATCTCGGCTTCAGACCTGATCCGCAAGTGAGGAGTGAGATCGCGACCCGTAACTTGATCTACATCCTTCATAGATAGACCAATACGGGCGCCCGCAATGCTCATCACCTTGACCTTGACCTGTTGTCCACGGCTAAGGAGATCTGATGCAGAGTTGGCACGTGCACCTTGCTGAATATTAGAAACATGCACCATGCCTGGAAGTCTGTTAGCAAGACAGTATTGAAAACCAAAAGGCGTCGCTCACCTTCCATACGTCCCCCAACGCCCTCTAGCTGCACAAAAGCGCCGAAATCTTTGAGACTTGATATTCGGCCATCGTAGATTTTAAACAATACTGGCCGCTCATCCAAACGGGCCCTGCCTGCATCTCCGTTTCTCCCCCTCAAGTCATCCCTCCTTCCGTTGTAATTGCGACCCCTGTCAGGACTTGGACTACGGCGGCGTGGTGATTGTGACCGAGATTGGTCTCTTCGCTGCCGCTTCGTAGACCTCTCATCCTCGTGTGCTGTTCTTGTCTTCTTCGAGACACCTTCAAACTGAGCCATCATATCATCCACCTCCTTCATAAGAACATCCTTGTCCGGCACAGAGAGTCCAGGAAAAAGTCGTTTCTGCTTGTCCTTTTCACGGTCGAGAGCGTCTCCGTTTGTTTGGGCGTTTAAGGCGCCATTGATAACTAAACTGGATGTCTTCTTGTGCTTCGGATGCAAGCTCAAGATTAAACGATCCACGTTCTCAACGAAGGACTCTGGGAATTCAGCGCCAGCATTACTGAGCTGTGATTTGAAGTCGGGAAGTGATTTAGATTGGTCGTGAAGAGATATGACAAATTCAGCGAGTGTTTTATCGTTAATGCCAGTATAGTTGTCAATCTCCTGGGTAATTTTGGCGACTAGCGAGAGTACTTCAAGGTTGTAAAGGTCATTCTCCGCCATAGCAAGGTCGTGGTGAGAGCTAGAGTTGTTGAGGGTACACGAGACACTGAGGTTGTAGAGCTTACATAATTGTCATTTGTCGGAAAAAAACCTAACGGCCATTACGATGCCACCAGATTACAAGTTTGATTAGATGCCTTCAAAGGGCCTTATAAGCCCTTACAAGGCATAAGGGGCAGTCTAGGTGGGGCCATAGCAGGCAATTTTCAATGTAAGGCCATCAAAAGGGCCCTTACAATTGCCTCTCAATGCCCATTAAAAGATTATCATACCCCATTATATTGGCTTATAATGACATCCACCCAGTGGGCCCTTAAAGTGTATTGTATGGTCTCGTAAGCCTGGAAACTTTTTTCCGACAAATTTTGCTTTCCTACTTTTCAGCGCTCACTCCGAAGTTGATGCCTCCTCGCAAGGGCATCGTTAAATCCGGGAATGCAGGAAATTCATCCAAGATTAACAAAAATTCTGGCGCAGGTTCGCCATCGCAGTCAGCTGATGCAGAGCAAGAAAAACCACTCTTCCCGCCCGGATCCAAGTATCCTCTGAGTCTACTTCATGAGAGGTACATGCTTTTTCGCCTTTGATATAGGAACTTTGGTGCGCTTGGCAATGATACATGTTGTTCGAGAGCATTAATAACATTCGCATTCACCATCCGATCCGTGGATTTCCAGGGCTAACTTTTCCATTGCTAGGTGCCAAAAGAATGGCTGGGACAAACCAACCGTCGAGACGGTGAGTGTGACTGTTTTATCAAACTTTTTATCATAGCTCAAGATCCACAAGCGTAAACATGGCAACGATTGGTCTTTTGTCGTAATTATCACTCGATTTGATAAGAAAACATCACGGGCAGAAAGTGTCCGACTTGAACCTCACCCACCTTATTTGAGGCCTACTGCGCTTGAAGCGCGTCATTGGGGTGCCACATACGCCTTGTACCGTGTCAGTGTATTTCTGTCACTACTCACATGATCAGTAGGATTGAACACGCGTAAACTGTCAGTTCTGCAATAGGATTCAGCTCAATCTCGTATTACCACCTGGGCCTCGCGATTACTGGACCGAGCTAGTTGCAGAACAACAAAATGCTCCAGATCACATGAAATGGATGTATGATGCTGATCCTTTTGCCGCACGTAGAGCAGTGGACGAGAGGCAAGCGAAAGCAGCCCAAAATAGACAACAAGGACATTCAAAAGATTCCATGATGCAGGTGTCCAAGGAGTTTGCTCACGCCCCCGAGGTGAGAATGACCACTGAGTTGCGAGATTTAGTGGAAGATGTTGTCAAGAAGGTAACTTAACTTCAATGGTAGACACTATTATTAACGAAAGTCGCAGGGAAATGCGCTGCACTTTGGTGACGACCCTGTGTTATCTATATTGCCCGCGGAGGCGATACCAGCTGTTACCCAGCAGCTTGGTCACTTGAACTTCAAGTCCGATCAAATACGCAATACGTTGGCCTTTCTATCCAAACCTTCGCCTCTCGGGGGTAATTTATTGAATTCAATGTCCCCGCTAGAGGCGTGCATAGAATATCTAGTTCTTCATCTCCCAGAATGCGACCTTCCAGAGCGCTTCTTTCCCGGAAATAACTCCTCCAATCCATTCATTGTCTCCGGTCACTCTGGCTCTGATGACTTGGAAAAGAGATGGGTGGAGGAGAAAATCATCAAAGAGGCTGGTTTTCCCGCACGTACTGTCAAGGAGTGTACTGCTGACAGACAATCGGTAAAAAATATGGACCTGCTGATGGCCTCTTTGGACCATCGCCTCCTAGGTGAGGATGTGTGCGCCCAAGCCAATACAGACGATATAGTGCTGGCTAATGTCGTGGACGGTTTACGAAGTAATGCGGATGAAGCAGAGGCTCTCGGGGCTCATTTTGTCGACGCGAGCCATATATCAATGCCTCTATTCAGCGCGCCTGTGGAGCTACATGTTTTGCTACCATCTTGTTCTGACCACTCCTTTCACAACTATCCTCCTGTGTATATCACATCAAAGTCTGTCCCGCCATATATGCGGCTTCATCTTCTCTCACAGCTGTTGCAAGAAATGAGACAGGATGGGTTTATCGAGCCAGGGGAAGGCTTTCTCATGGCAGCAATGAGGGTTCTCGAGGACCACTGGGCACGCGCTGAATCCAACGGTTCGCCGGATATGTCGGAAGTGCTTAAATTCTTGATACCTTCGCCCACTTCATCGCCAATTATCCATACCTCTACCTTACGGACTGGTCTTAAAGAAACGGCGCGTCACAAAGTCCGACATCGCGGTGACAGTCGATCGAATGCACAGGTCAAGACAGATTTTGAACAATTGTGCCAATCCCAGGCATATGTAACGATGCTGTCCGTTCGTCGACGCCTTCCTGCATTTGCTGCCAAGGACAAGTTTTTGTCCTTGCTCGAACACAACCGAGTAGTTGTCGTGGTTGGAGAAACAGGTAAGCCTTTTTATTTGTCTCCAGCCCTTAGTTAAAGGGGTCCATTTTGCAGGGTGTGGCAAAACCACTCAACGTAAGTCATGACAATGTCTATCTGTGCGATGTATACTCAGAGGCTCCGATTCCAAGTCCCGCAATTCATCCTAGATTCGTTGGTAATGTCGGGGCACGGAGCCGAAGCTTCAATCATTGTCACCCAACCTCGCAGAATTTCTGCCGTATCTGTTGCTGCGCGGGTTTCGTCAGAACGTATAGACGACGGCTCTGTCGGATATGTTATTCGTGGAGAGACTAAGCATAGTCAAGCAACCAAGTTGCTCTTTTGTACGACCGGAGTTGTTTTACGAAGGCTAGGCTCCGGCGACGGGCTGAATGATGTCACACACATTGTTGTTGACGAGGTGCATGACAACTTTTCATAAAATCCAACCCATGACTGACTACAGGTAGGTTCACGAACGTTCTGTCGATGGAGATTTTCTTCTTCTAGAACTCAAGGAATTACTGGCACAACACCCTACACTAAAGGTGGTGCTCATGTCAGCAACGATCAATCATGAAACATTTGTGAAATATTTCAACAACGCCCCGATGTTGACTATCCCAGGCTTTACGCACCCAATCACAGATATGTGAGCAATTCATTTCTCTCAACTGTTCCACTACTCGACTACGACGACTCCCACTTAAAAATGAATCATGACAGGTACCTCGAAGATTACATTTCCTCAGTTTCCTATAAACCGGCATCAATCAAACCAAATATAAAGGAATCGGAAGAAGAGAAACATGCCTTCCGGGATTATTATAGTTCTCGGGGCCTCAGCGAAGAGGCGACATCTGCCATCCAAAACATCATGCGAGCGGAGAGGATTGACTATCAGGTTGTGTTTCCATGATGTTACAATACTGGACCAGCAACTCATCATATTCTTTTGCGTAGTTGATTACTGCTGTTGTTCAGCATATCGTTGCAACGTCGCAACGAGGTGGAATTTTGATTTTCCTTCCCGGAGTTCAAGAAATTCGTTCCTGTATTGAAGCAATTCGCGGCACGCTCGACGGGAAAGCCGAGATATTACCTTTACACGCGAACTTGTCAAACGATGAGCAACTTGCTGTTTTCGCAAATACAAACCGATGGAAAATCATTGCCGCGACAAACGTTGCTGAGGTCAGTTCGTTGTATCAGTTAGTTCTTGTAGCTGAATGTTCCGAAGACGTCCATCACCATTGAAGACATAATCTACGTCGTTGACTCTGGAAAAGTTAAAGAAATAGGTTATGATCCAATAAGCGGACTATCTCTCTTAAAAGAACAATGGGTCACGCGCGCTGCAGCCCGCCAGCGCAGGGGTAGGGCTGGTAGAACGCAGCCAGGATTTTGCTACAAGCTTTATTCTCGAAAGCAGGAAGAAAAAATGGGCCATTTCCCAGTACCAGAAATTTTACGAACACCGTTGGAGAGCATTTCGTTAACCGTGAAGGTGATGCGCGAGAGTGAGGATGTGAAGGTTAGTGACTCTGTGTGCATGATGGGTGCAGTACGTTGACCTAGCTTCCTTTCAGCATTTCCTGAACCGGGCTATTGATCCTCCCGAAGTATCTGCAATGGATAAGGCCTGGAATGTCCTGGAGGAGCTCGGAGCCATTGATGCGGATGGCCGTTTGACTGCTCTTGGGCGCCATATTGTGCGTGATTGCAGTCATATCTCCTGTATTCATTGATTGACTTGCAGATGCGCTCTCGCATAGTCATTGCTCCCTGTGGATTTGCGACTGGGGAAGGTTAGTATCTTGAATATGGACAGAATGATTTCTGACAATGCCTCGCAGATGCTTGTTCTTGGCACGATTTTCCAATGCATAGACCCAATTCTTACGGTCGTAGCTTGCCTCTCGTCAAAACCTTTATTCGTTAGTCCAATGAATAACAGGGATGAAGCCGCTCAGTAAAATTCCTTCTCGATGTCCATAATTCAGGACTCATTTGCACACGTAGGGCGAGACTACGTTTTGGCGAAGACAAGAGCGATCTACTCGCAGATGTCAATGCGTACAACGAATGCATGCGCCTTCAGTCTGAGGGCAAGAATCGTAAAGCCTTGAAACACTTCTGTGAAGAGGTACGATTTTCGTTGTGGTAGAACTCCAAAAATGATCAATCTCGTGCAGAATTTTATCTCGCCCGCCGCTGTCAGGGAGATCACCTCATTACGCCACGATTTCTTCTCCTCTCTTTCAGATCTCGGTTTCATCCCGCGTTCCGCAACAGCGAGTTCTCAGGAACTGAATGCCAACAGTACGAACACAAACATAGTCAAAGCCGTCATCCTCGGCGGTTTGTGGCCTCGCGTTGTCCAAGTGCATCTTCCACGTTCAGCGATCAAATTCGACAAAGTGCAAGCGGGAACTGTTCAGCGCCAAAATACCGCAAAAGAATACAAGATGCATGATCTGATAGATGGGCGCGTCTTTCTGCACCCCTCGTCTGTCCTCTTTGGAGAGTCGACGTGGAAGTCGCCGTTCCTAGCCTACTTCCAGAAACAGATGACCAGCAAGGTTTTCATCCGCGGGGCTACCCAGGTGTGACTTTTTGACTCCTCGATCGATCGTTTTCGGTGACTGCCGTGCTAAGTGGGGATTAGGTTCCGATCTACGCACTGCTTCTCTTCGGTGGACCTGTGTCCGTCAATCACATCGGAGGTGGTCTCACGGTTGGAAAGGGTGGCAGCATTGTCAAATTGAAGGCATGGCCCCGCATCGGAATTCTGGTGAACCAACTCAGGTAACTTGTCCTTGTCGTCCACATCTCAGACTCATTGATATCCGAAAATCACAGGCGCCTGCTTGATGCGCAACTACAGCAATGTATTGAAGAGGGATCAATGTTGAGCGCCAGTCAACATAGTGCCGTGGCCAACGCCATGAGCGCGTTGCTTGCAAATGACGGCCTGTCCGGATAATGCCTCACCAAAAATTGACAGTTGGTCACGAATAGAGCGGAGGGTTGCATCGAAATACTATGTCGAGTTGAGAAGTTTCAATAGACATTGTTGCGAAAATATTATCAGATGATGTACTGCGATGATTGCCATGACCCGAGTGTATGCTATGCCAACGTTTCATGGAGAATATATGCTAAAAGTGGTATTGCTATGTGCCCGTATGTACAATTGCGCTGAAGTAAAAAAAAATCTGAAAAGGTAATCTTCAGCATGTCAACTCTGCAAACAGCATATAAACACCTACCATGACTAACTGACAAGAGAAATTAACTACATTCATCCGATGAGATGCCAACAGCTTGTTCAAGGCCTGCGATCGTCCACAAGATAGCGGACTCGCGTCTCACGGGTTCGCCGACGCAAGTCAAAGACTTCCGAAGTGTTTGCTGAGCTACCTCAGCGGAAGCACCTGGAACAGCATCCTGAGAGTGCGTTAAAGCCGATACACGTTGATCTAGCTCATCCACAAGATTTTCAGGCGTGTACTCGCCCTCAGAGGCGTCTATCGGCGGAAGGGTGCTAGAGGGCGACTTGAACCCCCGACGGCTTTCAGTTCCATTGGATCTTCTGCGACGTGGTCTCTCGATAATAATGTCATCCAGGCTGCCATTGACCAGATCGTGATGTTGCCCTGGCATCACAGCATTCCAAGGAGGACCGTACGGTTGTGTGCGAGGAACAGACCGCGAGGAATACTTGCCCGTCAACTTCGGCACGTCCATCTGTAGCGGCGGCGAAGGTAAGGGGGACGGAAATTCTAAGCTAGAAGGAGAACCGATAGCAGGTGACTTGAACAAAGGAGTGAAGCGGCTCGCGAACGTCCTACGAAGTGCAGATGGTGAGTTCGTAAAAACAGCTGTAGCAAAAACCATCGTCATTATCCCTTATAAAAAGAAATGCCGTGCTTACAAGTTGACGATGTCGTGGGATGTACATCGGGCGACAACCCCGCAGGTTTGGGACTTGACCATGGACTAGAGAATGAAAACATCGGGTTGCGACTGGATTTCGAAGACTCAAGTTCTGCAAGCGTGAGAAATTAACAACGGTTCGGCACCATCCTATTCTGATAAAGGCGCCAACACGCACTCTTTCGTTTCTTCGTCCGGAAAGGACTCACGAATTCAGCGCGATACATTTCACCAGATGTCGGGAAGGGAGGGGGGGATGGCAACAACTTCACGGAGGACTCGGGTGCAGATTGTTGCTGTTGAGACTGCTCCTTCGTGCTGACGTTGATCACAACGGGCGCACGCGGCGGAACGCTTGCTGGACGACGTTTTCCGCTGAAGGCTTTCCGAACAGATGGTAACCGTAAAGACATGGTTTTTGACGAGCGCGTAGAAGCTGTCCCTTCGGAAAGAGTGTCCACTTGAGGCCGGTTCATTATGCCATGTTCATCACAGCCCGTGCTATTTCGACGACCGCGACATTCACAATGCTCGTCGAAACACTTGAGTGGAAGGTCGTGCACACAGGCACTCTTTGACGTGGGCGAGTTGTGATCGCACGTGATGGTACTACTTTCATCACGTACAGTGGGTGAGCATGATGCAGACTCCCCTTGTGTCGATTTACGCCTGGAGAACGGAGATAGTGCAGGTGGCCAGCGACGCTGAATTGTCGGTGGCATCGGAGATGGGTTCATGCTGACGGACCTCGCCAAACTTGAATTGTAGGATTCCGGAGCGTCGAGATTGAAAGAAACATGTCTCGAGCTCACAGCGGGTCTTTCCTTGAGAGAAGGCGTTTTATGCAAGTCGGGAAAAGACGATGCTCGCCGAAGGGAAGGAGCCTTGGACAGAAGAGATATTGATGGTAATTCCTGAAGTATAGGTTCTGGGGAGGAAGTAAATACAGGACCACGGGGCCTGTTGAGACTACGATGGAGTGGATGACGACGATTTGGTTCTCGGTAGGGTGGGGTCTGCGTCCTCATCGCAGGTACAATCCAGAATACTCCGAGAGCAAATATACTCTACTCCGTGGTTCTATATTAAGAACATCACTAGCATATATCTGAAAACTCACAATAACAAATCCAACGAGACCAAGTAGCAAGGCGAGGATGCCTGCGAGCACAGTTTTGACTCCAAGTTCATATGCATAGTTATCAAATATGATGAAGATCATGGGAACGACAGTATTGGTAAAGTTCCCCCAGTGAGGACAACCTCGCAAACGGAGCGGAGAAAGTGACAGGAACAGATCAAGGCGGCGTCTAAAAGGCGTCGAGGGTGAAACGAAATTACAAGGCATCCGTGTGGGGCACTGGAGGGATAGGACGTTGACGTGTGGCAAAGCTTGCCGCTGAAGCATGCAATGGGATGAAACAAGTGATATCACCACAGTGCAGCAATGGGCATGTCCACCACAAAGGCTGTTCGTAAAATCGTAAAAAAAAAAAAAAAAAAAGAGATAGATGTTATAATAACTTTTATCGTTTTGAGTTGAAAGATGGTTCGATATGAAGGAGGTCAACGGCGGGCGCTCGTCCAAGTGGTTCGACGCGAACAACCAACGCAGACCGGCATGTGCCACCCATACTTAAAAAGTGGAACGACGTCCATTTTAAGTCCTATTACTACCGACCCGAGTTTGTACTAGTAGATTATAAGCTACTAGTAATAGTGACGTAATATGTTCAGTTCAATCTCAGCGGCAATCTATGCACAACGAAATGCGTTATCTATTGAGCAGAACAACCTGAGTTAGCACCAATCGTCGTAAATATGTGGGGGCCGTAAAACTAGCAAACAGGTAACACGAATAGTATCCACAAAGGAATATAACAACGAAACGAAAGTCCTGTAAGAAGACTGAACGAAAAGGCATAAACGTCAAATGTCTAGGATGAACACCGGCTCGTCCACATCATAAAAAGAACAGAAAGTCTATTAGCAATGTCCGACGAATCTACACGCCTACTCTGTTGGCGAGCAGCTTTGGCCATCACTTTGCAGCAAATAGCCGGGTTGGCAAGATGAGATTTGGCATTCGCCAGCAACGCAAGCTACGCCCTGAACATATGGAATCTTCGCGCAGTCGTGCCTTAATAAAATTGTGATGGTCAGCCAAATAGAATCAAGTAGTAGTAGTCATCAGATACACACTCAATAGGGTCAAGACTGGAGCAGCCACCGCAGGAACGCAAATCCACCGTAAAATCGACACACTCAAACCCTACCGCTTCCCACTCGACAAACGTGCGAGGGAACTGGCCAGGGGTGCTCAAAACGGGGCAAGCCACGAGCCCGTCGAGACAAAACCCACGCTGGACATCTGTCACGTCCTCCATGACATGCTGTTCGTCAAGGCTGCGCTTTTGCGGTGCTGCGGAATCCTCAGCAAACCGCTTAGACGGGGCTGGCTCCGCAGCACGGGCATGTAAATAACGCGGTGAGGCAACCGACTGTCGAGCTGACAGCCCCTTTGAAGGAGAGGCCTGACGAGCAGCGAGGCGCTTTGATGGACTAGCCTCACGAGCAACATAAAGTGGGGAGGGCCCGAGAGCGGGGGTACGTTTGTTCAAGGCTTTGAAAGATTCTGGCTGCCGAGGGAGATTGGGAAGCGCAAATCTCTTTGACGGCGTGAGGTCGCGAGCCTGTCCATCAAGTGGAGATGCCACCGCGATGGCAAGCAAAAAGAAAAGAACGAATAGGAAGGATTTCATCATGATGGTGGGCGTTATACCAAGGGAGAACGCTGCGCTGTGTGCGAAGGAGAAGGTCTGAAAAGTGGTCGCCACAAACAAAGAACTTAAGGACAGGTGATAATAAATAGTGATAAGAGAAGCGAAGAGAGTGAAGATTGGTGATGTGATTGTAAGCCGAGCTCTCAAGCTTAAGACTCACGCGATGATGATCCTGATAACTCAGATCAGAGATCAGAGTTTCGTGGACGTCGTAATTCTGTGCAAAGACATGCGTCTAGGTGAAGCTATATGTTTCTAGAATATTGGCTGTGTCGAGTTTCAAATGTTCAGCTCCACAAACCTCTGCCACAGCGCCCCTAGCAGCGTCATCGTGCCGATCGGCAACGAGCAATCTTGATAAAAACAGATATAAAAAACTGCCTACCGAATTCACTTGTTCGCTTTTGAGTCAGTCTTGCGGATTATCATGATCGATAAAGCTAGAAGTACTAGAAGTATGACAGTGAGTAAAATGTTTCAAGGAAGCTCCTTTAGGATGTTCTGATCCGTTCAGCCAATGTCACTGTCACTGTCATGTCACATGAACACGTGATACTTCGCGTCGCGACTTGAGTCGTGAGGTTCAGCTCCTTCCAATCCACAAGTTTCATGTCTCACGACGAATTTGAACATTACGACTTTTCAGAATTCACCGAAGAAGAGCTTGCACAATTCGATGTAGATGCCACCAATAACCTGCTGCAGAAGGCGCCCGATAAAATACCACCAACCTCGCAACAAGATATCCGGAAAACTAGTATCAGTAACTTTGGTGGTGGACCCGCACTTGAGATTGCGTTTGAGTCCTCCACTGACGTTTCTCTTGTTGAGGAAATCTCCAAACCTGCTGAGTGTCATATCCCAGCTAGCATAGGGCCCCTGCTACTTACCAGCACGCATGTTTCTCGAATGCGGCCGCAAAAAGACCCAAGAAACCCCTACGAGAAGTTTAGCTCCTGGAAGAAGGGGTTCTCCGTGACGGACCTCGTCTCACCTGTTTGGTTTGTTCGCGAAGTCATTCCCGTCACCCCTTTCTTACATTTGGACATAGGTGTGAAGTGCAATTTGAATATGGGCTGTATGGAGAGCGCCACAAACCACTCGAAAGGCGACCTTCCGCTTTCAGGTCAAGATACGGTAAACAAATTCAAGTCCAACAAAATGTAGCACAACAAAACGACAGGACACTCAAGAGAGGGGCCGTATGTCTCATTATTTCACGTGTTCTTGCAGAAGATATGACTACTTTTAGTCTATTCACAAAGCTCTGGAGCTGGAAGTGAGGCCAGAAACAGTTCCCATCCGTACATCAACTCATGAGGAGCGTTGGGCTTTGCGGTACGAATGTCACATTCTTGTTGCTCTCACGCCATTTTCTGAGCAGTTCAACAGTCTCTTCAATCTCACGGCCGGCATGCAACAACTGATTCTGGAAGGGCTAACGGTATCTTTCCCTGACCGTGGGGCAATCATACCAGGTGCTAACGTAATTTTGCAGCGTGAACTCCCAGTCTTCGGAATTACGCATGGGCAAGTCGTTTTCGGAATCATCGTAGGTATCTCCGCTCTCAGATAATGACTGATTGGCCTCATGTCACTGATTTGGCAGGATGAAGTGACTCGGCATGCTCCATCACAAGTAAACGAACACTACAATCCTGTCAAACGTAGCTCTGCCTCTCCTGAATCATCTCCCGTCAAGAAGAAACAGCGTCGGTCGCCGTCTCCATCGCAGGAACCTATACCTGCTTTCTATCCAGACCAGTCTACTCCTACGGAGACTGGCGTAGCGGATCGGCCCCCAACCGAGGAGGAAGTTCATGACCATTCCGTACCAAACAATTCGATTTCAAGATCCATCCATCCGCAACCCACGTTCTACGATGTAACGCTCGTCGACTACAAGACTCGTCGCGTACCATCACTACCCCCAGAGGAGGATGCGGTATCATCAAAACTGCAACTTATGCTTTATCATCGGCTGCTCTCTGCACTCCTCTCCCCGGAAACCTTTGATTTCGACGCACTATGGGCAAAGCAAGGCATCAATTCGCATAAATCATTTTCCAAACAATTTGTAGAAGACATCGGTTTGTCAACAAGAGATGAAAGAGACCTTCCTGAGTTCCACGTGGATTTGTGCACCATGATTGCAGCATGGGTCTCTGTCGTTCACTTGGCTCGGAGTAGTATTGAACGACTGAGATGTGTCAATCCCGAGCTTCACATCATCTACCGGAAAGCTAAGGACTCGTTTCGTGATCGGCAACAGAAGGCAAAAAGCGAGGAAAAGGCAGTCAATAGTCCACTGGAAGCGCTTTCCCGCCAAGAAGAACTGGATATAGCTCGTGCTATTGAGGAGAGTCTGCGCCCGCTTTGTCAGGAGGCCGGAGAGGCTAGCACGAGCACCCAGGCTGCGGCACACATAAGGGACACATTCGCCGTACAAAGTGAAGAACTCGTACTCGATGAAGTTGACCTCGCCAGCCCTGCTCTGGAAAATCCCGAGCCGACACGGGTGATGCAAGATCCCTTGCATGCATGCACCCAAGATGTTCCTGACTCCAAAGCAATTGTCCCGAAAGAGCATGAAGGAAGTCAGTCTGAACCCTAGTTGAGAACTGCAGTATACTAACCCTTGCACACAGCTCCGGCGGCTGATGAGGTCACCAACTTAGAAGATAGGACTCTTCTAGCTCGAAATAGCGACTCTCCAAATGAGGAAGATACCTCTGGCCATTCGACGATACTGGGTACCAGGACATTTGTCATGGACGACAACCGGCTCGATGCGCATCTTGAAGATGTTCTCCAATGGTGGTTTGGTATTCGTCCTCCTAGGGGTGTTGAACTCGCACAATCCACTCGGTGTTTGTGAGTTCTCTGAGTAGCCAGCGTCATGAAAGCCGCTCACTTCTTGACAGCAATTGCGAATATCAAGAGAGTTGCGAATGGAGAGAGCAGAAAGCTACCGAGAGTAGTGTTGCTCTCGGAAAGCGTAAGGAAAGCATGAAATAGCCATCAAGCCGTTAAACTTTAGACTCTGCTGGTCCGAAGTGGGTCGCGGCTGTATCAAGTGGAATTGGGCGGAATATTACAATGAATGGGCGACTAGATCTCACTTTGGATTCTATTCTTGACAACTACTTAAGTACTAGCTAGTAGTTGTCGTACTTTGGACTATTGTTACTCTCCCCTAGCCAGACCCAAGGTTCCATTAGACTATTGCGGTAATTCAGGTGTCGTTACCTACTGGTAACTGGTAACCACTGCGGCAACCTCACTGTTGCTCCACTGTACAGTACTAATCCCCCATGGATGGCTGGGTTGATTACATTCATTTCTCATTCTTTGGTGAACATATCCTCTTTAGTTCTCTGCGCCTGCACACCTTCTGGGAATTCTTCCTTGGTATCCTTCTGACTTCTGTCATATGTTTGTTTGAGAGGTTCGTGATCTTTTTCTTCCATACTACCCAAGTTCCTCTGATTCGTTGGAAACACAAGACTGTTGTCGTTTGCTATCAGCAAGCACTGGCGACCTCGTTTCATCGGTCGTTCGCGACTAGCAAAGGCGGTATGGAGAGCAACGTTGTACGGAATTGCAACGACACTTAGACTGTGAGTTGCGTCTTCGTCAATCCACAGTCCGGAACAATGTTGAACCGTGAAATACTCCAGGATTTACATGCTTATCGCCATGTCATACCAAGTAGGGTAAGTCCTGTCTTTCAAATGGAAGTCACTGTGATGGCCTGACCGGCTATGAGCAAGTCTCATCCTTGCCGTTGTGAGTGCCAATAATCATGCGTGAGATCATTGCAGGAAGTTTGACAAGCATCTCTCCAAAAGGTCCTCATGTTGTCAGTTGGACAATTCTTCTTCGAGTATTTTGACGCTGCTCCAGCAAAGTCAGCCACGTAAGTGTTTCATCCATGACAAGAGCTTATAGAGGCTGATCGGCCCTTTCATTGTCTAAGCTATGATAGAACTGGAGATCCTCTCCTAGACTCGGAGAGCGAAGACGACTCGTACCATATGCCTGCGCGAACATGGCAGCCCAAAACGCGCCCACGAGCGAAGTCGAAACCTGAGGCTATCGTCATTCACCCCGGGAACTCTAACCTCGCGCGCGCCGATGCTGTGGCGCAGGAGCTTGGCATTACTGGTGAAACTGAGCGAGTGAAACTCAATCGGTATCCTGTTGACCAGGATGCTTGGGAGCTTGGGAAGGGTAGAGACATAGCACGACAATTACTTGGAGGCACAGTACGTCGTCCCCAGTCTCCGCAAGATCATTAGATGCCTCTGATTTCCGAAGGTGCTTGAGCCGAGTCTTTAAAAACTTGTTGTAGCACCTCAGATTGTTGTAGTAAATTATCTTTACAAGTTATTGCAAGCTGTCAGCGACCAGACGAGAGCAAATATATTAAAGGTCAAGTAAATGAACGTGATTCAATTGTCCTTGCCAACTCCCCCAGAGACGAGACCAGCTCGTTTTTGGACATAACCACCTCTACGAGGGGTAGAGGGCCGAGATGAATCAACCTCCGTTTTACGCTGCCATTGATCGATCAGCTTTCCCACTCCTTGATAGGGTTTATCAGGCGACGGTGAGCGTGCCTCTTCTAGAGGTATGGCGGGCTTTGGAGGAGAAAATGATGGCGATGCTGGAAGACCGTCCAGCCCAGCCCGTCCCGCAGGCATGAATCGATTGGATGTCCCAGAGGGTAATCCTACGACAGGATTTCGGGCACTCACGTCCGCCTTGCTCTGGTCCTGACTGGCGAGGGCTGCCCTGGCTAAATCAATTGCAGATGGTCGCGGCTTCCCCGATTCAGCTCCAGGACCCGACTCTTCAGAAGCAGGTGCAATGACTCTCGAGGCTGTGAATCTCGACACTAACGGGGAACTTGGGCTTGTGCCCGTGACATCCACAGCACGACCACTTGCAGACGATGTTGCCATCTTCAAACCTGTTGATTTGGGGACTATCACAGGCGGACCTGGACCTAGGCCTCTGGGCGTTCCCCCGATGGCTTCATAGCGCTGGACCATATCTGATATTGAGGTCCGCCGAGCGCCGTGTTTCCGAGGGTTGTCTTCTGGAACAGATAGACCTGTAGGGTTTGACGGCGTGTCCATCTTCGCGTCCGGCGCAGGCTTCGCCGTTGGAAAGGCAAGCATAGACTGCGGCCTCGCGCGAGAGGATGATACGGGGACGGTACCTGAGGAAGGGGTGAATGCGCCAGATACCTGCTTTGTCTGAGGTAATGCTGGCACTCGCTTGGGAGACCGACTTGGTGAACGTCGCCGAGAAGGATTGGATTCTGAGGGCTGAGACTGCATACGAGGTGATGCAGGTCGCTGCTTCGCCATTGAAGATACTGCGATTGATCTACTCTTTTGTAGTTTCACACCAAAGTCCCTGGCCGGTTCTCTGAATGCAGCAACGGCAGGGCTGTGAACGGAATCCTTTGGTCGCTCTTTTGTCTGCACCACACCTCCTCCCCATAGATCGACGAGGTCGTGCACGGAACTTTGCCGACCCCTCGACTTTCGTCTTCGGGATGTATCCGGCTTCTCAACTATTTTCCCCGAAGCAAATCCAACAGCATCCTCTGGTCCCTGTTCCCCGTCACTTGACGAATCTTGCATCTTAGTTGCCTTTGGTGACTCAGAGATAGGGATAGCTCTCCACCTATCGGAGTCATCTTGCGACGGACGCTTCAATGGCTGCGATGTCATCCCCTGTCGAGACTCTATATTCGGCTTCAGTGCAAGAGCAGCAATTACTGGTTTGGGTGCGACCACCGGCAAATCTCTGGGTTTCTTCGGTGTCGTAGGGGCGCTTTGCTTCCGCTCTCTGGAACTGACACCCCGTGTATGCACCCTGGACGGCGATGGAGGTGTTTTTACTCGATGGAGAGGTTGTTGAGCGGCGACAGCTTCCTGTGGCGATTGTATAGTTGTTGTGTTCTCCTCGATGAACGACGAACGCTTGTTCGTAAACTCGCGCAGAACGGGAGTCGCAGGGAGGTTGCTGGCTTGAGCCTGAGCAAAAGATCCGTCCTTAATTGGGGAGATGAGGGCATCAACATCGCCTGTTAACCAGTCTTTGGGTTTGCGTGACACTGGAGCTGGCGTAGTGATTTCCTGAGTATCAAAGCCATCGATGAGTTGTGCGTGAGGTGTGGCTTTTACGGCAATACTACTGCGATGTTTCCTCGAAAGCGAAGGACGTGAGATAGGTCGATATGATGTGGGCTTTGAAGACGATGCGTTTTCACCAACGCCATTCTCCAGTCCAAAAGATCTCTGAATTTTATCCTTCTCAGACTCACGCATCGCCACCCCGGTGACCTGCTCTGAGCGCAGACCACGCTGAGAAGTCGGTTGAAGCGACGAGGAAGATGAAAAGAAAGGTTCGGACAAATCAACTACTTTTTCGCGCTCCTTGTGATGCCCTGACGACTCGAGCTGCCAGCTTGGATGGCCGACAGGAGGTGTCGATCTACCGAATGTCGCATCGAGCTCTTCTACAGAAGGAAATCGTGCCTCGGCAGAAAATTCGCCCATTTGTGGAAGCTTAGGAGGGGTGGATGCAGGGGCTTGCATTGATGAACTAGAACGCCATGATGCGTTCGTGGTCGTCGACTGTGCTGGAGGGCGGGGTGAAGGTATTGGTTTCATCGGGGCTGGTGACGGTTTTTGCGGCAGTGATAGATGGACTAGGAGTGATGGCTGCGCGATTGTTTCCATTAACCGCAGCGAGGCCAGTCCTCAGCTTGCGTGTCTCTCCAAGAGTAGGTATAGGCGTTGAAGATGGCGTTAAACCTAGACCATCGAACGCATCCTTACTCTTCGTGATCGTAAGTCTTGTGTTACGTGACCCCTCAGGCGGAGGAGCAAGTCTTGAAATACGCTCTTTTCCAGAACTCGGGGATGGCCCCATTTCTGTCGCGACAGCAGCTCCTCCAGCCTTAGTACCGTCAAAGGCGCTCCACAGTTTGTCTCCGAAATCGTCCCCAAATGCAATAAGCCCTGGTGTTGGAACTTCGTCCGAGGTCACTTTTGACGCACGCGTCTCAACACTCCATGCATCATCCAAGGGAGGCGCGGATATCTTGGGCCTCCAAACGCTCGCAGTTACACTGCCTGATTTATGAGCCCTGATGCCCCCGGCAGCAGAAGAATTTTTTATCTCTTTCCATGCCCTGTCCTCCTCTGCGCCAAACGAGCCGTCGGGCCTGTTCGGCAGCTTCGGTGGACTAGGAGGCCGAGAGGTCGGAGAAAGAGTGGCAGTGTCATTCTGTTGCTGCGAATAAGGTGGCCGACCACGACGCATTGGTGCAATAGCCTCCAGCACCCTATCACGCGCTTGAATGCCTGTACCCATGGTCTTGGGCTGAGCTGGTGACGCTTGTTGCGTGGCGGTATCTCGACGATAGGATACAAGGTTGTCAAGAGCATTCGTGGAAGGAGGCTGTAAAGCTCGAGGGGAAAGGGGCTGAGGCGGAGGAATGTCGTAGACAAAGCCCGATTTGGTACCTCGTATGGTGTGTACTTGAGCGAGAAGTTCAAATATTGTAGGTCTCTGTGTGCCGTGCTCGCGAAGCATGGAGGCTGCAGGATAACTCAGCATATTCGGACACGATGGAAGCGAGGAATAACACACCAATCAGCGTGTTCAACTGCGACGAGTAAACGGGATACGGCGGGATGCGGTACTGTACGTTCAGAATTGCTAAGGGTCCGTGTTCTTCGAAAGGAGTGGTGTAATAACAGAGTTTGTACAATAGCACTCCGAGTGCCCAGACGTCAGATTTCTCGTCAACAGCACGGCGGAGGTATGGATCGACCATCTCAGGCGCCCTGTACTGTAGTGTGGTGTGTCTGTTCAAGTCCGCCTCGAGAGCTCTAACCTCAGCTGTGGTAGATGGCGGTCGAGGCGCGACTGGCGTGGCAGAGCCAAAGTCACAGAGTTTAAAGACGTTATTGGAGGCCTGAAGAATGTTTTCCACTTTCAGATCACGATGAAGAAGGGCAGGACGAAGATTATGCATGGCAGCAACACCTTCACAGATGTCTACAAAAATCTGGAGGATCTCTGCTTCTGTGAGACGTTCACGCAGACGTCTGTTCATCATGTCAATGATCCCACCACCTACGTCTGAGTAAGACCACATCAATTGCGTAAGTCTTGCAAAGACACTTGCCTGGACAAAATTCCATGAGAATGAAGACTTCGTACATGCCGTTCGCCATTTTGTGCCAGGCAGCATCAATCAGATGCACCACGTTTGGGTGCCCCTTCAGTATCCTCTATAGGCAGATTCAGTAGGCATTGAGCAAGCAGCTTGGATGCTTCGAACCATGATATCGACTTCTTTCTTAACCTCTGCGAGCATGGCCTCGTTAGGAACGCCAATGCGTTTGAGAACATGATGCGTCGTGTTATACACGGGAGTGGGAGTCCTGACAAGGTAAACATGAGAGAATCCACCTTTTTCACAAGATGTTAACGCTCAACGAGACGCCAATTGGGCTCAACACACCTTGGCTGAGATACCGCTCAACCTGGACCGTGTACTTGTTCACGGAGATTGTTTGACCTGGAACAAGAGTGCCCTTATTTTGCTGCGCATAGACTTGGAACGCCTGCTGCTGCTGCATGGTGATAACGGGCAGCGGTATAAATGCAAAACTGCTGCTATCGCAGCTACAGCAGCTGCCAATTGCTGAGACTGTACCAAAGGCTGTACGACTTTCAAGTTGTGAATATACTATTTTTGGCCATTTACGCTTATGCAAGCAAAATGATCATGTGATCATCCACGTATAGATGACATCACGTGGGATGCGGCGTTCCCGCGTTCCTGATCGGCGATAACCCTCGATAACGGTGTCCAAAAGCTCTTGACGAGTGCACCTGCTAATAATACCAGCTCTCATAGATACCCCCAGCTCAAACACAATGGCAGACAAACTTCTTCAAACTCCAGCCATGCATGCACGCGCAGTTCCTTTTTCTCGACCCCCAACCCCTGGGGTGCACCCTCTTCAGATCGGCTTCTGTGGCCTTGGGGCCATGGGCTATCTCATGGCCCGCAATCTAGCCAACTCCCGCAAATCTCACTCGTCGCCTCTCCTCGTGTACAACAGGACTGTGGCAAAGTCTCAGAAGCTCCTCGCAGAAGTCGGCGCATCCGCCGTCAAAGTCGCCGACACTCTCGACCAGCTAGCTACGGAGTGTGATGTTATCTTCACTAATCTCGCGAATGATGCTGTTGTAATGAGCGTCTATGACGAGTTCGCAAAGGCTCTCGCCGTACGCCGCAATCTTATCTTCTTGCAGGATCAGATAATCATGCTGCCGTCATCAGCAAACACCTCCAACCAAAGTCAAAATCTTTGTTGATACGAGCACAGTAAGCCTGATATTTGCTTCTGAACTTCACGCTTAGTGATGGTGTCAGGTTTACCCTACGCTTGCTGGTGCGTGAGAGTTTCCTCGTCACTAACGGAACTGTGAACAAGCCTGCCGCAGGCGATCTTGACAGACTGTTGTCAAGCTTTCCACATGCCCACTTTGTTACTTCACCTATCTTTGGACCTCCCCCGGCAGCAGATAGTGCCAATCTTGTTATTGCGATGAGTGGAGATTACCGCTCCAAGAAGGAGGTCGCCTTTCTCCTCGTTCCGGCAGTTGGCCGCAAGGTGATTGACCTCGGAGGCAATGTAGAAAAAGGCAAGAATGTGTAAGAGCGATGCCGAACAAATCTGAAATGTGTCTGGCTTTTAGCTCCGACGTTGAAGTTGATCGGTAATGGCATGATAATGGGTGCCAATGAGCTCCTTGCCGAAACTCTGACATTTGGAGAAAAGTCTGGCATTGGACAGCAGATTGTATATGACCTGATCAAAGGTGAACTGCGGACTGCATTCTGCCGTACCTTGACGGGGAGCTGATCAATGATTGCGTTTAGAAATCATGCCAGCACCGGGGTATGTATGCTACCAATTACATTGCTTCGAATCACTATTGATGTCACGCGGACAACAATAGTTTGGTAGCCTATGGCAACAAGATGGTCAACGACTTGTTTGATGGCTCTGTAGGCTTTGCCATAGATGGTGGAATCAAAGACTCCAAGTTAGTGGCTCGATGTGCTCGCAATGTATATGATTCTTTCTAACACAATTTTTCCATCCAGTCACATACGTCGCCTGTCTGCAGAGATGAACTGCCCGATGCCTGCAAGTATGTCAATGAGCTGACCTTCAGGCATCCAAATATACTCATTCATTTGTAGTTGATAACGCGCATCGCAGCATGATCAGCGCGCGGGCGATGCACCAGGCACAAATGGTCTCAGCGACACAACAGTGGGACATCCTAGACTGGAGCGCGATGATCGCGAGCAGCCGAGTTGCCGCTGGATTGAATGCATTCGATAGCAGGAAGGTTCGTACTTGAGTTATGGGCTTCCTTGGGCGATGATAAACTGAAGTCAAATCCAGGGAACAGGAGTTGTGCGAGAAGACTGAGGAATGATTAATGAGCGCTGAGGACCAAATTGATTTATGCATTTCAAGTTGCGCGTATCATTGTACCAATAGATTAGATTTGAATGTACCTCGATCAATAGAGACTTGTAACCACTCCGGAGAAATAAAGTATCACTTTTCATTTGGAGTGGAAACAGTTCTTGTTTTGGACTACTCTAGGGTTAGGGTTAGGACATAAAAAGGTCGAAAAAAAAGATGGCCTGCCCAGCCAGAGTGGCCGTGGCAGGACTGGAAAATATTGAGACGGTGCATGAGCCGGAGCCCATACAAACCGTAGTTACCCTCTGTATGGACAGGGTCGCCGTGCTATGAAGGGTCCCCACGGCCCACAAACCCAGGTACGTGAAGGAGCCTATGCCATCAAGGTAAGTATGAAGATTTCAAAATGTTGGAGGCTCGTATATATACTATCAGACCTGAGTGCACGGACCATCCAATATTTACAGCTAAGTTATGCTGTATTTGGAAGGCTTTATGTTGCGCGATCTCCTGCCAGATGTATAGCACGGAGAATGACTTGTTCAAGGATTATGCACAATAGTCGTGGTAGATCTGAAGTGAGCTCAAAACCTGCAGGTGGTACGTGAAGGTCACTCGAGGGGGATGGACTTGTGTGACTCTCGGTCTTTCTTCACCTCCAATACGTGCTCATGGAGAATGACGCAGTTTTCTCTTCACTATCCACGCAGTTCAACTAGCTCTGCCCAGCCTGAGGCATAAAATTCAAATCCAAGCTACGTCCTTCGTTGCCCGTGTCCTACCCAAACGGGGCATCAACGTTCAACGTCGAGGACTACGATGCTCCCTTGTCTTCGCCGCCTTGGCCATCGTATGCGTTGCGGTAAGGAATGAATGGTCACCATCTCAGCGGACGTTAGACAGGCACTACCCGGGCACGAAAAATACTGACTTACATGATCTATAACTATAAGTACTAGTCCGAGTAAGCCAGTCGTGGTTAACACACGACCGCCCCCCTCGGTATCAGCGTATCTACGTTCTACCACCTGGACACGTTTGAAGATTTACCCTCGCGTCTGGCAAGGGCCACCATTTGCCACTCTCAGTCACTTGTAGGTTTAAAACTAGTACTGAACTCTGATACTTATTCAAGTTCAGCTCAATCTCATTGATCCCAGATCGAGTGCACTGTGAGTAAAACGACGAAATATCCTAGAGACAGTGGGTATCACTGGGAGGCGTTCTCAAAGCTTCGTATGTCATGACTTCTGCATCGTTCCTTGAGGTGCTGAACCTAGAAAGTTTCTGTTCCAGAATTCTCGACAAGCGAACTTAGCGAACAAAAGACGTTGGGTGTCCTGCAGACTATGTATTGACACCCCGAGGGTATGTTAGCACCATGCCTAGGCAAGTTGATGTTTGTTCACGTCGAACGATATCGACAATCCTGACTGTATGAGCTACCCAGATCACTGTCACAACTGTTTTGCCTACCTTAGACACAAAGGTTGGCTTCCACGTGTTTTGTCCTCTCGACAATACTTATTCCTTTCCTAGCGCAGCACAACAAACTCAAACTTCACAAGTACAGAAGCGCTCTTCCTTATGAACTCGTAGAGAAAATCATCATAGATGCATGGTGCTCCATTGACGACACTTCCGTAAGATGGCGTTTCTTTCGCGTCATCTCGATCTTGTCTAAGGTATGGCGCGACGTGCTCCACGACGCAGTGTTGCGCTATGCCTTCATCGAGACCATGGGCGATTTCATTGCGTATGAAAAATTCCTATCGCGTCGTGAACCATGCGCTCGATATGTCTCCATCGTCCTGAACGCTGTGGACAATAAGTGGTTTCGCCTTGACGAGATTGCAAAACATGTTCCAGAGACGCGATTCATGTGTCTTGCGTCAATAATGGACAGGCGAGACTATTTTGGCATGATCCTCCAAAATCTCCTTGCAAAGACGGAATCCCTCACGCACCTCCGCATTTGCTGACCTCCCCTCCGTGATTCTTTCGCATGTCCCCTTTCTAATGTCGTCATCAGCTCAGTGACGCATTTACATATAGCGCGCCATCCTTCAGCTTCACTTGGTTCTATCCTTGCGTCTTTTCCCATATTACAGCGCCCACACGGCAGTACCTCAAGTACCGACTCTCGTCTTCCCGAGTTCTTTGGAGTATCCTAGATGCGCTTGAGCATGGCTTGCTGGAGTCTACTGCTAGCGACCCAAACCGGATCATTATGAATGCAGGAAGGTCGGACGCGGACAAACTCATGATTGTGGATATTGCTCTTGGCTGCCAGAACTACGGCGTAGCCTTTGAATGCAGACGAGTATATCTACCATCATGGCAGCCCTGTCATTTGGAACCGAGGCGTTGGAACAATGACGCATGGAGCTGATGGCGGGTTCCCTAGCAGTAGTAGTCGTTGCGGATGTTTTCGTGATGCTAGCTATACTATGAAAACCTATCACTAAAATCGCAAGGCCTTTCGGTACTTGATGAAGGCAACCAAGTTGTCTCGCATCCCCTCCCCTCTCAGCTTTCAAATCTCGCTCCTTCCGCCTGTCGATTGCACGCACAGCCTTGCGCACCCCATCAACGCTATCCACAAGGCGCTGCACGAAATTGCCTTGCCGGAAATTGACGTCGTATGGGAGATTCTCATCTGAGTAGATGTCTATGAGAGCCGACAGTGCTTGGATGACTGGCTCGGTGCTATAGGATGAAGGCGCTGTGGATGTTGGGAGGATGGAAAGCAGGTGCATTGCAATAACCTAATTCTGCGTTCAGTTTCAAGAAGTTCTGGAGAACTTGCGGCTCACGCGATTGGCATCGATAGATTGTGGATGCTGCGCCAGGCACTCGAGCGTGCCGATGCATTTCACGCGAACAGCAGGATCAGCGCTCGAGTTGCAGAGCTGAATCAATAGCTGAACTTGCTCTTCGTTGGGCACCTGGCAGCAACTCCTCAACACCCGAACTTTTGTCAGTGAGAAGACTCACCAAGCTACCCTTCCAGATATTTCCTACTCCCCAGAGCACACCCACACCAATCTCCCACATTTCTTGTTTACGCCCTTGACCACGTGTAATTTCCGTGCCTACACTCCCAAGTGCAGCCCACACGGCGTCCCATACTTGCTTTCCACTCGCGGTCGCCGTGGCTAATTCAGTAGTTGGAGACGCACTCAGCGAGAGAAATATGTTATTCAAGCACTCAAGTGCGCTAACATGAATTGCACTCAACACCGATGTCGTCGGTGGGTGCGAGGATTGCCCGGCTGCAGGAGGAAAAGACAACCTAGCGGGTTGGATAAGGGTAATGAGAGGTTGTACGAGCGCAGGCAGATGACTTGGGATTGTTGCACCGTTGGTAATCGGTATATCGTCGAGGGCCATGCCATCAGTCACATCCTCTTCTATCTCAACATCATTTTCTATCTGAATGTCAAACTATCGTCTCCATTCATGTAGAAATTCTTACCTTCAGCGTCTTCCTCTGCATCAAGTTCACCTTCGTGCGCTTCTGATACGGGGTCAGGCAATGTTGCGCACACCCCGGTCAGAATTTCTAATGCAAGCTGGACAGTGCGCAATTTGTTCTCCAAACGTTCGAGTTCGAGCTCGGTGTCAGACCTGTGATCTGACTGTGGACCACTTTTGAGAGATAGTTTTTCTATCTGTGGAGGTTCCAGCGCCTTTGCGCCATATCATTAATGCCAAGGAGCCACTGAGATTGATTACTTACCAATTTTGCGACCAGGTTCTCAGCGAGCGCTGATGACTCGATAAGAGACACAGAAGCCACAACTGGCTGAAGTAGTGGAAGTACAATCTCCTTGCCAACATCGACCCCTGATGCGGCACTAGGGGGAGGCAAAGGCGAAACGTTGCTCAGGATACCTGATCATAATCAGTCTCATATATTTCACAAAAGGAAAATTCTTACCACTTGACAGCACTTTCAACATGGTCAATCTATCCCCAAATGCTTCGTTATCCTTGCTCCTTACATCGCCTTCGTTGTGTACAATTTCGAGTAAACACGTGCTGAACGCCGCACTCGACCGCAACTCATCTATTGCTGGCTGATTGTCATCCGTCAAGACGTACAGGCATTGCGCTGAGGGAGGTAAGTCATAATGACTGGACTGAAAACAGCCTTATGAGCGAACCTGCAGCAGTAACAGTAGCTATCGGCAATTTGGCTCGAGCGGCCAGGAAGGACATCAAAAAGGGAACAAGGTTTATTTGGTTGATAGCATTGAGAGCCTTGTTTGATGTTTCCCTGACTCCCTTCAGGGCTGATTCGATGCGATGAGAAACTGATGCACCTACGAAAGACACCAGAGTATAGTATTGACATTCTCGGTAAATTCATATACTACTTTTTGTGCATTCTCTGGAGCCGTTTTGGGTGACTCCAAAAATTGTGAGAGTGCACTCGATATCTGGAAACATTAAATGTCGACCTCGCATTATTAACATGCATATTGTACATACCTTCGGCACAAATGTTTTAAGGGGAGCGAGTATATTTTTATTGTACATTTCGGCGCATATATCGTATCCTCCATCAATGCACAGATTTCTGACAGGAACCAGAACATAAGATGAAGAAATCTTCAAGACTGGGAAGATGTAGATGCACACCTTAGTGCCCCAGCGGCTTCGATCCAAACCTCCTCCTCGCTATCAGATAGACGCGTAATGAGTGCTCCGACAACATTTTTTCCCTGCAGTAATCGTCGCGTAGATGGATCATTTTGTATTAGATTGGACACCGCGACGCATGCCCACTTGCGTTCAGAAGCGTCTGGGCTCTCCAACTACAGCACAAATAAATTCACGCGCATGGATCTTGTCGTGAGACGCACCTTTTGGATGATAGGTAATACTGCTTCATTTTTCGGGGAGGATGAAGCTGCCGATTCCAGACCTTTGGGAAGATGCGAATCTGGCACCCGCATGGGATTGTGCCGGCGCATCGACCGTTTTTTCTGCGACTTCCCCATTCTCGAGTACGTTGGTGGCTGAATAGGTGACTGTTGGTCCCGATCTGAAGAGCTGTGATATTGAGCCTATCTGATCAGCGAGGGTTAAGTGATCGAGGCACCATGTAATGTGGATACTATTTTTGGACTTCTACTAGTAAGTATAAGTCTTACACAGCCCCAGAATTATGTAAGTGTAAGTAAACAAAATATTAGATTTAAATAAATTAACCCACCCTGTCAGGGCCGCCTGCAGGCACCGCCAGGCCTATGCTACTGAGGGAAGATTGAGTATGGGTCCAATCATCGGTCGAGGATTAGCCTAATAGGAGCGAACAGCAACCTGAGCGAATCTATAAGTTAGATATCAAGTCATCAACGACCCCTCGAGGGTTTGCACCATTACTGCAAAACTAAACAACAACATTGTATTGTGCAAGTGGCAAGTCCATGACAGGATGATAATTAGGTATATGGTACACTACAAATAGACGAACATCCCAAAATGTCTGCAAAGTGGATCAAAAACCCACTACTAGCTAGCGTCGGTATATTGGGAGTGCGCCATCCATGCTAATAACCTGATCATGCGGAGCGGAAGCTTGAGAACTGGACAACGAGGGCCGGGAAGCAGAAGAAGGAATGTGGGTGTCACACTCGTCACTGTAGATATCAGATACTTCGGGAGCAGTGCCTTCCCAATGCTCAAAAGCTTGGTCATCCTCCGATATTGGAGGAGCAGAAGCGTGCAGTGTCTCCTCAAAGGGAACGAGGTTTGACCCAGCCTCGTACGGGGGCATGCAAGGTAACGCGGAAGGATCTAAGGTGGCGATGTCCTCCAAATAGCTGTGCCTGTCAAAGTATCCGGATGACATAACACTCTTCGAGGGCGGTATTGGGAAGCCGGGAGTACCAACCTCGAATGGAGAAGTCGCGGAGGGCCCAACAGTGGTTGGAGAGGAAGGGGGATATTCGAGATCATCATGCCATTCAGGAGCAGATTCATGAACCGCTAAGGAACTGGCGTGAGTGTCATCTCCGTTGATGGGCGGCACGCTGGCCAACTCCGCCATACGAGCGAGATGCGCCTTGTCATCAGTAGCAACATGCCCAACAAAGCTGGGACGGTAAGAAATATCGTCATCCTCGGGTGCAGGTGTAAAGTCATGGCGACCGAAGAGCAGTGACCCTCGCCGTGATGTTGCATCGCTCGAAGTTGTATCCGAGGGCTCCTGAGAACGTTCTTCGTTCTCACGCATTTGCGGTGCGGGAAACATGTATGCAGGAGGTAACGAAACGATGCGTGAGCTGGATGGGATGGGTGATGTAGAAGGTGGTCGTGTGGGAGTGGGAGAATTCTCAATGGTAGAGGGATGGAGATCATTATCTTCAGAGACGGGTACTATTGAATGCCGCCGGGATAAGACTGGGGAGGAGGGAAGGATGGGCTCCTCGCGAGCTTCTGTCGATATCGGAGATTGAGGTCGACTTAGCAACCCCGACGAGAAGCCGTGACGTCGATTCCTGCGTCGACGAGCAGAATGTCGAATGTTGGCCTTCCATCGAGCGCTCGCCTTCGCCCATAAGCGAAGCTTGCCACGAGCCTCAATCTCCCTCTCACCGTCCTCTGATGCATCCTCTATGTTCGCTTTATGTCTAGCCTTCAGTTCCAAGTCATTCAATTTCTTCTCTCTGTTTGACCGTTTCTTCCGTCTCCGTCTCCAAATGATACAGCCAATAATGAAGACGCAAATTGACACTGCCAAGAGTATGGCTAGTGACAGGATAATGATAGAATCGGTGCGATCACTAGTGGATGTTGTGGTCCAACCTGCAGGAAGCATGGAATCGATTTGCGCGGAACCGGTAGCTTGAGTAGACTGCGTTGTACTGACGGTAAGGTCAGAAGACGTCGACTAGGTAAAGATATCAGAGCCGAAACATGGATCATGATATAGTGAAAGAACGAACTGTTGAACCAAACAAAGTCCAGGCTTCTGCCTTGTACCAGCGACCGTCAACTCCTTGAACGTATCTGTCGGCCACTTGTACGGGTTTATATTTTGTGGATTTAGGATATGATGATATGGAAGTACTGGTAGAAGTGGTGGTTATTGTGGGTGATAAGTCACGAGGGTGAAGAGTGTCATGCTCCTCTATAAAGGGACATAGGAAAGAAGGAGGCGGAGTCGGTAGCGGGAGTGGACTTCCGTCTACTGTTTGCGAGCTGGCAGCGATAGTAGCAAGGATCGATAATACAGAAGAAGACGGGTAATATTGCAATGCAGGTGTATGTCGACGATTATTGCGTCTTGGCCTAGGAGGAGTATAGTCGGGTTGAACATGTTTTTGCTTGGCCATGATACGAGAGCACAGAAGTGCCAAGAGAGTCTTGCCGTCCGAGCGTGGCAGCAATCGGAAATTTGTCGTCAAAGTCGACCAACCAAGATTTGACCAACAAATTGAATGGCAACGATGCCCCGAACCTCCTGTAAAACGCTCTTCTCCTACTTGACTTTGAGGGGGAACAATTCTACAAGTTCGACTGTCAGTGTCTGAGGAGAAAAGCGGGACTAGACGTGGGCATCCTCAAGCTTAAGTAATATTATTTTTCGTTTCTATGCAAACCCTGTTTTCCTCGCTTGCTAAATAAAGCTCTATTTTTATGTCATCACATGAATATATATTATCAAGTTTGTACCAAAAAAAAAACCAGCCTATTTTCATATTGGTAATATTAAAAGATCAATGCAACCACCGGCTTCGTTTACGCTCTTCCTCCCGCACCTTTGCCCGTTCCCTCAGTTCCTTCTCCTCTTCTCTACTCCTCCGCCGAACGTATACATCTTCAGCGCTTGATTCATAGAAGATCTTGTATGTGCCTAGGCTTACTCGGATACTCATCGTATCCCAACTTGAACTGCCTCGCGGTGATTCGTCGATCGTTATGTGCCTATTTATACACATCACAATTCAGGCATTAGCGCTCCTGATCATCGTTCCTCTGAAAAAGTACACAAACCTACGCAAAAATACCTTTCCTTCACGTTTCTGCTGTGTTATCCATTCTGTCGGTTGGCGTAGCACATACGAGTCGATATATTCTCGCCACCGATTAATCGTCGTTCCGTCGCCATTCACGCTGTGATCGTCAGGTTCAACAAGTTGGACAAACATTGTTTTCGAAGACCAATGCTGCGATTACTTCACCATCAGGGATGCAAGCATCGCCGAAATTGAGTATTCACATACCCAATCAAACCTGTACAAGTGTTCGTCCGCTCCCACGTGACATTCTGCCTCGCGTCGATAGCGAATCATGTCCTGATTGGATAGTGCATCGACTTTACGCGTTTCTTGAAGTAGCGTCCAAAGCTCCTGGCACTTGTTATCTGACAAAAGAATCTGCACCTGTTGAAGGAAAATATTATTCAACAAAACTTTTAATGGCCTAGCGGCGCAGTCGCAGAGCCCAACAGACTACAGGATGCCTGACACGCCAGCTATATTTACCTGCTTGATTAAGGAAGACAACAACTTGTCCAACGTGAAAAGGTGATATGCCTGCAGGAAACGCGGGGTCAGATAACGTAACCGGAAGGAACACACGCGTACCTTGTTGCCGAAAAACCATCGCATATGCTCCTCAAATAATCCTTGATCAAGCTCGTTATCAAAAAGCTTTTCAAACGCCTCCAACATATAAAGATAGACGACGTCAGTCGCGTCACGAGTCTGACGGTTGCACATAGCTTCCATAGCCTGTGTAAGTATCGCGGGCGGTCCATTCGGATCATCTAGTCCTAATTCGACGGCGATAGGATTGCAGTCCGCAGGATTTAGACCTTTCGCAGTCTGGTGAGCGCCTTCTTCCTTACACACAAGCAGACGAGAATAGATTAACTGCACGTGATAAAATTATCTCGTGTCGAGCGTGTAAGACTGTGAGACATACCTGTAACAAACAGAACACGGTATAGAACGTCGTGTTCGCGAAAAACGGGTTTCGTCTAGAGGTTCCGTCTCCCGAAATAGGAGGCGCCTGATTGGCAGACGCATCGCGGATCCACTGATCTGGAGAATTGTTTTGGGGTGGAGCCATTTTTGCATTGCTATTATCCTCAGGGGAGGTATCAGATAATACGCCGTCGGAATGAGGCGTGGTTCCTCTTGATTGGGATGACGAAGACGTATCCATCCCTTCTGATCTAATGGTGTTCTCTTGCGAAGATTTCAACAACCGCTTGCGAAGGTCGCCTGCGGCTATTACACTCCCCGAAGGGCAACGTCCGCTCGTAGACGGCATTGCGTGATCGCTCCGCGGCCCATCTAAAGCTTGTGGGTCCATCTCCTCGTCTCGCGGATCGTCCAAAGGCGCGAACCCAGCATTGAACTCGGCAGCTGGGCACATACATAGGAGGGGGATGAACGACCGCAGCCAACCTTCCACCCCACGACGTTCTTGTGGAGTATAGTGTGCATGTGAATGATCCAAGAATGAGTAAACCAGCTTAAGGGAATCTTGAAGGACGGACATGTCCTTGAAAGGAAATTCCAGTTGATGGCCTGGCAAAACCGCAGCAAATGATGGGAGACCCTGCTGTGCACGCGACTCTGCTTGCTCGGCTTTGACCGTCTCGATATTTCCTACGAAGTGTTTGGCAGTGACGACCTTCTTATCGTTCGATTTGAAAGTGACCCCTTGATGATCAAGAGATTTGTAGAAATTTTTGGCGTCAACCTCTCGCCACGTTTTATTCCATTCTCGTTGCACGCGTCGCCATTCTTCATCTTTCTGTTTCAGCCGAGCGAGGACCACCGGCACAGCGACGCTGGGACACTCTTGCAGGGCTTGAATGACTTCGATTCCGGCATCTCGGCCATAAACTTTCTTGAGCGTCCGGTGGTATATGCTCTTGCTCGAGCCACCAAAATCAGGCTTGAGTCGGAAACTAGAGCGTTCTTCATTAGTCATGTCTTCGATGCGGGAGTTGATAGGCTCGATGATAGCGATCGTGCGTGCAAGGGCTTCGAGCTGGACGTGATATTCGTGTCGTTCCTCTTCGCTCTTGTGCAGTGCTTCTTCAAACGAGTTCTTCTTGTGCGCAATAAAGCCTGCTTCTTCAGACGCCCATGTTGGATGTGAAACCCATTCATCATTGAGCACAGAACGACAGAGTTCGTCGCGGCCCGAACACGCCAAATGAACTTCCTGTAAATCAAGAGCGCTTCAGTCATCCGGCTAAAAATGACAGATATTCGATACGTACGCTTTCGGGTAACCGCCGATAGCTTGGTCCTTCACCATCCTCAGCTGGTAGTGCAGACAAGGCTTCGGGCGGGCCGGTGCGGATGCTCCCAGGGGGACCATTTTCGATACTGTCTTGCCGTTCATCGACCCCAACCACCTCCCGAAACTGCGAAAGTAGATCACCATCGCCTAAATACACTTGAGCCATGTTCACAAGTGTCTTCGCATTGATGATGTCCTTGGAGTACATGTTCAAGAGCTTGAGGAACTCCTCATATGTCTCCTTGCTCTCCAACGTGCGCTTCGCGCGCTCGAAGAAGATGAGTTCATCAGGCGCTGATTGGGGGTGTGACGTGTTGGCAGCTGGCTGGGGGCCTTGCAATACTAGATTGTGCATTTGGGGTGGCGGTAGCATACCAGCGTGTGATTGCAGGGGATGGTGGGGAGGTGATTCCGGTAATCCGTAAGAATTAAACTGCGGAGAGTCTGGGTCGGCACCTTTGTGCGTGTGCTTGGGCTTCTTGGCCTACAAAGGGTTATTGTCATTGGTGAAAAGACAAAGAGTTGCTAAAACACGCACTCGACTTGGGACAGTTCGCACAGCCGGCGCAGGAGTCGTCTCCTTTTCTGGAGCCTTTCTCCGTTTTTTGAGTGGAAGCTGCGCCTTCTTGCCATTCTTGTCGCCCGCATCCACCCAAGGTGCTGGCACCCCTGGACCACTAGTTGGCTGCGGAAGAATACCGACAACCCCACTGTGACCCAGGGCCATTGATGCTTCAGGTAAGAAATCCTTGAATTCACTGAGCAGATCTGGAGCATTCTTGAACAGGCCATGCACCTGCACGTATACTTGCGACTGTGCTTAAGCGTCAATAAACGTCATCAGAACTAACGCACGGGGCACATACATCTTGGATCTGACGCTGCTCCTTCTGGTAGGTTTGCAGGATTTCGAGAAATTGCTTGTATGTATCGGGATCTTCGGTATAGCGCTCCTTGATTTTGTTCAGGTACTGTATTGCATGGTTAAACTCCCCTGATGATTTATTTTCTACAGCGTTTCGGTTGGACAAATTGCCAAGGAATGACGCAGCAGCAGTTGTGGAGGGTATTTGAAGGCCTGAAGAGTAAGCGTCCACAGGTTGTGACATATGCGGGACCTGGTAGGGAGTAATCGATGGTGTCGTCGAACGGGTAATTGGTTGGAAGGGAAACCCGGGTCCGCCGGTGGGTGGAAGCGGAAGCAAGGACTTAGATGCAGTAGGGTCACGAGTGATGCGGGAGATCTGCTCGAAAGCGCTTGTGCTCTGAGTGGTCGTCCCTAAGGGTGTTGTGACGGTGATGATATTGGGGTCGCGCGGGTCTGCCGACATCTCTATTCTGTAGCCAGGGGGGAGAAACGTGTTGAATCCCTGGATAAGACAGGGATGTCCGTGGAATAGCATCGACACACGCTCGATCACTCCAGGCGTGTCGATTCTGTACAGGAGAAGGGATCATTAGCAACACGAGGCTGTGAAGTAGAAGAAAAGATGATATAAACGGACGGTTGTGCAACAGCAACCAGAACAGGAAAGGCGCGTACGCCAGGTGTACTCCACGCCCTTAGGCGGTAAGATAACCTGGTGCCACATGAAATTTTCGCCTTTCAAGTCGTACCTCCGCGTTTATGTAACCGATATGTCGATGGACTTACACTTCGCTCTTGAAATCCTTCATGATATCTAGAAAATGGTTGTATACGTCTGGCTTGTCCTGAAATTGGACTTTGACTGCGTCGAGGTAGCTAAGCGCATCGGTAACGTTAAGTGGTCTTTCTGGAGACCTCTGCGCTCCAGAGCCGTCACCTTCACCAGCGGTGCGAGGACGCGGTGTTCCAGACTTCGGCGTTCTCGAAGTCATGTGTGAGGAAATGAGCTGGGCGGTAAGAAGTTGTGCGGAATCCGAAAGAGGTTCTAATGAATTATCTCTAGGCGTGTTAAAGTCGGGAGCTGCGCCGACGTCGTCAGGATCGACTGGAGACGGTGAAGAGATTGCAAGCTGTGGATGGTAGGAGGAGGAAGGTGGTGGTGGTATGGGAAGAAAAGGGAGTTGCGGATTGAAGTTCTGTGACGGAGATTGTGGTCTCGAATTAGGTGTGAAGGGTGTTTGGGTGTCCATCATATTATTGCCCTTCACAGTATGCAGTACGGCAGACGGAGGTACATCATGAACTCAAATGCTACACGTGGGAATCTCCGAGCAATACATTTCATTATCTTATCTTATCTGGCACTGCTTGCCATTAAATTAGGTCTTCAACGTTGAAGGAATAAACTCGTATACGCTAGTATCACCTATCACAACCACACGACCAGATGTCAACGTTAACCTGCGGAGCTTCTCCTATTCATCTTGCGTGCAAAAGCGTTTGTATGAATGAATCCGGAAGTTAGAGGGGACCGCAGCAGCTCTTCTCGCGTCTTCGTCACATAGTCAATAGCTTCCGGTGACCCGGGTGCTGGAAAGAAGTATGGGGCGGCGTAAGGTTGTGTCCGTAACGGTGGGTCTGAGGAGTGTTTTATGCTTTTTGTAACTTCGAGAGCAGCCATCAATAGAAGACCAGCAGCACAAACCTGACTCACGAAATTTGGGAAGAGACCCCGTAGAACTTCTGCCTTTGAGGCGCGCCGAGCTCTGTTTCGGCGCCCGAGAAGCTATTATCCGGCACACATTGAAGGGTGGTGAGATGGAAAGGGAATTCGTCTTTGAAACTTTGTGGACTTGCAAGATTTCAATGCGATTGGACTGTGGGGTACGAGATTCCGTAGCAGGCACAAGAGAGGCTGTATGACTTTCTGGCACCACCTCATCGACCACGCCATTATGCATTATACTGTTTGAATGTAGAGAAGATGAAACCGAGGAAGCGGGGTGCTTGAAGCGGTGAGCTATTCGCTTTCGTGGATTTCGAGCCGTTTGTGGGGGAGGTTTGGACCAAGTCGTCTTGAACATAAGCACCTTGACGTATGATGGTACTAGTGTTCGAATGCAAATGGCTAGTAGACTCTGGTGTCCGGTGCGTACATAGTAAAAATAAACATGACCGCCGACCAGAAAATCTCCAACACACACCAGGATTACTCCGAAACTGGACAGCATCACACTAGCTGTCCTCAGTATGATTTTCCAGATATCCATGGGGAGGCATTCAAGGTTATGGTAATGTGAGCCTGAGGAATCACGAGAACGTGCTGCTTGCACGAGGGTGGTGTTGAAGAAAAGCTAGGAAATAATTCTGCCAGTGCACATCAAATATGATTACGGAAGGCAACTAAGCTGATGACTCTAACCGTTTCGAATTCGTGACACCTCAGCGGGTGAATGGCCGGGATAGAGAGCGCCAAGCGAAGGCTAAAAGATGCTGACTACAGTTTTCCGATGAACATCGGGGATGACTGTTAGGATGGCCGAAGAGACATATGCTGTGATGTCATGAAACAACGATGCAACGGCACGGATGTCTACACACTGTGCAATCTGCCAAGGAAACCATCAGTGATTATTGGCAGTCCTCTGGCAAGTGCGCGCGACGTGCGTCGTCGCGCGTCAGTAATGCCGGAACGCCATCGATGTCGGTAGAATATAAACAAGGTTCACTTCGGTTTGACTCATCGGGATATCACTATATAGAGACACCTGGTCAGGCCTGCAGGGCGATGGTAGAAGATACCCCCCTAGCTAACTTAGTTGCTGTGATTCGATAAACTGCACCGCCAGTGGACATAGAACCGTGGGAGTAATTGGACACGTGGTTGGTTTCGTTCTTGTACTGCAATTCAAAGTCTTCTATACTCACCTTTCTCACTAAAAAATCTCTACGACCTCGACAAATAAACCATGCCTCCTCGTGGCAGTGAAGGACTAGATTTTACACCAATCTTAACTCATTATCTTTTCTTGTTTACGACAATTCTTGCAGTGGTAGGTCTCAAACTCTCGGATTTTTCATTCTCCCAACTAAGCGCGTCACAATAGCTGGCATGGTTCATTGCATTTATATCGCAATGTATCGCAACTGCTCAATGTCAGAATAGCTGGCTTACTTTTTATAGTTTTGCTCACTAATTTTTCTTTGCCTTAGTCCATGAACAAGCCGTTGGCGTTGGGTGGTTTGGGATATTCCTCCAATTATTCTTAACCCTTGGCGTCTTGCACACCCTCGCAAGTGATTCAATAGCCATGCACCGCTTGCAAATATCAGTTTTCGGTGCTATCGCGATCGTTATGGCTGTCATCATCGTCAGCAACAGCATTTTTACTGGAGTGGCAGCGCTGGACGCTATGGCTGCGGGATGGCTTATTCTTGCAATAGTGGATATTCTATGGGTTATCTACTTTACCTCCGAAGAAGATTCTCTCGCATATTACTTGTTCAGCTCTATGGGCACCGGTGGTCTCACACCCCCGTCCCGCCGCCGTAGAACTCGCGGTGCGAGCAACATTGGCACCAATGGCTATGCAGCCAACTACTCTCCTGGGGGTGGTATTGGTTCACACGACATGCCCTATGACAGCACCAACAAAATGGGTACCGGTCCTGGTGTTAGGAGTCAAAATAGTTTCGCCGGTGGTGGAAGCATGGACGGCGCTCCCCGCAGCCTTGGACCTGCAGTTGGTGCAGGCAGTATCCACAGTACACCGAACCCTGCCCCGGTGTCCCTGAGTGGCCCTGACAATAAATTGGGTCCAGGCTCACCGTTGATGGGTGCTGGTGCCGCTGGTGTAGGCGCAGGTGGAGGTATCAGTGGAGGTAGTCCAACTATGCCTGAAGCCAACCCTGGAGGCGCGCCAGAGGAATATGTCTACAAAGCAAAGGCATTGTATGCTTGTAAGTGAAGAGCTCTTTCAGCTATTTTCTTTTGCTCATCGCTTGTACAGACACTGCCTCTCCGGATGATCCAAACGAAATCTCATTCGCTAAGGGTGAGATTCTTGATATTGTCGACAAGCAAGGCAAGTGGTGGCAAGCAAAGAAAGCAGATGGCATGATAGGAAGTGCGTATTTTTTGTACTGCTCGCTGGTCCCCTTTACCCTAATTCTTGTGTCGCAGTTGCACCATCGAATTACCTTCAGGTCATCTAATGGGCTGAGCCGGTTTTTCATACCCTCTTGATGCTATACTTGACGAAAACGGACATGCGTGATACGAGCTTTACGTTCATTGTAATGTCACTGAAGTGACCTTGATGTTAGGCGATTCTAGCTATATTATCCATTTCTTTGCTGCGCTTCCCTTGTGTTTTTATTTGCTAGCCTCACTGTCTCTCAACGATACCACATTCCGATCATGTTTTCCTCTGCGTGTCTCATCTTGATGTAAACGTTGCTTATCTGATCGATACTCAATCGATATGCTGCTTGTTCTTGTCTTTCGCGCTACTGGTAATGCACGTCATGAGTTAATCGGGTGCAACACTCCAACATTAGTGCGATTCCTTGACAGGAACCGTGAGAGTTACATATGCTGAAGGTTCTAGTAATGACTCTGTCTAGGGAAGACTAGGTATCTTCTAGTTGCGTTCTAGACGACGTTCTTATTCAAATATTCACCGCACCCCGCGTATATTTATAAGTACTAGCTATGCATGCGGTGTACGTATATACACAGCATTCATTGAAATTGATCAGTATGTAGTCTCACTTTGGTTTCACTTGTTGGTCAGAGACGCGATCGTAGCGGAGACTACCGGAGAAGGGCATGTCCATTGTCTATACAATCTTTACCAAGAACAGTCATAGTCGTGCAGTAGCAGTCACCCCAGTCCAATCCTCCCTCCAGTGATGACCACCCCGACACCAGCAGGGCCAGCTAATCGTCTGGCAAATTTCTTCCGACCGAGAAAGCAGGCAGTCGCGAGCGAGAACAAACATCGGCTTGATGCCACGGTCACGAAGACGACGGAGGAGTCGTCACAGAAATCACAGAAATCAATTCAGGTGCTGTGTGCCGAGAACGAGGCCCTGAAAAATGATAACGATGCGTTGAAGAAACAGTGCGGCGATTTACAAGATCGATTGCAACGAGTGGAACAGAGGCTCGGGATCGTGGGTAAAGATGGAGATTCAGATGACGATGAACAGGAGGTCGAAGAAGTAGACGCCCAGCCTGAGGATGGGGTTGACAAGCGCTGCACAGCCAGCAAAGAGGCCACGCAGTCGAAATCGGAGAAGGAATCTTCACCCTTCTCTTTTCATCGTCAAGCTGGGATGTCCAGATATGACCACCGATTGCTCCCTCCGGAGCTGTGGTTGTCCATAATCCGCTGGGCGACCCACTCACAGTCAGTTTTCGATTTGCCAACCTTCGAGCCCTTCCATGCATCCTTTGAGAGGCAAAACAAAGGAGAGGCGGGTGCTTTGGCTGTTAGGCATGCAGTGGTTCAGGTCTGCAAGCTTTGGCGAGACTTCGGTCTCAGCAGTCTGTATGAGGATGTCATGGTCCGACATGGGGCTCCTGCCCTTGCGGAGGAGTTGGGGAAGACATATGGAGGTGAACAGCTTGGAACACACGTCCGCCGCCTTGAACTTCCTTACCCTTACACTGGTACTGCAACAAACACTAGCTCGGATCTCGCATTACAGATTCTGCAGTCTTGCCCGGGATTGGAAACCTTGGTGAGGCCCTTCATGCCAGGACCTCCAGACGCGGTACGCTATGAATTCCCCACTCGCAGCCACCCCTTCCCAAACCTCAAGAGGCTCGAGTGGTGGCACTACAATGATGCTGCTCGCTCTGGGGGCATCAACTCGCTCATAGATGTTCTATGCTACTCTCCCAATCTCCAGTATCTTGTTGTAGGAGGGGAGATGTGGAGTTCCGCCCCATCTACTAGCGATGCGTTGGTGCTCCCCGCACTGACGACACTTCGTGTACGACGCATCAACGTCATCTTCGTGCAAGAGATCTGCCGATGGCAGCTACCTTCACTTGTGCATGTCGTTGCAGAATTCCCGCTAGAACAGGACGGACTGGAGGACATTTGGCGGATGTTTGGCGCTCGCCTCTGCACGGTTGAATTCGGACGGCACGTTGGATTCTTGCTTAGCGATCAAATCACTCCCTTTCTCGCTGGCTGTCCTCAAGTCCAAAAATTCAATTACTTTCTTAACTTCACATACCCACCACCAATTTTCAACCAACCTTGCGCGCTTCAATCCATATCTTTGCACGCACACCCGTGCTTCATGGTTACCGACATGATCCCCAATTCTCAAGAGCGCCTTGAGCGACACCTCGCCTTCCTCTCCAGATCATCGTTTCCAGCACTGCGCCGCATAATTCTTTATGGCGATTGGGGAGATATAATCCCCGATCCTCTCTTCACGGATTTCACGCAAAGCATGAATTCCAGAGGCTGCTTGATTGAATATGCCACTGGTGACATGCATTCCTGCACCCCTTCACCAAGCGCCTGATCGTAAGTGCCAGTCAATGAGTTGCTTTATGATTTTACTCACATGCTTGTCAGCCACCGAAGACGCCTCTCGACAACTGTGTATTCATAGCTAGAGTCTTTATGATTTTACTCACATGCTTGTCAGCCACCGAAGACACTTTTAGACAACTGTGTATTCATAGCTGCAGTCGTTATGTTTTTATTTCTTTTGTACTATAACCCTTTGACTTCTTCCTCTCCCACCTATCTCCGACTAACGCGCCGGAGATATTTTTCAATTCAAAATCTGTTCTTGTTCCCCGTGCTATCGAGTGTGCCGAAATGTCATCTCCATGTGAAAAGTGCAGAATCCTTTTGGACTCACCCACGTCACATCCCCGAGGGGGTTACTCCGCAGTGATAAACTGCATCAAGGATTTTCGGAGGTTTGCGTGGTCTCGCTTGGCTAGTATATTTCTTGCGAGTATGAATTATTCGAGTCTACCGTGTGCCTTCCCTTCTTTACATACTTGCATCTCTCTCATGTGGTCGTTTGCAGTCCAAATTTGGAGGCTGGCGCGTACCCCTTGCCCTGGATTGTCCGGGCCCCATAGGGCCCATGCCAACCAGTTAGAATTCGAGCTCTGTTTATACTGCGTTATAAGCGTACCTAGTGGCCATCAACTTGTTCACGATGTCAGAAACTAAGTAACTCGTGCCCAAAATGCTATCATACAACCAGCACCGGTTACTTACAGAGGATTCGGTAGACTTCACAGGCGAGTTATCAGCAGCACTTCTGGAATGCGGCGTTTGCGATGGGCTGGTCTCCAGAGCATCATTTCTCGACGAACTTGTTGAACTTATCCATCGGTCAACCCATCTCAACAAACGCCGTGGTTCGGTTGCGAAGCATCAGAAGTATGATGACCCAGGTTGCAACGTTAAGGTAGTGCTCAGTGCTGACTCCGGCATACATACAAAGTATGTACGATCCGCTGCACTGTTACAGGGCAACTCGAAGTCGCTCGTGCTTTTTTCTCCACACTGTTGCCCTTGCTTGACTCCTTTCGAAGAAATACTGCCAGCCGGAGTCCCGAGGCGGCAATGATGAGGGAGCCGTCGAGCAATCTTATGGGATCTAGTATAGTGCCAGTGGGATCAATATGTTGAAGTCGCGCGGCTGCCAATAGCGTTAATTAGTATCTTTGCTGAGCTACTAGTATCGTTTGAAACGGGGCTTGCAAGGCCTCCTGTCTCTGTGCACACTGCTCTCCCTAAAACGTCCTCCGAAGGTCTCCTCGCTACAAGCAGTGCCGAACGAACATCCCACTTCCTGCGATGCTGTCTGTTGGTAGTTTAAACCCACGTAGCCGTGATCTAGGACTTGAGGGGACGCATATAGCGCGCACTAGCATAACAGCTTGCCTCACATGCCTGACTCGCATTCCAAAACAACCGCTTCGATCATTGTGACACCGACTCACATCTTGGTGTGCAAGCGTTTGGGCGCCTGACGCAGATGAGGACAAGAAGATGCTCAGAATACCATAGTATAGAAGAAATGTCCGTCTATGGTATGCCTAGGGGAGATTGGGTACACCCTGGAATTCTCGGTTTCTAGAAGGGATCGGATAAGAATTGATTGGTTATGCGAAAATGAGCGACTCACATTCATCTAATTTTCTGACCTACAGGGCCCGTGGCAAGTTTGTCTAGTGGTCCTTCTCCCTCGTCTGTATCACTGGAATTATGTCCATCAAGTGACCCAAGCCCCGATGCATCCAACATTACTTCTAAGGGATCAACCGCGATGGTGGCGGGATGGGAGAGGGTCCCAGCATTGAAGGTATCCGAGCCTATCGGGGGGACATGCTCAGAGTAGCGTCGCGCATACGCGGGATTCGAAGAATTCTAACACAGTTGCCACGGTTTATACGAGTATAAGGAGGGTAGTAGTAATACATGACATACCTCTGAAACTGGGCGGGCAGAGATGCACAGTGCTTTCAGGACAGCCAAAGCGATAACCGGGAAGATGATATTGGGCGGAAGGAAGACCATAACGGTCGTTATTGCAGTTCGGGCTAGAATGGACTTCAAAGAGATATATATAATGTGTGTTCTCGGCCTGCGAGACTATTAGGTTGTTATAGAATATACAGGAGCAGAGAAGAGAACTGACAGTGATTGAACGCGACTCGGCACCGCGTCGAGGTCACGTGATCATTGATATAGCCATATGGGATCGACATTTCGCAAGAGTGCACACAGACTTTCAGCTTTCTTGGCTGCAATAGTTAGTGCTGAAACTGTTTTATGGGCGAGGTTCTGCTTTATCCAAGGCCGCTTGCTCGTTATCCAGGACGCCTTCTCCTCCTCCCTCTTTTACCTCATCGACCCCCTCTAAAACCTCTTCCTTCAGAAATATGGTCACATATTTTTGTGCAGGCTGTCTTTGAGGACGATCAAGATGCCCAATCGCATATTTCGCACAAAAATGTACTGCGCTCGTGTTCATCATTGATGCTAGTATGCAAGGGTTTCAAGGCGAGTAACTTGGTCTTTCAATGCGTTTACGTACACGGAAGCAGGCGGAGGACGGAACGTAGTTGCGCATGACTGTTTCCATGTACTCTGTATCACCATACTGACACAAACTCTTCACGGTAGGAGGTTGCAATTCCGCTCTTATATTCCTGTGTACGATTGCACTCTGTGAATTCTTTGGAGAAGTTTACTGCACATCTTCACTCTGCAGACCGAATGTGGGATTCTATCCGGAGAATCCCGCACTCTACCCCCGGTCGTTGGGTGCAGGTGCTTGATCTTTCGGAGCTTCTTGCAGCGCTCAATTCCTCGGTGTACTATGCGGTCAACACACTTTTAACGCAGCTTTTTCCACTGCTGCCGTCCCTGACACAGTTGACTTTGTGTTCTGGATTTCTCCTGAGCCGTCGCGCACTTGCGTCTCTGACACATAGAGATGGCTGCTTTAACCTTCGTACCATGGGCGGAATTTATTACGATCCCTTGATATATTCCACGGTAGCAATTGATGAAGATCCCTTTGTTCAGTTGCTGCGGGTATGCGTAAACCTAGAGCAGCTGGAGGTCATCGGGATTGGTTTGGACGACACCGATCTCGAGTCACATTTCGACAGCACCGAAGGTCTCAAGGCATCACCTATAGCTGCCCCGCTTTATTTACCCCACCTGCGAAGGCTTACTCTTTTATCTATGCCTTCCTCTTCGTTGATGCTTGCTCTGTTACACTCTCCCCTACCGTGTTTACAGACACTGTCACTTACTCCGTATGATGACATTCCCTTTCCGGCATCACTCTCGTCCCCCTTTCTTGAGACGCACGGGCAGCACCTTCAAACCATTTTCCTCTTTACTCCGAAATCTTGGCCGACGCGCTATCATTCATCACCCACTACTTTACTCTACACATCCCCAAATCTGATGCACCTCTCTCTCGAATATCCGTTACCTGCACTTACAATCTCATTCAAAACACCATTGACATCCGGTGCATCGTCCCCTCCTACTCTTCCCCTCCAGATTTTGTCACTTCCCCGACCTAGCAGTGACTTCTGGGCCACTTTGGAGAGACTCCTCCCTTTTCTTCCTTCCCTAAAAGTTATACGTATGCGTGACGTGCGCTGGCTGAGGCATGGAGTGAATTCCCGTGCTCAGGAGGCTGGTATACAGGGTGAGATGAGGGAATGGAGCCGTCGCCTGACTCGTAGAGGCATTCGACTGTTAGACGGCAATTGGAAGGAGACGCCGTGAATGTGGAACGTTCAATTTTCTTAGAGCTACTTAGCTATCATTTGCCAACATCTTGCGTGTTTTCGTGTTTTCTGCTCTTTGCTCTCCTGTATGTAGCTCATATCTCACCTCTCAATAACGTTGTCTATGAGGGTCGAACAACTGCATCCCATCTTTGTATCGTTGTCTGTAAACTTTTCCAAGAGGAAGATGGAGGAAACAATCTTGCCCGACAGAGCAAACTGCATTGTCACTTCCGAGTTTACATTAATGACATCACAGCGTGCAAGCGGCTGAATGCCTCATGACTTCGAACTATGTACCTAAAATGTCACCCATTTCCGCCACAAATTTCTGATAATCATCCTTCTTCCCAGTATTGGACTGCATGCCCCTCGCAGAACCTTTGTCATTCGGCGGGGCTGTTGGGATCACAGGTACCGGTCCGAATTTATCCATCAATGAGCTCACAAGATCTGGTCGCGAAGCAGGTGCTGGTTCTGAAGATTCTGACCCTCCGCCAAGAGAAGGAGCTGCGTTGACCTTGGATGATACCATCCCAGCAGCAGGTTTTCTCCGCTTCAGGGATGTCGGAACGAACGCCGTAGCCTCCTTCTTCAAGTCTCGTAACTGCGGTTCGGCTGAAACCGTAGCTGCAGTTGTATTATTACTAGCAATCCCTACGGGAGAAGCCCCAGGGACTGACGAAGGTTTGAGCGGAAGTGATGGATGGGGCGTCAGGCGGTTGACACGATGTGCTTGGTACGTTTGATGGGGGATGGAAGAAAGTGGATCTTGCATAGACGAAGCTGACTGTACACGAGGGAAAAACCCAGGAGGCGGGGGGGGCATATGGGGTTGCATGAACGCGGACGCAGGGGGATATGGTGAGATACTGAGCGGGAAGCCGGGAGGAGAAGCATGTCCAGACCCTGAGGGTGGGTATGGATAAGACGGCGGAAAAGGCGGGGGACCCTGAACAGAATTAACAGATGGAGGAAGTGGTGGAGGTGGAGGTGGAAACGGAGCGCCGCTAAAGGGACTGCTTGGCGGCAGTGGTGGTTCTATGAGATTGACCTGAGGAACTAATGGACATTAAAGTAAATGATGGAACGCACGAAGATTGCTTGGTGGAGGCCCTTCCGGCATCGGAATGTCATCATCGCTGTCAATAATGTCATCGTTGCTACCGGTTGGAGGGGGACCTTCAGGCATAACGACGTCATCATCTAGATATTTAATTGAGCAAGAGATCAATATGACTAAATTAACAGGATTTGCTAACCCGCGTCGACCTCGTCATCACTGGCTATCTCGTCAGGCCTCAGAGCTACATGAGAATATCAGAATCAGAATCAATTCACACATGTATAACTTACGTCTCTCCATGTAAGGCATTCCTGGAGGGGGTACACCATAGGGATTCATGACAGCATCATAGTAGATGCTTCGTTCAGGATGCCGAGGCAGACCGTGCTTGTTGAAAACATTCCGCTTCTGCTCGACAACTGGTTCCTCTTTGTTGGCTTCATCCTTCTCTCTACGAGCTCGATAGACAAGTTTGCGTTGTTCAGGATGCTCTTGGACGTATTCTTCTTTCTTAGCCATGATTTTATTTAGGTCTGCCTTGAGTTCCGCGAGGCGATATTTCTCTGTAGCAGAGGGGTCTGCCACTCCCTCAAGCTTCTCGATTTCATCCTGGATATCTAAAAAAGTAGCAGTGAGTCGAATACTGTAGATGATAGGGTAGACCAACCTCTTGTGTCCTTCTTGACTAGAGCGAAGTCACGAGCTTTGGACCTCCCTGCCTTGTTCTACTACAGTAATAGTAATTCCAAAATGTGCGTTTAGTTCAAATATGATTGTTCAGTGTGTTACTGTGCTCGCCTTTTTAAGTTCCTTCTTTCGTTGGGCCTTTCCTAAGGGTCAGTGCCATTCACTACTGGGCTTGTATGTGGTACAGAAGGAGACTCACTATAGGCATCCGCTGGGTTCAGGTTCTTGCCTTTTGCCATGACGCCGCCAGCCTGATAGTATGAAATGGTGTTGTAACTGCCTGCAAACGATTCCGAAGAATGCTACGGTACCGACACGTGACACTGGTAGTATTGGGAGTCATAAGGTCCGACAGATTTCGTCTTAAGTACCGGCATCGTGGTGGTCTCTATCCCACTGGTAGGGAAGAACCCCACGAGAAATCCAGTCACATCCATTAATTCTACTCAGTTTATTTCCGCCCGTAAATTTGCTCGATGACGTCCCAGCTGAGAGCACAGGCAACCACCCCCAAGCGACCAGCGAAGATGTCCTCAAATCAGTCCTTGAACCATCTCTTGAACTTCACACTTCCCCCTAGACAGATTCAACCTCAGAGTTTGCCTAGGAGGAGTAAGAAGGCTGTCCATTCAGCCGTGTGGAACAAGGAGAGTGAGTGTCGTCATCTGTATTATCTGACGCTAGTCCTTACATGCCACAGGGTTCGTGAATGCGCAGTACCGGTTTGTTATGAACCCAAGCGGTGACTATACAGTGCATTTTGCGGATCCAGACATGTGAGGCTTCCCATATGTATCTGGACCGCTCACACCTTACTGTTGATTATAGCTTTTTCCAATGGCACGATATATTGCAGGTCATCATGCCACGGTCGTCAGCTTTGGCATCTGCTGCTACTGGTGGAGGGCATACCATACAGGAGGAGGGGATTAAGACTTGTCCCATCTGTTTGTCTCCTCCAACTGCTCCGCGAATGACAAAATGCGGGCATGTCAGTAGATGCCTTCTGTTGTATACGAAAGACTGAAGATCATTTCCCAGGTGTATTGTTTTCCTTGCATCCTACATTACCTGAGCATGTCGGATAATCTCAAGTGGGCGCGATGTCCGGTCTGCTTCGACACTGTCAACGAGAAACAGCTGAAGAGTGTCAAGTGGTATGATGGACCTCGGTTTCAAGAGGACGAGCGAGAGCATGCTGTCGCCAGTGGTTCCTCACATTCCACACAACTTTCGGATCATGGGGCTACTCGAGCTGGATCTACAATGCGGATGCGATTGATGCAACGTCCTCAGTTGACAACCCTTGCCTTACCACGCTCACACACTTGGCCATCAGACCTAATTCCGCCTCATCAGGCTCCTTTTCACTTCCTCCCTGACGTTTACGACTATGCCAAGTTCATGCTTGCTACTCCTGACTATCTGATCACCGATCTTTCCAACGATTTGGACGCGCTCGCAGTGGAACGCCGGATGATGGCCAGCATGCGAGATGAACTCAGTATTTCGTTCATTGATGCAGCTGAGCAGAAGCTTCGCCATCAGATCGCCAAGGCAGCTGCATTGGAATCGCCGCAGCTGAAGGAAGCCATTGACAGAACTCGCAGGGATTTCGACGACATCGAACGGCGCCATAATGTTGAATATGAGCGGAAGCTTGCTGGGGAGACGAAAGGAGCTGCATTCTCCGAGGCACCAGAAGCATTTCTCGCCATGCATCCAAGCTCCGGTTTTTTTGTATCTCCGCGTACCCTTCTATCGATCCCTGCCACGCCCAAGTCGACGCCGCCATCAGCTCCCATTCCAACTCTCCCTACCAACACCTCTTCTAATAATCGCAATCACAGACAACGCCGTAATATTAACCCTCCTCCCCCGTCTACGCAGACCTACTACTACTACCAGGCAGCGTCTGGCCTGCCCATCTTTTTACATCCTCTCGACATCAAGATCCTCTTCTCGCACTTTAACAGTTATGCCTCATTCCCGGACACAATTACGATCTGTATAGAATCTGCCACTGAAGGTACTGTCAACGACGACCTGCGTAAGAGGTGCAAGTACCTCGCACACACACCAGAAGGCGCAGACGTCGTTTTCATCGAGGCGGACTTAGAGGGAGTTGTGGGTCACGAGGGTCTCAAGAATTTTGAAGGGGCGATCAAACTCCGTAAGTCGAGAAGGAAGGAGAAAGGTAGGAAGGACGACCGCGCACGCGCACGTGCAGAAGAACGCGAAAGGGATAAATTTATTGCGCCGTGGAGCGAGTCTGTTGTTTCTGTGCCTCTCGACTCCATCGCTTATCCTGTGGAAGTCGAGGGGATAGTGAATCGTGAGTCTCCCGCTCCCCAGATTACTGGTGCCTGGGGTTCGAGGAGCTTTGCGTCTGCTGCACACTCCGCATCGGGTGCAGATGTTGGACGTTCGAACACGAACAATCGCAGTGCGAGTCAGGAGATCGGGGACGAGTGGGAGATAGATGCAGCTTGGCACGAACTTGAGCAGCGAAGCGCAGCTGGACACGGGAACAAGAACAAGAGGGGTAATAAACTTGTTGTGATGGGCGGTGGAGCGGGGGGGCGAAGGCGATAGAATCGTCTACTGGAATGTTTAAACACTATCTATCATCTTCTTTGTAACAACAGCCAGTATTTTCCATCTGCAATTACAGGTGCCCTATCGCCTGGTCTTTGCGGTTCTTCATTGCTAGGACGTGACAATCGTGTTCAAAGCAGTGTTCCTGATGCCATCAGTATGTCTATCCATGTACGCTGCATGGTGCGTCCGTGCAAGTTTTATATATGCCGCCCCTCGCGGCGCCAAGGGGCTGAGATACGGTCGTATAACCAACAGGAGCCCAATAACGACTGCGACTTCTTCTGCCGCACAACTGTTGACCATGGAGACCCAAGATTATAGCGCACCCTGATCTTGAAAGGTACGAGTCATGATTTCCAAGCCTGCCTGACCCAAGCATGCGTTTGAAGGGGTCAAAAAGCGCCAGATAAAGTTTTGGTGAAGGTGATGGAGAAGCGCGCCATTCTGTTGCTAGTTGCAGCTGACCGTGCAATATACCTTGATTGCGTCGATCCCAAATCGGAGGCATGTCACATCACCCCGTGCGTAGTGTCCCCGTGCGTCGTTTCCGTGCCGGTGAAACGGGGGTTGCGCCTCCGAGAGAGATGGTAGCTGCCGGTGCGGTTGGAGACCGCTGATCCGACATGCCGGTTTGAAGGTGGCTTGGGGATGCTTGACGACTGTCGGTGTTGAAAGCGTCGGAGTGACAACACGAGTTACTGGTACATTCGAGACCGTTGGTATAACCTTGACTGTGACTGAATCGACAATAAGGTTTGAAGTTCGGAATAGAAATCTGATTTGTGTGTAACACCGAGAAGCTCGGCGCAAAGCCGCAGCTGGAGTAATAGAGTAAAACAACAGAATAAGTATTTCTTACCTGTCTGTTGTAAGCTCCTACCAATCAGCAAGGTCAAGCCAGCTGCGAGTTTAGAGTAATGGGTTTCACAGGTTGAAGGATGCTGAAAATACTGTATGCACAGTCTTGCCACAACCAATTCTGGGCCGTACCTAGGGGCAGCCAGTGTCAAGAATTTAGCAATCTCTGCAAGGAGCAGGATCGACTTTAAGTAATCCTCCTGCCAGCGTTCATAATTTAATAAGCGGTCTACACCATTTCAGACAGTGCGCCGTATCTTTCTCAGCGAACCACTGGCAGTGACCGCTGATTGCACCAGGCTGCCCGGGGCAGAGGTGACAGTATTCGCAGAAGTGACGGTAATAATTAGAATCAGTATAGATCTAGAGGTCCGGAATACCCTAGGGGTAGGGCTGCTGTGACTGCACGACGCTATTGAGAAAATCATTGGCGTAAGTACTAAGCAGGTAGTATTCACTGACGGCATTACGAGCGCTACTGAATTATAATTGATATCATTCTTTGTGGAGCATGGATCCCACCGGGAGACGACTTTACAGCAGCTCGACCCCACCTTCCCGAACGAACGTGTCTTGGATCCGGAGAAGCGATCAAGTATTTGAATGAATAAAAACCTGACACCGCGAATATAATATATATTGCCGCATGCCTACTCCGCGAAGTTAGGTAATTCTGATAGGAACACTTGTACGTCGTGAGTTCCGTTCCTGCATGATGTCAGGATTAACAAGTCTACAGCTTCCCGGCCTAACCATGATACTTGTTGCTCAGGTCAGTTTTGGGAGTCGCGCGCAAAGGGATGCAAAGGGGATACGTGTTTGGGAAAGCTGAATATTAATGACCATGTACTTACTTCTTCGCAAGACGCCGAGCGAATTGTTCCGGTGAAAGACAGCATCACAAAGTGGAGCAAATTAGATACCGTGAGGGTCGAACGCATGATTATTACTACCGGTTCTGCTCGCAATAGCGCGCTTTCGTACATATTGATTTGTAGACTGTCTGACCAGTGGCTCTGTTCCTATGACTCGTGTGAGTCTCCAAATAAAAGCCTTGCTCACAAGGACTGTCGAGTCTAAGTAATTCACGGTGGTTGCAGATCGTTAGGAGGCCTGGATTCAATGTATGGGCATTGAACACGCTAGTATTACACGAGGATCATGAGGTAGAAAGGCGGCGGTTATGAACGTGTCGAAGTACATATGAGCTTACAGAGTTATGTTGTCAGAGCGATGAAAAATGACTAAAATTTATCGAAGTCTGGGAGATAGTAAAAATGTCAGCTGTTATCAAACATCGCCGAGTTACAGGGAACAAACGGACATTACATGACCACTTGCTGGAGGTGGAGCGAAAAAGGTGAACTGAAGCCGACCGGTGGATATCATGGAAGAACGTCTGATGCAGATCTCGCAGGGGGAGGTCATGGACCTGATCAAAGTCGGCGATTGACGGCGCAGTCTTGGAAATAGTGGGGAAAATTCAGAGCGTATACTAAGCGCGATATGTTTTGAAATACGGACCGCGACCGATCTTCTATCGCCGGTAAGAAATATAGAATACGGCGTCCCTTCAAGGACGATGAGGTCACTGAGCGGTGGGTGAATTGCGATGATCAGTTCCCTTCTGTTTCCGTGCCTCTCCCTCCATTCGAGCAAGCTTGAGTTTCGCCTTCTCTTCTGCAACTCTCCTGGACTCCGTCCACATTTTGAGAGTGTAGTCATGCAGGTTTTGGAGTATGATATGAATGGATCCTGTTCAAAATTAGAGGTTGATTTGGACATAGGCACTGATGCAGAGCCAGGAAGAACGGGAAAATGGTGAGGGAGAAGCTGAAGAACGAAGACACAAGTCTGAATGAGACGCACCACAAGAGAGTAATATATACGGCGAATCCATGGGGGTGTTCGAACCATCCGGATCACTTGGGCCGCCCATTCGCTCCACACCTGCTGGTCACAGACCGCGTTGCAACAGGTTGCACCCTGCGTTTATCACTCCGCGTCGTTGCACTCACGTGGCAAGGCCATGACACAATCACGGTGTAGCGACTCTCTCGATTTCCCCCCCTAGGGCAGTAGCGCTTGAATAAAGGGAAATAGGTCTGGGACAAAGGATTCTTTAAATCTGTGGCTCCCCGTTTTCCCCCTAGGGCTAGTACGACTTGAACTTCGAAGAAAGGAAAATATTTCGACAAAGAATTCTTCAAACCTGTGATGCCCACAATTACTCAACAATCTAATTAGGAGGGTTGCTTCGAAAAATAATGATCTCACATGCTTGGACCCTAATTTCGCATCATGTCGAACGTCAGAATACTTTACGCATTTAGCGCTGCTACAGGTTGCTACTCGTCTCATGTTTCCTGTGTTCCTATTTCACCTGACCCGCCTCGCAACATAACACGAATTACTCATCTTTTAGTATGTCTGCGGCCGTTCACATTTTATGCACCTCCACGAGTGTCAAGACATTGAATTTTGTCTGACCTGCGCCACTGCAAAGGAATTAGTGATGTAAATAATCGCACGATAAAGAACTCACAAGTAATTGGTCGCCCAAACTCAAAATCTGTCGGATCCGACATAACAGTTGGGCTGGTTGTGAAGCAGCTTGTGTCAGCTCCCGGATCAGTCTTCCTTTCGCAGCTGGAATCAGCTACGATCCCTCTAGTGTTCTCTGCCGCAAAGTACTATCACCAAGTCGTGTCACCAAGCGCTCGAAGGGTTTTATCAATTGTCCAGAAATTGAAGATTGATTCAGGGTTCAACAACAGACGTCATCGGCTCAAAAAAAATGTTCAATGATAATAAGCCCTAGGGTGCCGCATGCTTTTCAGCTGCGCAGGCATTGCAAGTGCCAAAAACTCGAAGCACCATTGTACTCCTATCCCAAGTCTGGTGAATAATGTTCATGGATGTCGCCTTTGATGCTTGATATATGGTAGGCAATAAGTACGATCTATAAAGTAACATGAGTCCACCAATATCACACCAGAACGCCCGGGGATGGTGGAAACGTCGGAAATATGAAACAGGTGCTACCAAGAAAAAGCGCGAGTAACTCGTCACGTGTGTGTCCGCGTAGATGTACTTCGTTTAGGGAGGACGACATCCCTGGCACGAACGTCAAGGGTAACATGTAAATCATGATGCTTCTGCAAGTCAATTGCCTCTGTTTTGGCCACCCCTGCAGTATCGTTTGGAAGCCAGATTATCGGTGCAGGGGCAAGCAACTCGGGAGCATACATGATACCAGACATTTCTTCAGCATGGTCCCCAAAGGGTAGTGGAGGAAGGTGAGGAGGAGCATCAGGATGTGTTCTGGCAGCTCGTTCTGTAGCAGTTAGATCATCCAGTGTTTCCGTCTCTACAAGACCTTATTAGTGGATGTTTGATTCTTCAGAGGAATGCTCGTACGGAGTGGAAGCGGACCACGATGACTTGAAGCTGATGGCATGACTGCTAACGTGAGAGACATCATTTCGAGGACAGAAGCCATCGAGCCCCTCGTGCGGTTCCCTCTAGTGGTGATCATGCTATGATTCTCGTCATCAGTATCAGTAAGACCATTGGGTTCCAACGCCCTGCGAAAAACTCTCAGAGACTCTTGTGTGCTCTCAGGCAACGTTTGGAGGCTTGCAAGCCTCGTTTTGTGCATGGTGTGCACTTCCACGATCCCTGCTACAACGATCGCTATGCCCAAAAGTACTCCTCCTTCTATATAAAACCGCCAACTGAGTAGGATTGAGCCGAGGAGTAGAGGTTGTAGCGCAAGAAGTGTGCCCAATCGCTTCAGTAACCAGATCTGGAAAAGCCCCCCAGTCTCCGAAAGAGTTCGGGCGTAAACATATCCAGTGAGGTATCTATGAGCTGAGAAACAGTCATTTCGCTCTGCGGAATCATATGATGCCAGGTGACGTACCAACAAGAGTCAATAATAAAAGTATCACAACAGCCGGCCCGATCAAAGGGAAAATGAGAGAAAATGCCGATGCAAAAACCATGGCTAGCACGCAAGCACTCGCAGCATAAGTAACGTCGTAACTTGTTGGATATACAGCTGGTAGCTGTGATCAGTTCATCGCGGTTTAGATGGAGTTAGGAGATTTACCTCGGAACCGTTGTCTTGGGGTGACGGCGTCTCGCTCTGAACGAATTACACGCCATAATCGGAAGGGCTGTAGCAACATCAAACCAGGGAATACGACAGCGACGTTAATGACGAGAGCAAAAGCAAAAGCGCCCATATAGACACAACCGGTTGCAACCGTTTTGGCAATATCAACTTCAAGGGTGAATGCCTCTAACGCGAAAAGGAGAGCACCAGCAGTGATAGTCAATGCAGCGACCAGAACTGCTATGGAGTAAAACACAAGTTTGACAGAGAGCATTCGAACTGCGGACACGGATACGACGCCACTCCATGTGGCTGCCCCTATATCATACTCCGATGAGCGCTACAGAGGGTGAGCATGTTGTCAATATCCTTACATTTTACGATCGAGAGTGCGATCAGAGTGAGAAGGGTGGCGGCAATCACGGGAGCGAGCGAAGTGGCCAATCCCGAAACAAGGTTCCCATGATCTAAAAGGGGGAGAAATAAAGGTAGATAACGCTCCACAGAAACGGCACCGAGGGCAAGTCCCGCAACAGCTGTCACTGTGCAGAGTTAAACAGCAGTATTCCCCAAGTAGATCGATAAAATGCGACTTACGGCCAGCAGCAAGGAAGATATTGACCACCCCAACAACTAGCCAAAAGGCTATAGAATCCAGCAGCGTCGTTTCGTTCTGCAGTGTGTTCCAACGCACGTCCTCCTTTGCCCTACCCTCTATGAGTTCCACACCATGCATGTGGCGCAAACCCCGTCCGATGATAATCCAACCCTTGACCCGCGCGCCATCGGCGATATCTGCATAGCAATCTTGCTGAGCTTCCGCAATCTGCATATTGATGAGCTTCAGCCGGGAACGCCATTGGTTTATTTCCGCATAGACAGCACCGAGGTTATCGTAGTTAAGGTCAGAAGCAGGTCGAACAAACGGTTGTCGCGGCTGCAGGCGTAAATGAGGAGGAGGAACATCCTCAGCGGGAACGTTGTTTTTCGGTCGAATTCTTAGTGGAAAGGTCTCCCGGCGGTCGGTCGATGCTGTGTCAACAGGTCTCGGGCGTTGTCTCCGGGCCGCAAGCTCTTCCTGTGGTCTGAGTGCGGGGCCGACACGGGGTCCCCCACTCAACGGATTGCCAAAATCAATCTCGCGCGCGAGGACGACCCAGTCGTCATCAAGAGATCCCCGAGCATTCATCGACGACTCCACAGTTAGATATTCGGTTCCTGTCCCAGTTCCACCGCTTTCTGAAGACGATCCTCCGCCATGGTTTGGCCTGTAGTACCTTGGGTCAGGAACTGATATCGACGACTCTTCAATCTCTTCGCTCTTTATACGGCTCCCTGACGGCATGTCATTGTAAGACGTCGAGTCTCTGGACACCTCCTGGAAGCGACTGCCCACAATTCGTTGTTTGAACGACTCGGTCAAACTAACCGGCGTGCTGATGCCATCGGCAAATCTCCCACCATCGAAACTTTTCAAGCCGCGCAATTTATAGTACTGCGATGGGGCTACGAATGAGGTTGGAGCAAAAGAAGAGCTAGCTTGCGCCGGGTTGTGTCTCCGATGGTGTGGACGGTTTCTCTGGAAGCAACTATTAGCCCGAATGATAGAAAAGGGTAAATGAGGTTGTTACCGATCCAACCAGAACACGGGGCCTGCTTATATGAGGTCTAGATGGTGTTTCTTCAGATGCATGGGGAACGAGAATTTCAAGATCAGCAATGGAGGGGTCGGGCGTTGAAATCTTGAAGGATGATATGTATCTCGTTTCTGCAACTTCGAGGTTCTCCAGCACTTCGTCTCGTTCTTCAATGAGAAGCGCCAAATTGTGGGTGTCGCTAGAAAACGTTGTAACATCAGTGCTCGTGAATATTTGTCTTACACACTTTCTTACCATATAGTGAACAGACTTTGCACGTCAACTTCGAATCCTGAATCCTGGGAGTTCTGGTAGTAGGACTGAGTTCGGCGTGGGAGCTGCGGCGGTCGGTTGTTGGACCGAGAAGAGCCTCCCAAGGAAGAGCTGAGTCTAATGTTGACAAGATAGTCCTTGACACGCTTCTCTCCCCATCCTGCAAAACCGGGGGCTTTTCTCAAGCTCAGCCAGCCCATCTCTTTGCCTTCGCATCGCACCTCTAACCAGCGTCTGCGAAATGCAACAAAGTTGTTGATTTCTTTCAGTATTTTATACAGAGCTGGCGGTGTGGCCACAATTGCCGCCAAACCGGCGAGAATGACGATTCGCAGGCGAGCATTTGAAGCCTGGTCCTCGCCGTTAACCACGTCTAGTACTGAGTAGGTGGTGTTTGTAGGGTCTGGGCTATTTTCTAGCTGCTGCAGGAGACGTAGCAAGCTGAGGTCTTGAATTGTGGAGTAAATTCCGTTGAAACGAGGGTCACTTATGGAGTGCGCAAGACACGGCGTAGACACGAGGTATAACGGCAAGGCGCCACCAAGGCCCACCAAACTCCAGCCAAGCACGATGATGAGGCATGTCCACAGAGTGCGTTGGCTCAATTCCTCGTCGGATGGAAACAAGCGAGCGTCCACTGGAGCTGACCTTCCAGCATCAGAGACGTCTGAAGGTGTAGACGGAACAAAGGGTACAGAGGGAAAGAAGAAGGCGCCGAGACTCGAGCTTAACCGATCCGGTCGCAGACTATAGAAGAGTTAGCATAACCTACTACCTAGATATAAGCGCCTTACTCTTGTTGCACGAACCACTCTCTAAGCGCATATATTTGTCGGTAACGCGGACGCAGTACAGCAAAAAGCAGCTTCCAGACAAATTGAGTATACAGGCACAGCAGAGGATTATCAAGTGGTAACTCACCCAAATGGCAAGGCCGACACACGTTGAAAGCACGACAGTTGCGATCACTCCTTCCGAAGCTGAATCTAAACCATCTCCGATGCACACAGACTGAATCGGCGCAATACTTCGAGTAGAAAAGACATGGGACGAAGAGTCGGATGCCGAGACAATAGCAGTTGAATATGACACAAATGTTGAGGCTGATTGTGTTACAGTGGGGTACGAAGTGGTATACATCACGGGGTATGGGCTTGAAGACAACATTGAACCGCCAGGGTTTGGTGTTACAGACAGTAAATTTAACATGAGTGATAGTTCGTCAGAAGGAGCAAGTGAATGAGCAGTTTCAGAGGCGGTTCCGAACCACCCTTGGCTTTGACCACCCGCTTGGTATCGTCTAGGTCGTAGCGCCGAACCGGCTTCTGCGTGAAGAGTCATAAGAGCCCTCGGCTGGGCGTGTATACAACAAGTAATGAATGAGCAGGATATTGAGTAAGGTGGCGTTTCGATGGCCAGTAAGTAAGCTTCAAAATTTCATGAACCAACCACATACATAGCCCGTATTCGGTTCAGTAATATTAAGACCTTCGCATACGTAAGGTTCAACAAACAACTTCGAATTGATCACTGCATGCGCCCGGATCTGCGAGTAAGTACAATGTGGTTCTGTAGTTTCCAGGACTACCCATCACTAGCCGACAATAAAAGTACAACCGCACCTATTTACAATGTAGAGACACAGAACCAAAGGCTCTCAGCGAGAACAAAAACATCGGAGTCAAAGAAAAGTCACGGACTAAAGCCGGACTTGTTATTCAGATTCTCACGTGAACGTCGGCCTTGTGAGCATACCCTTGATTACAAAGTGCACAGGCATGCGAAGATGAATGCATATAGCTGAGTTTTATCATCAAAACATGTACATGTTTCTTAGACAGAAAACGGGTGCTCACTCATGAACGCGAACGAGCGCTACAACGCATAATACTCAGAGGTCCGCTTGGCGCGGGGTCCTAGCGCATCTCGATTGACAATTAACCCCTGTCCGTCCTCGAGGGCCACGAATACTTTATGGCCTCCAACCCATGGGGCGGGGTCTCTCTCAACTGGACTTGCCAATTCGTCTCTCAAATGGCGCCGTTCTCTCTTTCGCCTATGTCCCAGCGACCAGGACTTAAAAATGGGCCGCGGAGTAACGGTGGATTTCTTGTTATGATGATTTTGCACCCTGCTCTGTGATCCACCCATGTTACCAAAGGAGTGACTGGCTGTTTGACAGTAGAAGGTGAGTATTAAATACCTCGTATGCGGACGTAAGTCTTACAGATTGGTTTGAAGGTGTGTATAAAGCAGGAAGACTAATTGGTGGGATCAACGAAGGACAGAGATGAATATAAATAGAGGTGTACTCGTGGCTCTTAGTACATCCCCCCTCGCAATGGCGGTGTGCATCAGCTTGATGCGTGATGCGGCAGTGACTGCGGTGCTCGGGAGGTTTGGATATCATTGGGCCAGTCAATCACTGCGGCATGGGAGGGGAGATCCAAATATCGGTGTGTGTTCCAAAGTAGTTTCATCTCAGGCTACAAAGTGTATCGTGGATAACCTTGTTGGTGAGCGCCAAATCACGTCTATCGTTGAGCGCGCCGCGAGCCCGCTAGTCGCACACCGGTACACTTCGCTGCAAATACTTTATCAGTAGTCACACACCTAGTAAAGTCAATGGAGGGTATGACACAGTTGATGTGAGTCTGATGAAGCTCATCGATGCAAAGTTTGCAAAGATAGCCTGAGGCCTATCAGCAAGGCCCGGGTCAGTCACCAGTAACAGATCAACAGCATCAGGAAGAAGCACATACCAATTGCCTTTCTGAGCACTTGACAATCGTGCACGTGGCTGAGTGTTTGCAAACCCACTGCTGCAGCTAGTCTTTCGCGCGAAATCAAGTAGGGGACATCGAAATGGCAAGCACTGCTCTGAAGCACGTAAGTTCTCAAAGTCCAGTCTGTTGTGTTGCTGATACCGACAGATGAGCCCAGGCAACCGCGCCAACAACATTGCAGCAAGCACAAACAGGTGCTTTGCTTGCGCTGCTTAACCTGAACGCCCCGTCAGACCCCGTTCAACGACCGGGAACACCGTCAGGCAAAGCTTCGACTGCACTCAAGGTTCCCCCCGCCACAGGGCCTCCCGTGTGGAAGGTCTTAGTGCTAGACCAGCAAACGAAAGACGTGTTGGCAACTGTGCTCCGAGTACAAGACCTTCGTGATGTCGGCGTCACCCTCCATGTGTAGGCACTGATAATTCATTGCGATACTATCCGCATCTAAGTTCTGAATAGACAACTACACTCTCTACGCCCTCCACTGCCAGACGTTCCGGCTATTTACTTCGTTGCCCCCACCCTCGACAATGTAAGACGGATAGCGGAAGACCTCGACAAGTGCTTGTATGAGTCCTTCCACCTCAACTTTGTGGAACCCCTCCCCCGTGCCTTGCTAGAGGAGCTGGCCGCCTCTGTTGCAAGCGCAGGGACAGGTGAATTAGTTGAACAGGCGGGTGTCTTGCGCATGTCCATTCTGCTTTCTACGCGCTGATGCGGCACATTCCCAGGTCCTTGATCAATATCTATCCTTCATCGCACCCTCTCCCTCGCTCTTCTCATTGTTGTCCCCACTGCCTCCTACCGCACCATTTAGTCAGGCAGGGCCGTCACAGGGACAAACTATGACATGTTATAAACTCCTAAACTCCCCATCATCCACCGAGCAACAGATAGAAGAGGAGATTGAACGGATTTCCAGTGGCCTTTTCAGTGCTGTTGTCACGATGGGTGAGTGCGGCATATTTGATGTGTTGTCGATGGGTGACTTGAATAGCACATAAGGCCATGTTCCGATCATCCGCGCGCCCAAAGGCAATGCGGCGGAGATGATAGCCAAAAAGCTCGACATCAAAATACGAGATGCGATTCTTTCGGCCTCCCGAACTCATGGTGCTACAACATCATTATTCGCCCAAGATGCATCCGGCTTGTCAAATCTGCAACGACCACGTACGTTTGTTCACATGCTTCGTGCCACGTAGCTCAAACTGCTCCAGTGCTGCTGATTCTTGACAGGAACATTGATCTCGTTTCGATGATCTCGCATGGATGGACATATCAAGCCCTGGTGTCCGATTGTCTAGAGATCAAGCTCAATCGCGTAGTCGTCACTCAACCACAGAAGCGCTCATATGATCTCGATTCCAAGGACTTCTTCTGGGCAAAGAACGCGCCGAACCCATTCCCTCAAGTCGCTGAAGAGATTGACACGGAACTGAACAAGTACAAACAAGATGCTGCCGAAATCACGCGATCTACGGGCGTCAGTGATGTCAACGACATTTCGCAAATGTACGTACTCCTGAGGTTTCGGTATCGTGTTTACTGACAGGGGTCTTAGTGATTTATCTTCCAATGCCACACACTTGAAGACTGCGATCACGCAGCTACCAGAACTGACTGCGCGGAAGGCTGTTCTAGATACACATATGAACATAGCCACCGCATTGCTAGAGCAGATCAAGAAGCGTGGGCTTGATGAACTCTTCAGCACAGAAGAGGCTATCAACAAACAGGTGCAGCCCTCATCCGACTATATAATAATCCTCCGTGTTGATTATGATCTAGACCGTTGCTTCGGTTCTAGAAACACTCCGTGCTCCTCGACCGAGTGGCACCTTTACACCGGAGGATAAACTGCGCTTAGTTCTGGTCTTCTACTTGTCATCAATGGACAATGCAATCTCCAAGGATGATATCGCCGAGTTAGAAAAGGAATTGAAGGAGGCTGGAGCCAATATCGCAGCATTTGAATATGTCAGACGTACTCGGGAAATATCCCGGATGTCCGTACCCACTACTGTAGGAGGAACTGCGACGCCCGTACTCGGTGCAGGCCAAGGAGAACTCTTCAGAGGCTTCACAGCATTCGGAAACAGAGTCAGTAATTCTTTTACTCTCCAGACAGACTCTGACATATCTATCATCTAGCTCACTGACCGACTCAAAGAAGGGGGTCTCGACAATCTTATCTCGGGTGTCAAGAACTTCCTACCAGCGAACAAATTGCTCCCTGTTACTCGACTTACAGAGGCTATCATGGACTCGTCTGCAGCCTCGAACCAGTCACTGCAAGAAACAGACGACTATATTTTCCTTGACCCCCGAGCTTCTCGACACGCTGGGCTCGGTATTTCAGGTGGTCCAGGCGGTCCAGGAGGTGGGGGCACGTTAGGAGCAGGTAGAGCGAAGCGCATGGCATTTTCAGAGGGCATGGTGTTTGTTGTTGGAGGGGCAGGATATGTTGAGTACGGAAACCTGGAGGAATGGGCGGCGAAGACTGGAAAGCGGGTCACCTATGGCGGCACAGAGATCATTGACCCAGGGGCATTCGTCAATATTCTTGAGGATCTTGGAAAATCCACTGCGTGATACACATTCGTACCTCCCTAGCTAATAATACATGTGGACTATGAGATACCTTATGAACGTGATTATATGAGAGATGTTTATATTATTGGTCACCAGCAGTTCGTGCATCCCGACATCTCGTGCAGTCACAGAATGAGTAAAGGCTGAGTGGTGATGAAAGCCAAGGCAGGGCAATCGGGGATCGAGTAAATCACTTTCGGTTATTTTGGCGCATAGCCAGAATCTGAACAAGGCGGATGCTGAAAGAAAACCTCAGCCGGTAATGCCACTAAGCAAGATGAAACCGCTCACAAGATATTGATCATATCGAGCTCAAGGGCAACAGATTCTTTTATGGGATCTCTGGGAATGACACCCGTCTCCGCCATCCGCGCATGCTGCAAAATCTTTTGGGTGCTGAGGGGAATAAGTTAGTAACCGTTTATGAAAATGTATTGGAACCTTACTCATAGAGAACAAGGCCACCAAAGACAGCGAGACCTCCATAAAGGGAGAGGGTCTCTGCAACAGCGAGGCCACGCATACCCAACGGGAGTGCGAGGGGTGCGAGTGAACTCAAAGCAACGACTGTGACGCCAGCCAGCAGTGGTCCACCCATGTATAGATATTTATCATTCCTAGGCACGGGTTACTTGCTGTTCCTTACAACAAGTGTGAAACATACCTGGCGGTGGCGCCCACGTAAGATAGAGAACCAACCACGCCGCACGTGTAGAGGGCTGCGCGAGATAAAATGGCGGGGCTCAGGAAGAACAATGGGCTTAGGGTTGCGGCTTGACACGCATTAAATGCCTGTATCACGATCAGCTCAGATGCTGGAAGGCCGCGGTATCATCAAGCATACCAGCCAAAAAGCGTGCTTTTGGAAGGTTTGCTCCGGAGGCGTGTAGAAGACCCCCATCATGGATCCGATGCTACCCGCGAGACTGACACCGAGTACAAGCCCTGAAAAATAGAGCCTCAGCATATTTCCATGCCACTCTCATCTTCAAGCTCACAAGGGTTCGCAGACATGATCCTGAAGGCAACACCAGACCTGAACAAACCCCGAGCGGCGAGTGCAGTCAATGCTAGTCCACCCCCTGTGTACTTGAAACTTTCATGTAAGTAGGATTGTTCGGCTGGACTCAATCTATCGCGAGTATCTCTGTTCAGGAAGCCTTCTGCTAGGATTACCGTGCCTGCGACAACAGCCTAACGAGCCAAAGCGTGTCAGCGAGAGGAACGTTATTGTCTCAGGCGCATTACCGCTGTGATTCCAAAACGCTTCCAAGCGTCTTGGGATGAAGAGGTTGTTACAGTGTGTGCATCTGTTGTAATAGAGCGCGAGAAGCGGGAGAGCAGAGTAGGCGACAAGACGGTCGGACGATTCTGCAACATACTCCGTATGTTGTTCGCATTATTTGATGGTGCACGCATCGAGAAGGGCTGCGCCCGAGGCCGTACGACTGCTTCTGCCACATTGCGGCGCAAAGAATAACGCAAAGACGATGACAGGCCTAGATGCAACATTACGACGAAAGAGAGACGAGGGGAACTGAGATAAATTCGTGACCGGCATATCGCAGCACTATAACGGAAAGCTTGCCGGCGGCTCGTGTCAACTACGTCACCACGGTGGCACCGCGTAAGAGCAGAACAAACTGATTGGCAACAGCAGTACATAGCGCAATAATGATAAGGTAATGCAGTCCAGGTAAAAAGACAGTGATCAAGAACTCTGAAGCGCAAGCACCTTGCCTGGGTCAACAATAGCCACCATCTGACGTTCCAGAGCCAATGCAATCAAGCTGGTATTCCCCCAACTCTGCCAGTCAATCTCGAATATCCCAGACTTCTCGCCCGTATACCACGACCATTTCTTCTCCTTCGACTGAATGACCCGGTTTCAGCAGATACAATTTGAAGGAAGTAATCGACTCGCCTTGACTTCATATATAATTAACGAGCCATCACCTCCGCCAGTGACGAGGTGACGCCCATCGGGGCTGAAGGTCAGAGCGTAGACATGTTTGGTGTGGTCCGCAAAGACTTTGGTACAGTTTCCAGTGACGGTATCCCACAATCGGGCGGTGGCGTCAAACGAGGCTCTGGTGTGCTTGTTATGAAGGCGAACATTTACCAAAACCACAACCTAACGTACGTTGCAACCAGTTCGTGCTCACCAGGTCCAGTGACAGGACACCACTCGATGGAGGTGAGACATTGTTGGTGGCCATTGAGCACTACAGGCGCTGGCAGAGCTTTCTCGGAATGTATGTTTTCGATGTTCCATATACGTGCGGTGCCATCGTCCGCACACGACGCTAGCCGTGTTCGAGACGGATTGCACTTGATAGAGTTAATTTCCCCGGCATGGCCCCTTGCAGATCATGAAGACTGTCGATGCACTCTGTCTATAAGGAAGCTTACTCAAGAGTATGCAATGGCCCGGTAGCTGTCAAGGATACGATATGAACGACTTTGTCTGCCCCGCAACTTGCGAAAGTCGAGTCGTCTAGCCATTCAACATCCAAGCAGCAAGCGTCTTACCCACGAGTTCAACAAGACGCCAATCGCCATAGTGTCATGACATACCTCCGTGATTACGATACTGTCGATGTATCTTCTTGTGCTTGACATCCCAGACACATGAAGTGCAGTCTAGACTAGCGGTTACGATCCATTGGCCAGAGGGTGAAAATTTCGCAGCGAATATGGGACCCTACCGGACATGGATAAGGAAAAGGAAGGATGTACGTTCTATCTTACCTTATGGTGACTGTCGTTGAAGTAAATTTCCCCATTCGCAGTGCAAATTCGGAGGATGGAATCATATGAGCCGACAGCTACGAGTGAACCATCGTGATTCCAGTTCAGTGCTGTCAAATCAGCCTGCGAAGCTGTAGTTAGGTCTGATAGAGTTAGAGTTGGTTGTATGGGGGCTGTGGGATCGTTGTTTGGTCCGTTGGGGACGGTCCAATAATTCACAACAGCATCACGCGACCTGGGTAGTCAGAGTTAAGTTGCACAAACAGAAATTTGATATTAGAGAAAGCACACCCAGAGACTAGCTGGCCTTTTGCAGAAGGATTCCAGGCGACAACGAAAACCTAAGAGAGGATCGTGAACAGGACGTTGAGAATGATGTATTGATGCGCACTTCGGTCTTGTGAGCCTGTAAGAACCGAACGGCACCGGCACGCGCTCCAACAACACTAGGTTTGTGCTTAAGCTTCTTAGCGGCAGTTTCTGGTAAGACTTGAGACGCGTCTGATTTAGGGTCCTTCGGTTTTGGCTTTGGGGCGGGTGCGCCTGCGATAATTGAGGACAAAGTAGAATGAAGAATGGAATGAGCGCACCCTCGACGTCCATTTGCGCGTCCTTCTGCTCTTGCTCCTTCCTTGCTCTCTTCTCAGCACGGGTATCTTCAGAAGGTGTGGTTGCCTTCCTTTTACCGGCAGTGTCCCCATTCACCTTGGGAGCATTGGGTTCGCGGACATCATTTGTTGAAGAAATAGGCTGGAGTAAACATGTATGGGTGTCTAGGAGTGAAAACGGAGCTGAACAATTTGTAGCCAGTTCGTCACCCTTCCAATGAGCCTCGACCTCGGAGTAAAGAAGAGCTTTGCTAAGTAGTTCGATGATTTCTCCGCGTGGAATATGCTTCTTAATATGAGGTGACTGGTCAAGACGGCCCTCCATTCGTAGGGCGAAAGCAGAGTGCTGAAAGCCTGAACGGAGTTAGATGATATAGATAGCAAGAAGAAGAATATGGAACTGCACCAGAATCCATGAAATAAGCATGTATGAGGCAATTGACTTGATCCGCTGTGATGAGAAGGGGCGCCGGCATGGCTGCTCTTGATTTGTGTGTCCGTTCAACGTATGCTATAGCTCAAATTCAAACGACCAGCGGAGTTGCAATTCCTCACCACTTGCAGTACATCCATGATTCCGACACAGCTTGCTTGTTATGTATCTTCCCATGATAAGCTAGTCCTGGTAAATGATATAGGTGACCTTGTCATGTCCGTATATTATTGCGCTGCGACCAATACTAGTACTCGCAGACAGTACCTATCATCTAAGTATGCTTCGTCGTTTCGTCTGTTGACCTCCGCAAAGTTGTAAACCTCTTGGACATGGATGTACTGGCGGAGACTGGGTGGAGGCCTATTTGTCCCGTCGTGCACGGTACATCGGGCCATATGAGCTCTCTCGGTCCGCGGATTCGAGGTATTCACGTGGCTTCAGGTCAAGACGCTAAAGATAACCACATGTACTCATCTTTCTTACTAACACCCATCCTCCTAAGATTCAATCATGTCTGAGTACGATCGAGTTGACTTCGAAATGCTCGAAGAAGATGACGATGGTTATGATGGCCCCGACGCTTATGTCGACGAGGAAGATGATCGTGTCTTGGATTCAGAGGACCTTCAAGACTCCATACAGGAGCCCTCCGGTGTCCCACAGCAATCACCCATGTTGAGCCAAATCATCCTATGTGAGTTCACTCCCTGCAAGGCCTGTTCCGCTTATCTGTTGCCAACCTGTAGCATTATTTAGTTCACAAAATGTCCGGGCTGACACTGGTGGTGGCGGTAATGCAAGGGGAGGTCGACAGCCCAGGACCATCACTGTTCAAGACTTGCAGCGTTTGTGGGACTCACGTTCTGTGGAGTCTCCAGATGGCGACAATGAAGAAGAAGACGATGACGGCTACGAATTTGGACGAATCGTAGGAGACTGGCACCAGCAATGGTTCCCTCCATACCAGGAACCTCAGAAGTCAGGTGTGGGGCTCCTCATGGGAGGAGAATTTGGTTGTGTGGGCCCGAAGATCAGGAGTAGGAGAAACAAGAAGAATGTTTCGCGGATGATTCTCGGCCAGTCCTCGCGACCCCGAGGGGCAGTGTCTAGAGAGCATATGACCAGTGTATGTTAACCTCTTGTATCTTATGGAACGGCCTGAACTTCTTACAGGATCTCATTCCGAATACGAATGGAACCGCCGTTGCGTCCTACGCCTCAAACGTTTACTGTGGACAATTCTCAAGAGGTTAACACCTATTCATTCCCTCGCTCGATTTATCACTTAATGTCACTCTACAGATTCTTCATTTTACTATACCTGCTGTCAAGGTGTGTGGTATCCTGCTGTCAAGGGGCAAAAAATTCATACTCCTCTAAAGATTTTCGCCTTCATATCTATGACATGACTTCGCCTCCCTCACCCTATATCAAGCGAACAAGGAACACACAGCGCAGCGCGACAGGAGTTTGGGATGACAACGACCGCGACCATGAGACGACACTCAAGGTATTGAAGACTATACAGGGGTGTCCTGGCCGTTGGACGATTACAGATTCTCACTTGAGTCCTGACAATGAAAGGCAAGTAATTGCATCTTCCCTTCAAATCATGCTTACATCGCTTTAGGATGATTTACTCGTCGATTGTAAGTGGAACCGCTCTGTAATTTCCATTGATTTCAATAGATATTAGTCACCGACGGTGTACATGACAAGCACACTTGACTCATCGTCTAATCAAACTCCTATCAGCTTTAAGGATCCTAATCAACGTCAGCGGTCTCGCGCACACTGGGGCTGGGATGATTATGGCGATGACGAGTCATTTGGCATCTGGAGCTGCAGGTTCTCTGCAGATGGGAATGAGGTCGTCGCTGGTGGAAGTCGTCAAATATTTGGTAGTGTCTTTATTTATTTTTGGACCTCGGTTTCTCATAGCGGCTCCACCTTAGTTTATGACCTCTTGGCTAACCGTAGGACAGTCAAGATCATTGCACACCAAGATGACGTGAACAGCTGCTGTTGGGCTGACACTGCATCGGGAAATGTTCTAATCAGCGCCTCAGATGACACATTTTTGAAAGTTTGGTGAGTTCTGCGCAGGTTTTGACCTTTCTTTTACTAATGCAAGTAAAAGGGACCGGCGTTCACTAGGTGCATCACAAAGACCGTCAGGAGTCTTGGTGGGCCATACAGAAGGCATTACCAATGTCTCAGCGAAAGGCGATGGCCGTTATATCATCTCAAACGGAAAGGATCAGGCGTTACGTTTATGGGATTTGCGGAAGATGTGCAGCAGCGAAGACTTTGACAAAAGTGCTGACCGCGACTATAGGGCACCTTCATTTGATTACCGGTGTGTTGCTTCAGGTCTCAACTCGAGTGAGAATTAACCTCAAATGTCTTGCTAAGCTATGGTCATTACCCGAAACCAAGGCACGCTGCACACCCACGTGACTGTAGCGTTATGACCTACAGAGGTCATGCTGTCTTACGCACACTTATCCGATGCCACTTTAGTCCGGCTGAGACAACAGGTGGTCAATACATTTACTCCGGTTCGGCAGATGGGAAAATACACGTTAGTCCCGATTCAACTCGACTTTCTTATATCTAACACGTTGCATTTAGATATGGTCGCTCGATGGACAAATAGTACAGGTTCTCGATCGCACGAAGACGTCGGCTATGTCATACGATCCCTCGGCCGAGGAGTGTGGACTCCCCACTAGCACCCGTAGCACAGTTTGTGTACGAGATGTCAGCTGGAACGGCAATGTCAGCTCATTCTTTTCCCTCTCTGTCAATTACGCTAATCAATATCTATTACAGGAACCAATGATGATGAGCGCTGCTTGGGATGGAGGTCATTCATTATCGAAGAGCGTCGTCGCGCGTCACGAATGGAAGGGTCTCTCTAAGATGTCGTACGCTCTAGATGACTGGATGGAGAAGCAGAACGTAGAGCGCAACGAACGGGCTGTGCGCATCAGATGAACATTGAGAATTCCTGGTGCATTTGATAGTGAAGAGAATGATTAGAGCTCGCGAAGGACAGATGACGCCTGTGACCAATGACAACATAATTCTACTTGGATACTCACATGTCAATCATTGTATTATGTTTCTTAAGTTACCAATTGTATGTACGATGCTGAGAGCTTGATTCATCGTGAACTGGTCGACTTTCCCTGTGCACAATCAACTCCATGCGATACTTGACGGATTGGAACCATCGAGAGCTCGACCGGCCATTCTGGACTTCGTTCATCAGGCACGATCTAGTACTGTCACTTACGTAGTGAAACCCAGGGGTTTTCCAGAAGGAGTAACTAGTAACTGCCCCGTTGAAGTACTGCCCTTGACCACCACCACCATGTCTGCGAATGCTCAGCTCTATGGATTTCCTCCAGGATACTTCGTGATTCGTAACCTTGGGAATGGTAGACTGTGGGATGTTGGTGGAGATGAGGTAGAAGATAGTATCGAGATTCTGCTCTGGCCAGAGAAAGAAAAGTCTTTAGTTGAAAGTGGGTTCGCCTTTCGTACGCACACACGTTAACCCTAACAAGATATCAGCCTTCAGAAACCCAGATGCTAATAATCAAGTATGTCATTCACTTCCGTGCGACTGCTGATCAATGAAATTGTCCAGGTATTCTTTATCGATACTTCGGGCGCTCTTTGCTCAAGATCGTCAGGACATGCAATCGATATCGAAGGTGTGACGTCAGAGTCTGTTATCTGCTGTGTGAAACTTACCGTAGATCTAGGGGACCGGTTAGTGCTTCGACATCGCCGACCCATCTCTCAGCCATATCCAAATGAATACTCGCATCCTCTACCGCGTTTCTCATACTCCCGAGAAACTCAGCAAATCACTGCATCTTTCCAGTGTGACCCCGCATACCCTCCGCCAGCCGCGCAAACCTCGACCGCATGGATGCGAAAGACATACGTCCTATCATCAATTCCGATGCCCAAACCAAAGTCACTGTTGAACAATGCGTCGGCTTTCCTAACCTCCGCTGTTACAACCCCAATTTCGTTTTTCTCTGGTGGCACAGCACAACGGAAGGCAACTCCTGAAGACGTTTTCAGTGGGGATATAGAACTCACTGAAGACGAAACTTTAGAGCAGGATCGAGGTGTAGAAGGGGAAGCAGATGATTCTCCCGAGCTCCTCAGAAAACTCAGAGTTGTGACGATCGGTCAGCGGGATGCTCCTACAGAAGGCGAGAATGCTAGAAAACGCCGCCAATGGCAGATTTTGCCCCTGCGTACATCAGCCGCTCATCGAAGACCATTGTAGCGACTTGAATCGATGTTTGTATGGTCGTCTTCCATTTGGTTTCAGCGTACATACTTTGTACTATAGTTTGACATCAGTATCGTGGTGGGAAGTTCTGAAGACGGTCACGTGCGCTTTAATTTCGTGTGGTCCACGACTCCAGTAGTATTACTATCATGATAGTGTATGGCACGCCGTGGCAGGCTGGCAGCTAATAAGCGAGCTTGATCTTCGTGCCGCACGGGGACCCGTCCCTAGTCTCCCCTAGCCAGCCCTATATAGACGGAAGGAAGATAGCCGTTCCTTCTAACCCGTCCCCAAAAGTTTATCTTCTTCTAAAGTTTGTCTTTGCCTCATGTACATGCTTCTTTGAGCAGCTGATAATATAGTTCGCTTTGTCTGATCTTCTGCGTCTAGAATATGGCGCCTGGAGCTTCTCTGAAGTCCCTTATTGGAGCACATTTTTGACCTCGTCTGTCGCATTTTCCAGATAAGAATTGGCCTGTCTCTCAGATATCGAGTCAACATCAGTCGTCTTCCCAAGTGACCAACGTTACAAGCATGGCTTTGAAAAGTCTCCTTCAGTTTGCAATCTGCGCGGTTTCCCTCAGGATCGCGCTTGCGCACCAAGTCCCCTTGGGCAGCACTACTGAACAGCCTGAGACATGGTTATCAAAATACGGTCCACAGATTGATCAACCTTTCTCTGGACCATTGTCATTTTCTCACATGCCCTATTCTCGCTGTCTGGAAGATGAATCCGCGCAGTTCGACATAGCAGTTCTCGGTATGCCCTTTGACACGGGTACTTCTTACCGCCCTGGCGCTCGCTTTGGACCCTATGCGATTCGTTCAGGCAGCAGAAGACAGAGGGAGGCTCGTGGATATAGCTTGGCTTGGGGCAATAACCCGTACGAGCAAGGATCAAAAATACTTGATTGTGGCGATGTGCGCCTTTTTCAATGACAAGCAATCGACATGAACTGACAAGGATAAAGGTTCCGATCATTCCCTTTGACAATGTTCTTGCCATGGACCAAATGCAGGTCGCATACTCCACCTTGTTAGATCGTCCTATCGCCTCCGATCAGCCTGTTTGGGTGAAGGGTGCTCAGCTTGCGAAGGACGGACGCGAGCATCCAAGGATCGTCAGGTTAGTTCAATTCAAACACGTACATGCCAACGCCTGATATCATGTGAAGCCTTGGAGGCGATCACACGATCGTGCTCCCAATTCTTCGTGCTCTTAACAAGGTATACGGACCTGTTTCGGTCATTCACTTCGATGCACACCTCGACACCTGGAATGGATATCCGGGAACTGTGTCTGAGCAATCGCGCATTACCCACGGAACGTTCTTTTACGTAGCTAATGAAGAAGGTTTGGTTTCGAACTCGAGCATCCATGCTGGTATTCGATGCAAACTAGTGGTAAACAAGGCTCTGATCTTTCATTATTTGCATTGAACACCTCTGAATTCAGGGACTTGAAGACATTCAAAACGATGAATCGGTTGGATTCCACTTCATTACGAGCGATGACATTGATGATCACGGGGTTCCCGCGATCATCAAGCGCATACGGGAGCGTGTTGGTGACACCCCTGTCTACTTGAGGTATGTTCGCTTTACAAACGGCTTAGAACGTTGCTGAAGGGACAATAGTTTAGATATTGATGTCATTGGTGTGTAATGCCCATTCTTGATCTGCCCCCCATGTGACGAATTAAACAGATCCTGGTCTTGCACCTGCTAGTATGTCCCACTACCAGAATGGCTGAATCCAAGCTTGAATTTTTGGAATTTAGCGGGAACTCCCGAGGCAGGAGGCTGGACGAGTAGGGAGGTCAAACGAATCATTCGTGGCCTAGCCGGATTGAACTTCGTGTAGGTAACCCTATCTATTCTTGACCCCGTGGCCCTCATGCCTTGTTTGCGACACAGTGGCGCCGACATAGTAGAGGTCGCCCCTGTCTATGACCATGGTTTGTTTACCTATCTAGCTGTTTGTGGCTGGGACTGAGATATTCTTTGACAGCCGAAATCACAGGCACGGCTGCGGCTGACCTAGTCCACGATTTTCTATCGATGTTCATGTCTCAGTCTCCTCCCACGCCACACGCACTTCCAGGTTCTTGGCCTCGCGATGAACTTTGAAGATTGTTTTAACTTCCGAGCTATTTTTGTGTTTCTCGTATCACCACGTGCCCATCAGGTACTAAACAGATAACACAGAAATACCTTCGGAGTATCTAACATGCAATATAAATTGTTTCTGGTCGCAGAGACCCATCCTGATTATCCTCATAAGCCGGCACTAGTAGCATCGAAGAAACGCTATTGACAATGAGATACCTTCCGCTCGCGCTACTTCCCGTTGTTTATGCGCAGCAACATGCATTCGAAGCCCAACAGCAGGAGCCGTGGGCAGCAAAGTACGGCGCACAGACTGACCTCGGTTACACAGGACCTCTGAGCTACTCCCACCTACCCTATGCATATTGCCTAGATGATCCATCGACAACCTTTGACATAGCTGTTCTCGGCATGCCATTCGACACGGCAACTTCTTACAGACCGGGAGCACGCTTCGGGCCATATGCAATTAGATCTGGCTCGAGACGTCAATCCGCTGTGGCCGGCTACGCGCTGAACTGGATGACGAACCCGTACACCCGAGCAAAAGTGATCGATTGTGGAGATGTGAGTTTTTGGCCCGTCAGAGGTGTCTAAACGCATTGACCAAGTGTAATAGGTTCCTGTCAGCCCCTATGACAACGCATTAGCCATTGATCAAATGGAAACTGCCTATACCACGCTCTTGGCACGACCCGTGAATGGAAGCGCTAGTGCGCGCACCGCAAATCTTGCGCGTGATGGAGTGGAGCACCCCCGTATACTGACATTAGGTGAGCCACATACCATGATCTCGTTCGCGAACGTCATCGTTAATCATATGCTGGTAGGCGGAGACCATACCATCGTGAGATAGCACGCCCTTACATCCCCAAAATTTCACATGTCGAATGATCCCTAGGTACTTCCAATTCTTCGATCTCTTCATCAGGTTTATGGGCCTATCTCTGTCATTCACTTTGATGCACACATCGACACCTGGCCAAGCTTAGGAGGCATCACCCAGCAGTCCAAGGTTACGCACGGAACCTTTTTCTCTTTGGCATTCGAGGAAGGACTTATGTCCAACACCAGTATTCACGCTGGAATCCGGAACAAACTGCAGGTCAGTGCTTTCCTTGTGTTTCAAGTTGATCCGAGCTGACATAAATTGAATGGACAGGGCCCTGAGCTGATCGAACACGACGAAGAAGTTGGCTTTGAGCTTATCATGGCTGATGATATCGACGACCTTGGAACAGATGAGATCATTAAGCATATCCGACAACGCGTCGGCAATTCACCTGTTTACCTGAGGTACGCCTCAAGTAGTAATACATCACTGATCACAATGTTAATCGCGTACCGTCTCAGCTTTGACATTGACACCATCGGTCTGCAGATTTTCCGATTGATAGCTAACCGTCGGGTACTAATCGCTCTTTCTTAGACCCTGGTCAGGCACCTGCAAGTGAGCGAAATATTACTGAGATGGCCTTAAAGGTATTGATGCCCAGGTAGCTGGTACACCAGAACCCGCTGGATGGACGGGTCGAGAAACCAAGCGAATTCTTCGAGGTCTTGCTGGATTGAACTTTGTGTAAGATTTCTTCCATCATTCATGGGCCTGTACAAGCAGTTGACAACTCGTTTGCAGCGGGTCTGACATTGTTGAGGTTGCTCCAGCATACGATAACGGTAAGATCCACCCCCGAATTTAGTAACGAGGAAGCTCACAGTCCGATCCAGCCGATATCACTGGCATCCTTGCTGCTGGCCTTGCAGACGACTTCCTCGCCTTGTTCGTTACGGACGAGCCTCCTAAGCGGCAAGAAAAGCAAAAGCGAACCCTCACTGATGAACTCTAAAATCCAAGACACGAATTGCTGTCAGCATTCGGTTCATGTTAGACCAGCCACTGTTTCGCTATAGAATACAGAGGGTATCTAAATAAAGTCCTACAGCCAATCATGATACGGTCCGTATGACAAAAATATGCAGTATATACCAACTCAATGAAAACATCACGAGGATACAATAAGTACATCACATTCAGGACTTCCACTGCACAGGCGCCCGCGACTGACCAGCCTCATATGTTGGTGGGTTGTCATTGTACATCTCATGTGGAGGAGACATCACCACAGGCGTCGGCCCTCTCGGGCCCTTCACAGCACCCGTGCTCGGAGGTGCCGCATATGCACTGTGGTTGGTTGGCGGCGGAGAGCTCGGCACATTAGTCGAACTTTGATAATTTGAAGTATAGTATGGGTCCGATGGCTGTGGTACACCGATGGCACCATAGTTGTGTTCAGGCTGGGGGGTATGTGCAGCATATGAAGCCGCAGCTAGTACACCCGTAGCATTGTATGAATCTGGGTTGAACGGTGATTCCTGGTAGTGAGTCTGCTGCGGTTCCCAAGGGTTATATGCTCCACGTCGCTGCGAAGGCGTACGGGCTGCGATTGTGTGAGAAAATAAGAAAATGCCGCTGAACTACAACTCACAAGTAGCACCTTCCACATGGCCATATGCCTCTGGGGAGTATGGGTCACTATAATAAGCACCAGCAGCATTATGCATTGGAGCGACAGCTGCAGGCCCGGCGGGAGGATATGCACTTGGCATGGGATGATACGAATTGACAGGCGACATCGAGTGAGCCGCAGAGGTCGGCGGATAAACGCTCGAGGACGTCGTCTGAGTTAGGGTGCTACTCTTCCGGCGTGGTGGCGCTGGATACGGAGAAGTGTTGTTGTATTCATCGACAGCGCGCGTGCCCCGAGGAGCCTGCACATAACCTCCTCCAGCATAACCACCTAGTGATGGACGACTACCATAGGACCCCGTGCCAGCTCTTCCGGCGGTGGAGACGCTCTGGTTGTCTCGATATGGCACGGCTTCCTCCTCGTCTGGGTATACATTTTCACCCGAGATTCTGGCCTTCAGTGGCTGCGATGGATCGTACTCTTGGAATGACGGTAAACCAATTTCGCCTTGCTGTTGTCTGGCTTTGCGATCTGCTTCCGCCTTGACAGCATCAAGTCGCATTTGATCTGCATATGCATTCCCACCCGTACGGTCATTATTGCCCCATGCACCCTTTGGACGTCTTTTGATGCAGCACCTTCCGATACCATAGAAACATCCGCTGAAGAACAGCAGGATCCAGGAGACAAGGGTAAGCCAAACAGCGTTGCCTATGGAAGCAGAGCCACCTGAAACACTATTCATTCTGGATTTGGCGACGAAAAAGATGGCGAGGTCAAAAATGAAAGCAACAAGGGCAACGGTAGCACCGAATCCTGATATGCAGCTGCTGAAACAAGTCATGGACATTTCACGGACGTGAGCGAGTAGACCAAAGATGGTAGCTATTCCTGCGAGGCCGAAGGCTACGATATGCAGGACGAGAGCATATGTGAGCCATTTTACAACTAGAGTGGGGATTTGGATAGACGTATTATCGCCTACCAACGCATTGATGTCTATATATGCCAGGGTAGTCGAATGTCATCAGTATAAATCCTGCCATGTTTATAAGTAGACTTACTAAAATCATATCCAACTGTTGCATTGGAGCATGAAAGAGTCCCTGAGATATCCATACAATAGCCCATTGTTCCAAAAGTGATGTAGCCATTGGTGCCTTCCACGGCAAGGTTGGCCTTGAGGAAATATACAGATTTTATGAGAGGGACAGAGAAAGATACGATAGCCAACAAGATGGTGGCTATGAGGGTAATCAGGAAGCCAGGAGTAGCTGGTCGAATGAAGCCCATAACTTCAACACGGAGACAAGAAGGGCGTTAGAACAATATCAAAATGCCAATTTGGTGGGGCGCCAATCTGATGAAGGAGAGTAACTCAGTGGGGTAGATGTGGGATTGAAGAAGAGGCTGTAGCGGCATATAAATGGGAAACTTCCGTGTGTTGTATTGTGGCTGTACACCCCTAAACAGCCTGTGCTCGGGCTGTGACAATGATCAAACAAAATATTGGAGCAGTGGGGCTTCCTAAATATTCTCGTCTAGTACAGTGTATTTTTATTCTCAATTACAACAAGGAATATAAACTTCTAGCTGGGTGTGTTCATCAAACAGAGATCCCTAGTTATACTTACTTGAAAATGTCTCCCGCGCGACCCTCAGAGCCTCTTCAACCTGGTTGACGTTGACCCCAACACCTTGAGCACCATCCTCCTTCCCTCCAGCTTTGCCCCCAAGGATATCGCTGACTTTGGACGCCCATGTCCGAGCGTCGAGGCCTCTTGACCGTGCAGACTCGGAAACGTAGTTTGCATGTGCGACCTTGCCGCCTTCTGCGTCGACACTGAAAACGTAGACTGCCTTGCCAAGCTTCTTGCCTTGCATAACGACATTTTGCAAGATCTGGGATATCATCTTGAGTATAAGCACATTTTGTGGACGACTGTCAAACATACCTTTGCATTACCATCAACCTCAAGGATAGCAAAGTAGACTTCTGAGTCAGGCTTCTCCTCGAAGAAAGTAACCAGAGCATTCACAGCCTGTACATGTGCATCAGTCACCATACAAGAACAGCAAGCAAAGGGACATACCGCCTTGTTGATCGCATTCTCCTTTTCCTTGATCTGCTTGTCAAGCGCCTTGCGAACAGTCGCCAGACGGTCTTTGAGCTCTGCTTTGAGAAGAACTGATATATCTGCCTGACCAAGTTCCTGCAGAATCATCAGTTGACGCACAGTGCAAGAAAGACAGATTATGGCTCACCACACTGAGAGTCTTGAGCCCACCATCCTTCTCCTTGCCTTCCGTCGACTCGAGCTGCTCAAGGCGAACTTTCAGAGAATTGGCAACACGGGACGCCTCATGTGCCTCTTGGCCAGTCACAGCAACTATCCTGCGGATGCCCTTCGCGATTCCAGACTCCTCAGTGATTACAAAATCTTTGATATCGCCTGTCTTCGCAACATGAGTGCCACCACAAAATTCAACACTTGTGCTCCGCCATTTTGGGTTTTCAATATCGTTCGCGACCTCATCTACATCGTACCCGAGCACGACAACACGCACAGGATCCGGGTACGCCTCGCCAAAGACCGCGCGCAGTCCGGATATCTTGTGCGCAGTCGTGAGGTCCAGGTCCTTGCCGTATACCTTCACATTCTTCTTGATCCAGTCGATGCTCATCGACTCGATCTTCGCGAGCTCGGGGAGGGAAATCTGTGCTTTATGCGAAAAGTCAAAGCGGAGCTTTGTCGGTGCCACGAGCGAGCCCCTCTGATCAATGTGGTCGCCGAGGACCTCGCGGAGGCAGAAGTTGAGGATGTGTGTTGCGGTGTGATTACTGCGCAGCGGCCAGCGGCGGAGCTCGTCGTAGGAGGAGATGACCTCATCGCCGATAGAAAGTTGGCCATATTTGAGAGAACCGGTGTGGAGAACGTAGCCGTTGTATACCTGGACGTTTGTTACCTCAAAATCGGTGGCGCCATCGATGACAATGTTGCCAGTGTCATACTCCTGGCCACCAGACTCTGCATAGAAACTCGTGCGGTCGAGGAGTACGCCAAAGTTTGCGCCCTCCGGTATACCGGATGATGATGAGATGAATTCTTTATGGTAGTAAATGCCCTTCACTGTAGCAGTGATATTGCCAAGTTCTGCAAAAGTGGTTAAGTAAGGGCGAATCGTGGACAAGAAGTCACACACGGAATTTGGACGAGTCATCTGTTTTGGGTATCGCATCGTTCTTCTCCAATGCAGCAAGATCATGGACATCAAGCTTCACGCCATCCGCCTTGTCCTTTTTGAACGATCCCTTGCTCGCGAGCTTTGATTGTTCTTGCGCATCCTCGAACTCCTTCTCATTGATACCGAGCCCGAGCTCCTCCGCCATGAGCCGCGTGAGGTCGACGGGGAACCCGTACGTGTCATACAGCCGCCACACATCTGCGCCGTTAAGCTCCTTGGCACCCGCCTCTTTCGCACGCGTCGCGTATTGGTCAAAGAGCTTCTCGCCCCGATCAAGGGTACGCGAGAAGGACTCTTCCTCCTCGTCAAGGATCTCTTTGATGTCGCCTTGCTTCTTCGTAAGCTCGGGGAACACGTCGCCCTGGCGCACAAGGCACACATCAGGTCGAGCGGATGCGATAGATCTGCTTTACTGACCATAGTCTCTACGACAACAGGCATCAAAGAGGAGAAAAATGAGCCGATGGGTGCACCAAGCTTCTTCCTGACGTAGCGGGAACCTCGACGAAGGATCCGACGAAGGACATAACCACGACCAACGTTGTTGGGCACGCCACCATCGCTCAATGCGAACGAAAGCGTTCGTACGTGATCAGCAACAATACGGTATGCAGTATCAATACCATCTACATCGGCATTGCCAAAGTTCCCCGTATATGGTCTTGCGCCTGTTAATTCCTGGATGCGCGTGAAGATGGGGTGGAATACATCGGTATCGTAGTTGGAGAGTTTGTTCTGGAGGACTGAGACGAGTCGCTCGAAACCCATACCAGTGTCAACGTGCTTGCTTGGAAGAGGCTTTAATGAGCCATCATCATCACGGTTAAACTGGATGAAGACATTGTTCCATATCTCAAGGACATTTGGGTCGTCACCATCGACGAGATGCGCAGCATTACGTCCACCAATGCGGTCGAAGTGTATTTCACTGAAGAAGATCAACGCATGACGATAAGAGAGTAGCTGGAGATACGCACCTACAAGGCCCACAAGGTCCAGTTGCGCCCATTTCTGTTGTAAGCGCGTATGAGTCACGACGTTCACTGGATGATAGAACATGCTTTTACCCCAGAAATTGCCTTTTGATGCAATTACGTGGTCCGGTGAAATACCCTGGTTTAACCAGTGTTGTTTTGCATCCTCGTCGGTGGGTATTCCATTTTCTGGGTCTCCAGCATAGTAGGTAACGTATAGACGGTCTTTGGGTAGTCCGTATACATTGGTTAAGAGATCCCATGAGAACTCGATGGCTTCTTTCTGCATGATAAATGTCGGTTATGAAGAGGGGTCTCAAAAACAAGCGCCACACCTTGAAGTAGTCACCAAACGACCAGTTTCCAAGCATCTCAAAGAATGTATGGTGATACGAGTCTTTGCCGACGTCCTCGAGGTCTGGATCAGTGTGAGTATAGTTCAACGTTGCTAGCAACTTGCGCATACCATTGTGCTTACCACCTGCCCTGATGCACTTTTGGCTGTTGAACGCACGTTTCAGCTTGCCTCGCTCGGAGTTGGGATCGACGGTACCCAAGAATATAGATTTGTACTGATATGATGTGAGCTCTGACGCATAATACTACGGAGTTGAGTGCACCTGGTTCATGCCAGCATTTGCGAACAGGAGAGTGGGATCATCGAAGGGTACGGTTGAGGAAGATGGAACAAAAGTGTGGTTTTTGGAGCGAAAATAGTCGAAGAATTCTTGGCGCACTTTGCGTGCAGTCCATGGGCCGTCGTAAGAAGATGCCATTCTTAGAGACAAATGGATAGGAACGCGATGAGATGGAAGTCTTGATCGAAGGAGAGATGATTGCAGAAATCCAAGTCTCATCTAGATTTATGGCTTTCCTCAATTAGACTCATATCGCATCTTGACTCGGAGCTCATCACGTGACAAAAATCAGTCGCGTATTTACTTCCATACATAAACTTGGAATTTTCCTCAAAAAATAGGCTAAATTTGTCGGGAAACTTTGTAGGCACAGTAACTGACTCGTTGTACTGCATCATGCTGTGCGGACTGACGCTGAAGCGCTAGCAGATTAATAGAGTTTGCACCGATCTGTCGCCAAGACCTGCCGCAGGTAATAAGTAGATATACTAAATCTTACGTCTGGGGAAGCCTGCAGTCGAACCAGTTGGAATGGAGATATATATGAGCTTAGAGCCTGTCGTGAATGGGATGATTAGTGGATTGCGAGTGGGCATAGTAGTAAGTAGGACTGTTAATAGATAAGATGGTTGTCGTCACACTGCATCGTGACGTGACCTGCCCTGAAGTCGATCGATAAGCCAAAGACCAAAAACTTTACTTTTGAAATCAACGAGCCTCAGACTTGCGGTCCCGGTGCTGCATTTGACTCACCATCCAGCTCGTTCAAGAGGATCCCGCATCTTTATTTTCTTTCTTGGTATCCTTGTAAAATCTAGACACAATGGTGTACGTATTTCCCGCTTAGATCTACATTTCCGATGCACTGATCATCGTCACCGATCGCAGTAACTTCACAGTAGGTGAGCATACAGATCGTGCAAGGAAACCCGATCTCTTTCTCAACGATTCTCATAGACCAGATTCGTGGGCTTATGGACAAGTCCACGAACATCCGTAACATGTCCGTCATTGCCCACGGTGAGCGAGATCCCGCTGATCATTGCATACTCGATCTTATCTAAATTACTTATGCAGTCGATCACGGAAAGTCGACCCTTACCGACTCCCTTGTCTCCAAAGCTGGTATCATCGCTGCAGCAAAAGCTGGTGACATGCGGTTTACGGACACGCGAGAGGATGAAAAGGAGCGTGGTATTACGATCAAGTCGACAGCCATTTCCATGTACTTCGAAATGGGAAAGGAAGATGTCGAAAACATTAAGCAGAAGACTGAGGGCAAGTCTTCAATTCTAATTTCGCAGAATATCGCTGATGATTTTTTAATTCAGGCAATGAGTTCTTGATCAACTTGATCGACTCACCAGGTCACGTCGACTTCTCGTCAGAAGTCACGGCTGCTCTCCGTGTCACTGACGGTGCTCTCGTTGTCGTCGACTGTATCGAAGGTGTCTGCGTGCAGACAGAGACGGTACTTCGTCAAGCTCTCACGGAGCGTATCAAACCCGTCGTTATCATCAACAAGGTCGACCGTGCTCTACTTGAACTTCAAGTTTCAAAAGAGGACTTGTACCAGTCGTTCCAGCGTACCATAGAGACAGTCAACGTCATCGTTTCGACCTACCACGACAATGCCCTTGGTGACGTCCAGGTCTACCCAGACAAGGGTACTGTTGCCTTCGGTTCAGGTCTCCACGGGTGGGCTTTCACCCTCCGCCAGTTCGCTGGTCGCTACTCTAAAAAGTTCGGTGTGCCTAAAGAGAAGCTTTTGGCCAAGCTCTGGGGTGACAACTACTTCAACCCTGCCACTCGCAAGTGGAGTACAAAGAGCTCCGACGCCGATGGCAAACCCCTTGAACGGTCCTTCAACATGTTCGTCCTTGAGCCCATCTTCAAGATTTTCGATGCCGTCATGAACTTCAAGAAGGACCAAATCGGTCCCATCTGCGAGAAGCTTGATGTCAAGCTGACGTCTGACGAGTCGGATCTTGAGGGCAAGGCTCTCCTCAAGGTTGTCATGCGCAAGTTCTTGCCCGCTGGTGACTCCCTCCTGGAGATGATAGTCATTAACCTTCCTTCCCCCGCTACTGCTCAACGCTACCGTGTTGAGACTCTCTACGAAGGTCCCATGGATGACGAGTCTGCCATTGGTATCAGGGACTGTGATCCCAAGGCCCCCCTTGTTCTCTACGTCTCGAAGATGGTGCCCACTTCAGATAAAGGACGGTTCTATGCCTTTGGTCGTGTGTTCTCTGGTACCGTTCGTTCTGGCCCCAAGATCCGTATCCAGGGCCCCAACTACGTGCCTGGAAAGAAGGAAGACTTGTTCGTCAAGTCAGTTCAGCGTACGGTGCTCATGATGGGTCGTTACATCGAGCCCATTGAAGACTGCCCTGCCGGTAACATCGTCGGTCTCGTCGGTATTGACCAGTTCTTGCTCAAGAGCGGAACTCTTACCACCTCTGAGACCGCACACAACATGAGGGTCATGAAATTCTCCGTGTCCCCTGTCGTGCAGGTCGCTGTTGAGGTCAAGAACGCTGCCGATTTGCCCAAGCTTGTCGAAGGTCTCAAGCGTTTGTCGAAGTCTGACCCCTGTGTCCAGGCATGGATTGCCGAGACTGGTGAGCACATTGTCGCTGGTGCCGGTGAGCTGCACTTGGAAATTTGCTTGAAGGTAATTGCCTTCTGTTCGTTGAATTTCGTTAGTTTGATCATTATTCCAGGATCTCCAAGAAGACCACGCTGGTGTTCCTCTCAAGATTTCTGACCCTGTCGTCGGCTACCGTGAGACTGTCAAGGCTGAGTCCTCGATTGTGGCCTTGTCCAAGTCGCAGAACAAGCACAATCGTCTCTACGCTCAGGCCTTGCCTCTTGACGAGGAGCTCACCAAGGCTATTGAGGCTGGTACCGTTAACTCCCGTGACGATTACAAAGCCCGTGCTCGTATCCTCGCCGATGACTTCGGTTGGGATGTCACCGATGCAAGGAAGATCTGGTGCTTTGGTCCCGATACCACTGGCCCCAACTTGCTCGTCGATGTCACCAAGGGTGTGCAGTACCTCAACGAAATCAAGGACTCTTGCGTTGCTGCCTTCCAGTGGGCAACGAAGGAGGGTGTCTGCGCTGAGGAAAACATGCGTGGTATCCGCTTCAACATTCTTGATGTCACTGTAAGTATCCTTTATACCTAGTTGCATTTTATCTTCTTACGCTATGGTCGCAGTTGCACACCGATGCTATTCACCGTGGTGGTGGACAGATCATTCCTACGTGCCGTCGTGTCTGCTACGCTGCATGTTTGCTTGCTACCCCTGGTCTCCAGGAGCCGGTGTACCTCGGTATGACCCCATATGTCTATAGCAATTTACCGGGTACTGATATTACTCACAGTCGAGATCCAATGTCCTGAGAACGCCATCGGTGGTATCTACAGCGTGTTGAACAGGCGTCGTGGCCAGGTCTTCAGCGAAGAGCAGAGGCCAGGAACGCCTATGTTCACCGTCAAGGCTTACCTCCCCGTCATGGAGTCCTTCGGCTTCAACAGTGATCTCCGCTCACAAACAGCCGGTCAAGCCTTCCCCCAGAGTGTGTTCGACCACTGGGAACTTATGAACGGATGTGAGCATTTGCATGCACGCCGTGTGAAGACTGACGCTGATGCGATTGATCAGCACCACTCGAGAAGGGCACCAAGCTCGAAGAGCTCGTCAAGGGCATTCGTGTGCGCAAGGGTCTCAAGGTAATGAGCGACTGTACGCTGTCCTGCAATATGACTGATCCTCGTTCTTTAGCCCGATATTCCAGCTCTCGACTACTACTACGACAAGCTGTAAAGTACTGTACGAACGTGCTCACGACCAAATTTCTGGAATCCGTTCCTTGTTGTCCTCACTATTTTCACTAAATCCAATTGTTGTACTCTTGTATGTTTGATGATTCGGACGCCCATACCTAATAGTTGCTTGGCAATTGCCGAGAATGTTGGTGAAGCATCACAGCCGGATGATCCCGCACGTTCGGTAGCGAATGTCTTGAGTCAAATGACGGGAGCTTCAACAAGTGCTTTAAAGGCAAATTGAATGTAGCTGTAGCAGGGAGCAACACCCATCTATTCAGACATGGCAGACAACAACGCTGACCTCACCACCAGTGCTGACGTTCGAAAATACCTGTCTAATACCCCTTTCGCGTCGCATACTATAAGCGTGCTGGCAGGAGGCTCCGCCAACTTCACATACAGGATACACCTTAACACCCCATTCGAGGGCAAGGAAACATTTGTTTTCAAGTATGCAGCACCATATGTTGCTGCATCCGGTGGTACGATGGCTTTGCCTACTGAGCGCCAGGTAAGGCTGCCTTGGAGTGACATTATATTGTAACTAGTACTGGGCTGATAACGACCTGTCAGAAATTCGAAGTAGAATCCTTGCGACTCGTCCGCGAAATGCATGCTGATGACGATGTCATTGCCGTTCCCGCCGTCCGTCTCTTCGACGAGGAAGCCCACGTCATGATCATTGATGATTGCGGGGCGGACACTCGGACGCTGAAACAGCTCGTGATTGACGAGGCCCTGCCGCAGCCGGTCGCCGAAGAAATCGGTGCTGCAATCGGTCGTTTCCTTGGGCGCATCCATGCCTGGAACAAAAACGGGTCTTTCGACATGGGTATCTTCCACAATAACGAAGTGGGCAAGATGATCTCACCTCTAGTTACATATGGTCGCCTTATCTCTACGCTTAGCGGCAGAGATAACATAGCAACTTTGGCTGACCCCGTCCTCGACGTCCCTGAGGAGAATCTGGACGTTATATCGAAGCTTGCGGAGGCCCGCAGTCATGAAATTGGTAGCACTTCCGAAGCATTTACGCATGGAGACTTCTGGCCCGGGAATATCATGGTATCCCTTCGAAGAGAGTCAGAGGGGGGCGTGCCTACACTAGAGAAGCTTTATGTGCTGGACTGGGAGTTGGCGAAGGCAGGTCTTCGTGGGTTGGACATTGGACAGTTCTGCGCAGAGATGCGTCTGCTTCAGCGGTTCTATCCGAGCCGCCAGAAAGAGGCGTCCACGATTGTGAGATCGTTCCTCTCGGCTTATAGAGGAGGAAGTGGGCCTGATGAAGCGCTGGCGAGGGTCGCGATTGCCCACGTTGGAGCACATTTGGTGGCTTGGACTCCACGGGTACGGTGGGGAGACCGGGAAGAGACTAGGAAGACGGTTGCTGAGGGCGTTGAGTTATTGGTTGGAGGTGCTGAAGGGACGCATGCTTGGCTCGGGGGCAGTCTTGTTGGACACTTGATAATGTGAACTCCAGTAGCAGCAGTGTATGAGCATCAGTAAACCAGTGAGACTCAGATATTAGTAGATATTTTGTAAGCCCAATGCTTCTTGCTTTACATTACTATTGGTTACCACTTCAAGCTCGTGCACACCACATTTCGTGCAGTCACATAAATGTCACGGAATGTCACGGTGTAGTCACACTGGCCGATTTCGCAGTCCGCTCGACACGCTGACAGCTGTGGATTAGATATTAGGAAGATATGTATAGGAAAGAGCATTTCGGCTTACAAAATATGGGAATATCGGTGGCTCACCGGTTTACTGACTCAATGCGCCATAAGCTTGCCTCTACCCTGCAAGGTGATGCAGTTGGACGAACTTCCTGCAGAGCTGTATACTGCAATCGTCAGTCACTTACCAGTAGACTCGCTCCAGCAAGATATCCTTGCCCTGACAAGAGCGATACCCAGATCCCCGGTGCCTATCCAGCATCTATTCGAGCACATACGCCTCAAGCATGCGCAGCAAATTATACAATTATACAGTCGTCTTCGCAATATTAATGCCACTGCCGAGAGAAACTGGGTCAAGAACTTTGGGGTCGTAACCTGGACTGTCGATGCCGATGTCCTCGTTAATCTACTGGGGATCCTCCCTCGTATATCTTCTCTCCTTCTCTTCGTGGGACCCAATTTTGCTCCAGAGCATGTTGAGGAAATATTTCATAAACCAAGACAAGACCTGCGCTTTCTCTCCTTACGTTTCCGTCCTTAGTGAGTACTATAATGATCTCTTTCGTTTTATCCCCCCTGACACATGTATGCGATCCAGCGTGAATCGGGCCACGTATTATCAATTTCTCAAGGTACTACATTGCGTAAATGTTACACTTTGCACTCAACATGTATTACTTTTCAGGGAGCTTATTTCGACACCACCCTGACTGCACTTTCCCGTTGGCCTCCCTACGAGTTACCAGCGTTATCTATCATCCAGGATCCTCTCGACCCTGCGATATCAAGTGCCCAGCATTTTGCACAGCCCCTTGTCTTCTTTCGACTCGATCCAATATCTGTCTTATTGTGCTCACCGTATATCAGCTCATTGAAGTACCTGCGTCTCCGCATACCATCTCGTCAAGTGTGCCGTTTCATCAGCAGCATCCCGTCCTCCGTCCCTGCTTTGTGTCTTCTTGACCTGTCCACATGTAATGTCCTCGTCTCGGATATGGAGGCAATACTCGTTCGATTTCATGATCTGCGGCATTTGATCCTTGATGGATGCAGTGTTGCGCGGGACCAAGGGGAATGGATTAATATTGGAAGGATATGTGCACATGCGACCGTCAAACGAGCAAAAGCACGGGAAAAAGAGCTCAAAACTTGGTTAGAACGGAACGCAGCCACTATCCGTACACCAGCAGGCATGCCAGAGCCAGCAGCAAGACGTGTAAGACCAGGTCGTCGTGGTCTTGCAACAGCGACCATCTCATTTAGAGAAGCACCTACTGCATCAGAGCCGGAGATAATCCATGTACCCGCTGGAATAGTTATTCCAAAGGTACGCGTCGTTCCATCGTCACCGACGCTGCTCTCCCTGTCTATGTCATCTTCCTTCATCTCCAACGTTCAACATCAGACCATCCGCGAGGACTTCGAAAAGGGCTGGAATGAAGGTCTGGGTCAGCTTGCAGCTGTAAAATCCAGGCTTTATCAATCTTGGAAGAATGGCGTAAAGATGATGTGCATTACTGCAGACGCTGGCGGGGACGGATATGATGGTCTGGAAGCTATAGGGGTCGAGAACGCATTCCACTCTGAGCGTGATGCAAGCGCGAGTCTGGCCCCACCTATATTATGCCTTGCAGGTCCAGGAACTTCAGGGAAGCATGCGGAGGGTTGCAGTCATAACATTGCTTGGAATGTCTGGAATGATAAGATATAGACACCGTGGACATACCATTCCTCTAGATGCTTGGATCTAATCATGATATGTATTCTGCGGTTGAACGGATATCTTTACACCTTCCAATGGTAAATGGGCGGCCGGGTGGCATTACACTGCAGTTGGTATCGCAACGTTCCTTTTCTCCTGTAAAGAAACCTCTCAGCCATGTCGTCTCCTTCTCCATGTCCTCCAGCGTCCGCGGCAATCTGTCCTCGTCTGCATCGACCTTGAATGGATGATGCTGAACATCGGAGCTAGGCACTTTGAGGTTTTGGAAGTCACGAGGCAAATCCATTTCCGACCGCTCAAGTGCGGGGTATATATCATCCCTTCTCTGTGAAAAGAAGTCTCCATGGTATTTCCGAGGCATGATATGGAAGTGGACGTGAGGTATAGACTGTCCCGCAGCCTTTCCATCCTAGATCGTATATATCAATATCGAGTCCCGTGTTCGTCTGCCAGTGGCTATACCTGGCATGCCACGGTCAACGCATCGCCATTATACGCGCGCTCGATCACTCGACCGACATTTTGGACAGATATGATGAGGGACGTCAATTCTGGTGTAGGTGAGGTCCGTCAAACGCGGCACGGGTCGATTTGGAATTACGAGCACGTCTAAAAGTCGTCGCTTATAAGATTAAGATATCGTATTAAGGGACTACTCACGTCCTGGCACGATTGGCTTGAGATTGACGATGGCATACGATAGCGTTGACCTATAAAATGCTTGTCTTGTAACTTCAATTGTCGAAAACAAGAGCGGGGACGACATCTAGACTGTAGTGGCGATTATTTGGCACAAGGTTCAGAGTTATTACTCGATAGGGAATCCCGGTTCAACAAAGTCGCCCAGTCTAGTCGTGTATCATCATCGCTCAAGCCTACACTCGACATCAACTTTACACTCGGCTCTGACAGCCAAATGTCGAGTCCGACAGATATTTTCTTACCGCCGACTTTACCATATCCTATAAAAGTCGCATCTCTTGATGTCCAGCTCGGAGCTACTGTGCAACGCGGGACCCGGCTATTGACATATTCTTTCGTGTACTCATCTCCTGCAACCGGCTCAAAGCCAGAAACTCGTTTTGGCACATGGGACTGCTCAATTGAAGGAACTGTCGAATCCTGGAAGGTCAAATTTGGCGACTCCATCTCTGCTCAGAAGGCGAAACAGAGACCTATCATATGCATCACGGAGCCATGTAAGCACGGCGTTCAGATTGGAGGACTATGCGGGCTATGCGGGAAGGATATGACAGAGTGCGTGTATCATCATGTCGCATGAACGACATTGACACGCGTTCAGATTTGATTACACAGGATTCTCAGATGCGTCGCGCGCATCTATTCAAATGACGCATTCTGCCTTTGGTCCAACAGTCTCTTTGGAGGAAGCTCGGAGGATAGAGAAGGAAACCGCAGACCACTTACTCAAGTCAAGGAAACTCTCCCTCATCGTCGATCTTGACCAAACCATTGTGCATGCGACAGTCGACCCAACTGTGGGCGAGTGGATTGGGGAAGGCGAAGCATGGGAGGCCAGACAAGCCAAGAAGAGATCAACTACTCCAAAAGACCCAGGTTCTGACGACGACTCTGACGGGACAGCGTCCGATGGTGAAGACGAATGTAATCCAAACTGGGAAGCTTTGCAAGATGTACGAAAGTTTCGTCTGGGCCCCGAATCATTTGGAATGGTCTCAGTCCCAAGAGGCTCGCACAAAGGAAAGGGAAAGCATAAACTAATCGAGAATGAAGGATGCATGTATTACATTAAACCTCGGTGCGTAGGGCTGGTACCTTGCCGTCGTCATAACTGTCTAGCTCATGATCTGCAAGACCGGGAACCCAGGAATTTCTCCGAAATATATCGACCAAGTATGAGATGCATGTGTACACGATGGGTACCCGAGCATATGCAGAAGAGGTTTGTGCTGCAATCGACCCTGATGGTAAAATCTTTGGAGGACGGATACTCAGTAGAGATGAAAGTGGGAGTGAGTAATATGATCTGATAGCTATCCCGCAACTCAACGTCATTCGAGGTCTCACACAGAAAAGTCTACAACGTCTATTTCCTTGCGATACATCTATGGTAGTTATCATCGATGATCGTGCAGACGTCTGGGAGTGGAGTCCGAACCTTATCAAAGTCATCCCGTGTTCGTTCTACTCTTATATTGTGCATTAAAATCCCTCACTGATTTCTTCTCAAGACGACTTTTTTGTTGGCATAGGAGACATCAATTCTGCCTTCCTACCTAAAATTGAACCTCTAGCACCCACAGTCCCATCTCCATCTCCTGGCAAGTCCTTTAGAAAAACGATCATAATTTCGTGCTGACTGAACCAACCAGCCAAGCCGCCCTCACCTCCTGTCTCTGACTCCGAAGCCCCATCACAGCCAACATCAACACCCGAGGAACGTGAAACAGCTGAAATGGAATCGAAGGCGATGCTAACACGAAATTCCATGGCGCTCGAGGCGCAAGTCGAAGAGCGTCCGTTAGCCAAAAAGCAAGAAGCGCTGCTGGAGTCTGACGGCACTGGATCGATGTCACCCGGGGATCAAGTGCCCGCTCATCCCAAGAACGACGTGAAGGCAGCGGAAAGCCCCAAGGCAGAGAAAGTTCCACGAAAGGCGCTATTGAAGAACGACGATGTCGAGCTTCAACGGGTCGGCTATGTGTGTATCCCGCACCTTTGAGTGTATGGTCCAACTCAACTGAGTTCATTGCAGCTACTTGGAGAGGTCCATCGTCGCTTCTTTACTTCGTTTGACAACAGATCGCCAGAGGACCGAGGTAAGAAACGACGGCCAACCCTCACGCGGTCTAAATCCTATGACGTGACAGTAAGTGGCTTATATCTAACGCGCAACGTCGATCAATCGCGTCACAGAGAATTATTCCACAAATGCGCATGGACACTCTGCAAGGGGTACATATACTATTTTCCAGTGTGATACCTCTTGATACAAAGCCCGAAACAACTGAGATATGGAAAATAGCTTACATGTTCGGGGCGGAATGCTATACTGAGCTATCCAGTCGAATCACCCACGTGGTTGCTGCCAAGGTCACTGATTCTCTGTCTTTCACACAACCTAGCTCATACTTCCCCCAATATATAGCATGGCACTGTCAAGGTGGATGCCGCGCGGAAGCGGGGGGGAATCAAGATTGTGTGGTTATCTTGGTTCACAGACTCGATAGCACTGTGGCGTCGACAAGATGAGACTCCATATTTACTGGATGACCCGTCAGCCGTCGCTCCCAGTTCTAGTCCGATCCTCGACCCACACCAGATTTCTTCAGATCCGGAGCCCGACGCAGACGACTGGGACGTGGAGCCTGCCCCCGCAGGGAGTGCGTCCCTAGAGCTTGACGACATCGACTGGAACGACATCAATGATGAAGTCGAAGCTGCTATGAACGAGAGCGACGATGAAGATGATGCTATGAGTGAGAAGAGTGGCACGAGAAGTGTGTTGACGTCTGATAACGACGATACCATGCCTGACGACACTCGAAGTCAACTAAGGTTTGGATCTCGCATTTAAAATTACCGGTTTAACTCCATCCTTCCTACAGTAGTCCGAACACTACCCCTCGGATGAAACGCAAAAGGCTACGAAGTGTCACACCCTCGGATGGTGGGACTCTCGGGGTTGGTGACCGGCAGGGCGATGCGCTCCGTTCTCCCCTTGCTAAGCGCAAGAAGTTAGCCGCAAGTCGAAGTGGGGCGTCCAAGTTGAAAGAGGGTGTTACTGCTGATGAGTTGGTAGATACCGAGTCGCTCTCGGATCGCAGCCGTAAACCATCACCGTTAATGCCCATACCTCTCAAGAGTTTCGAGGAAGGTGCCGAGGATGATGATTATGCCGATGATGGAGACGATGAAGACGATGACTGGCTGGCTCATGAACTGGAAGTTGACTGGGGATAGTTTCTGTCTATTCTCCTCACTGAATTCTTTGTTTTCGGATTTTAATGTATTTCCTTGTAGCTTCTACAGAAGTAATATTGCATGCTACGGTATCATATCAGGATCGAAAATATCACACCGCCATGGCCCATCTCCGTCTATTACTGCTGTTCAAAAAACAACTCGCAAGCTCCGGTAGCATCCTCAAATCTTGTAGAGTCTGGATTTGTCTGGATGTCGATTTCTTTATATTTATGTATCAAATTATCATTAAGTTTTCGGATAGTCGGGCCATCGCTACATCTCTTCTCGATCCAGTCCCATCACCGTCTCCCGTGGCATCGTAGGGCATCGTACCCTGCGGCGGCGTCTTCAAGTCTCATGACTAACTGGTAGTACGTACGGAAGACATAGTAACTCAACCTAGGGTGGATATGACCCCCTGCGATCGACATATGTCAAAGTTTTCCTTGTATTGACAGCACTATTCGTCGAGTCGTGGACGCTTCAATCATGATGCTTCATTTCGTGTGCGGGGCTCTGATGCTTTTGACGTTGATCTCTTTTACGTATGTGTGCCGGTAGTCGAACGCGTGGCGTTGATGTCCGCACTAAGTAGCGGAATGTAATTGGTTCGGGCCCGATCTGCATGTCGAAACCTGAAATGACAAACCGTATCACTAGCTAGTGCGGTCATGATATCAGGCTTCAGCAGATACGACCGTAGTGCAATATGCTTCTAACCAGGGTCGCTTGAACTTCTGACAGGCACAAGGTTGCCAAATGGACAGTAGCCTTCCCTATGCTTACGTCTACCTCTCAACAATAATATTCATTCAGAAACGCGAGACCGAGGGTGTCGTATAACGCGGTGTACATGAGCGATGCGTGGTAGTATGCGAGGATTGGATCGCAGTGCGGCCGCTGCAGACAAGCAATCGAACACGGGTAACCGTTGGACCCGAACGGGGAGGACGCAGCTCCTTCGGGGGACGGAGCAGACGTCGGATGACGTATTCTGAAATGCGGCCGTGCGTTGGACACCCGAAAAATGGCAGGCCAATAATGGGTCAATAAACACATGCTCGCGCGGAAGGACCAGCGCGGTATGTCGGAGTCCCGAGACACTGGTACATAACACACACGCAAATGATCAAAGCTTTACTTACCACACCCTATTCACTTCCCAACAATGGTTGCAGGCGTTCAGATTCACACAAAGGTCGCTCAGAAGGCTCAGGCTGAAATCCTTACCGATGGCGCACTTTCCTTCCTTGCTGCACTTCATAGGACATTCGAGTCTACCAGACAGAGCCTCCTAGTTGCACGCGATGTTGCACAGCGCAGGTTTGACTCAGGAGTACCTCTCGACTTTCCTCCTGAAACAGCTCACATCCGTGCTGAACCTTCATGGCATTGCGCACCCCCTGCACCCGGTCTTGAGGACAGACGCGTTGAGATCACTGGTCCTACTGACCGTAAGATGGTCATCAATGCTCTGAACAGTGGTGCAAAAACCTTCATGGCAGACTTTGAAGGTCAGCAGATCACTTATGATGCTAAGAATTGCGCCAACATAATGTTTCCAGACTCCAGTGCTCCTACATTCGCCAACATGATCAGTGGCCAAGTCAACTTGCGTGATGCTATCAACCGCCAGATCGACTTCGAGTCCGGCGGGAAGCAATACAAATTGTCTGAGAATCCAGCTGCGCTTCTTGTTCGGTACCTTTGAGATCTCTTCTGGCTCTCCATTAGATGTTTATATTTTTGTCTAGACCCAGGGGCTGGCACTTGGACGAGACGCGCGTGACGGTTGACAACGCCCCTATCTCGGGGTCTCTCTTCGACTTTGGACTCTACTTCTACAGCAATGCCCATGAGCTCATCAAGCGCGGTTCAGGCCCGTACTTCTATCTTCCCAAGATGGAGCACTACCTCGAGGCCCGTCTGTGGAATGACGTCTTCCTCTTCTCCCAGTCCTATATCGGAATACCCCACAACACAATTAGGGCGACTGTCCTCATCGAGACACTTCCCGCAGCATTCCAGATGGAAGAAATTCTATTCGAGCTCAGAAATCACTCTGCCGGACTCAATTGTGGAAGGTGAGGAGAATACACATGTCAATGGATCAGTTGCTCACTCACATGAATATTGTTAGATGGGATTACATATTTAGTGCAATCAAGAAGCGCAGGGCGGACAGAAGTGCCGTGTTGCCGGACAGGAAGGACGTCTCTATGACCGTGCCTTTCATGGATGCGTATGTGCGTCTTCTAATTCAAACTTGCCACAGGTAATGCCACTTTCCCCGCGTGATCATTGGCGCTAACACGTGTTTTTAGGAGGAAGGTTGCTGCTATGGGTGGCATGTCCGCGCAAATTCCTATTAAGGATGACCCCAAAGCCAACGAGGTGGCGATGGAGAAGGTCCGAGCAGACAAGCTCCGTGAGGTCACTGCTGGTCACGATGGCACTTGGATTGCGCACCCTTTGATCAATCATATCGCTCGCAAGGTGTTTGACGAAAATATGTTGGGTCCTAATCAGGTTCGCATCCGCGGTATTTTTGTATCTGTGACTACCGCTGACGCAGGTGTTGTAGTATCACATCCGACGTGAGGATGTGAAAGTCGCTAGTGCAGACTTGTTGAGCAACAATGTTCCCGGAAAGATCACCGAGGACGGCATCCGCTCTAATATCTCCGTGGCTCTTGCCTATTGCGGAGCTTGGATAGGCGGCAATGGCTGCATCCCTGTCAGCTATTTAATGGAGGATGCTGCTACTGCCGAGATCGCACGTGTGCAGCTCTGGCAGTGGGTGAAGTACGGTGCACGTCTTGACACTGGCGAGCAGATTACCCCGCAGTATATCGACCGCATCATTGCAGAGCAGGCACCCGGCATCCAGAAGATTGCCCCGAGCGTCAAGGACGACCACTTGAAAATTGCTACGAAGTATCTCATGGATCAAATCAGGCAACAATGGCCAAGCGAGTTTTTGACGAGCGACTTGATGCCGTACTTAACTATGGCTGATGGTGTTGAGGACAAGTGGCATAAGAGTGCACTGTAAAAGAGTTGCGAGCGCGTACTTTGTTTAATTGGTTTTGTCGATGCCTTCGTCGGTCGTTCATGAAGTATTCTTGTCAGTGTACTTGTAGTATCATACGGACTTGTTAATGGTCGGGTCAACAAAGGTCCTATGCTCAGTCCAATACGTGGGAGCAATGTGGTCACGATTTAGCATGAGACAGCTAGTTGCGGGATCTGTAAAAATTCGACGACTCCTGAGGATGAGAAAATATCCACAATTGCACCATGAAGGGGCAAGCCTGAGAGAGCACCAGTCGGCAAATCACGCACCCCTTTCCCCCGGGAGGGTGCATGCGTGAGTAGGTAAGAGACACCTCGTGGCCAATCTTGATGAGTTCCTCCTCCACCCTTAACCTTGATGAGCGGATCGACAGTCAGCCCGAACCCTTTTAGTTCCTCCGGCTCTCCTAGAACGCCGCGATCCACATGAACGTGTACCCTCACGGCGCCCTTCTTTCCAATCTTGCCCCGAGAACACGATGCATGGCGCATATAGTCAGTGAAGACCACGCGATGTTCACGTAACATCACTTATATGTACGTAGCCTGCCCATGACCTTGGGTGTTGAGAGGCGCCGAGAAAAATGGGTATGTAGTCTCGTCGGCTGACTTCATCACATGGTTGCGATCCCGCAGAGCAGTGGTAGCGTGGTGTGTGTATTATACACGAGAATTGAAAATAGCGCGTCATTTTTCAGAGGGGAGGCCATGGATTATTCTGATAATAAATGATCTGCCAAAAATTTACCTGCGTTCAATATTCAGCCTATCGACGAACCACAAAAAGCCTGACTCACTTAAGATTAGCCCAAAGAAAATATTTTGACACTTCAGCAGATCGACGAATCATCAGAGGATCTCGGGCATCTGCACTTGGCACGATTGAGGGCCGGTATCATGCTCTGAAACCACGAACTTTTGAAAGGCAAGTTGTTCTATAAGACCATAAAACACTGACTTACGTTACATAACCTACAGGTGAAACGGTTGAGACGGTAGCAGAACAGGAAATTACGGTTTTGCAGTTCGATACACGGTCTCTGGAGCCGCGGGTAATTTTAAATACGCCAGTAAGTATACGTGGGGAACAATACACAAAATTACAATTCTTGGTATATGTCGAAAAGTTCGACCAGTGCGCATGGATTAAGTACTGTATCTCCGGGAGCAAATTTTCCAAAAATTTGCGGACACGCGTTATAGCAAGCAGCCGGGGTCATGGAGCCCCTGGGCTGGTAGTAGACAAGAAGAAAAACCATTCCTATATTCTGAAAGACTGATGAGATCCGCACGTATGTAGACGGGAGGACTCACAAACCTGTCTTGATGAAGAAGGTGTATGCCCATTACTATCGAGACGGGTAGACAATGCCCGCAGCAGCTTCCAGACGAAGTACTTCATCCCTCAAAGCATCTCGTCCTTCTTGAAGCCACCGGCAATACTCCACTGCTCGAAAGAGCACTCCACTCTTGCCTTTGCTCTGGCCCTTTCCCCTGCTGCCGCTGCCCTTGGGTCTACCCCTAGTTGGCATATCAATAGCCTGTGCACCAGCTGGAGCGAGAAGGGATATCAACTGCGCGTAGCCCTCACGGATGGCATTACGACGCTTTTGCTCTGACATGATATGATTGAGTCTCTTCTGAGGGGTTGAGAGGAGAACTTTTGCTCTGCCCGTCTGGCATGATGGTGCAGAAGCTCTCTTGCGCTTTGTACCTCTGGAGTCTGGCTGTGATGAAGTCGCGGACGAAGAAGATGAAGGTCTAGTATCTGATGGCATCTGTTGCTCTGAGAGTACAGGCGATGCAATGTCTCCCGAATGGTCAAGATTGCGTGTGTTTTGGGGTATATAAGGCGCAGCGAGAATGGGATCTACGTCAAAATCCCAATTAAAGTTGTCGAGGAAACCTAGGAGATCAGTTGTTTCAGATGGGGAGAAGAGGTCTGCGGAAGATGGGATGGGAAGAAGAGGAGGAGACAATCCTGAAAGAGCTGGATCAAAAGCATAATCGAACTCGGAGAAGGGAGGTGGTTGAGACGGAGATTGGGATGACATGGTAGTGCAGGCAAAGAACTGTTACCGACCGGAATGAAACTATTACCGGTTAGCGGGCTCACGGCACCGAACACCGTCCATTCACCGGTGTGGCGGGAGCTACCGGAAGTACAAACACGCATAAATGGAGATAAATATCGACTAATTAGGTATATCCGCTCCGATGAATTACTTATACATACCCCCGCTTCACCGAACATCGTCGGAACCTCCCCGCTCCGCAACACCCATGTCGGCTCTTAGTGAGGCATCTACACCGGCGCATGATGCGGCGTCGGCCATGGACGCACAACAACTTCATCAACTTCATCAACACGCTGCTGATGCTCAGCAGCAGCAACAGCAGCATAGTCCCAATGGCCCATCGCCAGTCAACGATTCCTCAGCAACCCGTAAAGGTGAGCTCATGCGCCATAATCACCAACAATCATTAAAAAGTTATATATATATATCATTTTCAGCAAAAGCTCCTTCAGTAAGGCGTGCATGTACTGCTTGTCATACGGGTAAAACTCGGTGCAGCGAGGTATTACCGTGCCAGGTTAGTACAGATCTTGAAACAAGCAGATTTTCCTTCGATATATTGACTATATACCTCCTATTAGAGCTGCTTAAAACGAGGTATTGGCGCAACATGCGCATACCCAGATCCTGAAAGTGACCAAAATCAGTCGCATCAAAGTAATTATTTTGACTCCGCTGAAACGTAGTGTACTCATTCACGATCTTGTAATCTCTCAGCTCCTGGCGTGTCTACATTTGCACAGACACCCCTGGGATATGTGCATGGAGCACCTACTCTCAGTCAGCATCAATATTATGATTATAATGGCGCATTTACTGGCGCTTCTTCATCTACCTTTCGTCCGAACAAGCGGCCGCGTAATCTCACAGAGGAAGAAGCAGCCGCCATCACCAGGAATTTCAGTCGTGGTGACTTTTTCGTTGGCACGAGCGCTCCTGTGCGTATTGATCCCCGTCTGCCAGTCAGACTCACACTAGGTGAAGGAGACCATGTGCATTTCAGTATCACAGAAACTTTGACTTGATTGAGCTATCTCTTGCTGGATTTAAATCAATTGGCTACTTCTTTCGTCCGTTTCTGAATCAACATCGTGTATCATTACAATCGTCACCTCCACCTTCTGATATCCTGGCATTATGTTCATGTACATACAACTATGTAAAGTGAGGGCGATTCAAAAATTCATGGCGTGCAGCAAAAGTATTGATGAGAGTGGGATTCGAACCCACGCCCCGGAGGACCAGATAACTTGCTCATCCAATGAGCTGATCCTTAGTCTGGCGCCTTAGACCGCTCGGCCATCTCACCATGCATTAGGTTGTGAATGAATTTAATTTCATGCGCCGCAGGAATGGTGTGGTTATAGCGATGTTGGCTGTCCGCCGACTCCGCCCCCTTCAGTATTCCTATTCCATTCTTTTTTCTTGGTTTCAAAACTAGTAACACTTTCTTCAAACATCGTCCTTCTCTTGATGATGCTACTGTCTTCTTTCCCCAGGGCGCGGGCCGCTCTTTTGGCATTTGCAATGCTGACATCCATTTTTGACTTCGTTTATGCTTCACCCACCGAATCGGCGCGAATTCGCCGTGCCACCACTTGCAATGGGAGCCCTGATCTGTGCACCCGTAGTTTCGGGAATGTTACCTTCGTCGGTGCCCATGATTCTTATGCGGTCGGAACCAACAATCGTGAGTTCCAACGTCTTTGTCCATGCAGACGCTCACTCAATTCCTGCCCTTTGAAGTGTTCGCGGACCAGGACTACAACGGTGAGACTCAGAGCATAGTCCTTTTAGGCCGAACCTCGGACTAACTTTCAATGACCCCTGTCAGTTACGCAACAGCTAAACGATGGGATTCGAATGCTACAAATGCAGGCCCATAACTCGAGCGGAGTCATTCACCTTTGCCACACGAGCTGTGTAGGCGCCGTACATGTTGTATCAGTCGTGCATTACTCACCATCTTTTAGTCACTCTATGATGGCGGAACTCTTCAGGCTTACCTTACAACTGGTGAGAACAGAATTTCGCCCTCAGCTTCCCTTCCCTTATCCCTTGACATGTAGTCCAAACCTGGCTAGACGCAAATCCGAATGAAGGTCAGTTGCATTTACGAGAAATGACCGACTTTGCATTTCTCAACATGTCTTGCCCAGTACTCTCATTACTCATCGTCAACTCCGACGATCTTCCGCCAACTGACTATGACACTGTCTTTAAATCGGTCGGGCTTGACACGGTATCTTATTCGCCACCCTCCTCGTCGCTACCTGAAAGCGGCTGGCCGACCCTTGGCAGCCTCATCGATTCGGGAAAGCGATTGATAACATTCATGGACTACAATGCTGACTTCACCTCCGTTCCTTACATCATTGATGGTGTGTGCGCAGTCGTACTTGTGGAGGCTCTGCTTGATACTTGCCCCAGAATTCACTAACATCTGGGAAACCGCATATGACGTTACCACATCATTTGATTGCAATGTGAACCGCTCTAACAGCAACACCGCCACATCTATGTACCTCATTAACCACTTTTTGGATACTTTGGTCCTTGGCCAACCGGCTCCGGACCCAAGCCAAGCTAATCAGACTAATGCTGTATCCGGTACAAATTCTCTCGGCGAGCAGTTCAGTCTCTGTGTTAGCCAACAGGGCAGAAACCCGAACTTCATGCTCGTTGACGTACGTGCATCCAACTGTCTCGTAGTTTTCCTTCTCACATTTCCTAGTTCTACGAGTACGGCGGTGGATCTGTCTTCCAAGTCGCTGCCACCGCTAACGGTGTCACCTATTCCCCTGCCACGCCCATTGCCACGCCACTTCCGCAAGGAACAAGTTCAGGCACCTCGCCGACTGTAAGCTCATTAAGTTCCAGCCGGTCGAACTTCAGTCAGTGGAGCTCTCTTTGGGTAGTTATTGCCAGCGCAGCGCTTGGCGCCTCCTGCATTTTCTAATCTGTCACCTGATGTTGGTCATGCGTATCCACTATTCAGATGGTATACCAAATAGTTACCTGGATCTTGGACTGAACACGTACCATATACTCGCGCTATACTCGTCGGACTAGCTGCTACATACACAACGGATTGTCAGGGACTCAGATAATACTATCGCTTTCTTTCTATACGCCACTTGTACACTCGAGGCTTGTAAGTCTTCTCATCCGCTTTGCTTCTTGCCTTGAAAGTTGCTCCGTCGTTCATTTCATCCCCGTCTTCATCGTCGTTCTCAGCCCCTACTTCTTCAACGCCATGCAGCTTCCGTCGACCTCCCTTACCCGCCAAAAGTCTCTGCATTTCTAGCTCACGTTGTGTATACCGTAACTGAGTGTCACGTTTTAGTCGTGCAGCGAGTTCTTTCAGGAGGCGCTTGCGGTTTTGCTGAGTGAAAATTCTCAGGAAACGGATGACAACAGTAAAATGTGTGCATACCACATTAAGTTCCTGTGTTTCTTCAGTATCCCCAACGACATCCAATGATGTATCGGCTGAGGATTTGCTCTTCCGTCTCCGTCGAGACGATGCACTTTCCTCAGTTTTCCAGCCGAGGTGAACTTCAGTTCTTGCGACGTCTACTTCAGTCGTAGCTTTAGCTTGGTCTGAAGATGGCCGCTGAGATAATTGTTTTGCTACAGCGTATATGTCGTCATGCCATGAACAATGCAGCATAACAGCTACACTGACCTTCCGTCTCGTTCTCAGCAAAGATTATATGACGTGGAGGCGGACGCCGTTTTGTTTCCGGGGGTATGACGCCTGCTTCTCGGAGTGTTTCCAGGTCGGTTTCGTCCAATGCGTCCTCGCCATCGTCCTCTAGGTTATCATCCTGCGGAGTAATAAGATTGGCCAAAGTAGTAAGTTGGCTCTTAATCTTCTCTATTTTCTGCCAAGGAATGAGTTGATCGACTGATTGATACATAATGCACATAGACTGCATGCCTTGAGTCCGTTGGCTCTCGTTGTCCGAACATAACCCTCATCTTGTGTCTTGAGGAGCTTAACCATATCCATAGGCATAGAGACATTTCCTCTATCCTTGACATGAACCCCCTCCACCGTCCGCTCCTTGTTCATTCCAAAGTAGAACTCATCCTTATTCCTGTCCGATGCCTTCTGCCTAAGGCGCGTCAGACGATCCTGCTTGGAGTGGTAATCTCGTGCACGCTGGACATAGTCCTTGTGCTTCTCTAAAATTCCAAATTTTGAGCGATGAGCGAGCTGCGAACGCTCTTTATGATTGCGCCTATGCAACGAATTTCTGAGGGAGGAGGTCATTGGAAAAAGGAAAGTGCGTGACAAAAATGTTACGTGACATTACATATTGGATGTTGTATAAAGTTGTCACACGCGGGAACAGTTTTCCACCTTTTTGCTTTCATCCCAACCGTTTTTTGTTCGGATTCCTTGTCAAAAAATGAGTTTCCAGCATTTCAGGCTCGGGCAACTGGCCATGTCCCAGCCTTTGCCTCCACATTTGCAACAGAATCAGCAGCAACCTTACTCACAAAATCCCCCATCATCCACATCTACACCTCCAGCGCCTTCGAGCCTTGCTACCCCAGCACCCCCCAAGTCGACCACCGCAAGATCACCTTACGGTTGTGGTGACAGTGACGATGGATATACTCTTATATTTCCAAACCTTGCTGCCTTCCAAGAATGGAGGGTTCAAGAGGAAGAAACTCAAATGGTCGAATTCGTGAAGGGCGATACTCACGGCAGCAAAGCAGTTCCTCCTCGTTTCAAGGACCACACCAAACTTGTTTGCGCCCGGCATTCCAGGAGCGGTCGCAAAAAGTACGTAAAGAAACACCCTGAGCGCGTTCGCAAGGTACCCAGCAGGAAGGTTCGTACTAGCACAAGCTCCAATCTATGGCCTGTTCACGGATCCTCTGTCAGCTTGAAGGTCAAGGGTGTTTGGCATCCATCAGCTACAAGACTTATTATGACACTGATGAGGTTCGGGTATGTTGTGAGTATTCATATGCTGCCAGGGAATATCCTTTCTGAACAGTTTTCCGTAGATATTGCTGAGCATTCTCATGCAATTGGACTGGCAAACCTGCCCTTCACCCGTCGTGGTAGACGACAAACAGTCCTGGCGGAAAAGGAGGAGGCAAAGCGTACCATACAAACTGCATCTGCAGTCCCTGCTCCTTCACAGCAGGAGGACTCCTCTACTTCATCTCAAACCCAGGTCCAAAGCTATCCTTCAAACCCTCCACTTACCCATCTACCTCATCCGTTCCCTGCTTTCCCTGGACCTCCAGCAATGGCATATCCTCACATCGTACCTCCTCAGGGTTCACCATCTCAACAAGAACTGTGGGATCGCATGAGCATTTTATTTAACTCCATTCGTGAACATGCTCGAGCATTCGATTACCCAGGGCCTACTGTTGTTGCTCTTGAAAGCGTTCTCATCCGACTGTACTTGGAAAGCCCGATGGGCGTCGTAGGGGGGCCAAGCTTTGGAGTTCTTGGCACGAGTATGCACGGAGGCGCGATGGCTCCTCATCAGCACCAGCATCAACAGCCACATCAGGATGTTCGCCAACACCAACAGCAAATGAACGGTACATCACCTCAAAATGGTGAACAAGTAGTTAATAATGAAATGGATAGCGGTATAGAAAGTGGTTGACAACCGAGATTTCGGTTTTTGTTTTCTTTTTCCATCCTTGCGGACTGTGCTCAACTGTAAGATAGGACGATGTCTAGTGGATTTTGCATGTGTTCGTTCCCGAGGCGGGAATCAGACAAGGAGTACTTACTTACCATTCGTGTACCAAACCTCTAATACTCCTAACACAGTATAATTCATCCCAGATTCATACTAGTATCATCATGTATTTCCAGCGAGAATTCTGGACCTGTTATTACACCAGACAGCCGGGGGGGTTGGCTATATGTACATAAGATATATTGCCTACGCACGGCGATTACTCAAGATGTATCTCGATATGATCAATCCGCAAACGGATCCGCGAATGGGTCTTCGTCATCCACAATTCTTTCTGAATGTCGCGAGCCTGAAGACGTTGCAGGTGGGTTTGCAACGTATCTCCGTTGTTCCTCTTCCTCACTCTCGTAGTCGCTGAAATCAGAGAGACTTCCCCTCCCCTGATCCCACGCCGACTCTGTTGAAGTGGTATGTCGTGCTGTTGGTCTCATGGGTGGGGGCAATTTCCCCTCTTCGTTACCCAGAGACCCAAATGATAGATCTTGAAGATCTTCGTGGATATGACTACCGCTGCTACGTTGCTCCTCATAAGCGTGTAGTTGCTGCTTGTATTGCTCTACAGCTGCTCGCTGTTGATTCGAGAGCTCGCCTGTATTATTGGGGCTGAGGTGCGTCGCCGCCATTGCGGCTTGCACGCCCGCCGTAGGATCTAACGGCGTCATCTGATCAGGAGCTGCAAGCTGAACGCAGTTCAATGAGCAGCGAATTTACGATGGAAAGAGGCCACCTACATTGACGTACATTTGCAGGGCGATGATAATACGTTCGTTGGTCTCGATTAACGCGCCGATCATTTCCTCGTTCTCCACAAGCTGAGTTTGATCATGAGCAAATAACCCGACCACAGAACACAAAAGACCGACTTGGATATAGCGCACGATAGGCTTACGGATTGCACGTGCTTTCTCAAGACACTCCTGCACACGTACGTTCGAGGCTACACTTTCTTTCTCGCCATTGACCAGCGTTATGGCGTTCACCAGGTTACTGGACGCTTGACTTGCATTAGCAATGGTTGTGAGTATTTGTGGCTTCTCCTGTTATTAATGTCAGATTGGTGTCGGATCGCGGGCCAGGCCAACAATGAAAATCACGCACAACTTCGAAGTTGAATGGGGCTCGTCGGGACCGGCCCTTCTTCTTCCTCCTTGCTTCTTCCTCTGCTTTACGCGCACTTTCCTTTGCTTCTTCTTTCTCCCGCTTAGCCCGTTGTTTCGCCAACTCCTTCTCATCTTTCTCTTTCATTTTCCTTTCATAGTCAGATGATGGACCGTGACTGAGTTCTGCGCCATTTGAGTATCCTTGGCTGCGACGATCTGCGGGACGACATTGTCTATAGAGACCTGAAACAACTGACATCGATGGATCATCCTTGAACTGAGAATTCCACGATGCAAGGACGGCTATGAGCTTCTTCTTAACTTTCTGGTCCGTTGTTGGATCAGCTGCGAGTTGCTTTATGGCATCAGTCAGCTGGCCGTCGGCAAATGTTGCTGTTATCCCCAATTAAAGTCAGTCGTGGATGGGTACGATATAAACTTACCTTGAAATTTCTGAGGACCATTGTCGACAAGCGCTTTCAGTATCTGGTCCTATCAGTCGTTCTACTTCCGCCGATAAGAAATTAAAACGCACGACAAGCGCACGGTACTGGTGATGTGCATCTCCATGCTTGAGTTTCTTCCGTATTGCTCTGGATGCTTCGGAAGTCCTAGTGTGAGGAGTGTCCACCAACGCATCAACGGTCACCACTAAACAATATCAGGTCCGGATTTCAAGCGCACCCTGTTGGTTGTAGCGCAATTGATTCTACCTAGCTCAGGTATTCTTGGAAGAATTGAGTAAGCTTAGCATGTATTTACGAGATATATCGTCCCTACCCATCATATGCCTCATCACTATATGAAGGTGAGGTGAGAATGTCTACCCAATCAGTGATAGATGACTGCAGCACATCGTAACAAGTTGTGAGCAAGCAAGAGCGACAGGTGTCCTGCACGTACATGAGGTTTATCGCGGTTGAGCGCAGAAACTGCAAACTTGAGAGCAGACATGGAGAGCTGCTGGGACTACGGTAAAGTGGACCGTTAAGGCAAAGCGCCTAAATAGCCTGATCTCCCCGCATGGGGCGTGACGTCACACCCACGTTACCGATATGGATCGCTCGGTTGTCGCGGAACAGGGGAGCATCGGATTTATCCGGACGAGCGCAAGTTCCTTGCCCATAAACGCCTAGTTTCGAGACTACGGTACGGTTCGATAGGCTAACGGGTATACTTGCCTGTTCCATATTGATATATGCATTTGTAAATATAAAGTAGGTACGGTCTTCGAGAGAGCAAATATTGCCATCGATGGACAGGCGAAGCCACACATGACGTCAAGCGTGATTACCCCTGTATTCCTCGTTCATCACGGAATGCCAGTACAGACACGCAGTGCTACACATGCCCCTAGCATGGATTCCAATGGGAGTTCCTATCCTCCTCAAAGGCAAAAGCGAACGAAGAAAAGCGAAAATGAGGACGCCGCTGCAAGAAACGCAGAAGTAAAGATGGAACCCGATGTCGGTGAGAAGCGTGAAGCTCCGGGGTTTGACACGGGGGAAATGGAAGCGAAAGAGGTCAAGAAGCTGAAGACAGAAGAGGTCGATACAAATGAATATGCATTCACCCCAGGTCAGTGTAGTTTTCCGAGTGCTTCGCGGCTGAACCCATTTTACACAGGGGTAATCGAACGTGGACATATATACTTCTTCTACCGTCCGAAGGTCCAGCGTGAAGAAGTCTATTCTATTGACGATGTCGGCAAGCTCCAGATACTTCTTGTCCCTAGTCCACCCTTGGTCAGTGTGCACGGCGAAAGTGAGGCGCAGAATAAAGACGCCTCCGGTGCAGATGCGGACGAGATGAACCTCGTGGCGCAAGGCGCAGACGCTGCGCCTGCACCTGAACCAACGAGGAAGGACAAAAAACACTTCCGCTTGATCATCGTCGGCAAGAAGACTCTCCCTGATCCTGAATGCAGGAGGCATGCCCCCATTTGGGCCACGGTGATATCCGTGGGCGATAATCTACATGACCTGGAGGAGCGGCTGGGGGAAAAGACTTATGAGACGAAGACCCGAGGTATGTTTTCACCACTAGTGACGATTACAATATGAAATCGTAGTTAGGTACACGTCACACAGGACCTGTTCGCCTCGCAGGCTGTGGTGTGTATGCGATCGTCAATTCACTAGGGAATGTTCCATCAAGAAATGCTACTCATCTCGGATATCACCTTTCACACCCGACTCAGTTAGGAGATGTTCAGGAAGCACTTGGGATCCGTATCGCATCCTCTTTTGTAATCCAGGTCAAGAATCCCAATGCAGAAGTCCCAGATGGTCAACGTGTAGGATTGCCGAAGAGTCGACGTGCAAAATATCCAGAAGGCATCATGAGACACGTATTCGGAAAGGGTGAAAAAGGACGTTCGTCGGCAATTGGACTTCGATTCACCAGCTGTAACTGTATTGGACTTCTGGACCACGAAGGCGCTGAATTGCTTTTCATCCCGGCTCGTACGGGAACGGAAGGAAATGATCAGAGCCTCGGAAATCGGCGAGGAGCAGGTAGGTTCTTATAGTCCTACCCCTCCCGAATCGAAATATTCACCGGAGCTTAGCTTTGGCAGAAGTCGGCCGACGCGAATTAGAGGAGCAAGTCGAACAAATTTTCAAGGAATTGACCTTTGACAAGGATCGCTTCCCGGCAGAGCCTCTCAAAGGGGAGTGGATCTAACGCGATCAATGGTCTTGCAGGATGCGCGGTGCTCAAGTTCATAACACGAGTTTTCCTGCAAGGAATACAATTGTGGCAATCATGGTATACTAGGTAATGGATAAAGTTACAAACGTTCGTACAACTTGTCATGTCATGTCTGGTTCTGGTTCATCACCATCATCATTCACTCGTATCACTTTAATCCATTCACGGTACTTGAAATTTCCTTGGCGATCAGTGAATGAACTCTTAAGGAATTTGTCAATCTATGCACAAAGTCAGTCACTCAAACAATGAAAGCAGGTGCAAAATGAACCTCCTGCTGATCCATTCTTTCTCCCACTTCACCCATCCATTTCTGCATCTCATCCGATTTAACCATACCCGTGTCGCCCTCGTCGAAGCATTCAAAAGCCTCCCTCAACTCAGCTTCTGGATCGAACTCGAAAAGTCGCTCGCTCATCATGGTGAGAAACATGGTAAAGTTGATACCTCTATCCGATGAAGCTGATGTGTCGCGTGAAGGGGTCGCAGGAGGTGACTTGCTGTGCCCAGGGCCACCAGGGCGCGCACTGAGCAGGCCATCTAGCATGCTCTTCGACGGTGAAATACCTGAAACCAGAATGAGTGCCATACTACCACATAATGAGTGTAACCTCACCTAGACTTGAGAATACCTCTCGGAGATCAGATTCCGTCACCCAACCATCCTTGTCGTGGTCAATAAGTTGAAATGCCTCCTTGAACTGCTGGATCTGGGGTGCCTGAAACAAGGAGAAAACGCCAGATGGTTCGCGTCTTGCTCGTGACTTCTGGGAGTTGGACGGTTTAGAAGGGGTTGTGTTGGGCGAAAGATAGTCCGGGTATCGCGACATGGCGAGTGAACAACTTTAATATTCGGAAGACAACAATATGGCGGGACTAGTTCGCACGTGACTAGGCGTATGTGCCGCGCTTGAGCCTTTGTTAAAGTTTGCAAGTTGCTCTCTCCATAGCAGATTGATCAAAGTACAGTCTGCATACTAAATCGTGCTAATACTTACCTGTATCGAACGTCCCGAGGATATCACCAACCTGGAATCTCGAACCCAGCATACACTAGGGCACCATGAGGTAACATTTAATGGGTGACTAGCCGTCATAACTTCTTCAGGGGAAACAAGACACATGATCTGGAAATAATAAGTATCCACATGCACATTCCAAGTACACTCTCAATCCCGTATTTGTCGCATCTCTCACCCCCCGTTTCTTCTCCATGATGACCAACCCTCCGCTCGGCCTGGCTCCAATGGTTTCCTGTCTTCCACCGCGATACCCGATGATACAACACCACGTACGACAGTAATAATGATATCACGGCACACCGAGAGACCCGACCGGTCGCACATTGGCGTCAGCAAGTTATTCGTAAGATATTCCGCGTCATGCGGTATGAATTGAGAGCTCATTATTATTAAGGGACCCGTGATCGCAGCTGAGTAGTACGGTGTGAACAGGTACGCTGTTTCAAGTGACTTTGATTCCCTCTTGCTTACAGAATATCGGGGTTTCATGGGAATGGATGTGGACATTGTGGCTATCGTGAACTGCCGCCCTAGTGGTATGCATATAGCGTCAGTTCTGATTCCGTGTACATACTAACTTTATTGTGTAGCCTAGTACCCACAGCGCGTATAGGTATGCGAAACTTATCGATTTTAACCTACGGATGCCGCAACTTCCACCGAGTGAAACAGCTTGAGTCGCTCTCACTTTGGCACTCGGTAAGTACATTTGATACGCGATAATTAATTCGCGCCAGTCCGTCATGCGGTGGATGGATTAATCGTTCCCACTGGTGCCTAACATGATGTCAAGGGGAAGTACCTTCTTTGTATGTCCCCTTTTGAACTATTCACCGAGGCAGTTACTTCTGACGAGGTACGAGGGTTTCGAAGCCTTGTGATGCACTCAGCAATGGTTGCACTTACCATTTAAGTGAACGGGTGGTCATACAAGATACCGTTGATTCGTGCTATGGCAGCGTGGATGGCCATGAAACGTGTTGCCGTATGCGTACCTGGGACGGGGATACGACTGTATCCGATGTCACGGGTTTTTAGACGGTTTGTCCACCCCTCTTGGCGTATATTCCTGGCCCCTGCGGTTTCCGTCATCCAGCGTAGCCCAGCGTTCGAAAGGTCTGGTGATAATTATGCAAGCGGGGTATGCCTGTCCCTATTTCCAAGAGACAGCAACCCCGACAATTCTTGGGCTTCATAATCCAAATGGGAAAGAATACGAGGCTTGGTATTAAGTACTCGGTAAGCAGAACCTATTACTGCGTCCTTCTTCCGAGGAGATCGACCATGACTCATGTCATGACCATGGCGCAACGTCGTGCAGTCTCACGAATTCGGTGGCCTATAGCCGCTCAGCGATACGGTCACCCGGGCGATGTCACTCTTCGAAAGGATGGATCTCAGGGTTGGGGTCACAAGGTGCCAAACTTTGTATGCACTTCTTCTCCATTACAGCCCGCCTTACAGCCCACCTCTCCATGAATGCGATTTACTCCCCGTGCCGGTACTTGAAGACGCGTCATAGGACTCGAAGTTGCATATTATAAGCTCTTTGCGCGTGCGTGCATGAAGGAGTTTTACCGCGTTATCTTTATCAGTACGACTAATACGGCAGATTCTTTTTTGCACTTCCAGTTGCTATTGCCAACGCTGTTCTAGGCACTCGTATCAGTGATTTTTGCGGTCATACTGCGAAGACATTAGACATTCTGGAAAGCCAAAATTTCCGTTTGTATTACAGTTAAGTTTGCTGAAGTACGGTTTGAATCCCGTGTAAGGCACTATTTCCACTCATCCTTCGGACCCACCACCGTGCAGTCGGGTCGAATTTCGATTGAGAAAAGAGGACGACGAATGCATTTTTATGAAACATCAAGAATCGCGGGCCGCTTACAAAACACGAAGCCGATATCATTGCGCAGCAGATTCGCCACCTTGCCATCCAGGCAAAAGGCGGTTCAAGGAACTCGAAGTTTGTGCTCACGACCGGGACTTTCTACCAATCAGAGTGTCGGGACAGCTTCAAGACAAGCAGTGCTCCCAAGATATTGTCTTGGCGCAATATTATCTTGGCGTCCTATAGTAACTCCTGGTTGGCGTGGCTTGGCAAATGAAGGCAAAGCTTCCAATTCGAAATGAAATCATGTCATTCCATTTGGAGTTCTATGTTACAGCATACAGCATTGATCAAAAGTATTTCTTGGCATCAACTACTTGGATTCCAAAATGCCTAACAAAATGATTCCGTCTGTTCTGGAGTAGTCGTGAATCATGAATCACGACTAAATGTCCGTTGTCTTCCGATTTTCTCAGGTTATTGCTTGGATGATAGGCTTGAGAGTTACAGCCTATTACGACATTCCGCGACTATACCTGAATGCTGTAAGAGCTTGTCGAAGGACTCTGGGGTAGAGTGTCCAATAACCCAAATATCATTGGTCGTGTGGATGTTTCCCTGATTGACATGTCAACGATAGGCAGCCTGAGGAGCTCATTAAATGCTCACATGAAGTCTTCATTGTCCACGACGATATTGCCCGGCTTCCTGTCAGTTTCCTGTCCCAGAAGGAAAGAGTGCTGGCAGAGCTGGCGGTTCTAGCTCGGAACAAGTTGATTATGGCTCCGCCATGAGAAACTCTAGAGTAATTTGCGGTTGCTCTCGGAAGCATCCGGGATGAAGAGTGATAAGTCTAGTGAACAGCTCTGAACACACATACGACGTGCATGACAAGCAATGTCAATTTAAGGTGCCAAATGCCGACCCGACCGCGCATTCCTGGATCGACGACATTATTAATACAAACAGATAGGGACTCCGAAGCTCTTCATGAAGGTGAGACTGAGTTAGGATTCTCGCAGTTGTCGACAGGGTGATTGGCAGTGTTTCATGATTTCACCCGTTTTGCGCCGATGTCGGGAGATCTGAGTCGCTCTGGAATTCCTGGCTCAGCATAGGCTCTCACACCGTGGTGTGAGAACGAGTCGAGATCCAACGTTCTTGACCTATGATAGGATGGAGTACCAGCTATGGCTTGTCCTTTGGACGAAAATGGAAGGTAGTTTCGGCGGCTATTACTGCCGAGGAGTAGAGCAAATCGGCAGGAGTAATGGGGATGGGCGCCAAGAGGAATAACGGAGCATGTTATAGAACGGACACGCTGGATATAAACGAGTCGGGGAAGGAAGCATCAAGGGTTTTGAAACAACTTCTAAGTAGGGGATGCTTGATGGAGATTGACGGTCGCGGCTGTGGAGTTGCTTGAGAAGAAAGATAAGACTAGTAAAATAGGTGTATTAGTATTATTTGGTGAATACATGACGCACTTTACTTGGCTTTTGTAACCTTGATCGACCATGACAAGTCATGCATAGTAGTGTTCAAAACGTTCAAGGGCTACCAGGTGGACATACCGAATTCATCCGAGGCAGTGTATCCAAATTAGGAAATGATCTAATACGGTGATCTCCGATGTTGTGATCGGTCTTGGTGCCAAGGAACCAATTGCTTGGCACGCTGGCATTCAAACGCCAAGAAATAAAAAACTTGTCTTGGCATACAAAGGAGTCCCTTCTCTCTGACGCATTATAAAATGACATCCTCGTACTCCGCGACTGTTTTTGTCCCAGACTTTGTCACTTCGAATCATTTATTACAAGTCAACAACAACAATAACAACTTTGGTCAACCTTATCCTTTCTTCGACCTCATGCAGTCCCCTTCCCCACCTCCCCATTCAACTGCATCCCCTCAGTCTCAATCACCTCCACCAGACACTGCAGTCTCTCGTTCTTCTATTACATCAAACTCAGACTTATACAATTGTCAATGGGTCGATTGTACTTCCACTTTCACAGATCCTGAAGTCTTGTATAATCATCTATGCAACGACCATATCGGCCGAAAGAGCACGAATAATCTCTGTCTCACCTGTAAATGGAAGGATTGTGGCACTTCTTGTGCTAAACGTGATCATATTACGAGTCACCTTCGAGGTATGTCCACTCCCATCACTTCTTGTCAATCCCCAGTGATCTTAAATACCTCCTAGTTCACACCCCCTTGAAGCCCCATGTCTGCGAGGTTAGTTATATTTTTTTGGTATTTTTTCACCGTTCGGTTCTTACTCACTTGTCGTCAGATATGCAAGAAGTCCTTTAAGCGCCCACAGGATCTCAAAAAGCATGAGAAAATACACACAGAGGAGCATCACGCACAGCACAAGCACTCCAAAGCAATCACAGTAAATGATCCCGCTTACACCTCCCGTGTTCGAGGCGACATTGTCCCGTCAAAGGGCGCTCTTAACAGGTCGCTTTCCGGGAAGCTCCAAGGCGCAGCGCCCACATTGCCTCACAAAGTCCCTTTTGCTCGTGCACGGCCACGTTCAAGTATAGCAGCAGACGGTAAGTCACACGATCTCCACCATTGTTTCCGCTGACGTCGGATCTTAGGTGGTCACTACAGCGCGTTGCCAACCCCGTCCCCGGAGCTTGAGTCTATCGCTCATCCCTCGCGTCACGTGCCTCATTCGTCCTATGAGCTCTTTCTCCATAATCAGGTTCCTTCATGGGATGGTGCCAAACCCGACGCACGCGCCTCCAATCGCAACAAGAGGTCGCTTGAATATAACGTCGACGATTTCTTCACTGAAATGAAAAAGAGAAAGGTTAACCCTTCTTACGACACCCGTGAGTTTAATGCCATCTCAATGCTTATAAAATATCTAATGGAACAAATTAACAGAAATGATGGAGCGTCTCAACAGTATTGCATATGCCCAAGACGGTGCACATTATGATGAGTTTAATCCGCGCTCGGTGTCTTTCGACGTCCGCACACCGGAGGAGCTAGCTGCGGTGAACGAATTTCTGGTCACCCTTGGACGGGACGTGACTGCACCAAATAACCGTGGTTCTCAAGACCTATCCGGGCGGTTCTCACCAACATCGTATTTTGATACCGACAGCCTCAGTCAGCTTGGGCTCACCGGAATGCCTGGACTCCTAGGCCCAGGGACAGCATACGCGCACGATGCCGCATATGCACAGGCTGCGCATCCGTCGCAGCAATACGCCTCCACCGGCTATCCTTCTCCACCCTCACTAGGGAGGTCCTCGCATCCATCCGTGCAGCAGAATCAATATAATCCTGTTTATCCGCCTATGCATGCCTCCAACCCCGGTGGCTACTCAGAACACTATACGTCTTCCCATCGTGTTTCGGCACCCCCTTCCCACGATTTCGCTCTCAATACGCCGTCCTCTGCATATGGCTATCACTCAACGTCCACTCCACAAGGACACTTTCACCCCACACCCCCGTTGGACCCGACATCTCCGCATTCTTCTAGCTCGACCCCCTCGAATGCTACGCCGCCACACCACTCATCGATACAAGACTCTTTCGCAGACTTGAGCTCGCTTCGTGGCCCTCGTGGTGCTGCTCCACCTGTGCAAATGGCTGCGCCAGAGTACCATCACAAAGCCATGCGGACGATGATCCCATTGAAAACCGCTCCTGGTAATGCACCCGAACCGGTAGCACCCAAGCCCCCTACAACCACACACCGCGGATCAATCAATGCCTTGCTGTCACCGATGCCGCCATCTGTTGCGTCATCCAGCAAATTGTACCCCCTATTGCTTCCAGGAGACTCCGACTTGAAGCTACCATCACTCAAGCCTGATGCAGGTCCGTTCAGGCTCCCACCCCTTAAGGATATGTACCGCTCCCCCTCACCGTCTGCACCACGGTCCCCAGACACATCTCGCGGGACGACCCCTAGCTCGACACGTTCCTCACCCGTGTCCACTCACACAACTATCCCCAGCTTGCGGTCTATCACCGAGACATCTGAGAGTGATGAACTCGTTAAGAAAGTTGGCAAGATCCAGCTAGATCATCTGACGAAGGAAGTCACACCGGAAGACCGGCGGAAGCACGCAGAACTCATACGTAATCTTCTTGTGAAGATCAACGAGGATTATCGGAAACGCTTTGGCGTTCCGCAGGTAGAGTCCTCAGGGGTCTCGCGAACTTCTGTAGACGTGGAGATGGCCGCTGCATAGGCGGTTGGACATTAATTACTTATTCGTCGCTCTTCCCCTTTTTTTGCACTTTACTTGTACACGTTTATTGCGAGACATACGTTACATATAGTAGGACTGAATGCGAGCAAACAAAATAGACAAGGAACACGAAGCAGGCATCGTGGCACATCATGATCTCTTAAGCGTAAGTTTGATCTTTGGAGCAGAACCTGAGGGAGTACCAGGTACCGGATCTATATCCTCCATCGCAGATACCGGAGGACTCGTTGCCAAAGGAGAAGGAACCGGCGCACCAAAGCCAAGCGCCCCGCTAGTTCGGTTGAACCCGCTTAGACTGGACATGCCGGGTGTGTTTGGCGGCGGACTTGTTGCAGATGTAGGAGTGGCAGGTGCAGGTGCCGTTCCACTATTGAACTCAGCCCAACGAGGACATTTGCGGTTAGTTTCTGACAGAAAGGGTGAGTTACCAGGTACAGCTCGTAAAGAATAGAAATGCCGTACTCATATGGCCCATCTGACCGCAGTGACCACACCGTCTCTGAACGAAACGTAAGTGCCAAATACAACCTGCTGTCAATTGTCCTGCACTCACGGTCGTATCTGGTTTGAGCGGCCGGGTGAGTTGCATTGGGGTGCCGCCTTCCTTAACAATTTTCGCGTTCTTGCGGTGCAGACGCCGCTCTTGGTTCTTTTTCATTCTAGCAATTTGTTCTTCCAACCTATGACGAAAACGGGCTCCACGTTACTTCTGCAGCTATTCATGTCTGAGTAATGACATACCGTTTCTTGTACCTCTTGTCCTTATCTGCATCACCCGTGGGTGCGAGATTATCGGCAAGCGTAGCTTCTTCTTCCAATAATTGCCGGGCACGCACATATGCACGTATGACGGCAGGATCACGGATAATTTCTGTTTGCCATTCATCATCGACCTGAATTCAGGGATGAACAACCACGTCCCGAGCTTAAAACAGGCAAATGACATACCAGTCGCTTTATTCGCAGAACTTTACGACTGCCATCTGGTCCCAAGCTCATCTCTCGGTCCCGTTCTAATGAAGAACCGCGGCTGAAAGCAGGCGATGCAGGGCGGGTCGGGGTTGGTGACATTACTGGAGAGAAGGGTGTCTCGTTTCTGAGTGATGCTTGGCGTTGTAACTTCTTGACATCAACAGGGGCTGGGGCTTCTTCATCTTCCACCGTCAGTTGTGGCTCGTCCTTCCTGCTCAATGAATCGAACTGAGCTTTCCATATCCGCTCGATCTCGGATTTATAAATTTGCTGCTGTTCGGCAACATTGTAACGGTGCGCGGACTTTGGTCTATTATCTGCCTCAGCTGATAATAAAAAAAGGTGTGGTTAGACCGTGGCTTTGTGGCGCAGTGAGATTAAATCTTACCGAGCTTCTGTTCATAATCTTCGCCTGCCTTGACAAAGATATCCTTCATCGAAATACGGATGAAGCTGAATGCCTCCCCACGCCCAGTAGGGTCGCCTTCACCGTGCAACCGAAGCATGGCTTTAGCCTGGGTAGCGAATAGGAAGTTCTTTGTCGTGATCCAAGGCGCCAGTTGTTGTTCGACGGAGAGCTTAGTCTCACCTTCGTCATCCTCCGCGGTTTCGGCGGTTTGAGTGTAACCAGAGTCTTGAAGATGGCGTTGCCCGACTTGCATACTCTCCATTAACACGACTTGCTCGGGACCCACCATCTTCAGCATATCCGCATCACTTGGAATGGTTACCGTGGATTTTAGACGCCAGAAACCTTGGTGAGGGCCACGCCTGTGATACTCCATAAATTCTTTTAGCCTCTGCCGCATCTGGAGTTCATTTTGATCGGGAAAGTACTTCATCAATCTTGATATTTTTAGCCGCTCTTCGCTGCTCTTTTTTAGGAGCTTGAAGGCAATTATTTGCAGGCGGTACTTGATGGTGTTAGTTATCTTCCGAGAGTGCGGCCCTGGGACTTCGGTAACGGGATACGTCTGCCCAATCACGAATAGGTTCTTGATCTCACGCAAGTAGTACCGCGTTTCGCCTTTCGTGGTGCTCCTAACTTTCAATTAATAAATTTGCCCGATAGATGTAATTCAAGAACCGCACCTAACAGCCAGGAAGTCGGTGGCATAGGGTTTGTGGCGGAAAAGTGGTGCCCGCACGAGATTATTGTAAAGCGCCGGGAATGTTTGGCCAGGATAGACATAAGCCAAACTTCATAAAAGGAGACTCGTCTTGCGGCTCGAGGACAAACGGCACCCCGAGGTCGAGCTTAATGAATCAGATCGATTAAGTGTCCCTGAGTCATCATTTGAATCCGTACCTTCGGCATGTAGTCGTCCTTCTCGTCTTTCTTACGATAGTAGTTCACGAGCGCGCTACCCATACCGAAGTTTGGTACAATTGGTGGATGCTCTTCCTAAAGGGTTTCTCACTATTTCCGATCACATCATGCAAGAAACGATGACTCACGGAATACTCCCAAAGGACAAAATTACTCGTGTCCTTCAGGCTCAAATCCGTCGTACGATGCAACCCCTCGCCAATATTGCCGCCCTTACCGACCTTACGGCCCGCTTTATCCTTTTTCTTCTTCGCCGTGCGCACCTTGCTAAAGCGAATATCTATGTTGGTTGGGAACTGCAAAGCGGGCCGGTGGAAGGAACGTGCTTCCTGCTTTGAAAGTCTTGTCTTGTACTGTTTGAGAATATAGATAAGAGGATCAATCTAGTCGATATTGAAATCATTTTACGCACAAAGGGAAGTTGGAGCTTCTGAGCGGAATAAGCGTGTTCGACGACAAGTTGTCCAAACGTCTGACGCACACGATGCCGGCCACCCTCTTTCGACACCTCGTAAAAGTGGTCATTAGACAGGTTGAATTTATCGCGGGATTGAACGTCATGCGCTCTAATACGCTTTTTCGGTCTGACAGTTTCTGCAATTTAAATTCAACACCACCAATGTTTAGTAAAGATACCCCATATCAACAGTCAAATAGAAGAACTACCTTGGGGGTGCTCTTCTGTAATATCTTCTTCGTTAAGTTCTAGTTGAATGAAATCGCGGAAAGGGGCATTTGGGCTCCAGATAATGCTCTGCGTCCAAGCACCTGACTCAAGAGCTTTGTTGACCGGTGTGGTGAGATTGTTGTTTTCAAGAGTGGGTGGTGCAGCTGTGTGGCTCGGCTCGTACACAATCTCGTCCTCCCAGTTGGATAGCAGCACTAAATCAAAACTTCTGTCATGCAGAGGAAGTGTCACAGGCACGTCTGATTTTTTCCGCTCCTGCAAACGATGAGGGTATTTCCAGGAGCACCTGCAATTAATACTCACCTCAAGAGCACGCAGCAAGTCATGTTCGATACTGCCAGCGGACATAACCTCCTCTACACGTTTGTTCTCGACCTGCCGTTTGGTATCACCGACTACGGCATCAAGGAAACCCTTGGCAATATCACGTTTCCGGGGGTAGATACTTTCAGCTATAGAACAGTTAACATCCTTGAAGATTCCTTGGGTACAATCCATACCCTGTAATGGCCTCTTTGTTATCCTTGACTTCTTGACCGTGTAGCCTTTAAACAACTCTGAGAAGTCGAGGACTTTGTCCTTCTCGAAGGCTGGAAAGCGTTCATAGACAGTCTTTGGTCTTTCCACCAGCCGCTTCACCACCCTGACGCGCTTCTCCGTGTGACGTATGCCAACAGGGGATTGAACCTCCATCTTCACAATGTCTTCAGGCATTTCTGTTTCAAATTCCTTGTCCACCTCATCCTCAAAGTCTTCTCCCTGATCCGCACCAACGGCTTCGTCGTCGTCGTCCCACTTGTCATTGTAAATCTGTTTGGCATCCAAGGAAGACAATCCAGAGATACCAAGGCTGTTGGGAAGATCGCCTGTGGAGAGAGATAGACCTGACAGAACACTATTCAAAGAGAATCCCGTCAGTGTGGAAATTACTGAATCTTCATCCTGTATCCGCGGTGAAAAAGCCACTTGCTAAGGCATAGACCAGAGACTCACTTGGTTCGCCATGTCCAATGTACTTCAACTTGAATGAATGCTTGTGCGAATGATACTGTATAAGATATCTCAGAAATATCATTTAGCGATGGCTAAATGAACGAACTCCGTGGTAGCTGATCAGACGGTGCACACCTAGCGTGAGGTGTACAGACGTTGTACAGAACCCAGACGCGACATGTATATTTACGTTAAAGCTGCTTATAAATACTGCTCACCATGAAAGGCAATTCCGTGCCAGCTCTTGGTGCGTACACCTCCATGATTCAGACCACCATGTCCATGAGCAAAGAGGTCGCCAAAAGCGTCGAGGTATGCACAGTTAGTTGCAATTCACGCGCGCTAAATCTACAACGACACATAGGACTTCCGTGCAAACGTTGCGGAGACTGCAGAAGGCATCGTCTTCCGTGTGTTCCCAAACAAGGTGAGCTGCTTCCTGCATTATCTCTCTTACTTGTTGCTTATCCTTGGTAGATAATGTATGTTAGAATTCTTCTGCATCCTTCCCTATGGCTTACCTGTATACAGTGAACTTACGAGCCTGATCGAGTCCACGAAGTCCGATGATTCACCCTACCAAATATCTCAAGCGGCTGCATCCACAGACACTACCGTCTACCCTTCACCATCATCGACAGCAAAGAATGGTCCGTCATCTAACAAGCGTAAGCGCAATGAAGATGGAAGTGGTTCGCCCGCCCACGCGAACGAGACCGTCAGCGCAAGATATCCAGAGCTTGTACAAGCCAATAAACTCATTTCGAAGCTGCATGAGACGACCAAATCAGAGTGTGCACAACTATCTGACTCTTGTGTACGTATCTAATTGTTTCTTTGGGCATTAACCTGACGATATACAAACAAACAGGACAAAGTCAAATTATGGGTGAACCTGACCATGCCCAAGTACGTACTATTCGTCATGTCTTATTCTCTGCATTGACATGAGTTGCAGGATTGAAGAGTGAGCCCACTTCCCTTCCAGTAGTCCGCTTTTTGACGTTTTCTCTCGATCAGCGGTGACAACTTCGGTGAGTAAATTGTAGGTCTTATTTGTGGCGGCTAAAACTGAAATCGTCTGACACCCAAGGTGTTCAAATTCAAGAGGGTACGTAATCATACACTGCCTGACATCATTGGTCTGATAGTCATACAGAGGTTCTCAGCGAACTTCTCCGGTCGCAGGAGAGCGCGTACAACATACGCGATGGTATTCGTCAACATCATCTGGGAAGAGCAAAGATTTCCTCCAAACTCATCAAGTATCCCAACATAGAAGATTACACAGTACGTGCTTCATCGTATACCCTTAACCTCCCCGATGGGACTGATATTCCCTCAGCTGAGCTTGAAAGAACATGATGAGAAGCAGTTTTTCTTTGCTCGCCAGAACCTTATAGACATTCGCAATATCTACGCTGTCCTCACTGATATCCTGCACAAGAACATTGCCAAGGCAGGTCGTCCGCACCACATCCTCATCCTCTTCGCTTATGCTGTGTATAGATCCGGGCACCCAAGGGAAACAATGGTGTCGGACTCTACTGATACATTTTCTGGGACCAACTTCAGTACTCTTACCGTATCCATACTGATAATTACACGAAGTGGCTGACAATTGGTTAACGTGTTTCTCATGATAGCCATTGACATCTATTAAATTTCAGGTATGTGACTTCTGCAAGTCCTACTTTTTATTAGCTGGGTAGCTGGCAAAAGGGCTTGTACGGCCTCCGGCGCACAACTACACTGATATCGTTTTGAATATGTTGAATCCATCAAGTGCAGTGCTTAAAACTGTGCCTGGAATCTGTGGGTGCCAGTGAATTTCCTTGACATCCTTTTGACCCTGATGGACGAAGAGGAGTTGCGGTGGGACGTCCCGCGCACCATCAGGTGCATCGTTCATGGGTATGCCTGCTTCGTCATCGTCCGGTTCTACCCCGAGATCCCAAAGGGTCACTTGGTCATCCGCTCCAGACGCAGCGAATATCGAGTCTTCAGTTGGGTGCCATTCGATAGCGGTTATAGGGGCGCTGTGCCATTTGAAAGACGCCACGGGGCTGGGAACCACTGTTGTCCTTCATGATCTGTAAGTACAGGCTTAACATGCAATTTCGATCTGGACATACCCTTTCTTTTGGACATTGCGTAAGTCCCAAACTTTGATTCCACCTTCATCACCGCCACTGAGAAGGAGGTAACCAGTATTTCGATTCCAGCTAATCACATTCACGTCACTCTCATGCGCTGGCTCGATTCCGGCCACACTTCGTCGTCCTTTACTCCGCACGTCCCAGATCTGCACGCTGCAGTCCGCAGAGCATGATGCAAAAACGGTGGGCTCGGATGGGCTCCACTGCAGGTCCTCAACACTGGAGGTATGTGACGTGAACGGTTGAGAAAGGGCATTGAATCCCGATGGCGTAGTTGTCGTCAGGTATATCTTCGAGTGCACGTCTCCAGTGAGTAGACGTAGTGATGAGGGATTTGCATCTCCCGATGATGCCCAATCCATTGCAAATCCTTCGGCAGCGACCATGCGAGTTAATTGTGAAAGTTGGCTTATTCGTCCTTAACTTGTCCCACGAGTATCCCGGAACGTCGAGAGACTCGATAAGCGGTCTAATGTCCCATATATGGACTTTGCCAGTGTCGGCCCACGTTGCGGTATAGTAGGGCTGTGATGCTGAAGGTAGAGGTGATGATGGTGGTAAGGGTTGGGCACGAACGCGGTTTACGCCACCGTGGTGAGGTACTGAACGGAATTCCAATATAGCATCTTCATCGAGAGCGTCATCATCCTCCTCGTCCGAATCTGAATCATCTGCATATATCGATTTGTGAGATACGATCGACGATCACATGTAATCACAGATTACCTCCATCTTTTTGAGTTCGATGCAGTGAGCTCATTTTAAAGACTGTAAGCTCATTTTTGCTTGCTTGATCTGCTTGTGTTCCAGCGACAAGAAATGCAGTTGCTGGGTATCGCTGCCGTTCGTCCCCCAAACTGTCCCGGAGGACATCAAACGACAAACAAGGCCATGTCACATTCATTGAATGGCGCATGATATATACTGAGTCATCAGGCTCCAATATCTCGTCCTTTCCAAGGACATGCGTTCCTGGGGATAAATGCCTCTGGAGCAGGAGGCCGTTCTTCAGATTCCTCGATAGCGGGCATGACTTCATCTACATCCATCCCTAAACGTTAACTGTTAGTTCCATTTTGAAGTAAAATTCAAAGCAATGTAACGCACCATCTTCGCCGTCCCCAGCCTCTCCATCGACCACATCCTCTTCGGATTCGATTTCATCCTCCCAAGCATCCTCGAACTCACCGATATCATTTACTTCATTCTCATCACGCTTAGCCCCACTTCCGGAGGCCTTTGCGAATGCTTGGCCGTCTGTCGTCCTGTCGGATGCACTTCGTTTGGACATCTCGGATTGAGAATTAATGCTTTACTCGTAGATAGCTATAGCTCAAATCTCAAAATTATCGAGCACTGATCAGATGACTTTTGATTACATAAGTAGATTTGCAATGATCTCACGAGTTCCCCGCGACTCAGGAAGTTGTCATTATCATAGGGACTGTGCAAGCTCATACAAACCTTTTACTAAAAGATTTGTGTGAATTGCGCAGCTAAGTACTTGTGCAGACGTGCCAAGCGCAGTAATGTCACTGTATCAGCTCGATTAAACAGTGCCTGACCGGCATGAGGTTTGCGTGTCATCACGGCACGCGAGCCTGACGAAGCTTGACGCGTCTTACAAATGGTTGTTCCACGGCACTGTGCTGACGACCCATCACAGGCTTTCGGGAAATATTATGCTTGCTAAGAGACGCGTAGGCATCCAGGGACGACGCGCGTATCCCAGTACGCGTATTCCTGGGTGTTCCTGAGGTACGGTGTCTTACTATAAATGCAGACCGCGGCTCATCACGACAATGTCACTCCAAGCTACTTCTACTCATATTCCAAGTAATCATGTCTCTACCTGAGGGGTGCGTTGGCTGCCGGACTGTCGTGCTCATTCTAATAACTTCATTTATCGCAGTTATGGATATATTCCCAGCTCCTTGATGACCATAGGGTGGGTCCTTATCTGGCAGGGTATCCTGGTTGGAAGATATCGCAAGAGGGCAGGGATTAATTACCCCCAACGTGCGTCCAAGTCACTCCTTTACCCGGTCTAAATTCCATACTCCACCACAGTGTATGCCGAGAAAGCCGAGGTTCAAGATTCCCAAGCAGCACTCCGTTTCAACTGCATGCAGCGTATGTTTTCTTTGAGATGTATGGTCGCATGGCTTTTTATTTACCCCTTAACTAGGTGCACACCACAATACGCTTGAATCGGCGCCTGTGGTATTCATCTCGTAGGTTTTTGTTGTATTTGAGGAGAAAGTGACGCAGAACAGACGTCGTCATCAGAACTGTCGTCGCTGGTCTGAAATACCCTGCCCTAGCTGCTGCTATGTGTGGTGCATATTCCTTCGCGCGCGTTATTTATACCATTGGATACAAGTCGGGCCAACCAAAGAGGGTTTGTTTTTCGGTCTTGTCATAATACCCGATAGCATCTCAATTATTTCACAGCGGCTGTACGGAGGCGCCATCAGCACTTTGACAGTGCTCGGTAAGTTGCATTATCATCCTCTGTCTTGCCTTCCCTCTCTTACCGTGTCTATTTAGGACTTGTGTCGAGCGCTACATACGCTGCTTATCAGCTCCTTCCTCAGTGATAGTATTGATGTCATTGAATCAGTTTATCTCACAGAGACTCAATTCATGCAGTTTGCCTCACGAAAGATGGTCAGATCCCAACACGTTTTTCAGTCATTTATCCTAGCGAACCAACCCATCCTTGATCGAAGCGTACCGCTTGCTTTTGGCATAATAAATCACAATTGCATTTCCCGGTGCTCTCTGCACTAACACACAGTTTTCTAATAACTCTCTGGTCTGTCCGATGTTGATTCACTCGCGGGAAATGAATGGTGTGTTTGCCAGGGTCGCCATTCTACTGAGGTTGCTACACGTGTAGACCGCAATGTTCCGCGGCTGAAGTTCATTGTTGTTCTGAGTGAATCGCTGTGAATCGCCCCCATCAAAAATATTTAATCATTGCCATTTTGTCCTGCGAAGTATTCGCACATGTAGTTTTTTGCCCGGATGTGAAGTAACCAAGTATATCGCATAATGGGAATGCCCCTGTGGATTCGGTAATTGTAGAAGGCCACGACGTTGCCATTCAAATATTCATCTACCGTGTTCACCAGCCTTTTACCTCCCCCACCATGTCCGAATCATCTCATCGTCTAGCCTTCCCAACCTCCTCCGAAGAGTTTGCGCTGCCATCAACGTCGAGCGGCGCATCTTCAGCATCACCCGATGATGGACTGCCGAATCCACTCTTCTTGCGACTGCGACGACCGACATTGCTCTCCAAGTCATCGTACTATGCAGACAAGAGAATACAAAGTCCATTGGCAATCTCGTTCACGGTGCCCTCCAGGAGGCGAGGGAGCAATGGTGAAGAATCAGAAAGCGACCGAGAGAGAATGTGGTCCGAAGGCTCTCCATCAAGCAGCTCAGGAAATCCAACACCCCCGATTACTCTTCCCTTAGAAGGAGACGACGAAAGTAACACTAGCACACGCAGTATCGAGCCCCCCTCAACACCACCGCCAAGCCGTAGTCTGAGCTCCAACTTGAATGCACTACAAACCGACGCTTTGGACACTCCCATAGTACCGATATTGCGTCGTCCTACCTATCCAGTGAGTGCTATGCTACGTAGTTGTTATTCATATGCTAATATCTTATATAGCTGAAGCCTCCGCGCATATTGAATCTGCTAGCGGAACCACGACCAGAAGAGGATGAACTCAAATCTGAGGCAGCCTTCCAACGTCTGTTGGCATCGTACTCCGACCTCCCCTCGCAACCTCGTACACCTCGTGCACCGTCAGACCGTGGTCGCTACCCTGAAGAAGTTGGCCACGAGGATTCGCACGAGGATCCGTTAAGTGACGATGATGACGATGACGACGTCCAAGGCCTCTTTGCATTTGACACACAGAACGATTCGATCAACATCAAGCCTTGCACCCCTGCCCATAGTGTAAACGGCGATGATTTGAGCATGTCCCTCGCAGAAAGCCCGATGGGAGTAGCCATGGATATAGATCCTGTATGTTTTCGCGATCATGTGCTATCTCTTCCTAACGGTCGAACAGCCTCTGGTATCTCCCTCCATCACTTCAACGCCCATGTCTATTCATTGGCGATACACGCCACCTCCGACGACAAGCGCTGTGCGCTCGAACAAGCGTAAATGTGAGAAATTCGCCTGTCATTTAGAGGTATCACATTAACAACTCATGGCAGTGGACGATCGGTATGATCCATATCCCACATCTGCAAAACGTCGGGCTGTGTCACCTTCCATATCGTACCTGCGAGAAACACACCCCTCACTTGTGTCGTACCCTCGGACACCTAGCTCTAGACCTCCGGTCGCGATTCCTCTATCCATACCTCCGTCTAATTCTACATCAGCCACTTCATCGCCAACCGTCACGTCCGGTTACCCCTTCCAAACTTACCCGAGTTCACGACAGGTGAACATAGGAACCATGAGCCTATCTTCTAGCCCGGTGCTTCGGCCTTCTTTAGGGCTTGTGAGTCCGATTTTACGTCCCATTCTGCGAACGCGGAGGGGAGCTGATGGCGAGGAAAGAGAAATAGAGGGTGCAGGCGAAGCCGTGAATGGATTGTCACTAAGCTGACTGAGGGCAAAAAGGGCCCCTTAAGTGGCTCGCAGAATAGCAAGTCTGGTTACTTTGTCTGCGTTTACTGATCTGGCTCGCAAATCGCGCGGGCATCTTACCTCCGCGCACGCTCAAACCGGAGTATTCTTCAGGTGTTTGAAACCCTGGGCCGATACAGCTCACTTCGGGGCTGTTCTGCATTGCCATGGTTCAGCATGTTCTCTCGAGTCTCGGGCACTCGAGTGACCGGCTGATGCTGGCACCTGTCAGTGCCACTACGTACGACATCACGTGATATTATTTGAATACATGCTTCCATTCTTCTTGCCACGATGCATGCTTTTTTATATCTAATCTCCCGCTCTACTCGCTTCATGTACGGGAACGTTCCACTTCCCACTAAAGAAACACGCGCCCAGGATCCTATATAAATGTCTTCAACTCTCAAGCTCACCAAACGCCAAAAGAAAGGCATCGCTTTCCGCGAGCTCAAGCAAGGCAAAGGCAAAGTAAAAAACCAAGACGACCTGGAGCACGATGTCCCTATTCTCGAAGTTCAGGACCTTATTGATGGTCGGGCTAGCAGTGCGGAGGGCGGGGAAGACGTTCAAGTCACTCAAAGGAATGCTGGGGGGAAAGGAAAAGGAAGGGAAGAAATCATTCAAAAGGAAGGAGAGGCGAAAGGGCTGGTGGTGGCAACAAAAAAGAGAAAGAGGGAAGCTGCAGAAGAAGCACAGGGAGCCGGAAAGGGAGAGGACGGACAGCCGAGGAAGCGGAAAGTCAAGAGAACAAAGGGAGATTCCGGGGATGTTCTAGAGGACGCAGAGGAGGTCGAGCAGGGAGAGACGAAAACTGAAAAATCAAAACAACGTTTTATTCTGTTTCTTGGTATGATTGAGCACCCTCACACTCTTTCCACCTACTGACACCTTTACGTCAGGTAATCTCAAATATACCACTACTTTAGAATCAATACAGACTCACTTCGCAGCGTGTGGTAAGTCATTGTTGTAATCTACCGCAAGCAAGGGAGGTTTTAACGTTCTGCTCAGATCCACCACCCACTGTCCGTTTGCTTGCACCTAAAACACCTGCTAATAAACCATCTTCGAGACCTGTAATCAAATCCAAGGGATGCGCTTTTCTCGAGTTCAAGCATCGCAACGCTCTTCAGCAGGGCCTCAAGCTCCACCACTCTCAGTTAGATGGTCGTCAGATCAACGTTGAACTTACAGCTGGTGGTGGTGGCAAGAGCGAGGCGAGGCTGTCAAAGTTGAAGGAGCGGAACAAGGAGTTGGAGAGTCAGAGAGTGAGCTATGTTTTCAGCGTAGTCTACTTGGTACTAAGTAACTGCACAGCGCAAACAACTCCAGAAGAAAGCCAAGTCACAAGGTGAAGAGCCAACGCCTGAGATAGACGGAGCAAAGAGATTCTCCACAACATCAGGCGCCGATCAAGAGGCGCAGAAAAGGCGGACATGGACGGTTGGTGACACGGAAGACTCTACGACACATCGCGGAGGAAAGAAACACGCGAAGGCTGATAAGGCACGGCGGTCAAAAATTAAGGATTGGGGTACTGGCGTCAATGCCATCCCCGTTGGCTGAGTTTCATACTGTAAAGCATTCTATGATGTGATTCCATGCTGGATATTGAATTACGTTATGAATATCGTCCAGTAAATAATGTGACAACGGCGCTGAGCGTCCAATCATGAAACAAGAATGAAGACAAGGAACTATAGAGGAGTTTAGAACTTGTGTGCCCGTATCTCTTGAAAATGACAGACTCACAAAGACAATCAACACGCCAAAGACCTTGAGCATTAGCCAACGATTGCTCGATATGCTCGCGTAATACTTCAACAGCTCTCTCTGCGCACCACTCACGTTCGACGCGATGTCCACGGTGTCTGCATCAATACGCTGTACTGTTTCTCGCTGCTCGGCAACCATATTGGCCAGCTGGGTGAATATCTGCCCTAGTTCTGCAATGGTTGATTCGATGGATTCTATGGCTGTTGATCGCGATTGGATGTACGAGTCCTAGGGGTCGCTCAATATAACGTTAAATTGAGCAGCATTCAGCTGGATCACCTGTTGTTCAATTTGTTGCATCTGCATGAATGCATTGCCTCCGTGTTTTGTTGAGCCTTCTTCCGCTGAATCAAGGTCCAATGCAAGAACGTCTTCGTTTTGATGGGCTCGACCCTTGCCTTTAGAATTAGGCCGACTGCCGTCGCCCATAGGGTCCTGTCTCCCGTTTAGAAGTAGTGAACCTGTGAGGAGAATTGATTTGTGAGAGCTCGTATGCGCACCCATGGCGACTTACTCGGCGGCGCTTGGTGGGTTGCGGCGGCCGTGGAAAACATGAACTGTTCTGTACGATCCTTGCTTTCCTTCATATTCTGAAACTCCATTTAGCCTGAATTGGTGACATGCGGATCAGCGGCTCACTTGTGTCCGAACTTCAAGAACATCCTTGAAACTCATGCTTGTATTTGCCAGCTTGTTCTGCAGCATCATGACGACATTGTGGTTGTGTTCCTCGATCTGTTTCCCCTCTGAAGATTTTGATGCTTGTGCATTTCGTTGCTTAACATAAGATTGCAGTGCGGCTATTTGCCTGTTTATGTTCGCAATGTCTTGTTTGATGATAAACGTCAGTTCCTGAAGGAGCCACGTCAGCGTACTGCGGACACGTTTGTGAAAAGTCATACACTAATTTCTACTGGTCTGTCATCAAACAGGGTCTTCCGTTTCGCGACTGTAAGTTGGTCAATAAGCGTAAGTGAACAATGACATTTTACGCTTACGTTGTGCAAGTTTTCCTAGCTTTATGGTGGTGCTGCTAATATCTTTCCCAATGGCAGAGGCCATGCGCGAGAACTCGCTCTTTGCTTCCCCCTTGCCGTGTGATTGGAGCAACCTCTGTTTCGCCTCAGCGGTTCGGGGTGGTACGGCGGACCTGTTTCGTATGGACTCGACGCAAGCACGAAATTCATGGGTTCTGTCTTGTATTGCCATGGCGGCTGAAAAGAAGTTGTGTTTATAAGAGAAGAATAAGGTATTAAATAGATGAGTGCTGGAGGTATATGCGCGACTTGGTTGGACGAAGGGCAAGCTTGTTGTAAACACCGACTGCGGCCGGCGTGGGCCGCATCCCGGCTGGCTAGCATTAATATTGATTACATAAGAATTAGATTCAGCATCAGAGCAGCGCTGGAGCACTTGGGGACTGTGCTACTAAGTACTTTATATACTAGACTCTCGACTAATACCTTTCTGGATCCCTTACTCGTGCATGCTGGGTTATATCGCTCTTCGACGTAATACCATCGTCAACCGCATACCTACCACACCATATCCACGAGCCAACGTTGTCTTCTGCAACTTCAATCTCTTCTTCAGGCGTAGCACTCACTCCAGTAACTCTCTCTCCACTGCGAAATTCATTATGCTCTCAGTACCCTCGACACCACCTCCAAAGTCAAAGATTCTTGTCCTTGGAGCAGGCAACTTTGGAAGCTGTCTGTCGGACCATCTCGGAAACTCAGACCACGAAGTGTTCATGTGGTCTCGTGAAGCTCGTTTTGTGGAATACTTCAACAAGCATCGGCGGAATCCCGACTACTTGAAAGATCATGAATTTTCAACAAATATCCGCGCCGTTGGCCCGGAGATGCCCAGCAAGGAGATGATGAAACAGATGGACGTTTTACTTTTTGCAATACCAACGCAAGGCGTCAGGTGAATGTTTCATATGGACTAGTCCGAGATTCCGTAGTTGATTTAGGATCGAGACCAACAGAGAAACGCTGATCAAACTGCAGCACAGCTTGAACCGCGAGAACTTGCCACTGATGATTTTCGTTAACAAGGGTATTGAAACAGATACGCAAGCATTAACGCTCGAGATCATTGCCGATACTTGCGGAAGTGAAATCGCTCGTGCGGCAACTTTCATTGTGAGCGCTGCGTTGTCTGTTGATTTCCATAGTCGTGACTCTGGTAGTAGTCTGGTCCATCGTTTGCAAATGAAAGTACGTACAGATTCTGAAATCAATCATGCATGTTTCTGAGAAGATTCCAAAGTTGTCCGCAGGCAACCGACCTCTGTGTCCGTCGCGTCTCTAACAGAATCACAAGCAAAAAAAGCGTCAGAGATATTTCACCAGCCGTGGTTCCGGTGGTAGGCCTCCCCCCATTCCAATCTCCGCAACCTAGTTCAAGTGTCTTTAGTTACACTGGATCCGATCCAATAGGATTGGAACTTGCAGGTGCTCTTAAGAACTGTTTACGCCATCGCCACAGGACTCGCCGATGGTCTCGGATTCGAGAATAATACGAGAGCCGGTGAGATCGTCGCATTCTTCGAATCAGAAGCTCACTGATAGCTGAATCGTAAGGTCTTATCACTCGTGGTCTCGCTGAGATGACGCGAATCGGAACCGCATACGGAGCGTCGCCATTGACGTTCCTGGGGCTCGCTGGTGTGGGAGACCTGTTCCTTACGTGTAGTTCGCCGACCAGTCGTAATTACACCGTGGGTTATCGACTGGGTAAAGGAGAACCGCTGGAAGATATTATCAAGACGCTCGGTAGTGTAGCTGAGGGCGTGACAACAGCGAAGGGCCTAAAGAAGATTATCGATGAGATGCAAGTATCCGCGCCGATTGCCAATGGGGTGCGTAACGAATTCTGCCGTATTATTGGTTCATTTTTCAGCTAAATCTATCTTGCTTGCCTGATAGATATATGCTCTTCTGTATGAAGGTGTGTGTGGTGATGGAGCGTGATATGCCTAATCTGAACGTCTGGTGCAGGAAAAGACCTGCATGAAGGTATACAAGAGCTGATGTGTCGCCCGCCGTCACGCGAATTAGACCTGCCGGAGAAAGCAGGGGAGCCAGCCAAGAGGTTAATGCAGAAGCTTGGATTGGACGCATGAGCTATTTACACTTGTACTAAGTCTTCAGGGAGGGTGGTTCCAGTTCCGTTTCCGCATTGCATGTGATCGTGACTGATAAATGTGTCTTCCTGAAAAGGAATGTACCTAGATTAATGACCCACGCGCGACGGGTTATACACATACATACGTAAATTATACGGAAGACAACTGTTCATCGTCCACGTTTGCGATTGCATTCATTGATTTGACCAGACCGTTTTTTATCATGGCATGAGGTGACCTATCGATCGGGTGATCGGCATTGATGGGCACGGAGATTCCCCACGTCATACCGTAGTATAATCCTTCGATGTTTCTTTATTATGTAAGGGTATCCAAGTAAATACATATTTCGCACGCAATTTTTTTTGCTTTTTTTGTAAGGGGGGCTGCACCCGAAAGCCGATACAATCCAAAGTTGAGGTCGACGTGTCTAAGGCATCTCTTTTCTTCCTTTCGCTCAGTTTCACAGATCTACCCTCGGTTCATTCTGCCTAGCCATTCCGTTTGTTACTTCTCTTCATCCCTCCGATTTACTATAGGATTCGCGACATGGTCTCCCAGCTCTGGACCGCTTGCTCTGAGGGGAACCTCGAAACTGTCCTCGGTATACTCAACGATGTATCTTCGGTCGATATCGAAATCAGAGGTGGGTGGCTCACATTTTTGATATCGTAGCATCGTGGTCGCAGAAAATTAATATCGATTGTTTTTTCTCCTCGTGGAATTCTCTTCCAGATCATGCCGGGTCCACCCCCCTCATCGAAGCGGTCAAGAACGGGCATGTTGATGTAGTGAAGGTGCTACTCGACCGAGGTAATATCATACACGCGTCGATTTGCGATAATCTCATCGATTACATGATCAGGTGCCGATCCTTCTTTTGCATCTGTCCACGGCCGGCCAGAAATGTACACATCTGATGCTGCGATCTTGGAGCTACTCAACAATGCACAGAATAAACCTGCACCTAATGGTATACCACCACAAGACCAAGGCTACACTCAGGATTCGCTAGGTTAATCCTGCGAAGCCCTATTATCCCGTTCCCGCTGGCCCTTATGCTTATTACCCGGGGGTACCCCCTATGCCGACGTTGCCCGATGGCTCTCCTGCGTATTATCCGCAGCCCCCCATGCAGATGGGTGAAAACGGAGGTTTTGGAAACCTCCCTCCGCCGGAAGTGGCTCGTTTCATTCCTTGCAGATACTTTCCTGCTTGTCGTTACGGTTCCTCTTGTCTCTTTGCGCATCCTCAGGCTGGCCCGTATTATTCTGCTCCGCCGCCGCCTCCTGCACAATATCCCGCTCCTTACGATCCAATGACACAACAACCTTACGCACCTAATTATTACGCTGTACCTCCACCTTCATATCATCCACCAAAGTTCAGTTCCTCCTCACATTAACCCCGCATCGCCTTCTGCAGGCCCCGTTCATACTCCCCCACACCCACCCATGGTTCACACCAGATCTGGTTCGGAGGCGATGTCTCCCGTTCAGGTTCCGTTCAGCCCTTCCGCTGCACCTGCCCCAATACCATATGGCGCTGTATCACCTGTATCTCCATCGTATTCACAACCTTCTCATGTACCCCTTCCGCTTTCTATCCCTTCGCTTCCACCTCCCCACCAGCCACCTAGCGCGCCAGGTCCGCAATCTCCGCAGACAGTATATCCGAATGGACCTATTTCTGCACCTCCATTCGCTGTTCGTCAGGATCCCATTGCACCATATCAGTCTCACGGCCCACACCACCAGCATCACCATGGATTCAGTGAAGCCAACGGCGGGCCCAAGGCTCCCCCTCACGCTGAGGCCTTTGGCCACGGTCCAGTCTTCCGCCAGGGCGTGAATCATAATCGCCGGGGTAGTATGAGGCGCGGATCCTTCGGCGGAAGTCGCAAACCAGCGTGCCTCTTCTATCCTGCAGGCAGGTGCAGAAATGGGTAAGTCATTCTGATTTCACTATCATTTGTATCTGACTTGAGCGATCAGCGATGACTGCCGTTTCCCTCACGTTCTTCCTGATGTCACAAATGCTCATCCCCCTCATTTTGCTGGGCGCGGACCACGTCCGAGGGATGCCGCACGGAACGGTATCCCTACGATTGAGGAAAAAATGGCCAACTTGAACGTCCGAGATGTACGATCATCCCTTTGATTCAGAGAGTTGTCCTGATCAGTTTACAGGATGCCCAGCCTCGCGTCAACGGCACCGCAGCTTCTAGCCGATCTCAATCGACAGATGGTAGTCGCTCAAAGGGTACAAAGCCCAATGGTCCGTCTCGAGCGGATAAAAAATATGTCGCAAAGCAGAGGGTTCCCAATGCAGATGAGTTCCCTGTACTTGGTGGCTCGACGAGTTCGTCGAGAAGTTCCGTCAATGGATCGTGCGGTCCGACGGCAGCACAAGTGCTTCAAGCACCTGCGCCTTTCCGGAAAGAGACAACAAAAGACCCAGTCACTCGGGATGCATCTCCAGAACAGCATCCTATAAAAAACCAGGCTGTATGTGTTATTGGCCGTAGATTATGCGCGTGACTGATCATTTTTTAGGAATCAAAGCCTGCTGGGGTCAATGGCGTGGTCAATGGCGTACAACCCAATGGCACGCCTACTACTGTCCCGCCTGCCAAGTTGCCCATCTCTTTTGCAGCTGCAGCGACTGGCGCCGCTCCTGAAGTTGCAAAGGAGGTGTCTGTCTCCGCGTAAGACGGACCTACTCTTATCTGTGTTGTCATCGGGTTTTGGCTTTACTTTAATCTGATATTTCTTGCTTCATCCATCCGACTCGATTTATTTATCTTACTGCCAAATCCTTATCATTTCTTCTGTTTCTGGGTCTTTCCGCATAACACACTATCCATTGCCACGATTTCACACTGGTCTTTTTTTCTCTCTGGTCGATCAAGCATTACAATTTTTCACTACCCTTGATATCTAGAAGAGTGATTTTTTTCTCATCATGCTTTTGTCTCATCTACTAGTGTTGATCTGCGTGCCGGGTACACATACTATTTACATTTACGTTCGATTACTGTGACACTGACTCCCTCCCATCTCATCATATGTCTTGCTCACATTCAGTATCAATATCGCAATGTTTTCATGCATACTGTACTTATGAACGAGACTGTTCCGCGAAAGCATATACATGGCGCTCTCGCGTCTCGTTTGTCGAGCGAAAGTGGCCTGACGCGCGCTTGAACGTAAAATCACTAGTATCTGCGAACAGTTTACTGATCTTCGCAAAATGTACGATCGTCGGCACATCTGGTCAATCTCTAACGATGATAATTTCAGCCGAAACATTTTGGCGATACATACAACCAAGCGTTCCGCTATTGATGACTCCAATGCTCCAAATTCCTCATTTCAACTCCACTTCTATCCGTGACCTCACCAATGCGGTACACATCAGCGCCAGGAGTCCCCCGTAAGACCTCCACAGCCCTCTCCGCATCCTCCCGCCCGACGATAAGCACCAACCCAATACCATTATTGAACGTGCGAGCCATTTCCAAGGGTGCGATGCCACCCTGCAGCATCAGGAACCGGAACACAGGAGGGAGCTGCCAAGTCGATGCATCGAGGTAGGCGCCCATTCCTTTTGGTAGAACCCGCGGGATGTTCTCGATGAAGCCACCTCCTGTGATGTGCGACATGCCTTTTAAGAGTCCTTGGTGTACAGCTGGGAGGACCTGCTTGATGTAGATCCTAGTTGGCTCCAGAAGACTGAGCGCGAGAGTCTTTTGATCATCCCACGGGCATGCCGAAGCATATGACAGGCCTGTCATCTCGATGACTTTTCGAACGAGTGAGAACCCGTTCGAGTGTAATCCAGAAGAAGCGATGCCGAGGAGGATGTCCCCTGGCATGATATCCGAACGAGGAAGAATCGAAGTGCGCTCGACCGCGCCTACTGCGAAGCCTGCGAGGTCGTAATCGCCTGTGGAAGTTTATTATGATGAACTGGGTTCCGCGGGCTGTTGAGAACGCTCTCACCGTCTTGGTACATCCCTGGCATCTCTGCCGTTTCTCCACCGATCAAGGCACAGCCAGCTTGCTGACAGCCCTGTGCGATACCCTTGATAACTTCCGCAGCAGTAGCGACGTCTAGTTTGCTGCAGCCGTAATAGTCGAGGAAATAAAGCGGTTCGGCGCCCTGCACTAGCAGGTCGTTGACTGACATTGCAACCAGGTCGATTCCTGGGCATCCAATTGTCATGATTGATTAAGGGGGTCAGAGGCGCGCAACTCACCGACAAGATGGTGAATACCAGCATCGACGGCGACACGAAGTTTCGTGCCCACGCCATCTGTCCCGCTAACCAGCACGGGATCCTTGTAGCCGGTGGCTTTGAGGTCAAATATACCTCCAAAACCCCCTATTTCTACATCAGCACCAGAGCGCTTTGTGGCGCGCACGTGTGGCTTGATGGCTTCGACGAGCGCGTTTCCGGCATCTACGGAAACTCCGGCCTGCGCATATGTCAGGCCGTTTGATGGAGCTTGACTCGCCGCCAGTGCTCTACGAGATGTCAGTTTTCATTATGATCGGAAGGAGGAGGTGTCACCTGTGTGCAATGTCTCGCCTGTAGAACTTGCCCTCGAACGAGATTTCTTCCACAGCCGCATAAACTTGTGCAAGGGCTCGTTCCAGGGTTGGTGCAGAGCATGTCACTGCCATGACACGGCCACCTGATGTGACCAGATCATTTCCGTTCATTGATGTTCCGCAATGAAACACGACGACATCTATGATAAGTGATTAATCGATAAGCCCCCGATCGCCCGCTAAAAAAAGGTGTACCAGATGGGATATCGCCCACTTGAATTAGCTTCCCCTTGGTATAGTTCCCGGGGTATCCCCCTGAAACGAGAATAACAGAGACTGAGAAGCCTAAGCGGGTGTTGATCTGGACTGAATCGAGGTGACGCTCTGCGCACGCCTGTTTGATAGGTGAATCATCGGCCTCTGGCAAAGGTGATGATGCATGGACGCACGAGAAGGACTGCAGCAAGATCGACATCATCGCGCAGGAGCATCATGAGGGCCTCGGTTTCGGGGTCCCCGAAACGGACGTTGTACTCAAGGACCTTGGGTCCGTCGGCAGTAAGCATGAAACCTGTGAAAAGGAGGCCGACGAAAGGGAATCCTGAGGAAGGTGAGCAGGGGATGGGACAGAGAAGAGACGGTGTATACCTTCCTTGCGCATGCCATCGATAGTGGGACGTAGACTCTCGGTCATGATACGGTGCATGATCGCGGGGGTTGCGACAGGGGCAGGGGCATAGGCGCCCATACCACCTGTATTAAGGCCGGTGTCTCCTTCGCCGATGCGCTTGTGATCTTGCGCGGCTGGAAGGGGAACGATCGTGTACCCATCAGAAAACGCGAGGACAGAGATTTCGGGACCTTCGAGGAGTTCCTCGATCACAACCTCGTCGCCTGCAGTGAAGCGTCATTACATTTATTTGTAGAGGAACATGAGGAACAAACCTGCTGAGCCGAAGGCATTGTCTACCATGATAGATCGCAGGCCTTGAAGGGCTTCTTCGATAGATGACGGGATGAGGACACCCTTTCCGCCTGCGAGGCCACTGGCCTTTAGAACGACAGAGTGACCGCAAGTCTGAACGTATTGTATGGCATCCTGAAGTTGAGAAGAAGAGAATATTTTAAATTTAGCGGTGGGTATAGCGTGACGGTGCATGAAGGCCTTTGAGAAGGCTTTTGAGCCTTCCATCCTAGCTGCAAGCTGGGTGGGACCGAAGACGGGTATGCCGACTGGATGAAATATGAGCAGACATCTTAAGGCGATGTGGGGGGGAAGTAGTCACCGTCACGAAAGCATTTTTCTACGCCAAGAACGAGAGGGTCCTCTGGTCCTGGGACTACGAGGTTGATCTACATGGATCAGGAGATCAGTATGATATGAAGTAGATTGATAAGTACCTTGTTGTTGATGGCATGATCTACTAGATCTTTGTACGGATAGATGAGAGGAAGATCAAGATTTGAAGTTTTTTGATTTTTCGCAGTTCCTGGATTACCGGGACATACGAAGATATGTTTTACTTGATCTGACTGTGCTAGCTTCCAAGCTAGAGCGTGTTCTCTACCTCCGCTGCCAAGAATCAAGATCTGCGTACTCATCGCAGCTAAGAAAGATGTGGAAATAGGACCCCGGTTGTTATAATTTGAGCGCCAGGTGGTGCAGCACTGGTGCGGTCTGATGACGGTCAGCGTCGGACCTCGTTTTAAACGCACGTTGAAGTCATGGCGAATTACAGAAATCCAGTCTTTCAAAGCGTACTTGAACCATTTGAAGAACAGGCGAGTCTCCTGGACCCGGTCTCGGTTTCCTTTGTTCTCCCGCGTTACGCGATCGCTAATTTTGCCTTTTTCTTTTTTCCCTGGCCTTGAAACAGCAGAGTCAAAGCGTCGGCGTCTTTGACCGTCTTACTACTCATGAACTTATGGAAGAACAGCATCAACCTCAGCGTAAACTTTCTCGAAGATCCTCTAAAATTACGTCTGGGAAGTCTTTATGGCATAGAAAGTCCACAAAGAAGACCACCGCAGCAGCAACAGAAACCAGTGGTCCTGGGCCTGCAAAGTACCTGGACCTTCAATCATCTCAATCACTCGTTTCCATGGACTCTTTAAAGGCAAACGACACTTCCGACGAGGACCAGGATTTACCTTTGTTCATTTCTCGTTCAATCATACCAGACCCCTTGGGTGAACTACCAGCTTGGTTCAAGAAAGAGACCGACATGGCTGCTGCGAACACTTCATCCTACAGGATAAAATATCCTTTGCATAACCCACTCGGTCCCAAGTGGTACAAGAATTACCACCTTATTCCCCCAGCTCAACTAAATCCTGGTAATCGTCCTCCATCTGTCTTCTCCCCCTCATTTCCCCCAATGGCTTCATCTCTCAACGACCGTTCAGAGGACTCAATTCGCTTGCCTGGCCCAAGCCGCTCTCCTTCAGGCACTTCTCTCCAAACTCCATCTTCATCACAAATTCGCATCCAAGAATCAGGTGGCAAACCTCGCAGTCGCAAAACTTCTCAGGATAATGCTGACTTACTCGACGCCTCTGATCCATGGGGCACTCACTGGCATCACCAGTCCCCCTACGACACTGGCACCAACGTCAGTCCAGTCTCAGTTGATCCCCCTGAGGCAAGTAGCCCCTCCAATTCACTCTCGTAATTGTACTCAACCTTCTCTTCAGGGTCGCTCTCGCTCTCGTCTGTCAAGCATGAACACCGCACCAACTCCAACTCGTCGTAAAACAGTCACTCCTTCTCCACTATCTCAGTCTACATCTGCCCTACACACACAACCATCCGAACCCAATATCACGCGTAAACTCAGTAAACGCCGGAAACCCGGACTGACCAACCTCTTCGGGGGACAGGAGAAGGAAGCAGACCCTGCCGCACCTCACCGTGCATCCACAATCGCAACCTCCTCACTTCAAGTGCCGGATACATCTGCGCGTCGTCACTCCATTCTTTCTCCCACCACAGTGCCTCCTAATGCATCCACTGTAGCGTTATCAACCCATTCGTCCTCCAAGAAGGAGCGACGAACAAGTGTCCTAGGACGACTGGTGAGGAAGTTCAGCATCTTGACGAAGTCTACTCAAGACGCGGGACCGACTATCAGCGAACGAGCAGAGGATGAGCCACACGGAGCTGCATCACCCTCTGACCGTCGTCGCTCTTTTTTCTCCCAACGCCACCCTTCTCCAGAGAAGCCATCATTGGAGAAAAAGCACTCGGATCCATCCAAGCGCGTACCGCCTCCGCGGATAGATCTCGATTTAATGACGGATGGGTTGGGACCCTCAACAGAGTTAGAGCGCGAGATACCTGATCACCGCTCGTCTGTCTCGTACGAGATGCCTTTTTCGCCTGGAAGGTTAACGATAGCCAACCCAGATGCGCCGAGTTCTGGAGGGAATACGCCGATCAGACAAAGCATCGCGTTGCCACCTGAGGACCTGCCCGAGCCAAAGTCTCACGTAGAGGCTCCTCCGCTACTACCGCCAGTGCAACCGCGTTACGAGCGGAACGCAAGCAGGGAGGCAATACCCAGTGGCAAGACATCGCCCGTGAAACGCATAAGCCCTACACCCGCACCTTCTGTTCCTGACGTGGTCCGCTCCCCCCCGCAGGTGGCCAGTGTTCAGTCACCACAGCCATCCGCCTCTTATCTCTCTCCGTCTGCTCACTCGTTGTCGATAGGCGCGCCATCCTTGACTGCGCCCGCGGCCATCCCAGAGGTCAGAATGTTCCATGCTTTCTCCTTCGCCACTACTGCCGCTGGATCAACGTCGAATGACTCGCCCTTGTCCAGGGCGTCAGTCCTGGTCAACCCGCCTACGCCATACGACCCCAACGAGGTACACACAGACCTTCCATATGAAATGCCCCCAATCGAGAGGGTGTCGAGTAGGGCACCCTCACGAGAGAACTCTCCTGTCAAGAAAGCCGATGGGGAAGTACGCGTAGCAAAGTCGAACTCTACGACGAGCCGGAAGACGGAGACGTTCAGGTTGATGCGGAACCCGTCTGACAAGGTTTCGTCGTCTGGGGATGCTATCCCTGCCGAGGGCGAGCATTGGACTGTTGTCAATTCTTCTGACGCTCCTCGCCGGAGGCGGACAAAGGAGAGGGCAGAGAAGAATGAGCGAGTGGAAAGGGTAGAAAAGCCGTCGTCGCGGTCTTCGACGAAGGACCGTGAGAGCAGAAGGGATCAGCGAAGGCACGAGAAGGCAGCTCAAGAAGCTGCAGAGAACCATGCCCGTGCGAGTAGCCAAGGTCGGACGAAACGTACGAAAGCTGAAGCAGTCGATTCCAGCTCTCTCTCGGGACGTCCTTCGCGAGCACGTAGCCTCGATACTTCCCCCCGTCAGAGTGTGCAGCCGATGGTATTTACGCTTCAAGGCGAACCACCTCGTCATCGCAAGAGCGATGACAGGCCACGCGACTCACACCACTCAAAGTCCTCCCGACCTAATCCGAGTCCTATTTCTGGTATCGCGCGTGTCGAACGCCTCCCCTCGAACGCAACCCGTCCAACCTCTGAGCTGGCATCTGCTGCAGATATCAATGCCCTTCGCGCACGCGAGGCATGGGAGATGGATCGTTTATGGAAAGGCAGAAGCATGTATCACCAGGAGTCCAACGCAATTACCTCGCCGTCCGCTCGTGATTCTCGGCATGTCAACGGAGAGTTCGTAGTAGATGGTCCTGGGCACGGTTCGAGTCACACGTCGTACCTCGTCCAGCCGCTGCAAGCACATCCCATGCCAGCGAGCGTGTTTTATGCCAACATGCCTTCTGCGCCTCCCCCAATTATCTATACTGCCACATCTCCGTATGGACAAGTTCTTCATCAGGGTTCCCACCAACCCACGTACCGATCACTACCCAACTCCTTTATGTTCCCTTCTACAGAGAGTTCACCGGCATCCCCGGCAGATCCTCCTCGCCAGAACCCTTTGCCGCATCCCCCACGTGAATCAACCTATCAACCTGCGCGCTTGTCAACACATGCAGATCGAGGCAGTGGAGCTACCTCAGATTATTGGACGAATAACAAGTACCCGCCAGTGCCTTCACATTGATATACCCGCTTACGATCACGCATTTCACGTTCAGTTACAAGTATCATACTAACTTAGATCATACACGCTTACTGCAACTTTCATTTTCACCGGGACTTCGTGGTCAGGTGGACTTCTTTTTTTTTTGATTCGCTTTGATTCGCTATTCAGTTATTGCTTTGGACTTAGACATTTTATGTACCAGCTCAATTAATTGAGCCCCCCGCAATACTTCGCCCACGATTATTGGTGTTTGCAATCAATAGGATTCCTTCACTACTCTGGAAAAAGATGAATGATGTCACTATAAGTACATTCGCTTTGTGAAACCTGATACAGGATATATGTATGCAAAATGCGATTATGAGAGAGAACTTGATGTCTTATGCACATGAGCTGGTCCAACAAACGAACCATATGCCGCGATCCGAACATTGAAAAAAAGTAAGTAAACAGAAAGAGTTCTGGCTTCATCACGAGCCGCCTGGATGACCATACTGCCGATAGTCCAGCGGGAACTTGGGGGCGGGGTAATCGTCCCACTGGCGTTCTCCATCGAGGAAGCGACGCAACCGCGCGACTTGTGATGAGAGGTACATCAGGATGATCTGCATCTCGATGTCGAGTTTGAGTTTGAGGATTTCTTCGCAGGTGCGTAGAGCTTGCGTGCGCGTCGTTACGAACATGTTGCCATGGAACCCGAGGTCTTTCAGACTGTCTATCATCTCTCCGAATTCAGAACACCATGCTAGTACGCCTAGCTGTTGATGTGCGTGAGTACCGAGTTGGAGTTTGGAGTTGGGGAGGGGGACTTACTTGGCCGTACTGCTTATAACGACCGTAGAGAACGTTGGGTGCTGCTTTGAGTGCAAAGTCGAATGCTTCGTTCTGCATGATGACGCCCTGTTCTGGGATATATGGTTCGACCACAGGCTGAGGCTGCATGAGGCGTTAGGGTCCGAACTCGGTGATAGTGGCAATCTTAATGACGTACCTCTGGCCTTGGCGGCGGCTCCTGGAACCACTGGTGTCCAGAGTAGTCAACCTCTCCACCAAAATCCACGTGCTCAGCATTCTTCGCCGTGTAATCCATTATTCGACGTTTAGAGGAAGGCTTGATACTGGTTTCAAGACGGAAAGCTTCGAGTAGTGTTGTGAGATCCTTTGATAAAGGTATAGGATTAGGCGCGAAAGAGTCTGGCGTTTGAGTAAGAGGGGTAAAGATAGCGTGTGGGTTTAAAGAGGTTTCGCTTTATAGAACGCAAATCAGCCAAGAAATTCCAGGTGGCGTACGATGTGAACTTACGATGGAAGTGGGGAAAGAGATGTAGGGACGCTAAGATTAAGCGCGTTAGAGGAGGGTGAGAAAGGCCTTCGCGAAGATGAGGGAGATAACTCCTGTGAATTAGGGTAATCAGAAGCTGCGCGATTTCTAAGAGAGAAGGTCCCGTGCCTTGAAAAGAGGGTTAAGAGATTGTCTATTCTCCTTCGATGACAAACGTCTAGAACCAGGGGTGCTCAGACGAGTTTTGCGCGCAGCGATTGATTGGCGATGGCGCTCTGTACTGATACGGCTGATAGTCGATGATCGAGAATAGAAGAACGCAGATGGCGAAGCTGGCGCCGATACGAAAGCACCACTTGATATGATGCTCGAGGTGCTGGAAGAGGATTCTGCGATGGAGCGCGGAGTTGCAAGTGAGTCCCGATCTGCTTCAGGTGTCTCCAAATAAATATCGGTGACCACTCGCTGGAGAACGGGCTTGTAAGGTGAATCGGGAGCGTAAAAATGTGGTGCGGGAACTGGGAGGAAAGGTGCTGGAATGGGTAAGGGTCTGGGGGAATCGGGAGCAAAAAGCGCAGATGTGAAATATGTATTGATCTCTGGAATTTTTAAATGTTCCGAATCTGTCAGGAGAGAGATCCTTGAAGGTGGAAAGAAGGTGCGATAATCAAACTGATCACGGTTCTGAACGTTTCGACTGAGCCAAGAAGGGGATGGTGGAATGAATGACGTGCGGGCTGAAGAGCTGAAAAGTGAGCTGGCGCCTAGTGGTGATGGCGATGCAGTAAGCTCCAACGGATCAACACACTCGTGTTTGACGACGGGAGGAAACGGTTTCACGACCTGCTCTGGATGTAAGGCTTCACTGGCAGGTGGGGGAATCGGAAGGGGTGCTGGTGAGGATAATTCACCTGCTACAGCTGCCTTTCGAGCTAAAACGACGAGTGCAGCCTCAGAAGGGTTTGAAGAGTTGTCAGCCGCGGGCTCGATGACAAGATTGGAAGGGGAAGAATAGAGGGGCTCGCTGAATGATAGGGATAGCGAGGTTGCTATACTAGATCCTCTCCGCCTGGTTCTGATAGTACCACTGGATGAAACGTCTGAGCGAGAGGTAAAAGGACCGTGTAATAGCCTTGATAAAGACCTAAATGAGCCAGTAAATCTACGACTGCTTCTGATGCTAGCGGACGTAAGATGGACAGATGTCTGAGCGGGAGTGCTAGAAATATCTGGCTGTGCGTCAAATGCGACAGGTGAATCAACGAGAGGCTGAGGAGTCCGAAGAATAAATTCGTTTGAGAATGGAGGGGAGACACGAAGGGTAGAACAAGTCTCGTCAAGTTCTTGATTGGCAGTGACGAGTGTAGAGCTCGCAACTGAGGAAGTTGCGTAGGCCGATGCAATCGGAGTGGGTATGTGAGTCGGGGGTCGCGGGAATGCAAGATAGATATCGGAGACTTCTGCTGCGCGATTAGAATGAACTGGTTGGCGGTTTGAATGGAAAGCGGATAAATGGAGTGATGGTTTGGATAAATTCTTGAGGCGATATAAAGCGGATTTGGTACGAGAAGGCGCTAGTTGTTTAGGAGGGACGGATGAGTCAGAACAGGGCTTATTAGAAGGTTCTGGATTAAGAGGTTCGTCGTCGTCGTCGAAATGAACTGGGAGTTCCTCTCGATTTACAAGTTCGAATTCCTCAAGTTCTTCACCTTGTAGTTGTTGCTCCTGGAGCTCTGGAGTAGGAGGCTCTGGATGTTTCTTTGAAAAGAGACCTGGATTACCTCGCCGAGCAAAAGTTCGCGAGAGTAAGCGAGTTGGATCTAGAGACTGAGCCGAGCTGCGCAAAGAGCCTCGAAGGCCGCGAGGTAGTCTCGACTGGAAGTAGGTTGATGGCGACGTTGTATCTGTACCAAGCCCTTTCGATGTGGACTTGTGAGGAGAAGAAGGGAAGGATGAGTGACCTTTGAATAAAATCAGGCGCTGCGTCAACGCGATTGTAACGTGGATTCCTGACGACCAGTAGAAGCCTGTATCAGGTTCAATTACTTACCAGTCCTTATCCTCGTGTTTTCTGTAAACTTGTCACTTTTCCGCTGACCTTGCCTCGAGGCAAATATGCGATCGGTACATACACTTACATAAGCTAACATCATGACCTAGCACTGAGTCGCGCCTAAAGCTTAGTAGCTTGCCAGTGTACGTTCAGATTGCGATCAATCAAAAACTGAATTTTCACAGATATTCACCCGTGGAAATCGTTCAGAAGTGTATATCAATCGAAGGGCAGGAACCGCCTCAGATAAGCCACTCCAGTCATTTACCTATTCTCCGTTTCCAGAACGCTCATTTTAGCTCGAAATGGATCATTTTGCTCGACATCTTCCACTTACATACAAAGCATGGACCTGTGCTGTCAGGAATGACGCTTTTTTTTCTTGATCAGGAAAAACACGCCCAAGCCACCCGCAGGCTCAAGTCGTTCTCTTGTAAATAACTTGAACCACTGGACTTGAGCTCCGCAACGTGCGCTAATGGAAGCACCACTGCGGGACCCTATTCTCGCCTTGCATGCATCGTTATTCCTGGCTATCAACATCATGATCCTCACCGATAACGTTTTCCGTTTGCAGCATCAGGGGGTAAACGCAGTAGTTCCACGCGACATACTGCAGTAGATCGTGGTGTTTTTTGTTGTAAATTACTAGTACGTCGTGTGATAAATGACATTCCTGTTATGCTGGAAACATTGATCGCGATGAGTCGATAATCCAAAGCATTGGAGCCTCGGCGATGCTGGGCTCGTTTACTCGAGAATCCCTGACGGTAGGTTTTTGCTATTACACAAGAAGGGACCGCCTTCTTATATGTTTTGACTACATACGCAGCATTTGCTGACTTGCCGATCTCGATTGTCAGATCACTTCAATCAATTTAGCTCCAGCACCACGACGCTCATCGATCGAAGCAAAGCAGCGTTTTCAGCTTCACCCTGCGTATTCGTCAATATAGATCCTCATCTAAACCCCAACTCGACTGCTTCAATGTCCGGGTAGTCATATGTTCGTCGGAGATGACCTCACATGTCAGCTTGAGCGGATATTATATCACGTACGTCTTCTTACCAGCCCCTCTAGTCCTCCAAGCATCGACAGCAACAACACTGCGTACGAACGCGCGGAACTCCGGTTTCGTGTCATCAGGACGTTGGGTAACGACTACAGTGTCCACCGGTTCGTGGGCAAGCTCAGGGCTACACCAGAATGAATGTGATCGAGATCTTCGAAGCCAGCATGGCGACGTGCAGGGACAGCGAGACGTTTGACGACATCATATCTACAGGAAGGATACGGAGGTCCTCCTCAACAAGGAGAGTGCCCCCTCATTACTCCTGAGGATCCAGGCGAGGTCCATCGGAGAATAAAGGGGGGCTACAAAATATCTGATTTAAATCGAAGGCAATCAGACCGCCAGAGATATCGGTGCTGTGTCCTGGGTATGCTGCGCTGATCGGACTCGGATGGACACTACCGCAAGAGAAGTACTGATGCCGAGGAGTAATTAGGGCCATAACATCATGATTCTCTATGGCGCAAACCCTGAGTCTCTCAGTCTACTGCGCTCAAAGAATAGCGACTGAGCTATCATTTTCGTTGTCTCATCTGATTGAAGAAAGCAACCAGCTGGAATAGATATTGCGATCGTAACAAGCAGGCTAAAAAACACTATGGAATGGTGATACAGCAGGCAGAACAACAAAACAACAAAAAAAAATAAGCAAGCATATTTGACAATACGACTTTCGATCAGTGGAGCAGGTTCTGCCTCTCTCCCGGCACTGCAACATCAATCAGATCCTCTTGGTCCCTCCTTCTCCCACGAATCATACGTTGCAAGAGCGGCACTGCTTCCAGGAAACGACGTCCGGAGAGTGCCGGCAGATATTTTGCTACTGAGCTACCACCCATGATCACGGCAAAGAAAGCAAGGACGCCAAATTCTCCGACCACGGCATAGATAGTCCTCCTTTGGTCGAAGGGGAACTGCAGGCCGATGGTACGAGACCAAGAACCGGCGCCGACCTGCATAATCTCAGATATTCCCCCACCTCCAATACCGCTCACTCCGGTGGCCCCTCCGTCACACCACAGCACCATGCTGCCGATCTCGTTGGCACGCGACTTTGCTTGATCCCACATCGCGAGACCGACAGCGGGATCCCATGTGTGAGCGGGTGCCAGGATTAAGGCGGGTCGAGAATCGAGGGAACTAAAGGCAGATGGGAATGCAAAATCGAGGCAGATAGACGACGTGATTGGAACTGGTCGAGTATGGTTTGGAGTGGAAGACCATTCAGATCTTGTCGTCCATTTTGGAGCGGGTAGCTCGAGGTTGAATATGGTGGGAGGCGCAGTGGAGGGGATTGCTGAGAACGATTCGGTGACTGTCTGACAGTCAGACGCCTAGCATGATCGTATTCAGACAGAGGGACGTACAAGGTACCAGATTGCGCTTGTAATACTGAACAATCTCTTCGCCTTCCTTCTGGTCGCGATGCACGAGAGCAAGCCCGTTCCTTTTCATGCGAGATCCACTGGGATTTGACGGATCCACGAGGACAAATTCCTCAAACGCAACCCCGATGAGGGATTGTCCGGTATCCGTACGCAACGTTTCAAATGCAGCTTCTCTCTCCTTCTCGCTGTTGAATACCACGGCGCTTTCGGGCCATAATACTACCTTGGCCAGCGGTGTCAATTTTCTGGTCTCGGCAATGAAATCACTGAGACTCGGGTGGCTATTTTTGCGAACGGGTGGCAGAGCGCATGCAACACCCAATGGCGAAAGATCAACAATAGTGTCAGTTCGGTTGGGGAGAGTGATGGATAAAGAAGGAAGTGTGAGTGCGATCAGCAGAGTTCCTAGTGCGATGAGACTCCGCGAGCGCCTCCTGGATTGCATTTGATGTGCACTGGCGGAAGTGGACGCGTGAATCTCCTCTTCATCGGAACCCATGAGCCAGATGGCTGCCACTTCCGAACACAGAGCCGCACAGGCAGCGACAAGCCAGTCTGTGCCCAAGGGCCCTGTATAGGGTAGCAGCCAACCATAGGGGTGAGATGTTGAGACTGGGGTCCAGCTCAGAAGTCTGCCGACAGGCGACATGTGCGATACAGCACTCCATGTCATCGCCCATACAACAGGGAAGAAAGTGATCTGGGCCCACGTTGATTGAAGTCGACGATTAAGACGCATATCTAAATAAACCGTCACGATGGCTAATGAGTATGTGATACCAGACATGATTCCAACCGCAACAAGTGATTGAGATGGACTTGACAAAGCCGTAGTTGCCGAAGTATAACGAGCCAAAACTGAGCCAGCTGCGACGGCTACCCATGAGAACATGAGTTCTAATTCTTGGATGTTGCGGCCTGCGATTCTGGCTCCATGGATACGGAGAGTCGCGATCAGTAACACTAAGGGTATGAACGTCGGCGACGGGCCCAGCGATATGAGGGCAAGCAGGAACTCCGTTAATGCAAAAATCTGTGTAGGATACTTTGCCAGGATGAGGCATTGTAGGGAGTCCCCCATGTTGGGCGATGTTACTAGTAGTAATTGAGTCCTCAGCCCACGCGGTTACTGCGGCCAACCTTTATAACGAGCACAGGAAGCTCTTGGGAGCTGAGCTTGAAATAAACGCCAACCAATCACAACCCCCAAGTCTTGATAGCAGGTCGTCCCTGTATCAGTGTGCTAGGCAACTCATCTTGCATGTAATGCAGGGTTAAGGGAAGCGTCGAAGAAGATCCAGAAAGTATGATGTAGTACACTCAATCGACGACTACTACGTTGGTTCGGGAGTGATGTTTTACGATTTCAGTATGTTCGGCGTCGAGAAGATGCCGAAAAGCAACCTCAGTTTGCGCGTGAGCAGCAGCGATGATGAAACTCCCAAGTAGTGAACTACATAGAATGAGTTCAAAGTTAGATGACCTAATATCCCCGAGTGGAGTTGTACCTGAGCAATCAAAGCAGAAGAGGTCATTGAGGCTGTTCCCTCGGCAGACTGGATCAATCGTGTGATCCATAAGACGCTCAATAATGCGTTGCCACCTTCAATCGAAACAACAAAAAACGAGCAAACATACGATTCTTCACAGTATTACAGAAGACTTCCGATCAGTGCAGCAGGCTCTGCCTCTCTCCCGGCACTGCAACATCAATCAAATCCTCTTGGTCGCTCCTCCCACGAATCAGACGTTGCAAGAGCGGCACTGCTTCCATGAAACGGCGTCCGGAGGTCGGGAGATATTTGGCTGCTGAGCTTCCACCCATGATCGCGACTAAGAAAACAAGGACGCCAAATTCTCCGATCACGGCATAGACAGTCCTCGTTTGGTCGAAGGGGAACTGCAGGCCAATGGTGCGAGACCAAGAACCAGCCCCAACCTGCATGATCTCGGATATTCCCCCACCCCCAATACCGCTCACTCCGGTTGCTCCTCCATCACACCATAGGACCGCGCTGCCAATTTCGTTGGCGCGCGACTTGGCCTGCTCCCACATCGCAAGACCGACGGTAGGGTCCCACGTGCGAGCAGGTGCGAGAATCAACGCGGGTCGAGACTCAAGCGAACTGAACGCGGATGAGAATGCGAAATCGAGGCAGATAGAAGATGTGACGGGAATCGGCCGAGTATGATTTGGCGTAGAAGACCATTCAGGTTTTGTAGTCCAGGTTGGATGGGTTAGCTCAAAGGTATATATAGAGGGGGGCGCAGTTGAAGGCACCGCTGAAAATGATTCCGTGACTGTCTAACCGTCAGACACCTGGCAAGATCGTGTTCAGGCGGAGGGACGTACATGGCACTAGGTTGCGCTTGTAATATTGTATAACCTCCTGGCCTTTCTCCTGTCCGTGATGAACAAGCGCAAGCCCGTTGCGCTTCATGCGAGATCCGCCGGGGTTGGACGGATCTTCAGGCAAGAACTCCTCAAATGCAACCCCGATGAGAGATTGCCCGATATCCTTACGCAGCGTTTGGAACGCAGCTTCCCTCTCATCCTCGTTATTGAATACCACAGCACTTTCGGGCCATAATACTACCTTGGCTCGTGGAGTTAATGTCCTGGTCTCAGCAATGAAGTCGCTAAGAGTTGGGTGTCTGCCCTTGCGAACAGGGGGTAGGGCACAGGCGACACCCAATGGCGAAATATCAACGGATGTATCAGCATGCGCGGGGAGACTGGGATATAGAGAGGGAAGGGTGAATGCGACGAGTAGCGTTCCTAGCGCGAGAAGACTTCGCGAGCCCCTCTTGGATTGCGCTTCACTAGCTGAAGTAGAGACGTGAACAGGTTGCTCCTCTTTGTCGGAGCCCATTAGCCAGGTGGCCGCAACTTCTGAACACAGACCGGCACAGGCAGCGACGGCCCAATCTATGCCCACCGGTCCTGTATACGGTAGGAGCCAGTTGTACGGATGGGACGTGGAGACTGGACTCCAGTGCAGAAGTCTACCCACAGGAGAGATGTGGGATGCAAGACACCACGTCGTCGCCCATACAACTGGGAAAAATGTAGTCTGAGCCCAGATCGTTTGGAACCCGCGATTAAAGCGGATATCCAGGTAGAATGGTACGATAGCACCCACGTATGTGATGGCCGACATGACTGCAACCGCAGCAAATGACTGTGATGAGCTTGACAGTGCATTCGTTGCGGAGGAGTAATGTGCCAAGGATGCGCCAACTGTAACCACGAACCAGGAGCATATCAACTCTAATACTCGAGTGCTACGACATGCGACGCGCAGCCCGTGGATACGCAAAATTGTGAGGAGTAGTACCAATGGTACAAATGTGGGCGCTGGGCCCAGTGATAAAAATGCAAGGACGCCCTCAGTAGCCGCAAAGATCGGCGTAGGATATTCCGCCAGAATGAGAGATCGCAAGGTATCCCCCATGATGATAGTAGTTTGAGTGAGTTCTCAAGAAACCGCGTAATTACTGCGGCCAACCTTTTATAGGATTGACACGAGAAGCTCAGCTTGAAATATTGTACAAAGCTCCGAGCTCAAAACCCCCAAGTCAACATCAAGTCCTGTACCGGTCTGCTAGGCCATTACATGCAGGTCTAAGGCAAGCGTCTACGGAGATCCAGAAGTATGATGTAGTACAATATTGCCCACATCCATTACAACCTCCTTCCGCAGTGTAACGAATGTAACCTCGACTACTCTCTTGCACTGTAACATCATGAGCAGCACAGGACCGAGCGCCGTCGATTTCAGGAGTGTTGTTTCGGTTTCAGTGTCTTCGGCGTGAATGTCTCTTGCAAGAATGGACTGGCAACTTGCGCGCGAGGAGCAACGACTGATCAAGTGGTGAACTATGAAATGAGTCAGTTAGATGCCTGTATATCACAGAGTAGAGTTATACCTGGGGCAATCAAAGCAGAAGAGGTCATTGAGCTGTTCCCCCAGCAGACTCATCATCATTCGGGTTTAGAGCAAATGGATCGACTGTGTCATCCATTAGAGGTCCACCCAATAATGCGTCGCCACTTTCAATTTGACTGAGGTCATGAACGGCTTCGAAAGCAGTTCCATCAGGCCCGAGCACTCCCATATCCAGGTCTCCAACCTCTTCCAGATTGGCGTTCTCGTGTACACCGAGTTCGATATCCACGTCGCCATCGAGAGCCTTGAGTGACTCGTCCAACATGTCCGCAACTTGCTCTGTGACTAATATAGGTTCAGGAGCTTGGAGTGAAAGTGTAGGAGGTGTCGGAGAGGATGGTTTGGTTTGGGGTTCCGACGGAATTTCCTGAATAACTGAGTTCGTCTCCGTGTCCAATACAGGTGCTTCTGCGTCGGGAACTGCAGAGGCGGTTGGCTCATCCTGGTCCATCTCTTCGTCTCCTTCCACCACCTCAGGTTCATCAGGAAGGGGTGCTAGTGGTTCGTCCACTTCTCCTTCATCATCGCTAAATTGCTTCAAGATTGACTATAATTGTAGATTTACTCTATCAATAGGTCAGACTACTTACTTGTTTTCTGTCCGTCTTCATCCACTTGTAGATCTTCATAGAGGAATTTGGAGCAGCATTTTCTGGAACGGTCCATACTTTCTCCCAGCAAACAACTGGCTGCATCAATTGGCGTCTTGCAACCTCTGTTGTTGCGATGCTGACGCCGATCCTCCGCCTAGTGGACATGAATGCAGAGCTGTTGGTTGTGATCGATCAATTTTGTTATGAACGCGAATAGACCTGAATACAACCCCAGTCAAGACGCGTGTGTTGATGCAGTTTTCGGCCATCCTTTTGGGGGTCGACCCGACCAACGCCCAACATAAGATACCGCACTAACAGCGTATACAAAGTGTAAATAATATGTACTTAGTCCTTCCGCGTTACCCATTGCCACTCAACTGCTGGCCGAAGGTCATTCCTTATACATGGATATGCAACAACAGGGTCTCCCTAGTCACGTACTCCATCTTCATCCTTGACAGATGATTTTGTGCACGGTTTCATCAACATTTCGTTACTCGACCCGTGGTGTGGGACGCGACGTAAAGGTCCCTTCTTTGTTGCGCGAGTGTTGGGTGAGAGGACATGTAGATATTCACGGTCGGACCATGAAGACTGGAATTCGGGCAAGGGCACGTCGTCGTGTGCTGACACAGAAGACTCCACCTTACACTAATCCATGCCTAAAGCGCCTGTAATAATCGTGTTCACACGTGTCTTTCAGGAGAGAAAGTTGAGTTATTGTCAAGCGCGCTGTGTCACTCACTTCGATTACCCGGCAGTAATTAATAAACGGATTGTACACGTGTTTTTTGGGGGTGTTGAGACGCGGAAAAGAAACTGGTCTCCCATAGTCAGACCTTGAAAGAAGGAAGACAGTCGTTCCTTCTTTTTCGGGGTCGTTGGGTACTTCCGAGGCATCAGGCCTCCATCCACACGGTATCCACTGTGAGCTCATTGTGAAACAAAGTCAAAATAACTCAATGATTTGTAACAAACAGATGAAAAAAGGCGCTGTTGCTTACCTGCAATAGCACATGGATGGCCCCCGTCAGCGCTGGAAACCTCTTCAAGGTGGGTACCGTTGCTTGCGGCAAGCACAAATTAATTCTTCGCTAACCGCACACACTGTTAAGTTGTATCACGCACCTGGTGGTTGTATTGCGCACTGAAGGTCGTATCACGCACAGTTGCATCGCGCAAAACTTTATTTTTGTGAAAACAGAGTTTGTAGCGTCATATATTACGACTTGTAATGGTGGACAAGGGACGGTGCGCATTGCGAACCAAGCAATGAACGTCGGAATACGATCACTGCAGACTCGCTCGCTACCACAGCGCGCGTCGGCAAGTTCATAAATCCTACCATGCGTTTTAGTGGGTGTGCCGTACACACAACAGTGACGAACATAAGTATGTGTCACAACTGCGCCAAAAAGAACCTATGATTCTTATGCGACCTCCTCTGCCCAACGCAACATGTCTTCAAGGGACACGTTGATCGCAGATGCCTGTACCTACAAACGTCAGTTTTATTTTGATGTGTAGTGAGAGAAAGTTACCTGAGAACTGCCGGGTTTGGTAGTCGACTTCTGATCTTCGACTGACGCCGCCATTTCCCGAGTCGAAGAGCGCAGCCCCAACAGCCGAGCCTCGAGGGCATCGCATTGCCTAGCTTGTCGTATTGAATAAAATCGAAACCATAACGTGGGGCACGCACGAGTGAATATTCTTTGTTTCCTCGCGCCTCAGCTCCAGCTGTCGTTGCATCATGAGCTCAAGGTGTCCTCTAGCCTATCTACACGTCAGTCAACCAAACGGGCTATTGCGTCAAATTAAAAACCTGAACAGGGCGTAGATCATTTGCAGCTGCCATAAGATTTTGGGCAAGTATTGTGATCCACTCAAGATGGCGTTGCCATTCTGGCAGTGTCGATGATGAAGGGGGTGGTGGTGGTGCAAGTATTGCATCTGTCAAATTGGAGTACGCGACAAGCATGGACCTCAGTACAGCAAGAAGCGCGGGACGTCGATCTTAGGAAAGCACAGCTTCAGGACAGCGAACGCCTGGAGGATACCCGAGGGCTGTCTCACCTACGCTCGGGTCAGCAGGGTAGAGCTGATGTCCCCCGAGGTCAGCTAGGGATGGGATAGTCTCTTTCACCTGGTTGGAAGATAATCAAATGTTGACACAAAATGTAAAGCAGCATGCTTACAAACCACGTATCCCCAAAGACGTTATAGTGACCTTCTTCAAGGATCCAGTCTACTCGTGGTTTCTCGAGCTGGGGCAGCGACCATGAAGGTACTTCTGCCTGATCTGAGAGTAGTTCATGCTGGTTCACTGTCCCGACATCAGTATTTTGATCCCCAATTCGTTCCTTCAGCAAAGCAAGTAGTTTCAGGTTATGCGACGTATAATTGTTGTAGTGAGATGGTGGTGAGGGAAAGGGATTACGAAGTTCGGCTTCCTCTTCCTCCATCGGCACTCATGTGCAGTTTTACTATATAGAGTTTGCGCAGAGAGTCAGTAACACGAAATCGTGTGGTAGTTGTTTGGCAAAGGCTTCTGATCCAAACAAACTCATTTCTACTTGAACTTCTTTGCTAAAGTTTATCCTACCGCCGTTGCCAATATGGTTCGCCGAATTGCTTCACAGGTGCACAAGCAGGCCGCGCGACTCATGCGCGCGAACTACATTAAGAACGAGCCTGTGTGGTTCCAAGCAGTTCTTGAACATCCCCCCCTTCCTCTACCTCCAAGAGCTCCCCCAGTCCGCGAAGACTGTCGGTTACCATCCAGAAAAATGCGGAAACCAAAGACGGAGCCATTGCCTATAGTTTACCTGGAGGACAGAGTCCGTCGGCAATTTTTCCGCGACCATCCGTTTGAGGCATTCAGGCCTGTCAGCATTGTAGAAGGTCGCGAAGTGGAGGTTGAGCATCCAGTACGAGGAAAGGATTGGACACGGCTAGCTCAAAGAGGACTCAACCCTTCCCCGGAGAAGTAAGTACTTCTTTTTCTCGGTAAACCATCCAATAACATGACCCCCCATTTCGTTAGCGCTGTCCAATTTGCTGTTAACCTGCACAAACACCATGAAATGGCCCTTAGCATTGCATACACACGCGCTGTTGCCGAGTTCAGATCACTACGAGCTGGGCATGATTTCGCCAACACCTTTGCTCGAATGGAGGCCGAAGCTTATGGCACTGTCTTCTCATCTGAAATTGACCGGACATTCGAGAAGGAAGATGCAGTCTACCAGTCGGCAGACCGCAAGGTTGAGCTTGACAGAGGTGCGCTTCTCGCTCGTAAGCGCTGGAAGGCCATCTTGGATGTGGACAGTGGGATGGGAGAGTTTGACGGAGGACAACAATATACCAGACTATGGAAGCAAGGTGTCCGTCCGACCTACCTTCCGGTAGATGAACTGGCACCTGCATCAGAAGCTGGGACGTCTGCGCAGTCTATGGAGCAGGGTGTCACCGCGAATCCTGCGTTTCTAAAATTACTGTAGCTAGATACGAGACCCATAGACATCTAGCAGTTCTCAGCTGTAGACTCGTTGATGTTTTAAAGCATTATATCAAGAGCGTATGCCACTAGTAATAATACACAGCTATGCCTTGATGCGAGATTGAGCGGCCTGTGCCGCATTCATCCCTATCCAAGTCTTCTCTACGAGTCCAAGTAGCTTTTGCATGTCCGAACTCCAATCATTCATCACGTCTTCTGCACTGCGCTTACTCTTGAAGTTGATGATACCTGCTGGTCGGTCTACACGCGCCCAGATGGTATGTGAGACAACTAGCCGGGCGAGCGTTTCTTCCGTTTGTTGTGGTGTAAGGTCGAGAAGAACCGTAAGACGGGAGAGGGTGATTCGAGTGTAATACTGCGCCACCACGCGCACGTTCTGAATAAAAGTCGTAAATTGGAATAACCGGTTAGAGAAATGAATTAAATTCACATGTTCGACGACGCGGGTATGGAGGTCCTCCCATTGCTTGGAAACCGAAAATACCGGCGTTGTTTGCAAGAAAGGTCCATACAATGATTCAATTCCGGGCCACCTCATCAATTCACGGGTCACAAATGACTTGACGAGGTTACTGTCCAAAAATTAGTGCTGGCGTTACCAAAGGACAATGATCTCACTAATGGAGTTCAAGCTTCTCGAGGGCGGGCTTAGCAAACAGATGGTGTAGCATGTCTGATTGTTCGTTGTCGTGAGGTGCAAGCACCACGTAATAAACGATGTGTTCGAGGGCCTGAAGATCGTGATCCGTCAGTGGCTACATGCCTCATGGGAATAAGAAGTACGCACAGCACGGCTTTTGCTCTCATCCTCCTTAATGGACGGGGTATCCCAAACCTTCTCATAGTGCTTTGCCACTTCCAAATATGCACTCTGATGCAGAGCTTGTTGGATCATTAAATCGTAGTATTTGAGTTTGAGATCCTGGATTAAGACGATCATTGATGGCCGCAAACAGCAACTTCACGGACGGACGGACCTCGTTTGCTTTCTCCTTCAGGAATGACTCGTTGACTTTGCGTCCCCCAACTTTGGCCTTGACCCATTCTGGCTCGCCGCCGCCAAGCGCACTTTTCCCCTGTTTCGCGGGAACTTCCACATCTTTCAATCGAGCAACAGCGATCAACAGCCTCATCTGCTCTAGAATGAACTCCGTCTTCTCTCTCCGCTCCATCGAAGAGTAAGTTTCTACTTGCAGGTCACTAAGGAGGTCCGAAGCCGTTTGTAGTGCTTCTTTGATCGTAGCCGCCGAGGCGTTTGGCGCCTTGGAAAGAGTTTCATGGTAATGGGAGAGAACGAGGGTCACGCGCGCACGAGGTGTCTCAAGGAAAATCTACAGGAACTTCTTGAGTATGCGTTCAAAGTTCATGACCTGATGAACTAACCTTTCCCTCAGTCACGGATCGCAAAGTTTCAACCAACTCTAACCACTTCTCGACACCTTTCTCTTGCCGAATTTCGGGTAGCCACGATATTGCCTGTTCGACCATCGCCTGAACGACAACTTTGAGTTGACCATGCTTCTTGCTCAGTAAGCTGATGGTGGTATTGAGTTGCGTGTAGTCTCGAGATTCGTAGCAGTGCTCAAGTGCTGCTTTAGCTAGTCGCGTGGTAGAAGGGAGATCGTTGGACTAAGCGGGAACAGTTCAGTACAAAGAAATTGTGAAAGTAACAAGACATGCGTTTCGTGTTTGCTTCTCTAGCGCAAGCAGCTTCTCCAACGCATCTGAAAGTTGTCCAGACTAGTAAGCAAAGGTCCATCATCAGTTCGAATGGTAAGACACATATACCACTCTACACATACCTTGGCGAGAGCGGAGGTCTCTAGTAGGAGCCCATCAACTTCCTTCGTGAAGTCCTTCTCCTGTTTTCTGACCTCGGCCATTGCGATTGAGTAGTGAGACTTAGAATACGGCTTGTCTTGTTTTGGCGTGCAGTGACGCGTCGCAAAAATGTTTGGCGTTATTTGCTTTTCTGCACTGACTTTCCATTTGTGGGCTGACCCCTGAGCGGGAGTCATACTCGCCTTCTGCAGCACTTCCTTAATGGCTTGTTGACCAGCATTCGTGAATTTCATGCCATTCCAGTCTGCGTTAGAATAATATGCGTGATAGTACCCCTACATAAGCGCCAGCACCGTGTACCAAATGAGTAAAGCGTCCCGTCGCGGTAAAGAATTCATAGACAAACAGGAGGAATATCATGATCCAGGAGCTCCGACGCCGACGATGAAAGCGAGTGCGCAGGAGAAGGCCTGAGTTCGTGTTTTTCCGAGGACGAATTGTCCCCGTCATTTTGTTGAGCATGGAGCATAGAGAGAGACTTATCGAGCATATGCATAGGGATCGTGAGAGGGTAAGTGGTGAGAATACGGCATGCGAAGGTGAACAGTCCAGCAAGGACTGCGGGGAAGACAGAAGGGAAGACATAGAAGGGGTCGGCATATCTATTAAGTGAAGCGGAGTTTTCATAGGACAACGTCTCCTTGGCGTCAACAGCTTTTGATTCTGTGCGGACTGTTGCATCGACTTCGGTGGAGACTGTGATGGTTCTAACGGAGACGGACTGATGTGAGACCGCCGGAGTCGCGTCGACGCTTGTGTCTACGATCGAGGGTGTGGCATCAATAGACATCGAGACTAACTCTGGCTTAGCCTCAGTCGACCTGTCAACCAGTTTGGGTGACACCTGGATGGAGCGCTGAACCGAACGAGGCTTGACCTGCAGACACTTGTCCGCAGTGACACGCGTCACAGTGGCGTCGACGCTCTGTTCCCGGGTCTCGGGCTTCTGCGTGGCAAGATGAACAGCCCTGGCTCTCTCCATCAGGCGCATGCCCTGCATGTGGGGCAACCAGTCCGAAACCTTCTGCCAACCATTTGCGTTTGCCTCGACATATCCGGGGCGGTTCTTTTCATGGAACCACTTTATCGTCTCCAGGTAGGGTGCAAGGTGACTGAGAAGGATGGTAGATTGAAGGGCGTCATTAACGACTGAGTGGCCCACGTGTAGGCGGAGAAGTGACCTCGAGGATACCTCGAGGGAGTTGAACGTCTCCTCGGACTCCGTGTGGGCGTCTAGTACAAGGGCCAGCGTTTGTAGTCGCTTGCAGTTCTGTGTCAGAAGTGCAACGCCTTCTAACGTAAGGCTGGGGCCAGAAGATGCGGGGAAACGTGCCATAGGGCAGAGTCTGAGGATCTCAATATTGGGACATGCTTCGGCTACGGCTTGCAGGTCTGAATTATGGAAGAGGACTGATTCCGGCAGGTCTATTTCTAGGCGGAGCAGGCATGGGAGTGAGGTGAAGTGCTGGAGGGGAAGGTGACGACAAGGTGGTTCTCCGCCTCGAGAGGTCGATCTCACAAGCTCATTGAAACGAGATGAGCCTGTTGCGTTAATACGCAGCGAGAGGAGCGATTTGCTGAAGCGCTCGCAGATCAGACCAGAGAGGTCTTGCCAGTCAGCCATATCCGGTGGATCCTCAATGACGAGCTCTAGGTGCGTGAGATTGCTAGTGAGGTGCTTCAGGAACACAGCAATGTTTGCAACCTCTCCAGTCAGCGATAGTTGACGCAGATCGGTGAACACGCCACCCGAGCGCAGGTCACCGGTCAAGCGCAACGATGACTTGCGAATTTCCGTGAAGTCTATCTCATCTCCAGAGAAGACGCCACTGTCCTGACGACGCATCACTAGGAGTGGAAGCTCCCGAAGCGACGATGTCGTCGAAGAAACCTTCGACTGCGATGACAGACCGGCCAGTGAGATCAAGCTCAAGATCACGCAGCATAGGCAACGATGCAGCCCACTGTCCAACGCTTGATGAAAGTGCACCAGGTGCAACAAGAACCAACCTTTCCAACGTGTTGTGCGATCTCAAAATGTCAGTGAACGTGTCGGGAAGGCTCGTGGGCGACGTGAACGAAAATGATGATAGCTGAGTGCTGCTGCATACGTCCGCAAGGAATGTAGCAAGCTGCGGGATCCTCGTGCTGACCTCCAAAATCAGATTTTGGAGCTCTGGGTTCAGGAAAATGGTGCAGCGCTGCAGGCCAGCAGCGGTGTCCACGCGCCAGATGAGTTGCTGCAAGTGGGGAAGGATGTACTGCACGGGCCTGTTCTCTGTGATAACGGCAAAGATAGATGGGGAAACGCTGGGGGAGGACTCGATGTACGCAATGCGGCGGACACGTTCACCATAAGCGAGAACTCTGCTCCAGTCCTCGGCATTAGGTGCCTTAGCCTGCCAGAGGTATCTAATTGAGTAATTTAAGAGGACGTTTTGTCAATGAAAACCCACCAAACCGAGCCCTGGGCGGCGGGCTCTCTTCATCAGGGTGTTGGGAAATAACGAAATAATTGGAAGTAAGGAGTCAAGTTCCCTCCATAGTACATTCAGAGCGGGCTCGCACATAGCTCTGCAGGTCCGCGCAAGGCGTGACATGGAGCGGCGGCCATTGGGAGAGTCGATGATAGTCTCAAACAGCTTTTTGGCTGCATCGGGATCTCGTAGGATAGTGGGAATCATTGTCTACTGATAGACAGAGTAAGGGCGGTAAGAGGATCGATTGCTTTGCTTGCTCTTCAGACTGCCGGTGTCACGGCTACGGCGAAGACGAAGAGAAATGGAAGCTAATGCGTCAGAAAACAAGGAAGTAGAAGACATAGATTCCTGAGTTAAGCAACTGGTTTTAAACCACTCACTGCGCTCACACGACGTAACGCCCGGACTATGTGAGGAATCACCAGCAGGATGAGGGCTGGCTCGAATAACAAATTGCATGTGAGCAACGCCTTCAAGAGCCGAGCCATGTTCCCCTTTCGAACACGGAGGTGAAACATGTGTAAAGGGTTTGCCCTTACGCAATAGAAGCAGACGTATGATGTCTAGACTGGGGCGTCGAGACCCACCTGTCCGCAATTTCGCGGAGTGCTTACACGTTAGTAAACTGCTGCCTTGCTCTATGCAGTGCGCGGCGTACAATGCTTGGGGCGGCGGGCACCGCATGAACTGCATCAGACGTTGGTATGGGACACGTGTCTTGCATGTGTTCTTCATACTGCACATTTGATCCTGCAAGTGATAGCAAGTATAATAGTGTCTCTGATATGAAGCACTGGAAACGTTCTGTGAAAGCACCGAAATCATAGAACATGACCACATACGGCTAGTAAATCCTACCAAAATCCTACAGCTCTCCGACTTCCCATGGTATAGGCTCCCCCTCCCAATCGTCTTCACCCTCGGTGCTACCTCGGATGTCATCTTCCGCTTCACCGATATCCCAGATATCGCCACCTCTTGACGCGTCATAGTGACCAACACGATTACCGTAAAGTAAACCGCGGAATACACGCTCCTCCTTGCTGTTGTGACTTCTTGATGGTGAAATAGCCAACATGAGGCGAAGCTCGTCAGGCAAATCAACACGAAACGTTCCCTTTTCGTTATGAGTCGTGTCACCGTGGCCGGCCGCGGCATCTGGATCGCGGTTACGGGTACCGCTATGTAATATTGGATCCCAGTCAGGCTCGTCAGTATTTTCCGACAGCTGCTGTGTTGTCTGAGCCCGATTGATGACTTTAACGGCAACTTCGTCTAAATCGTCTTCGTCTTCATCCCCAACCTCCTCATCGACAACCTTGGCTTTCTTTCGACTAGCTCCAGCTTTCCCCTTTCCGTTTGCTGGAACACGTTTATTTGAAGAGGCGTCTTCAGGACTTGGAGATGGTGGAAGTAAGGGAAGCTGTGAAGAAGCTGATGCCAGTCCATCATTCACTGACACGACCTCCAAGGCACGCTTGAGTGATGACTTTGGTTCCTGGAGCTTGCTGGGCGCTCGTTTCTCCCTAGCGATCGTCCGCGATAGGCCGGATCTCGACTGGTTCACCTGGCCTTCAGCACTGGGAAACTCATCTTTCTTGATAAGCTTTGTGGTCAAAGTAGGTTTTATGTCTGCCTTTGCAATCTGCCTGTCCTTGTGGCTTTTCGAGCGTCTAGGAGCATTGGAGGGAGATACTTCGAGACTCGTGGTATCGTTCGAATCGAACCCGTAGAAGGTTACAGCATCATCCGAGCTTCGTGGCTGTGACTTTGATACGTTTGCATGTCTCTTTGGTGCACTTGCAGTTGGCAGAGCGTCTTCAAAGAGGAGCCTGAATGACTTGCCGCCTGCCGGTAGTTTCACGGGTGAATCATCCACGAATGAGGTATTGATATCCGCGCCACCGATTTCCCCATCATCATCATCGCTAGACAAAGGATGTGATAATTGAAAGGGTAAAACTGAGTGAGAACCGATACGTTGACGCTTCTGCTTATTGGGTGAGGGTGAGACTGGTTCACCACGTAGTCTCTTTCGCGCGCGCGAGACTGCCGTGTTCGGCGCGGGAGGTAGCTGCGAGTTGAGAGATGTACCGATTGGTGAATGTGGCTGACCGTCTGAGAAATTATCTGGAGATTCGCTCTGGAAGAGACGGTTTGGTATATTCTTGGACGGAGTTGCGAAAGGATTTGATAAGGGCGCCCTTCGAGTTGAAAATGAGGATGCAGGGGGAGAGTCTCTCTGCTTGCCTTTGTTCTTTACTGGTGAGAATGGATTAAAGCCTGGGAGAGGTTGCGACGATTTCGACTGCACGCGGCTTGGAAATTATGCGAGAGCGATTGGTAGGTGTCTGAGACGAGGAAGGACGCGTCTCAGCTGCCTTTAATAGTTTCTTGTATAACTTGTACTTGTCAGCTGCAAGGATATTAAGTACCAGACGCGAAAAGAAAGTACTGAAGAGACACACCTACAGCAGGTTGGTCTCTAATATCCTGGATAGAAGGGTCCCTAGAGAACTTTGACTTGAAATCGCGTTCCCAAGTTTTTATTTCAGCTCGAATAGATGAAATGTCTGCCATTGAGTTGAAAGACCACGCAAAGTCCGCTTGTATACTGGTTTTGGTTGCCAAACATAGAAAGTCAGTTCTAATCTATTTATTGAACATGATGCTAACCTCATGGGCACAAGCTTTCACTATCATCCTTTGTACTCCCATCTAATATGGCTTTAAACTGGGGTCGCAGTCTATGCCAGCCCAGCTATCAAATTCAGGTTTCACCAAGCACAGTTCACGACGAACGTGTTCTAGGTTTCTATACGTCTGCTAGTGCAGCGGCGACTCATCCACAGTATTATAATCCAGATCCATACGCCAGGGTATCTCCAGCATCTTTTACTCGTGACTTCGATCAATCACCCTCTTCATATTATCACGGCGATAGCCCCCCCAATTTCTCAAGACCTTTGTCAATGTCCGTTCTCAATGACCCTGCTTTCTCTTCTGATCCTCGCCTCCATCCACATTTCCCACTCGTTAGCCCTACTTTCTTCAAGGAGCTCCCCTCCAAATCCCCTGTTATGCTCGTCAGGAATCTCCCTCATACCCCTCCATACACTCACAGTCATCTATCGCCTCATCAGGAATTCATTTATCCTATAGATCGTTCTGACTTTTCACACTCATCCGATTCGGAAGAGGAACATCCGTCCCCGACTATCTCGACTTCTGTATCTTTAGATTCTGGACTCTCACACCGCTTTCTCTGCTTTCTCGTCCCCTACTGTATCATCCGCTACATCTCATTCCCACTCGCAGTTCTATCCCAAGGCACCTCGTGTTCCATCCCCTGTTCCACCTTTCCATCTTTCGCTTCCGTTCTCAAAATCTCCAGTTCCGACCTCCCCGAATCATGACCCAGGACCTTCACCAGCCATGCATTCCCCCTACTTCTGTTCGACCCATCCCAAAACGTCATGTTTCTGCTCCAGAGCAGCGAGAGAAAGTGGCGAAACCCCCCACAGTGCGGTTTAACACCGCTCCAGTTCATGCAGATGGCAGTAACAGACCTACGGGAAAGCGGAATATGAAGAATTTCATGCGACGCTTCACGACCTCTCGTTCCCTCGATCGAATCGACGAATTGGACGAGACAGATCCTTTTGGAGCAGGTTGGCATCATGGCGGTCCTTACGAAGCTATTGGTAGCAATCTTGCCCAACTTGGGCCCGCTCACAAATATAATGACATTGACATCCTGCGAGGCGATTTATATAGTAAATCTAAGCGTGAGGTGGGTTGGTCATGCAAATCCTTGCGATTCTTATTTACATTCTCTTTACAAAGAATGTCCCTCGTCCCGTGCGCACCCAGAAAGTATGTTTTGTAGTTGAGATCCGTGGAACCTTTCATCTTTACATGTCTTGCTGCAGTCTCCCAGAGTGCCTCAAGTTGGTGTCGGTGGACAATCTCTGAATATTGTTCCTGGACAAATTTTTCATCAATCTCCTATTGGTGATACGATATCGTCGCCTCAGGCCAATACTGTAAACCCGAACGCAGATCTTCGCAATCCAGGCTCGGGCCAGGTAGAACCTAGTCACTCCAGAAGTCACTCCACTCCCCTTTACCACCCTATCAAACCGCCCGAAGGGCCGCCTTCTGATACGTCGTTACATGTACCCGCCAGCCGGTTTCCTCCTCGGATCCACCACTTTGGTGTCGATATACCTCACTTACCACAACATCCGCGGCCAGCTCATGATGAGCTCGCGTCTTATCCCCTCTATCAGATACATTCTGCGCCCGTTTTAGCCCCGGATCCTAATAAACGATATCCTGAAACTATGTCGCCATCTCGCGGAGATGCAAATTTCAGAACACTTGTTTCATCACCGCCAATCGTAGAACCCCCTAACGGTCAAGGGAACCACTTGGCACCCGACCTTCCTCGACATCGTAGTACTCACTCGTTGGATAGCTCGCGCACGCGCACTACCACAGCTACACAATCTACTTCCCGCACTCAAAATAGCCTACAGCCACCGCGCACCAATCGTCACCTTCCAAAACGTCTTGTTATGCCCGCTCCTCTACAGCCCCAGCAACCGCTACCTCAGCAGCAGCAGCTTAATCTATATCCTCAGGCTGACTACTACGATCCTTATGCCGACCCTGACCTTTTCCCACCAACAAAAGGCCATGCTCACGAACCGGCAGCAATGTATCACCAAGGTCGAAAACTACTGCGGAAGAAGACGGCCGTTTTCCCTGGAAATGTTCCTTTGCCAACACACGCGCCTGTCGTCAATGTTGACGCGATTCCTCCATTAACAAAACATCCGTCCTTGTCAATCGCCGAGGCTGGGAAGGTCAAGGAAAGAGTTCATCGGCGAAGGTTGAGTAAACGGAAACACGATGTCTGAGTTCATGTCATTCCTTCTTAGACTTTCTGCATTGGCAGATTGTGATACGGAGATGGTTTGATGTTCTTGTTTAAGCTGCCTTCTATCTCCTTGATTTTGATTTACCTCATAGAGGACGATGGTGGACTTATCGACGTATCTTGGAGATGGATCATGGTAGACCAATCTCATTGTACTTACTATTAACCCACGCAGTATTTCTAGATGTTCTTAGTTCTCGCAAAGTATTTGTGTACTTGTTCTCTTGCTCGGCTATGGAATTGATGCACTTCCTCTAGCACGTCATATTTTTGCGCCGATCTTTTGATAGCGATTCGCCACACTATCAACGAGCTCGAGCCAGATTGTTGGACTCGGGGAAATCCCGGTTTTGAGAAATTGTCAAACATGGGCCCCCGGTGATGTTTTATTCCCGCTGCTAAGTTTGTAAATTAGTTCTCGAGACGGAATCGCGCTCCGAGCAGACTCTAATAGGGCAATTTCACAGTACCACGTATTTATGGGGTGTTACGCCCTGATTGGCTAGGGATGCCGGCGTAGAATCTTGACGCGTTCCGAGTTGGCTTATATGTCAGTAAATGGAGCGAATAGCTGGGACAGCGTGGCCCCAGAAACGCTACGATGAAGTCCCAAAATTATAATTAGATTGTATACCGGATCATTCAACATTTTCATCTCATTCCACCTTCATGGACGTGTTGCGCTTGAGTCTTCTATATGATTGGTAAAGTTACCCTTCCAAGGGTAGCACGTCCATCCAGCCCACTAACTTCCGCTCTAATTACGAGAGCAATAACCAATGAGGACCTTCTGGTCATTCAACGTTGCATTCTTAACCAAAACAACGGCAGTGCTGTTGATCGACCTGCATACTCAATAGGACACGCGGCAAAGTTCCGTTCGATCCCGTTCATTTCTTGCGGAGGTAGAGACGCCCTAGAAATTTCAGGAAAGCGGAGATGCTCTTGTCTCCATGGGCTTCAAACGCCAGAAGCCCATCATGTTCGCAAAAAAGCGAATGGTCTGGTAGGGCTGTCCTCGTTACTAAATGTGATTTTTTATTATTATTGATGCGGTCATGGATTGATCATGGAATCGTTGACATGACGAAATTCCGATCGATGAGGTTGGCTCGTCTTCTCATGCGAGTCGAGAATAAGGATCACTGTAATGCTTGTGAAAACTTCTCCTTGAGAAACGGAAAATCCAATGTTCAGCACTCCGCGCCACTGTTCGCATTTGTATGTATCTAATCTAGCCGACCCGGTAAGAGCCTTGTCCTTAACTCTAATTTCACTATACTGATGACTGCGCCAACATAAATACCTGAGCCCCGCATGGTGGTGGTGCCCGAAATGCCCTCTATCTCTTTTTGTCTCCGACGCTCATCCCATGGACAGTGATAGTCTCCCGGTCTATGGCTTGGCCGTCGCAGTGGTCCTTCTGCTCATATTCATCTACGATCGCTGCAGATTTTCTGAGGCAAGCACTTTTAGGCAGTTGCGGCGGGTTGACTAACGTCTAGTCTAGCTGAATTCTATTCCTGCGCTCGGTCCGTCAGGGGCGTTGTCTTCATGGTTTGGCGCGGTTCGTTTCATATTAGATGCTCCGGCTATGGTGCAAGAAGGCTATCAGAAGGTTCGTGACAATGTTATTCTAAGTTAGGCAACTATGTTCTGAACGTCGGTCAAGCACAAAGGTGGAATGTTCAGAGTGCCATTGATTGATAGATGGGTAGTGGTGCTGACCGGACCACGGTTAATAGAGGAGTTGAGGAAGGTACCGGAAGATGAGCTTTCTTTCGATCACGCTATGAGAGACGTACGTCCGGTGTTTCTTTCTGTAACATTAAAGTTTGACCCTCCGTCCATAGCTTCTTCAAGTCAAATATACATTTGGCATTGATGCGCAAGAATATCCATATCACGTCCATGTTACTCGCAACCATCTCTCCCGAAACCTTCAGGTCCTCTTCCCTGATGTTTACGACGAGATCACCCACGTATTCCGCACGATCATGCCATCAGACCAGGGTGGCAAGTTCCGTCACCTTCCCGTGAGGTTATACTTACGTTGGTTCTGCACAGGTTGGGCTAAAGTTCGCTTGTATCCGGAGATCGTGAAGGCTATGTGTCGCGTAAGCAATCGCATCTTTGTTGGACTTCCGCTTTGTGAGTAGTTCACTTACATCAGGGGTGCATCCTACTCAACTCGCTTGCAGCTCGGTCACCCGAATTTGAAGCCCTGCAACAGCAATTCGCTTTACAAGTGGTGATGCGTGCAAGTATCGTGAACTTTTTTCCAAAATTTGCACATCCGTAAGCAGTGTTGCTGAATTGATGGTGCGAAGATCCCAACTGTGACTTTTAGGATCATTGGTCGATTATTGACAAACACGCCTAGTAGCATTAGGAGATGTATGGCACTTCTTGAGCCTATTGTGGAAGAACGACTGCGGAACATAGAACAATCCAGGGATGACTGCAGCGACAAACCGGTATGTTATCATGACTATACATATGACATGGTCACTCGACTAAACTTCCCTGTAAAGAACGACATGATTAGCTGGCTCATTGAGGTATCCGACAAGGAGCACCGAACTCTTCGGAGTATATGCTTGAGGATTTTGGTCCTCAATTTCGCTGCATTGCATACAACAGCTCAGGTATTTCTATACTTGACACAGCAGCCCAGTCACTGACTCCTTACTGGACTCGCAAAGAGCTTCACTCACGCTCTCTTTTTCCTTGCTGCATACCCTCAGTATTCCACACCCCTTCGAGAGGAAGTTTCAGCTGTCATTGATCAGGAAGGATGGACGAAGAATGCGATGACAAAACTCGAGAAGATGGACAGCTTTCTCAAGGAATCTCAACGACTGAGAAGCACCACTCTCTGTAGGTTGTTATCGATATATGCTGATACTAAGCTGATCCGTGATGTAGTTCCTATAATGCGCAAAGCAATGCGGCCATTCGTATTCTCGAATGGTACTGTAATACCCAGCGGAACTCACGTCGTTGCTGCCTCATCACCTATGCATCTTGATGACGAATACTTCGAAAGCGCATCGGAGTTTCGACCCTTCCGGTTTTCACAGCGCGAGGACGATGAAGGAATTAAAGACCCACAATGCCTGCTAGCTTCCACCAGTTCAAATTATATCCCTTTTGGGTATGGAACTCGTGCCTGGTACGCTGAAATTGCCCGATCTACAGTTTCGAGTTCTCGCTCATTGTTTTCGTCAGCCCCGGTCGCTTCTTTGCTTCTAGTGTGATGAAGGCCATGATGGCTTATCTTGTACTAAATTATGACATTAGCTTGGAGAAAGAAGGCGAACGTCCCCCAGATGAATGGTTCATGATGAATTGCTCTCCCAACCGTAAGGCAGAGGTTATGTTTAGACGCCGACGGTCCACATGATACTTGGTTTCGCATACATACTAGCGGGATACCCAGATAATGGCCATATTGTTTAATTACTTCATTATTTCCAGCACTAGCACATCGAATAAATACACGTGAAGAACTATCTCTTGGATTGGTTGCGCGAAGACTTGATTGAACGAAGTCGACGTATAAACTTAGTGGTATCACCCCATTGGTCACTATCGTATGATCAGCGCGAATCAGGATTGATGTGAATAGGGTTCAATCTTGTGATTGGTTGATGGATGGTTCATGCGTGTACTTGCTGCCAGTCTAATGTTATACGTCTTTCCTGAAAATCTTCGTTCTCAAGTTGCCATGCATAGGTCCTTGGTCCACACATGTAGGTTGAATTTGTTTGTGACTGGAAGACTTCGGGGTAACTTGGGGAACCATTGAAACGGAAACCACTCTGGGTGGTGACTGGTGTAATCAGTATCATTGGGTGTCGGACAAGGCAAAATCCGAGATCGTCCCGGAAAGCAGAGTCGCACTTAATACAGCGACAACTCTCGATGAATACCATGATTACGGGGTATGAACTTCAGGGCGGTAACTCCCTAATCTCGATGGTTGGGCTGTATAACTAATTTAGTTTCTGCCCTAGGACATTCTACCGGTACTTAACTCTGGAGTACGGGGAAGTTTACACGGGTGACAACTTGGTGCTGACAGCGTCATTTACCGTGAATCGAAGTCTCCTATATCAGAAGCGAGTTATGAGCGATCGGAGCACGTTGCCCATCCTCGGAAGATGGCTTGACATGCAATACTTAGGAGAATGAAAATGATCCAGATAGTTCGGGACGGGGATGAAAATATGACAAGCAAGCAAATTACGCTGCGCATTGTGTGATCAGCAGACAACATCAATAAGTCAAACGGAACATGAACTGAAAGCTGTACTGTTTCGTATCAGGATCCCAATATGACCAATTCCAATATCCGGCATCATCAGATTCGTCTTCTATCTCGCGGGCGGGAATGCGGAAAGCAATTGTCTCGTACGGTTCAGCAGCCACCTACCACCCAATAAGTAACATGCGACTTAGGAAGGAATGACACTCACGATAAGATACTGGTATGCCTTGTTCGGAGGCTCCCTTTTTTGCTCCCAAGCGCTCATAAATCGTCGGCGAGGGATGACATCCGCTTTGATTTGAGGAAGGTGGACCTGGACCATCATACCTTCTTTACCAGTATCTTTGTCCCGCACTTTCGTGACTCGGTAGCCAGGGCGTCCTATTTTAAGAAACACTTTGCGCTGTACATTGCTTTGAGTCGGAGCGATCATCAACTGGGTGTCCTTAGCATCGCGGGCCGCACGACGAGCGAGATTGGTCTGATGCTTCTTTCCCTGAGTAGTGAGCCAGGTATGAACCTTCGTTCGTGTGGAGTGTCAGACAGAGACGACATTCCAAAGAACCCAAATGATTCCTTAAGATATAAGGATCCTGAACGACGCGTCAAGTTGTCAATATTGGAGGGCAGGACAAATAGGACGTACTTTTGCAAGATCAATTGTCTCGAGCGCAAGTTTACGCAAACGTTCACGCCTGTCCACGTTGGTCTCCGAAGCCCCAGCGACACCACCTCCACCGAACTTGGAGCCGACACGATTCTGGAACCAAGGTAAAATTGTATTTCCAGAGCGCATGACAAGCTATGGCTTACTTGATAATCTGGAGCAAATGTATAAGGAATGTTAATATAGACAGAGAGAGCGACTCACCCATGAGTTTGCGAGTACAATATTAATGCTGAGGCCGATGAAAGAGATGAATAGAGCTGACATAATCAGCTGTTTGCAAGTTCTACGACGTCTACCTTGACGCGGACGTCCTAGTATGACACTAACCCTCACATTGCAATATTGACTCGTCAACAGCAGGACCTGTGCTCTCATGAATCCACATCATTTATCAAGAGTATGACGGGGAATCCGGTTCTTAGTGATGGAGGTGTCGAATTTGTTTCAACCAATACGCTTGCGCCGCTGCGGCCAATGTACACGCCGCATACAAACAGGTGCACACATTACAGCCTGCTTTCTGGCATCGGCCAAATAAGAGATGATGCGAAAGACAGTCATCAACTCATCGTATTGAGTTTGGACTCGTACCAATGACAGTAAACTCCAGAGTCCTCAAAACAAATCTCAAGTGTAGCTATGTGAGCGATATCTCATATCAGATCACCTTGTTTTATCATGGTTAAGCCACATAGACACTCTAAGCGGCTGCTCGACCTTGTAGAAGAACATAAAAGATACTTGACATAGGCGTGCAGGTTCCTGTGCCCCCAGGAGGGGCAGTTTAAAGCTCGGCCAATTGCTTGATTTTGCAGTTGTGAAGATGTCCAGCACCGAGAGAATATATACTTTTAGTTGACCCTCAAGGTATACCGTACACAGTCATCCTTGGTCAGTCTCGACTCCCGTATCTCATACTGTGACAATGATCCTTCCTGTGTTCCAATCCCCAGACCACAGAACTGAGAATGCCATGTCACCGAATGGTCGTGGGCTCAAGCTTAGAGGTGATTGGATTCTTCGATGTAACAGCTCACAAGTTTCACGTGCCCGCCAACCCTGCTAAAGCATTCAAGACGAGGCAGAAAGTGAAGTCCCGAGTGTTGTACGAGATTCCAGGAAGCTTACCTCCGAAGTTTTCCGTCTTACTCTCGGATCACATTGTCAACCTGGGGGAGAACCATTATCCCGGATAACGCTACCATTCACTTGGCGCATTCCATTGGCACGATTCTGGATGCCGTTAAGGTTGAAGTGAAGCCCTTCATGACTTCATTCATATAAAATTTTACATTGATCATCTATCCTAGACCAACTCGACTACCTTCTTTGACAGACATCTGATGGCGGATGGTCATATTCCAGGGCTCTCTTCCTCCTCGGGTCCACGGAGATCGAACACCGTCGCGTGTGATAGGCCACCAACGGACGGTTTACTGCAGCTCTCCCTCCGATTGTCAGTCTTAGAGCAAAAGTTCCTGTGGACAGGCGATATACAAGTGGGAGAGGTCCTGAAAGGCACTGAAATGCGTCACTGAATCTGTTCTATTCGTCTCGATCTCTTGCAGCATTATATAAACCACTACGCAGATACATTGCAAGCATCCATCGCGGGGCCGGAGGCAGCACAAACGCCGGGTACGCATACTACAGGTCTTTATCGTCGACGTCTAACGCACGAGAGTTGAACTGACCACCAAAAGGCGTTGATTGAATCTACTCTGGCAGCCCAGATCCCCATTGAGGAGGCGAACATTGGGATGGTCACAGATGCAATAGTGTATCGAGTTCTGGATAAGGGCTTGGTCATCACAAGGCGTTCGTACCGTCCCGCGAAACAATTTTTTTCTCAAGTCCGTTGTTGGTTCTTCTTTAATTGTCACTTTGCAGTAACCATTTGAGCAAACTGAAGGACGTGTTTGTCGCGGGCAGAGTTGTCAAAGTATGGATTCCATCTGCTGACCTGGATCCCCTACCAGCCGTCGTAAGCATGATCATCAACGGTTGCTACTGTGACTGACATTAGCGATATCATAACGAATACTGTTGTAAAAGAGGTAGTAGTAATAGTCAACAAAACATCAGCTGTACCGTCACTGCGCCAATCTCCTACTCGCGCGCTCATCTCATCGAAGGCACTGGTTAGCAGACGTAGCAATCTCAGGCTGCGTGTCTGAAAGTTAAAAGCTTCCTTGGTTAGACGCGAGATATTGAACGTGATATCACTGTCGACATGCGCGCAACACTTGCAGAGTCAACTGCCGCGGCCGACCTTCAGCGGTTCTTCCTGGGTGCCCCAAATTCATCATACGAAGTTGTGGACTATTTTGCAACCATCACTTGCGATGCGGTGTTTCGGAGCACGCACACAGGTTGCCTCCGTGTTCACCGCAAACCTTGGACGAGCACAACGTGAGGCATCCTTATAACAAACCACAAAGCAGGTGAGGTACAACCAAAAAATTGCTCCGCTCAAATATAAATTGTATCAAGACTATCTTCGAAGGGATCGTGATCCTCATCATAAGATCCCCATTGTAGACGCTACTTATGCATTTATATGCATATGGATGCATGGAAAGGCGATATTCAATCACTAAGGTAAGTCCTCTCCGCCTTTTAGTAGCACGAAACCCGCAGTGCTTAAGTGTGTTTGTCTAGCACCAAAGTGGTACGTGTGAGTTACATGAACTAATTGAATGAGTGTGATTTGGCTTGAATTGGAGCGGAAGATTGGGGACAAGGGTGGTGTATCATCTAAAAGCAGTCAAATGGACACACAAAGCTGGCCGTCTGGGTAACTATCGGTCATCGTTATGTATCACAGAGATGGTTTTAGAGCGCTAGCAGGTAGCGAGTATTGAGAATAAGACAAGTGATTCGATGAGATATACCGATGCACTGAATGACCATCATGCCATGGCAAAAATACAAACTCAATCATCCACATCATCCTGTGCCTGCGAAAGGGCTCGCAGGATATTGCTAGGTATGTTCATTACTTGTGCAAATTTATCCTCGAAAAGGACTGCGCCTTGCGCTCGCGCCTTGATGGCGCAAAGCTCTGCGAAGGCAACAGAGAATCCGAACGTCGGGGAGAGAGTGTAAGCGTACGATGCCATAACAGTTTTGAGTTCCTCCTGGGAAAAAAAGAGTGTGTCTTGGAACAACGGCCGTTGCGCAAAGTATTGCGCAGCTTTTTGGATCTCTTGTTCCTTAGGGTCAGAACACCCCCTGACTTTTGAAGCACTGTTCCGCATAGCAATGGCACGTTGCCAGTCCTCGTGTGCCTTTTCGACATGCTTTTTGGCAACGGTCAAGTTGACTTGCAGTCCATGGAAACCGACATGCACAGCCTGCGTGGCCCTGCGAGATGCAGATGTGTAGGGAAGGGTGAGATGGGCGTCATGGTCCACCATACGGGTAGAGGGCTTTTGGAGACTTGAGTACTTCTTAAGAAATTCGACGCGTAAGCGACGACCCTCGTCCACAAGGATATCGAGGATGAAAGGTGCTGATCCCGCTCGCGTGAATATTGTTTGGTCCTCTTTGCTTTTTTCAAGAGCCTTGTAACGCGGCTTCCCGTTCCCGTAAGATTTGCGGTCTGCCTCGAAAACATGGGATTTGACCCGCAGTCCAGTCTTGCTTGCATCCACGCACGTCGTGAACCTGCACCACATATTATGAAACGAGCATCGCAGCAATGCAACTTGAAGCACTTACATATACGCAAGTCGAATGGCTGCTGCGCTTGCATATCCGTGCTTATACACAGCTAAGTCGTGAAAGTTTGAATAGAGACCTTTCTTCGTCTCCGCAAGCCCAAGTAGCAAAACATTCTGAAAAGCTGTTTGAGCCTCTTTGTCAGAGAGCCTGGATACTCGTTGGTCAAAATCAGCAATATCTTCGACCTCTCGCTCAAAGTCATTACTCAAATTCGAGGGTGTCTCGCACATCGGGGCCGTATTAAAGTTCTCAACGAGATGCTTAGACCAGACCAACACGACCGTATCTTCGAAAATAAATCATCAAGTGAGGAAAACATAAGAGGTAAGCTCACCTCCGTCATAATCTACAAAGTGGTGTTAGTAGATGCCTCGAGAATAAGCCTGAGGAGAAATATGCTGACCTCCACCACCCAAGTAACTCGCCAGTGAGCGCTGGCCTTTCACCGGAAAGATAATGACGTCAAAGTAACTTGCCAACTTTGGGTGGCTGACGGCAGTGACCTGATGCGTGTTTCATGACTCGGAGGCCTTTCTACGAAACACTGTTTTTCTTACCTTCTGGACATCCGAGGGTAGTCTCGTGGGATTCCTCCACACCTAATCATAAAATTTCAGGACAAACCTTGCAATAAACTGAAGTGCCTACTAAGACAGATCCTGTTACGATATCCATTTGGGTTCCACTCTCAGGATCGGTGATGAGTTCCGACGAGCGAAAATGGATCTGGCCCTCCTCAAGGACCCCATATGGATCTGCGGTTCGATTAGACGAGCAACAGTGATTGGTGAAGCTACTTACCTGGTATGATGTAGGCCTCAAGGGATTCCTTGACTGGAATGTGAAACTTTCCTACATAATCGTCCAGTACTAGCGTCACTACACTTTCGAGTTTACGAAAGAGTAGTTCGAGCTTCAAGGGGTGAAACCCTGCCTGGAGAAGCTCGAGAACACATTCATACAGAGTGGTTGGTTGGCCACTATGGGGATTACGACTCCGGGGACCCGAGGCGGCCAGTGGCTGGTTCACTGCGACATCATCGCGGTCACCATCGTGGTCGTCAATCTCGTCATCCAGCTCCTCGCTGGGTCGGAGTTGGCCAAGGCCGAGTGCACGCGCCTGACCAGCAATGCGACGCCGCAGCCTGCAAATCACCACCCGGCCTGCACGCTCTACAGCCCGCCACACTACGAGCATTGAATCTCGACCATTCCATTCAGTGAGTTGGCGGACTTCATTGTGCAGCCCATCGGCCATTAGTTCCCTCAGCCTATCAGTGGGGACACCATTGTGCGCTAAGTTTACCAGAGTCTGACTGGATAAACGGCTCGGTCCAGTTACACGAGACGGCGCGAGGAGATCGAAAATTCTATGGGCAGTGTCAACGTCGCGCAGCGGCCCAAGATTGATTTTGTTTTGTGAGTTACGTATCCAAATCTTTGGTGGTCCATCGGCGACTTGATGCTCAGGATCTGGGTGCAGGACCCACATTCCCTTGGCACCAGCGATTCGTCCCTGCACGGCTGTCGGTCTACTCGGATATTGCATTACTCGCATGATGGCAGTCAAGGCTGCTCCACTGATGAACCCGCACCCATCTGTCATAATTTTCTCAGCTGGAGGCTTTCCCTCGCCGCAGCCCACAGCATCTGCAAAACAACAGTCAAAACCATCATAATTTAGAAGCTAAAGGAGATGCTACGTTGGTCATCAATGAAGCATATATTCTCAGGAGAAAATTCTATTGTCGGTACTGAAGTTGATATGCCGAGCCCCATTCGTGTAGACCATTTGCTGATAGGCTACTCGAGGTGCGTGTCAGGGCTGCATCACATGGACGAAAATGTATGCACCTGTTTTGCATTTAACCCCAGTGGATTATGCCACTCTATAAAGTCGTGAAGTGTTAGTCGGTGACCGTCGCCATCTCCCGGGTTAGTCTGCCGATCTATGTTTTCATTTGTTTCAAAGAGGTAGACACTCCCTTCCTTTGCATGAAATGGTACGAAGACGCGGCCACACAGCACGAATTTGCTAGACGTCAGAAATTTGAGAGCTGCCGCACCATCTGTGTCATATGTCCGAGCCAGATTGTCTGGGAGACGGACTTGGAGGATGCGTCGAGATCCCAGAAACCGAGCGAATCGATGTGACCGCCGAATCTCAGGTTTTTCGAGCTCGAATTTGAACGTTTTCCCAGCCTTGATGATTCGAGCAACTTGCTGGATCTTGCCTCCGTACCAATTATCTTTTCCCTCCCAGTCTCCCATAGATCCCAGGCCGCGACCTTTATTTTCAACAATCCCAAGCTGCTCCCGATCGTATTCAAGCCTTCACGACATATTTAGCTTGCGATTCGTGAGGTGATTGAAGTTCATACCAAAGTTCTGATGGTGCTTTCATCGCAGATGGCACTTTGTCTCCAATGACAGCAGCCACTTTCCATGCGGCTTCCGCATTTGAACCCTTGAGTTTACGCAAACGATGTTCTGTCATGTCGCCGAACGTCCATATCCCACGAGTGACGCCTCGTGCCAGTTCATAAACCGTTCCCCACGCGAGCTGCTGTTGATCGAGGACTATCTGAGTCCTCTCACAATGGGCGATGTGTACGATGTCTAACTGGACGCCAAACTGGGGAAGACCTGGACGGCGTCGTGTACTTGTCCCCGCTTGTGGCAGATTCATCTGCAATGCTGTATGAGTACGTTGGACGAAAGGGTTATGTCAACTGTCAACCTACAACTGGTGCGATGGGCGCGAACTTCACGGATGGTGTCGAGGTCATGCGACTGCCACACGAGAACCTAGAAGATGTTGTCTTGACAATAATGAATGACTGTGCGTCGACACTCTATCACCGAGAGTCAAAACTAGAAATGTCGATGACCACTGGACCAGCGTCTGTTCGAACCCCCTTTCCAATTGCAAGGCAGAAGCTAGTAATCCCTGCCAGCCCGACGTAAGTAGGGCACCCTGGTTGAGTAAGTTTAGAAGCGCTGTAAAAGCATTAGATTGCGCCAAGATTGCGCGGTTGATGTTTTCTAGGCCATGCTAACTTGAAGGCGAACTAGTAAGGCGTCCCTTCCGTGTCGAAGGATATCGTGGATGGTCTGAGCCTGAGTACTGTCTTAGGCCCTCTTGGCTTGAGTTCTATCGGATTTATGTGTTACAATGAACATGATGTACAATAAAAGGAATTATATAGCGCTAGTACAATTTTCAATTCACGCGTATTTTTTAACCATGCAGTCATTTGGGGTGATAAGAGGTGTACGTCAATCTACTCTTGTTTTGCTCTCGCTGCACTGCACCCTCCGGGACCCTTCAAGTTGCCCCAACGGATCCGGTTACACCTATGGTGGAGCTACTCTGTGTAGTACATGTACCGAGGCGTGTCATTAGGCTCAGGGATGTCTTTGCAAGGCCATCCCTGACAGCACGTTTCTCAAAAGCCGTGTAGACAAGGGTAAGGGCTGCCGCGACAATCATACCAATTTAGATCGTCCGCCATAATACTGGCTCGGCAGTGGTCGGGTTCAACTCACCAAGCTAACCCACGGTTAACGGAATACAGAGTAAACGTTCAAGTTGAAGTGTCAGATAGCAAAGGGGGCGGTCTCGAGCCTTGGAGTCAGTGGACATCAAGCCAACCACATACGCAAGTTGATCTCAGGTGCGCACACCTTTGCCATTTCCAGGGTGCTTCTCCCGGCAAACACCATGGGAGAATGGACCATTCTGTTCTTCCGGGTTCACAAGTGAATAGAAGCGCCAAGCGGAAGAAAGTTCGTCGATATTAAATAGTTGTAGAATTATGTCACTGACTTTCAAATAAACTGCAACATCGCACATAGGTCACTGGCTCCACCTACCGCTAGATCACTGGAACGGATAGGTTCTGCCTAAACTCTCATCATACAGTATCAGAATCCATCATCCTGCTAAACCGAATCACATAAGTATCGACTTTCAGGATCGTATATAAGCAAGACATCTTCCTACCGTCCATCTCACCTCAAAGAGATCACTCAAGCCCTTCAGCAGAACCCATACCAGTTTCCACAAACAATGCGTTTCTCCTTCCTCACCGTTATTGTTGCTTTGACAGCATCTATAGTGTCTATCGGTGCATGCAAGCAAGACGGTGAGGAGTGCACTAAGGCCAGTGATTGCTGTAATAAACATAGTCATTGCATTCACATTGTGAGTTGGAGTAGTTTGCTTTGTATCTAGTGTTCACCTGATGACTCACCCTTTGCGCTCTGTAATCTCAGCCAGCGGCTGGCACGGACATGTGCCTGGATCGATTTTGATCCCAACAAGAGAGCAGGCCGACATAGGCCGACACGCACTCCGCGACGCATTGGTGCTGTTGTTGATCGCACGATACGCAGGTCGTTGCTGAGTTGATCAAATTGAGTCGAAGTAGTGCATGATATGTTTGCAACGTTGAATTTCCTGCACACTGTATGTAGTAATCCAATCCAATCAGTGGTTATCTCGAATTTTGATGATGACGGACGAACCTCTAATATGATATCCAAAGGTAGGCTGAGTAAGAATGAGAGTATTTCAAAACTCTGCCTCTGTGCTCGGGGATGCTCGACGATCGGTCGCCCGACTTAGTACCTCTGCGGCGCTACCTTGTGTAGAGTAAGATTTGATTCCACCCCTTGCCCCAACGCGCTCCAATGCATCGTTGGCCATCTTCCTCGTGGCGTTCTTTGGATTCTGAGTCTTTCGCGTGAGGACGCAGAAAGATTAGATGAGGCTATCTTGACCTGATAAAAGCCTCAGGTTGAAGTACTAGTCACGCTTACAACCAGATTCCATAAATCCTTCTATACCGAGGCTCGAGTGTGGGGACGATAGGTTTACTATTATCTTGGTTTGCCAATGCCGAGTCACGGAAGGAAATGCTTGATGACCAAATATAGCAGTGATAATCTCGAATCGGGGCCACCGTCTCACTTGATTAGACTCTAATCCGATCAGACTTTGGAGATCATGGTGAGCCAAAGGCAAAAGTTGAGAAGCTAACTGCTTACGCTGTGCAATGATAGCCACCAAGACAGAAGAACCAGAATCCGTCGGGACTTGGGCGAGCTATCATCAATAAAAAGTTCAAAGATGCCAGAGAAAGACATGAGTCCGGTCTTGTGCGCGATGTTTTGCGTTTTGCATGCGTTTGCTCATGGTGCTCAGTATACAACCGAAGTTGACTCAACAACCCGCCTGAAATCTGTTACGCAGGAGAGAGACTTAGATGAATTCCTGAACACAGCACAGTTGGCGGGCACGGAATTTACGGCTGGTGCGTGAATATATTTTTCTTTGGTTTATCGCCTCACGCGGAAAGGTAGAACGACGGAATGTGAAAATCATCCAGTCTCCTGCAGGGTCAACACACAATCCCAATCTTCTCACCGATCAGGAGGAGCAGTCGACTCTGAAGAAGCACCAGCAAAACAAGGAGCGACTCAGGGTGCCCAGAAGACCTCCATGGACGAAATCAATTACAACATTACAATTAGATCGACAAGAGAAGGATGCGTTCCTAGAGTGGCGAAGAGGGCTCGCTCAGTATGTAGGAAACACGCGATCTTCTGCAGCCACTCACACATCTATGAAGGCTTCAAGAGGAGGACAAATTTCTGTTGACACCATTCGAACGCAATATCGAAGTCTGGAGGCAATTGTGGCGTGTCTTGGAGCGATCACATCTAGTCGTGCAAATCGTAGATGCTCGCAATCCACTAAGATTCAGGTGCGAAGATCTTGAATCGTATGTCCAAGACGTGGAAGGTGCAGAAGGGGAGGCGGGTACTGGAAGAGATAAGCGCAAAGGTCTCCTGTTAATCAATAAGGCCGATCTACTCACTGCGACGCAAAGGTGAGCATGGTTTAGTCGTAATCCATGGACTATCTTCATTCGAACCCTTCACCCCAAGGCGAATATGGGCAGATTATTTTGATGGTCAAGGAATACAATACGCATTCTTCTCCGCTGCGAATGCTGCTGCATTGCAGCAAGCCCGCCGGGATGCTATTTCTCAGGCCGAAGAGGCACGACTACATGAGGAGGATCATAGAGATGACATTTCACTATCCGATTCAGATGGTCCGTCTACACCCCGCGACGACGTCAGTGATGATGGCTTCGCAGAAGAGTCGGTACCGGAATCGCCACATCATTCGGCAAGTGACACAGACGACGAACATGAGTACGTTCACACAGAGGAAGATAGTCCCGACGGACAGGATCCTCGTACCAAAGTTCTTTCAGTATTAGAGCTCGAAGATCTCTTCGTCACAGCTGCTCCAGATCTATCAGGTAAGGGCCGATTGGTTTTTATTCAGATCAGGACCCACAGCTGACCCATCTGCAGTATTCGCTGGCCCATCTAGAGAACCTCCAACAAAACTAGTGGTCGGACTAGTTGGCTATCCCAATGTCGGTAAATCCAGCACAATTAATGCCCTTCTTGGAGAAAAAAAGGTCTCCGTCTCGTCAACTCCTGGAAAGACAAAGCATTTCCAAACTATCCATCTCTCTTCAACGATCGTGCTTTGTGACTGTCCTGGGCTGGTCTTCCCGCAATTTGCAACGACCAAGGCGGCGCTGGTTTGCGACGGTGTACTACCAATTGACCAAATGAGAGAGCACAGTGGTCCTGTAGCCCTGGTGGCCAAACGGATACCAAAGGAGGTGCTTGAAGCAACTTACGGTTTGGCTATTAAAGCCAGGGGTATAGAAGAGGGAGGTGACGGGAAGATCACTGCGGAGGACTTCTTGATTGCATATGCAAGTGAGCTCTCTTTATTTGATTAACACCACTCCTTTTTCATCAGTTCTGCAGTTGCCCGGGGGTTCATGCGGTCCGGTCAAGGTAATCCAGACGAAGCCCGAGCAGCACGGTATATCCTAAAGGATTATGTCAACGGAAAGCTACTCTTCTGCCATCCACCACCGGACACACCTGAGGAATCTTTCAATCAAAAAACCCACGACCTATCGCTGCTGCGAATGACAGGAAAGAAACGTGCACCCGTCACGAGAGTTGGAAAAGACGCGGATACCTTCGTGCCACCTAATCCGTCTCCCATACTTGTTGCTCAAGGGCAGGGGCAGAAATCTCAAGCCGTCGACCAAGAGTTCTTCGCTCACAATTCGAATCTATCAGCACGAGCATTTGTCAAAGGTACTTCTCGTAATGGCCAAGAGTTCTCGAGAGGAAGAATATATCCTCATCAGAATATGGTGGCCGACGATGGTACTCCATTGGGAGAAGGGAGTGCGAAACTGGCTGCAGTGGTTGCGAGTGCTGGTGGTGAGAGTAATGGGAAGAAGCATAACAAAAAGAACAAGCGAGTGAAGCAAAGGAGCGGCAAGGGATACGATTAATGCATAACACGTGCGGTGGAGGAACACGTCAAATATATCACCATCAGTTGAGACTCAAAGTGAATGTGCGGTGAGGTAAGGTCGGGGTCAAATTCCAAAATTAGCAATGACCCCTCTGCAGCTGGATAAAGCCCTGAGTCGCGTCTGCGTTGCTTCTTGTTTCTTCTCCAACAAGCATGGAAGCACAGACAAACTCACTAGGACCGACTCAGCCTGTACCCTCGTTTGTCGCTTCAGAGTCAGCACGTTCGCAGACCTTGTCAAGATCGGATGTATGCGCCAAATTCGTTACAACGACCACAGATGGACGCACAGAAGGCATGGATTCTATGCTTGTTCCTCTAGGCCGGGTAATCATTAATAACGATCCGATACGCAGCTATCACTTTGAGTATAGGGAAGCCTATAACCATCGGAAGGAACCCATCTCTTTGGTCGCTTGACGCATCCTTTGTCCTGAGTTATCTTGTTTACTCACTTGCTCATATGCAGCTCGTACGTGATACCAGACATCGTGGTTTCCAGCCTACATTGCAAGATACACGCGTCAGCTCACATATTTTACGAGTTCACATGTCCCCTGACACGCGTTGGGCAGGGTTCAGTCCAGCACCGGAGGAATCATTGTATCGTGCCAGGTCAGTAGCTAGTACACACACCGTCTTACTGGTTTACTAACCGTTTCAAAGGACTTATCAACAAACGGACTCATTTTGAATGGGCACAAAATCCGCAAAGCGTCTGTCATTGTCATGAATGGCGATACCTTCAGAATACCGGCCTCGCAGAGTATGTATCAACGATGTGCGACTTTGTGCCTTGCTGAGCAGCTACCAGCGTTCCAGTGCATAGTCAAGTGGAAGCATCTTCATGAAAAACACGAAAAACACGTGTCACAGCCTTCTCAGTCACAAACACAGTCATACAAAGTCAGTACCGTTCACGGAAACAGCCTGCTGATTCTAAAGGGTCCACGCAGGACCTTGGTCGATTCCTCATCACATCCCACTGCCTTGGGAGTGGTAGTTATGCCACTGTACAGCTTGCGCTTGATACCACAGGACATCAACAAGCTGCCTGCAAGATTATCAGGCGCAAAGAAGGTAGTGACCTCAAAAAGGAGATGAAAGAGGCAACTTTGCTCATGAACCTGTACCATGTTCGTCCATAATTTTATCTTCTCATCCTAAATTTCATGATCTTGATTTAAACAGCCCAATATTAACAGAGTATATGCTGTTGATATGGATCCGGAATTCTTGTGCGTCGCTTTTTACTGGTTTGCCACTAAAGCAGGAAATTGTATGCATTAGATATATCATGCTTGAACTCTGTACCGGCGGCGACCTTTTCACGTACATCACAACGCACTCAAGACATCGATTGTGCGAAGGGGAGGCAAAGTACATCATGTACCAACTACTCAAGGGCTTGAAGTACCTACACGATCGGATGATCTCGCACAGAGGTAAGGCTCGTATTTGTCTTCCGCGAGGTCTTGGCTGATCATAAAGCAGACCTTAAGGTGATGCTCCGCGCGTGTTTTAGATTGCTAACTTCATCCTGCCATGAACAGCCAGAAAATATCCTTCTTTTCTCACCTGGACCATACCCGCGCATTCAGATCGCCGACTTCGGTCTTGCACGTCCAAAAGCTTACCAAGAAACCTTGCATGTTTGTGGAACCATCTCCTATCTCCCACCAGAGGGTGTTCTGGCGCTCGACCACAAGCATCTCGGCTATGTTGGCATGCCATCTGACTGCTGGAGCGCAGGCGTGACGCTTTTTGCGATGTTGACGTGCGTAGTTCTGCAATTTTGTCACGGGCAATCACGTTCAGAGTTAATGCTCGGACTGTTGAAGCGGAAGCCATCCATTCGACTTTGCTAGTTCCTCACAGTCTGGCGTTTCCCTCGACGACATCGTGGACTCTCAGGGCTTTGTTCTGTCTCAACATGCGACGGCTCAAGATGACAGAACAAAACAACGCATCCTCGACGGAAAGATTTGCTTCCATGAACCTATTTGGGGTCCGCTTCGCGATGGTGCGTGCCCGAGATTACTTACTGTCTTCAGTCCTCCACAAATTAACACCAACTGCATCTTTCGAATTAATGACCGATCTCCTGATTGTTTACGGACGTGTAGCCAAGATCCTCGTCTCGCATCCTTCTTGTTCCGGACCCACAGAACCGCGCAACAGTGTACGCCGCACTTAAGAGCTGGTGGATTTGCATGGACCTCGAGGAGTTGGATCAGGCGTACCGAGAGCGGATCCGAGCCCACTTCACGTAATTCAGTTCGCGGTGCTTTGTGTTTTCATTGCTCTTGTTGTGCGTTTCTTTGGCACTAGATTTGTACGTGGTATTCAACTGCGATAGGTTCATATCCGATTCTGGCCAAAATTGAGATAAACGGTATCCGTCATTGATGTGGTAGTCAGAAAAATGCACTGCAGGGCTCGCGGGTTGACAGCTCCTGCAAGTTGAGGCAATCGGAACCTTGAACAATGTGCATGGATGCTGTCCGGAACATGTGGGGTGTTATTCGTTCCATGTAATGATATCTCTATCTTCTTCTGAATTGTGGTCACGTTTACGGTGCAGCATGACGCGATCGCGTGAAGGGAACAGTCTGTTACAATCTACAGGCGCGAGTGAACGGGCAAATATCAGACAGCATGATGCCGCATACCTTGAAATGCGCATATGTATATCGGTGTCCTATGGGCGAATGAGAACGCGCGGGTGCAGTGAAGCATAACTTACTCTTCAGGAGAGGTGACACGGGCGAGACCAGCTTTTAGCTGATCAGGCGTAGTCGTTGCTGTCACCAATGTCAGCTCGTGTCCCACATCAAGAATATGTCCTTGCTCACTGTCATGGGTGGCAGGCTTTGACTTGAGGACGGATGGCAGCGATGGACCATGCATTGTGAATTTGTGCACAGTTGATGATGAGCTTGAAATATAGCACAGCCACTTATAACAATTACCAAAAGTTGTGATTTCAACCCCTGCAGCAAGCTCGGACGAGCAGGGACGAGCATGCTATGTATGACTTATCTCTGTCGCCGTCGACAACGGTGAGTTCCACTCGTAAGACGCTTACTTCCCGCCTCGAGCAGCTAGTCAACAGTCGAAGTGACGAGGAAATACCTGCTAGTTGGTCTGGGATGTGGAGCACCCGTTCCTCGTCCGTTGCAATAACGAAGGCCAATAGCAGGACTGCACGTGGGTTTCACGGCAGGTCATTCAGCGCTTCTCCGGCGTCTGCCCTTCCTTCATGTGCACTCCAGCACCCCCTTTCTAGTATGTCTGCTAATCAGAAACAGCCAGCACCTGTTGTACGGTGGTCATCGTCGTCTGTCAGAGGGACAGCATCCAGTTCCGGGTCGACTCCAAATGACTCACCCTCATCTTCGCGTCCACCGTCTCCGGGACTATCTTTGTTGAACGAGGCGTTGAGTGACAGCATCCTTCCGACAGTACCCCCACGTGCGCGATTGCCGCCATGTTTTTCGCCTACTCGGCTGCTCAGTCGACCACCTCCACTGCTTAGCAACCTGCGCTCTACCCTCCCGTCAGCGACTGTAACTTCCATTTCTCCACGCATTCAGCTTGGGCTCCCCGCATCATCCACAGATCCTGCGATTCACCTCACTGACCCATATTTATCGCTCACCCACTCCCTACCCACTCGTTCGTCTATTGATACGCTACGTTCGATCCATACGTCTACCGCATCACAGGTTACACCTTCTCCTATTCCAAGTAGATGGTGGTTCCAGAGTGATTCAGACTCGGGGAGCAATCACAACGTCAACAAACTTCTTACTGAGGAAGATCAGTCGCCGAATAGAATTCATCAGAAGTGTATGCTTGTAGTTCTTCACACTTAGAGCTTGGGCTAACTACTTGTGTATAGATCGCGCACCAAAAGCCCCCGTTGTGTTCTGCCATGGACTTCTTGGGTTTGACACCGTAACCGTCGGACCTTCCCTTGCACCCTTACAGGTCGCACATTGGCGTGGTATCAAGGAAGCCCTGGAGTCAAATGGCTGTGAAGTTCTCATCACGCGAGTCCCTGCAACAAGTTCTCCTGTAGACCGTGCAAAAGTTCTTGAGAAGAAGATTTCAGAAGTCTATCCTGGCCGGGCTGTCCACCTCATAGGGCATAGCATGGTAAGCAAAGTGCCGAGATAGAAGTTCACCCTTACTGACACATACAGGGCGGTCTCGACTGCCGTTACCTCACGACGCACCTCGCCCAACGCAAGTTTTCTGTGATAAGCATCACTACGATTGCTACTCCACATCGGGGCTCCTCCTTCGCCGACCACTTCATGTCGCTCGCATCGCAGCATCTTCCATCCGTACTTGCGCTGCTTGAGCTCCTACCAAACGGTGGCGGCGATGGAAAGGCATTCGAATGTCTTACGCTAGAGAGTATGCGCCGCTTCAACGAGGAGACACCTGACGTTGAGGGTGTGCATTATTTTAGCTGGGGCGCATGTTATGAACCAGGGCTTATCGATACATGGAAATGGCCGCACAGCGTCATCTTAGAGAAGGAAGGACCGAACGATGGGCTGGTTAGCGTCGAATCAGCCAAGTGGGTGAGTGCGAAGAATGACTCGGTGTGTATATCTTCTTGAATACGTCTGCAGGGCACATATCTCGGTACCCTTTCTCCCGTGAACCACCTAGACCTTGTTGGATGGACGAACGCTGCGCGATATACGTGGGCTGCAATTCGAGGGAAGGAAATTCCGTTTAAGCCTGCTTCGTTTTACCTTGGTGTTGCAGACTTGCTCGCCGGGGTGGAGGAGAACGAGGGCGGCGAAGACGAGCGTACGCTAGAGAACGGCGTGGTTGAAGGTCAGCGGGAGAGGATGGAACAAAACCTCTCGGACTGCAGTCCGTCTCCCAGGTCGATGTCAAGCCCGCTGCTGAAAATGCACCCTGCACTTGGAGAGATGGTATCAAAAGTGCAAGAAGAATCGATACAGCGTACCTCCCACTCAGCAGAAGCATCGAAATCTTCGACATCAAATGCACCTCCATCACCGAAAGAGAGATCTTTACCCCCGACGCCTCCTCACGAAGAGACCCCACCTACGCCACCCACGAAATCGTTAACCCCGCCTGTACTCGAACGAGACTAGACCACTTCGCATCGTGCCATACCCGCATCACATTGTAAATACAGGATCAAGTATCTGCCGCATCATTACTAGTCGTATCGTATCTAATTGCTTACTACCGAAGTCAGGACTGTTTAGTGATCTGATACTGTCTCACGTACCATTTCATGTAGGTGCAGTAGGACAAATTAATACCATGACCGGGGGGTGGCCCGGAGAAGCAGGGGTATGTCATGTCATGAGACGAGCATCTCAGCCATCTCACCCCAAGCGCGAATTATTCTTGTCCGTTTCGCGAGCTTGTAAATTTGACAGCCTTGATCTTCCCATCGTGTCAAGTATCATCGACATTAACTCAACAGATAGTACATCTAACTATGCCAGACTATGTTATGTCGCTCGAACAACTTTCATCGAACAAGCACTATGAGGGGACGCTCGCAAAGTACAAGTTTAAAGTACGTCGTTTGGCAGTGGTGGGAACGCCACAGTACTACTGATAATGATTCCACCGATGCTAGTCTGCAGCTCTAGGCGATACCTATACCCAGTTCAACCTCTTCATCCCTGCCAACGCTGCTCAGGGGAAGGTTCCGGTGCTTGTCTACCTTGCGGGACTGACCTGCACGGAGGATAATGGGTGCGTTTCAATTACTTCTCCCCTGGGACCTGCAAACTCCCATGACGGAACACAGAGCCCAGAAAGGCGGTTTCATGCGCGATGCGGCAGCTCAGGGCATCGCACTGCTCTTCCCGGACACTTCCCCGCGCGGCACGGGCACCGAAGGTGAAGATGTAGATTGGGACTTTGGCAGTGGTTGGTAATCTCCGATTCTGGTGCTCATCCTCACCTAACAAGGACGGACAGGTGCTGGGTTTTATCTGAATGCAACGAATCCCAAGTGGTCGAAGCATTACAATATGCTCACACATATTACTCAAGAGCTACCCCAGGTGCTCGAAAAAGCAGGCATGCCTCTCGTACGTCCCAGGGTCTTTCCTCCCCTTCTTTGCTGCATGTTGACGGCAACACCCATAGGACTTCACACGCCAGTCAATCTTTGGACACTCGATGGGTGGACACGGGGCGCTGACGCTGTACCTTGCGTCACTCCTATCTGGGACGAAGCAATATCGTAGTGCATCTGGGTTTTCGCCGATCTGCGAGCCGTCAGAGGTGCCGTGGGGGACGAAAGCATTCTCGGGATATCTTGCTGGGGGTATCGCGGAGGGGAAGGACCGGTACGATGCAACAGTGATGATTGGGAAGGTGAAAGGTGCGGTGAATATTCTTGTGGACTATGTGCGTGTTTTGTCTTGTCTTCTTAGGGGTTGTACGACCCTGAGGAAGTTCTTGAGAGCTAATATAGTATGATGGATACATAGGGAACGGCGGATAATTTCCTGTACCAACTGCACCCGGAGAAGTTCCTCGAGGCTGCGCGGGTGGCTGGGCATGATGAGGTACAGGTACGAGTAAGGAAGCATGAAGGGTACGATCACAGCTACTACTTTGTGGGTCTCTGCTTGTTGGATGTTCCGAAGATATGATGTACTGAAAAGGGATCCGGCAGATATCGACGTTTGGATCTGACCATATTCACTGTGAGTTCTGATCTACTTATGGCTCATTGATGTGTCACTGATAGGGAGACGTGGAGTCCACGCGAACTTTCTCAAAGCATAAGGTAATACGAATCAGGATGAAGAAGGGGACCTTGAAAGTGTACGAATGGAGCAGGTCTAGTAGTATTCAGGATGATGGATGGCCTCGTAAGGCGATGTATCTAGTATTTGAGTGATCCTGAGAAATGCTTGACTAGAGTATGCCGAAGTCGGCTGAGTGTGAGGACAAGTTTGACCGTGGTCAGCGGCATCAACGGTCCTCAGCAGTGTTCACGAATAGGTCGTTGCGAAGGTGACCGGAGATTATTGGATGATGCGTTTGGCAGTATCATGATGTACAGATTTTTTTTATTTACCAGGGTGGAATCAAGGTGGAAGAGTACACGTGTAAGAGGCGCTGAGCCAGTTCTAGTAGTAGTACTGTAGCAGCAAATAATTGTAAACGCTGAAAGAGACTTTGCTTGTAGTTTGTCTCCTTCCCTGTGAACAATCAAATACGTACTCTGTTCCGACTTTCCTTTACCTCCCTTTTTCAATCTCACATACTCACTTTTAATACCTCAAAACAAATTTTATTAACCAACCATACCGTCCATCCTAGGAAACAGAGCACGAAGAATGTCATTCTTCTCCAGGAAGAAGCAGCCTAGCGCGAGTCAGCTCGCTGCTTCATCCGTAACAGTAGCTCAGACTCCAAGTCAAGCTCTTGCTCAGCTAGCTGCAAAGGAGAATGCTGTTCAACAACAACACATACGGGATAATGATTCGTGAGTCAATTGTCATATTTATCTTCAACAGCTGTTCATCGTTTTCCATATCTTTTTCTTCCTCCTTGCCTTCCCAAATCTCCCCCAAAAGTCTCAGTTCAAATACACCCAATGGCCCTCTCAACCCCGCCGCCGCCCTCGCTCAACAACAACGTCAACCACCTCGCGGCGCCAGCCCCAGCTTATCACAACAACCGCCCCAATCACAGCAGCAGCAACCCCAAGGTCCCCAGCAGCCTCAACAGCGACCAGCTTATCCATGGTCTGCGCGGCGCTTACTCCTCCCTCCCCCCATTTCAGTCCCAAAACCTGGCCAGGTCGCACCAAATTCACCTTCACCTTCTCCATTCCCTCGCTATGGTCATGCACTTCCTGCCACAGCCACCACTTCGGGCGAGTTGTATCTTTTTGGTGGTCTCGTCCGCGAAACAGCCCGCAATGATTTGTACCTTTTTTCTACCCGCGATCTCTCCGCGACTCTCGTTCAGACAGGTGGTGAAATACCCTCACCGCGAGTCGGTCACGCCAGTGCGATCGTTAGCAGCGTTCTTATTGTATGGGGAGGCGACACAAAAACAGACCCCTTGTCCGATCAGTCAGAAAAGCAAGATGATGGCTTATATCTACTAAACCTTGGTGCGTTTATCCTAATCATTCATAGAAACCATACTTCATGTACACCCCAGTTTCACGAGAGTGGACCCGGGTAGCTATGCACGGTCCTGCACCTGCTGGACGCTATGGTCACGCTGTTACCATGGTCGGCACCAAATTCTTCGTCTTCGGAGGACAGGTAGATGGCGAGTTCCTGAATGACCTTTGGTCATTTGATCTCAACACGCGTAAATTCCGTTCAATTGAAGCTTATTTCTTAAATCTTATGTTATGTCAGTCCGCACACAAACGGCTTGGGAGCTGTGTCAGCCCGTCGGAGCCGCCCGTCCTGCTCAACGTACAGGACATGCCTGTGTAACGTACCAGGATCGCATCATCATGTACGTTCTGGGTTCTTTATGGACCGGCTCGTATTTACGTTTTTACAGGTTCGGAGGAACGGATGGTCAATACCATTACAATGATACATGGTCGTATGACACTAATACAAGAACCTGGACGGAGCTGCAATGTATTGGATTTATTCCCTCGCCGCGAGAAGGCCACGCAGCCGCTGTCGTTGACGATGTCATTTACATATTTGGTGGCCGGGGTGTAGACGGCAAGGACCTTGGCGATTTGGCAGCTTTCAAAATGTCAAGTACGTGATTTGATGTATGAGTGGCGTCAGTGGTTCTGAGTTTGTCGCGTACAGACCAGAGATGGTACATGTTCCAAAACATGGGTCCAGCGCCTAGCGGCCGTTCGGGACATGCTATGGCGTCCATGGGAACCAGAGTTTTTGTCCTTGGCGGAGAGTCTTTCACGCCAACCAAGGGCGATGACCATGGAATTATTCATGTTCTTGACACCAGTACGTGGTCGTTCTTCTGCATCGATGTCACCGTTGACAGATTACTCAGAGCACATCAAATACCCTGATTCAAACAAAGGACCATCGACCAACAAGTCTGATCGAAAGTCGTCTGCAACACCAACTCCCCCAGGGAGCGCTCTGCCTAACGGTTCCCGTGCCATGTCTCCGACAGGTGCTTCTCAGGACGCAGATGAACTTCGCCGGGCTATATCTCCGCAAGGAAGCCGGCCAGGAACTCGGACACCGAATGGTGTCCCTGCACAGTCATCTCCCAATACCAAAGGTAAAATACCGACGCGCCCCCGAAGGGATGACGGGGACGTGCTCGGAACGGATGACGGACACGGGACGGACACTGTTGTCGAGTCTATCCACGTCGCTCGAGATCACGCACCATCACCAGAGCAGAATCGAGCACGGAGTCCCAACTCCTTTAGTGTCGTCACCCGTGCGATGTCTCCCACATCGCAGAATGCGGCCGATCCTTATGGCAGCGTACAGCCACCCAGTGTGGCGAGCGTGGCGATGGGCGGTTTGGCTGCGCGAAGTCCATCACCTATTGTGGATCGTAGCAGGCCTCCGATTGATGCTTTCTATCTGCCGTCATCCGCTTCTTCCAGTGCGAACGGAAACGGGCATGCACAGGGGAAATATGGTTCGACGGGCAATGTGACGGCTGACCTGATTCGGGATTACAAGGTCAAAGAGATGGAAGTCGAGACGCTGCGGAGGCGGGAAGCTTGGATGAAGACGGCACTTCTGAAAGCGTCCCGGTCGGGCTTTGTTCAGCTTGACGAAGAAGCGTTGGAAGCAGAGGATCTTGACCTCCAAGATTCTACCAGTGAAGATCAGAGGAAGCTTGCTGACATGGTCATGAATTTCAAGCACTTCAAGACTCAGATGCAGGTGTGTTTTCCCTTTCAAGAACACATGAATCATTCTAACGGAGATGCAGACAACATTGGCCAATCAAGCCCGTGAGGCTTCTGAACGCATTGCGGATGCCGAACGCATGAAAGCCGCTGCAATCCAAGAAGCTGCATACTACCGTGCGAAGCTTACTGCACACGAAGCATCTGCACCTACCGAGGTTTCGCAAATAGAGCGAGAGCGTATCTCTGAACTCGAACGTCACCTTGCAACTCTACTGGCTGAACAGACTGCACAGAAGAAGTCAGTGGACGAGCTGAGTGACTCGCTCGCCTTGCAGACCACGCTGCTTGAACAAGCCGAGGCACGGTCTTCCGACGCCAGCACACGTGCAGATGCCCTGGAGGAGACGCACCATCGTGTTGTTCGCGAACACGCTGAAATTCGCGACCGTTGTGTCGATGTTGAGGCTGCTCTTCGAGATCACGCCGATCGACTCCTTGGCCAGACTTCGTTGCTTGAGCAAAAAGACGCTGAACACTCGCAGGTCAAGAGACAGGTTGAAGAGTTGACTCAACTCCGCGATCAACATATCCGCGCTTTGGACCAAGCCCGTACGGCACTAGAAGCAATAGCCTCCCGGTCTGAAGAAGATCAACGCGCTCGCGACCAGATCACTCAGCTAGAAGCAGATGTCGCCGAACTACGCGGAGACTTGGAGATTCGTATGTCTGAAGTGGAACAAGCGAGGGCTAGGCTGGCAGAGGTTGAGAACGCGTGGGCCAAGTCTCGTGAAGAAGCCGATGCATTCCGTGCACTCACCACTGGCAGTCTTGGTGAGCTCCTGGACTCGCATCGTGATCTCAGGGCAGACGAAGACCGAATCACGAGAGATCACACGGAGAAAATGGAGGTCATGGAGGCGGAAGCTGCTTCTCTACGGAAGATGCTGAAGGAGACTACACAGCAGCTGGAGGAAGTACAAAGAGACGTCTCAGAGGAACGGCGCAGGGTACGGCAAACGGAATCCGAGCAAACATTCCTGCGATCGCAAATCGTGGGTCTCCGGGCGCAGCTGTCCAGCTCTGTCTTGGAGCAGGGTCGTCTGCGCAGAGACTTTGCAGAAAAGAAGAATGATCTACAGGGAGCGTTGAAAGACGCATCCGATGCCAACGTTCGCCTGGTGATGCTTCGGAACTATCTTTCAGAAAACGGCATCATCCCAGATTCGGATGAACCCTCCTCAAATTCGGGAAGTTCCTCGCGAATAATAGACCTGGAGAAGCAGCTGGAAGAACGCTCCCTGCTGTACGAGCGCTCAGAGCGGGAGCTGAGTCAAGTTCTTCGAAAAAAGCGCGAACTTGAAGCACAGTTGAGTACCATGTCACAGCAACAAGATCGGGCGAGGCCTGTGCAGAGTCCCGTGAACCAAGGTGACTCAGCAGCTGAAGCACGCGCTCTTGAAGCTGAACGGAAACTCGAGGAGACGGAACGGAGCTATAAGGCGCGAATGCGCCAGATGGAAGAAGACTATCAGCTTGCCGTGCATTATGTGAAGTGAGCTTTTCTTCGAGTATTCGTACATGTCATAGGTCTGATCATGCATCGCAGAGGAACCGAAAAAATGATGCGAAGGATGAAAGACGAGGTTACGAGGACGAAAACCGCCTATGCTAGTTTACAAGCGGAACTTGACACTGTTCGAGGACGATCCAGCACTGAACCGCGACGTGGTGTTAACGGTCGCAGCACTCCTTCAGACGACAGTCACGACCACCTTCGCACCCAATTGATTGATTCGCAGAAGCAAAGTCAGCGTCTAATCGGTGACAACAAAGACCTCCGTCAAAGAATTGAGACACTGGAGAAAGATCTCGACATCATGAAGGACAACTTCGTTATCTCTCAGCGGGAGTTTGATGAACGCCAGAGTCGTGTGGAGGAGCTAGAGTTGGAGATCGAGAGATTGAACGCTACCCTCGCGGTATATCGTGAAGGCAGCGGTGCCAGTCTACTGGAACAGCTCACTATCGAAAACACCAACCTCAAAAGGGAAAACGAGCAGCTTTCGCATAAAATCCACCTTCTCCTGGAAGTTGATCAGCCCCTCAAACGACCATCCAGCATGTCCAGCTCAGAGAATTTTGAGCACCTGTCGAATGAACTGGACGATTGGCAACGGCAGATGGCTAGCTCTTTTGGCGCCCGGCGACCGCTCAGCGATTTCGAGTCTCCCTCTCATGTGTTAGGACATGAGAGAACCCGGTCGCGATCGTAACACTATTTTTTGTCATGTTCTGTTTTTTCTTGCTTTGCACATATAGTTATACCCTTATTGCTTACCGCCGCTCATGCTCACACTCGTTTCGATTCGTAGTTCTACGTTACACCATTGCTTCCTCGCTGTTCGACGTCGATTATATATTGTGACATGCATCAACATTTGCGACACCCCAAGTCTAACTCATTGTGATGCGGATGCAGCTTTTTGTGTCCACTCGACTGCCTTCTGTTTGACAGCCGATGCACCTTCCTCGTCCCCAATCTTCTTCTCCAGTTCGAGCCACTTCTTGAAAAATGACCTTTACACGAAATTAGATGTTACAATGCTGCAAGATAGTCCCATACGTACTTTGCTTTATGGCTAGTCATTTTGATGGCAAACACACGATTGAAGATGTTTCTGCGGATGTGTTGTTAGGGTACTGCGTCCAAAGGCGGAGAAGAGGGCTCACCTTAATGATTGGATATCGCCTTGCCCTGCCTCCATATCCATATAAAACGACCATAGGTCCCAGCGCTTTGGATGCGAGTCAACGATCCCTTCGAAGATAGTCTTGCCTCGTTCTGCATCGCCGAGCTTATATTCGAGCTGAGCGAATTTTGATATTGTCTTCAAGTCTGTTCACCCGCTTTAGATTGGATACAAAGGTGCCACCAAACTACTCACGCTTGCGCTTTTCCAAGCTTTGCAGTGAACGCGGAAGCAGTTTGCGTGCCTGCTCCAAGTCTCCACGTCGCAAGTGGTATTCGCAAAATAGAGTCCACACTTTCGAACTGTAGCCAAACTTCTTACAGGTTCGTTTGTATTGATCTTCTGCTTTCTGCGTGCGTCTTCATCAGTAGAGTAGTGAAATTAGCATAACGAACTTGCCTCATGTTTCTGGCTCTGATCTAGGATGGCCGCCAGGCGGAGATGGACGGTTTTGGAGTCATTGTGTCGGGCAGCATCTTTGAAGACCGCCTCCAGCGACTCATCGGTACCATAGACATTCTCGAGGTTCAGTAAAGCAATCCAAACATTGAGCCGCTCTTCCTCCTCTCTGAAACTGATGGTCTGAACCGCTCGTCGGCCAGTCTCCCGTGCTTTATCGATTTCGGACAGTTGAAGGAGGAAAGACATGTACTGCACCCAAAGGTAGGATGAATTTGGGGAACCCAGGAGGAGCCGCTCAAAGTCGGCATTTGATTCTGGATGCTTGGCGTGCATGTCAGCGGTGAGGTCCTGCTCAATCTCTTTCTTCTTGCGTTTTTTCTTCCTTTTGCTGGACTCATCATCCTCACTGCCTTCGTCGGATGAAGACCCTTCGTCAGATGCCGCATCAGACCTGGCGCCACTGGAGAACCAAGAAAACCCTGCAACTTTCAAAGGTCCAGTCTGTTTGGGAGTGGGCGATCTCCGCGTCGACTGCGGTTGGGTGGGCACAGCCTTCACTTGTGGCAATGGACTGCCACGTGTATTGGCTAGTGCCTTCGGAGGGATGGGCTCGCGAGCATGGGACGGCCGCAGGGATGAAACAGCTGGTATTTTGTGAACTGCCACAGCACCCTCTGTGACAGCACCCGTTGTAACGTCGCTGGTATCGGTCACCCTAGCAGCTTTTGATGATGACGCCTGACGAATGCTTGCAACAACTCGTTGGGGATGCAGTTCAACGGCTAGAATCCGTACTTTGACAACTCTGCCCGCGACAAACATATCCTTCAGTTTGCTTGAATAGTCACTGCAAAGTGTCAATCAAAAGCGACGCGAACAGCGGAATTAAGCAAACCTTGCTTCGCGGGACGGCACAAACGCTTTGAGACCATTGTAAAATTGGACGACCAAGCCCTTGTCCACAACTCGGTACACTACTGCATCTGTAATCATCCCGATCTTCGCCTCTTCGATGGAGGTCAGGACTGGTAGAGTAGATTCAATCAATGTCTTTTTGGCAGTCAGTTCAACTCTCATGCGTTCGGGGTCGACAGCAAGAACCTGTGGATTTCCTTATAGCATGTATCACATCTGATTGATACGATCGCGTACCCGGCATTTTATGCTACCTCCGGCCTTGAATCTTTTTGATGGATGCTTGAGTGGTATATCTGCGTAGTGGTTTGGCCATATGATACCGTCCACATTACAAGAGATCGATACGAATAGGGCAGAATCAGTCAGGCGTTTAACAGTGCCTTTCAGGACCTCTCCGACTTGTATATCGCCTGCCTGAAGGAACCTTTGGTCTAAAATTGAAGGTCGGAGGGAGAGCTGCAGTAATCCATCCAACGGATGATAGCCTATCACACGCGCTCTATGGAGGGTGTCCAATCTCCACGGGCCCGAGGAGGAAGAGAGTGTTGGGACATGATCATCCGACGTGTGAGATATCTGTCAAAGAGGTGGAGTTAGTCTAGGACAATCGATTAGTGTAAAACTCTACATGAATGAATCCATCAAGGTGGGGCTCCACTTCAACGACAAGTCCTCGTTCCGACTCTACGCGTTTCACCTTAACTGCATCCAAATTCGTGCCAATGGGATACGCCAAGTGAATGGCAGCTTTCTCAGAGATACTATCAGTGGAAAGCTTCTCTTCTAGCTTGACAATGTGATCCAACAGCGACACGGAAAACTTCGGGGGCGAGCTTCCGGGAATTTCGTACAATATTCGGGCCTTCACTTTTTGCCCAACCTTGAATGCTTTAGCAGGGTTAGTGGGCACGTGAAACTCGTCAACTGTCGCGTCAAAGAAGCCAAGTATCTGTAACTTGAGACCAATCGGTGAAATCGCCGTGATCAATGCTTGACCTAGTATTCCCGGTAGTACGGAGGTGACGTTGCTGACTTCTGTGATCTGGAAATTGGAATATGGTGAGGAACATTGCAGATCGTAAGGAGCAAAACTGACTGAAGATGACTGTACGCCTTGAGGATCGACTGAAACTGTACATATTCTCTCGTTGCTGGACATCTTCACAACCGCAGTGTCGAGCAGTTGGCCAACATGGAGCTTTGAGCCGTCAAAACCACCTCTTTTGGCCTCTTTGAAGGATAAGAAGCCAGAGGAGCCCTGTACGCCGATGTCAAGAATGTATCCATGGTCTTCTACACTTTGAACAGCCGCTGAGAGTATCTATGCGGGGCTTAATCATGATGAAATAATGTGATCTAAGATATTGCTCACAAAGCCAGGTTTGAGATCCGTTTTAAGAACTCCAGAGTTTACTGTCTTGGGCACAAGACTCAACTCAATGCGACGACTGGTTTTCGCAGCATCATCCCTTAATTTGCCGATGGCAGAAACGTCCGTAAACCCTGATGCATGCACATTGGTCACAACTGCACGGACGTATTGTCCCACACGAAAGAGTTGAAACAGATCCGGCACCTCCGTCTGAGAATCGGATTCGCCGTCGTCAACGGATTCTGTATCTGAAGGCTCTTCTTGTTCATGCATTGATTCGAGACGACTAGTCAACTGAGAGGTAACCTGTGTGATTGGAACGTGACCCATGAGCTGGTTCGGTAGGGATATAATGAGAGCCAGCGGTTGTATCGATGCGACTTGGCCAAGCAACTTCATACCCGGAACTATGCGCTGAAAATGCACGACTGAGCCGGTGTGTTTCAGCTTCATGTGACGAAAAATACCTTATAATTGAGATGCTCGATGCGAACTACGTCTTTCTTCGGTGCAACACTCGCCTTGCTTTTGACGTCAGATCTACTTTTCTTTTTTTGAGACTTTCCAGGCGCCTGCAGCAATTTCTACTCTGTCGAGCTCATTTGGAATAAAATCACGCAACAGAACTCACAGCAAATAGCTCTTCGTTTGCCTCTTGCGTAGCTTCAGCTCGGATAGCTTTGACCTCTGCAGCTGTAAAGCTAGTTCCACCTCCTCGAGGAAAGTCGACCTCCTCGTTCATGAGATTTGATATCAATTGAACAGGCTTTTCCGGCACATCTTTTGACCTGTCCTTCGCGAGTTTGTGCTTTTTGACATTGCGGGATGAGTTATCTTCTAGAGCACGTTTCTGGCCAGCCATGCTCTTGATAATTTGTTGGTGTCAATACCACAGAACGTAGCCTAGGTCCTGACCGTCCGACAGTCAATTGCAATAGAGGGGGAAGCGCAGGATATTTCCTACAGCTTCGAATTTTGGTGGACGTTAGTACTACTTTGCAAAAGAGAGAATACTACTTTGCAAAGAAATAAATTGCAAGCAGTTGATTATGTCAGCACTGGCATCTTCATCAGTCACCATCATACTCGCAAAATTATGGGTAAGTGAAAGTAACAGTCGCCTTCTGTCTGTATTAATACCCCTTATGCATTTTTCTAGACTTTCAAGTAAGTCATACCTGGTGTGCTCTGGGAATACATTTTTACCTTTGTTCCAGAATCGTGTCGGTTCCAAGTTTGGCGGGGGTGGTGTCGCTGGGGCTTCGGAGACCAACGTGGACAGGCGGGAACGTTTGCGTAAGCTTGCGCTCGAGACAATTGATCTTGCAAAAGTACGTCTTATTCATCATGCCCTCCAATATTGATAACTTGACGCGTCGTTCAGGATCCTTATATCTTAAGGAATCATTTGGGTGGCCTCGAATGTCGTCTCTGTCTGACACTCCACACGAACGAAGGTTCATACCTGGCTCACACTCAGGGAAAGAAGCATCAGACCAATCTCGCTCGCCGTGCGGCCCGCGATGCTAAGGACACCCAGTTGATGATCGCTCCGACTCAAAGCAATGTACAACGCAAAGTGTTCCTCAAAATAGGACGCCCTGGCTACCGAGTAACGAAAGTGCGGGACAAAGATACTGGCAAAGAAGGTATGATGGTCCAGGTCCACCTTCCTCAAATCAAAGCAGATGTCATCCCTCGCCGACGATTTATGAGTGCGTGGGAGCAAAAGAGGGAGCCTCCGAACAAGGCATACCAGTATCTTATCGTGAGTGCCACTTCTTCCTAAATCATATGTTACTCATTAGGTGGTAGGTGGCTGCTGAGCCGTATGAGACAATTGCTTTCCGTATTCCCGCCCGCGAGATAGAAGACGAAGCTGACGACGCCGGATATTGGAATTGGTCGTATTGGGATCCTGACACGAAACAATATAGCTTCCAGTTCATGTTCCGTTTGACTTATTGATGTTGCCCGCTGATCACACAATGTTCTTTTCATGCCATACCATTGTCTGTATTTATCCCCGTCCCCAACTATGGGATCTGCTAAGTGTCAAGCCGTCTTCAGATGATGAGTATATAAAATATTTCATGCCGATAGCATTCATGAGGGTAATCGCTGTATCGGGTGGTGGGTTACAGCGGGCTCTTGAATCAGGATGGGATTGACATTTGATCTTGCAGCGCTACCTTCTTGAGGTGTCCTGCGTTAACCACAGGTAATAAAGCTCTCATTGTGTCGAAGCTCTCCATGCAGTTCCTGCAAGGTTTGACCTAGCTCCTGAGGTTATATTAATTGACACGCCATTTTTAGCCACGTGAGTAACAAGTCTGATGCGGTGCTAGTGTTGCAGTCTCAATGCCAGACAGCACAGAAGGAACGAAAGGCAATACGATTCTGCGAGCAATCATCGATCATCCTTTGCCAATCGTCTTTTCGGAGGACTGAGAGAATCATTCACCTGAAGCTTCACGCTTGCAACACGGGTTTTCGGTAGGTACCATTGCCATCACAGGGGAATGACTTGGACATATCTTACAAAATTACAGATGCGGCTTGATCCTTGCGAACTGAGGGAGAAACGTATAACGGCAATCAATGCGTAGCTTTGCCGTGTACTTTTATGACCTTCTTTGACCGTTGAGTAGATCCAAGTAAATGTTGAATGGGTCCGACATAGAGCCCAAGTTTGATAATGTCAAGTTAGAACCGACAGAGAGGCCCACAGAAGGTAGCGCAGTCTGATACCCTAAAATCCTGCAGCCGGACTTCTAGCGTATCACTGTTCGCGACGTTTTTTTGGTAGCAAACACTATTGTCCATTAAGTACTAGACAAAGAGCTCATCAGGCGCGCTCGACTTGCATTACTCTAGATCCATTCTCCCACGCTCTTGGGGATTTCAATTCTTTGACTGGGTCCAGGACCATGACACCACTCGAGCACATTGCACAAGAAATTTTTATAGCAAGCACGTCACATTGTCATGAATCACGGAAAGCAGGAGATCGTGTCAGTATACAGAACATATCTTCGTGAGATTAGACGATTGCCCCATGCTTACCTTCGGTATGGCCCATCCCGGATCAGCATGTACATTGCTAATAGCCCGCAGTCGAGTTTTCCGCCTGAAGGCAGAGGATGGCTGTCGCGCTGTGCTGCAGACAAAATGCGACCACCTTAGGCGGCGGAAGCTGAAGAGATTTTCAAAGGCGAGGCTACTTTCGTCAAGCACTGATTTTCATCTTATTTTTGGCCAGACTATGCAACGAGTACATGCAGCAAACAATGGAAGCCATCTGGCCTTCAATCGTATTTTGGACCTTGCCTACGGACGGGTAGGTAGGCTAAGGTGGGAATTGATGGAGGTGATGAGTACAAGTCATTTGCGTTGCTCACGATCTCCTGATGACGTCTCTGTAGCCCTTGCTGTCTGACCCAAACACACCACTTCCTTCGCCAATCATCCGCGGCAAAGAATCCTCGCGTCCTCCCGTGTATTCCCCAGAGCTTACCGCACTTCTCACGTCGGGTCTATCTCGCAGGAAAAGACCTTTGGTACCTGGCGACCTCAGCTTCCCACCAATACTTCCCGAACGTGCAGACCCTAATTCACCTGATGCCAAGATACTGGGGCCTTTCAGTAAGCGCCGGGAAGTGAACGCTCGCTGGAAGTACTTCGGACAGGAGTGGAAGAAGGTGCTTCCACCTCTTCAGATCTCCAGCTCGCCTCCTCGATGTGTCAGCGATGAGGGTAACGACTCGAGTCCTTCAGCTGCTGTCCGGAAAATTGGCTTTGACGGTACTACTGTTCTCGAGGAGCTGGTCCAGTTAACAACAAAGCCGGCAAATAGATCACAGCAAGGGTTGCGCGCTTTTCTTCCAAGACGATGGTTGCGCAGGAGATACCAGGAGCTACTGGGAAAGCTTCCCGTCCTGACATTTATTTCAGCATGCGAGAACGTGAAAACCAGAAAGTCTGGTGGCTTCGCGGTGTCATTAGCACCGAATGCGCTCAAGGCACGAATGCAAGGGAGGCTATTACCCTGCGCGACGGACGATGATGTGGCGTGGAATCAGAAAAACATACAGCGAGCAGGCAATGCATAGGAAGCCTTGACCATCAGGAGGATATTCTTTTAAGACACAATCGCACACGAGCAATATTTTGGTTCTGTTACTAGAGCGACACCATTAGAAAAGCCAGGATTTTGACGCGACACTTTCATTTCAATGCTCGTTTTTCAATCGGCCATTTTTCAGCGCGATCTGTCAGTGATCCTATCTGCGAGCGTGGAGGGATATATTGCCCACAAGGTACTGGTCATAAATATACAAAGACGACTAGATGTTGAGAACCTCAACTGATGTCCGCCGAACTCTCCAGCTCCAGACCATGTAGGTCGATGAGATACATACTGTAATTGCGGTCGGCGGCTTTAGCAACTCCGGCTTCACCGATGGACTGATCCACCCCACACTGAAGATTGAGTATGGTTTTATACTCATCAAAGGTAAAATTCTGGTTTTGGCGGATACTGTCGAGCAAACCCTGATTCGACTCATCAGCAGTTTGTCAGAACACGAAGAAGGGAGTGTACCTGAGGCTTCAGAAAGAAGAGTGAATAATAACTCTTTGCGCGCTCAAACTCGGCGTGCTGCTGGTCATCGCCGATAGTCCGCACGCTCTGCTGTAGCGCCAGAGTGTTCCGCATGATCTTCCTGACACCGAAATCATTGGCCATGCGCACATGCCTAGCATTGGAGATAAGGAGATGTTCCATTAAATGTTCAAGTCCGGAAAAGACAAATCTACGAGAGATGAGAGATACGTTCATTTGAGGTGAAGGGCAGATACGCACTGGTGCTCTTCCTTCAGCATTGCTGCTGACACGAACTCGTTGCACTTGCTGATTTCCACGTTAAGGTCCACAATGTATGGGTCAGGCTCACCAGCCTCATGGTCGATGTTGTAGTTACCCTGCAATCAATCAGCAGGATAATAAGTGCAATGCAGTTAAGCACCAACAAGACGCATGGCTGCATCCAAATAGTGCATTGTTCGACAACGAATGTCGATCCTAATGGTATGTAGAACGATCTCGGCCAGTTGGGCGTATGTCTTAAGCAAGGCACCGAACCGCCTAGAGATTTATATGAGTATGATGGTCAACATCATGATCAATACACCCACATTGCCATCTCTCGTGACAGGGGGAGGCTAAGTTGTTCGTCATAAGTACCTCGCGAGAGGAAACTAGAGATTGCCGAGGGAGTAAACGACATCACGACATTGGCAGACGCAGGTGTAGTCGGCGAGAGTGTGCCTTCTGGAGCTGACTTCAGTGCGTTCAACTCCTCTGTGAACCATGCCTGCAGATCAATTGAATCAATGCTATAAATTCATCCATGCTGCGCAACTGACCACACTACGGTAGAGACCACACAGACCCGCCAAGTTGCGAGTTGAAGAAACCAAGTCGTACTTGGCTATCTGAGCTTGACCGAGGTAATTCAGTTCCAGATTTGTTTCCTGTCGACAAAGTTGACGCCTGATCACAGTATTGGACTCCTGCAAAAAAATCGTTGGGTTCACAAGCCTCTAGAGTATGCGTGCGATACACACAGGTGTTGCGAAGAGCTCTGCTAAACATGGGTTTAACTCCGACTTTTGTGCCCACTGAGCTGCCAGCACCAGAGGCAACGAGGAAGAATCGGATATGATGTTAGTAGTGGAAGAAACCAGGTCTTGGAACTTGTCACTACAGCGCTGGTAAAACTGAATAATTACGCCAACAATTAGGCGAGAATAATTTTCTCGATGAAATGGGGTTGTGCGGAGCATCGCGCATAACGAGTTTATCAGTGCCATTAGCTGTGTAGTTGCCTGGATAACCGTGCATCAATGATTCAATATGATAGCACCTGCGAAAGTACGAACTCTGAATATTGGTTTTGGACTGAATCGTGTCGACATCTGGTCATATTGGAAAGCGTCAGGACCTAGTTGGACAGTGAGCAGGATAACGCGATATGAGAGACGAATCAACTAACTTGTCACTGCTTGATGGAAAAGTTCAGATATGCGCTCTTCCAACTGTGGCAGATAGACCTTGAGGACAAAGTCATCTAGTAAACCACTTGCAGAGCGGGTACTTTCTACACCATCAGGGAGAATTTCCGTCACTCGGTTCAAGAAAGTAAGGGTGGGCTGGAAAAGTACGCTGACATGGAATGCATCCGGCTTGATAAGCAAGCGATGATGCTGCCCGACACCTAACAGACGGTCATCCGTGCCAACTGTCGACAATGTCGCCTGGACAGCACTATCGGACGAATTCTGGACGAGACCGGGCATTGTATCTCGAAGAACCCGAGTGAGCTCGTCTTCGTGACGTCGAAGGACTTTGCCCGTGGACTTCATGTCAGTATCCGCAAATCGGAATACGGACTGGAAGTAAATGCTCAGTGATGAGACATGCAACGATATTCCGTGCTGACCTTTTGTTTGTCTCTCGTGAACCGGCCTTCCCGTAGGACCTCATTGATAGATGATATTGGATTTCGCCCCGCCACCGAGCCTTGCTCCTCGTCCGTCAAATAGTCATGCAAGAGCGTCCGGACCTGTAGCTCGCTTGATATATTGTTTACGAGAATCAATGCGCTACACACCTCAGCTTGCACCGGAAGCCATACGTCAGCAAGCGGAAACAAAGCTCCCGGTTTGGCACCGGATGAATCCTTGAAATCTTTTCGCTGAGACAATACAGGTTAGTATGAAGCTGTTTTACAAAAACAATGTAGCATACCGATCCTATACGATTGGCAACCTCACAAACTACCCTTAATCCCTGGGTTACTGCGTCAAGTTTGGAATAAACAGTCCAAAAGAAGTCATTCAATGTTTCTTGATCGACTTGCTTCGTAGAAGACTCCAGTGCTGCAAGGCGTAGGGAAAAGGTCCGGAGGAGAATCCCCTTTGTTGGTATCGAAGGGACAACACCATCTAGAGTGATGCCGACGGGATCATTGGCAACGAAGATATACCCGCCCTCTGACCGTCTTCCAAGGCTCGCTGCGCCGAATACAGAAACTCTCTTGGACTCTTCCGTTCGTTCCTCAACCTCGTCTAAGGTACACTCGACCAACGAGTATATCTCGCCTTGCAAACGCTGCGCAACAATATCGAGCGCACTCCCAAGCTTTCCCAAGACTGCAAGGGACTCAAGTAGAGTTTCAATATAGGCGAAGGAGTCTGCTTCCGGGTTTGTATCAAGTTGAGGTGCCTGAGAAGCCGAAGTTGCTAGCGCAGCAAGGTTAACATTCGATGAGAAAGATGGAGCGGATGGAAGAGATGGGGACGATAAATCCTGAACGGACGCGTTGCTGCGTAGGTTCGATTCACTAAGATCATGGGGAGGATCATTGGGTCGGAGTGCAAGAGAATTAAGAAAGCGAGATAATCGGGAGGATGCAAGTTTCAGTGGAGATGAATCAGGGGAACGATATGCAATGCCATTCGGAGACAGTTGTGCACTCGAGTCATGTTCAAATTCGACCTTAGGAACTTCGGAAAGAAATTAAGACAGAGCTGCACAAAGTAGGAGGACCTACAAGCTGTCTGGTTCGGCTTATAAGCAGCCCAGCGCGATTCACACCAGAAAGATTTGAGATAAAGATGGTTGTGAAGTTCGTCGATCAATATTTCCCGTAGAGCCTGCCAATTTATAAGATGATGTGTCTCTAAGTAATTGACGGACGCACATTTTCTTGACTAATCAAATAACTTCGCAGATCTGAAACTGCTCCAATCTCTTGCATGTCAGGTTTGTTGATCAACTTGAGGCTCCGCACAAGGAGAACCGATGCTTGAAGCAACCTTTTTTCCGACATGAGAGTCTCAAGTGCGTCGGGCACGGATTTCAAGTGCTCGCTTTACAAACAAATAATTAGCAGAGGAACCGATTGGCAACAAGAAACCGACATCTGATCCAATAAATTCATCATTTCTTCTAACACCTGTCCTCTTGACCACAGCTGAACAAGATCAGCGCGCTTATTTCCCAGAGCATCCTTTGCTTCCACAAGAGCTGTCCTTGACTGTTGTATCTGCGTCTGGGCGAGTCCAAGATGATTGAGAAGAGCAGCGTGATGCGGAAGGGCGTCCGCAAATGCCTTGTGATGCTCTACGCACAAACATTGGTAAATCAAAACATCTGCTCAGAGCACAGAGCTTACTGTCTACTGATCCTTTCAATGCATGCGACAGCATTACCTTGGTTTGTCGAAAAGACTCGATGTCTTTGCCAGTTGAAGAATCGTCGAGTAGTGACAAAGCCAAGTCAACGTTGTTAAACTGCAACGTTTGCAAGATTATTTCGCTCAGCTATTGAATGACAGAAGAATCTACGCCTTACATCAGGGTCAATGACAAACTCCCATTCGTCCTTGATCTGGTCTAGCACAGCTACAACGCGACGTTAGTTAACGATTAAACAAGTGAAACATAAAGTTAGGCGTATTTCGATATCAGATTCCTCACCGTCGATATCTCCTGCTTTGGCCTTCCCGGTTGCTTTCCGGCCTGGCATTCGCTCGCGGATGCGCTCTTGCCTCCTCATCTCCATCTCCTTTTCCCTCTGCTTTTCTTGTTCATAAGCTATATCTTCGCTACCATTTGTCATCGCACGTTTGCGAGCTCCGGCTTCCCTGAAGGCGGCCATGACGGAAGCCAGTGCAGGGGTTGTCGGGGAAGTCTCGTCGTACGTGCTAGATCGCGGTATGTCCACTCGATGCCTATTATTTACAGCACCTATGGATCCGTTATTATATTGCGGCGCCGCTGATGAATCCGAGCGCGTTGTGCTGGAACTATCTCGACGGTCCCTCGCTGCATAATCTTCAAGTTGGGTTGCTCGAGATGAAGTGGAAGCCCGCTCGGAGTGCTCAGATAGCTGACGCGGCCTCAGCTCTGATCTTTGTGGGCGGAAAGGACCCTTGGGTAATGAAAAACCTGGGCCCTTGGGTGATGAGGCAAAGGTGTTGTTACTTGGTGCTGCCTGGCGTGATGGGGAACGAGCGATCTGCAACGGTCTGGTAGTCGAATAAGAACCGTTTGAGTTCGTCGGTAAGGGAACACGGTTTGGCTCTGTCGGTTCGAGAGGAAAGGTCGATATTCGAGACATGTGAGTTAGAATATGACTGCGAGCCAGGGAGCAATTGTTTTAGACTTAGAGAGCTCAATGTATTATTTCCGTCTTTGGTAAGTTCTTACACGTAACTAGCTAGTAGTAGTATCGTACCAGCGCTCACTACTAGCACTAGGTAGGCCTCTTGGGGGAGACTGCCGCTAGCTGCGAACAAGGTAATGCGGCCTTTGGCTTAGAATATATTGTAAAGCTTCACAGTACCTCATCGCACTTGCTGGTGAACCCGTCATCTTGCAGGATGCCCGACACCTCGACCAATTTACCCCCGTTTCTAGACTCTCTGGCGCCAGATTCCAGCGTTCCATATACGAATGCTCTGTTTCCTGCCAGTAACGATATACCACCTGTACATGTGCATTGGTGGCCGTGTAAACAAGCAGGCGTGTCACCCTCCACGATATTACTCTTTATACCGGGTAGGTTCGACATAGTACTTCCATTCGAGCTGATTTTGAAAGAGTGCAGGAAACCCTGGGATCATTGACTTCTATCATCCATTTCTAACCGCAATACACAACAAGGACCAGTCTGGCACACTGGCGATACTTTCGCATTCACACATCGGGCATGACCCTGCGGTCAAGGATTCTGCACCAGCTCGCAGCACTTCATTCAGTCATGCGTTGCCGTTCCAGATCCAGAATTCCCTTCGGGTTTTCGACGCGTTGAGGACATTTTTTGGTGCCAATACACGTATTGTGGTAGCTGGCCACAGCGTTGGTTCGTGGGTAGCTCTACAGGTAGCGTTTCTGCAGTGTCCAATCTTGCTTCCGCTCAACGCTCTCTAAAAAGGTCTTGAAACTGCGATCCGCTGCCGTTTCTGGAGTCTTCTTCCTTTTCCCAACTCTCACCAATATTGCTTATACACCGAATGGTCGACTGTTGTCGGTTGGTATTTGAGTTTTAGTAGTAGTCATGCTCACGATTCCTCCTTTCTCTCAGCGACTATTTCGGCCTCCCTTTCCGCGCATTACCTCACAGATCGCTCGAGTATTGTGTCTTGTGCCACTGACCATCCTTTGTCGGTTGTTTCCACAATACTCAATCCCCCAAGCCCAGGTTCTTAGGTCATTTCTGTTATCTCCTTCTTCAATCTTTGCTGCGATGACGATGGCACACGATGAAATGCTCAACATTCGAGAACTTGATGCTGCCACTTTGGACAAACACCGACACCAAATTTGGTTTTACTTCGCAGAGAAGGATGATTGGGTTGACCAAGGAAGAGAAACGATTCTCCAGGTCTTCAGGGCAGACTCGAGCACTGTGAAAGTCGTGCACGGGCACCGCGATATCCCACATGCATTCTGCATCAGTTTGTCTTTGTATTTAATATTCCGCACTATCTTGATACTGATTGTGACTGATAGACCATAGTGAAGAACTAGCAGCGCAGTGCTATGCGTGGCTCATTTCTGGGGGATTCATATGAGATTAAATAGATTATCATGTTTGCCCTTAACCGCAACCTATATAATACACTGTTTTCTTCACTTCTGGCGGTTCTGCAGCTTTCTTCCCTCGCTGCTGCCGCAACGCATCGCTCTGAATTCCCACGCGAGAAACACGAAAACGCGACCTGACAAATCACACGTGTCTTTGCTGTAACGCCAATTCATTTGAAAGAGCGTGTCTAAAGCGCGCTCGGGAAAGTGAAAACAGCGTCTTCGAGAGACATTCCCAGCATGTCTTCTCCGAGCTCTGATCCCATTTTACTTTTTACTCCACCAAAATATAGCTCTCCTGGTGGGCTACCTACTACTAGTGATGGCATCACGTCCTCCAACGAGTCAGGTCCTCCGACGGCTCCCAAGACGGGCCCCAAACCATCATTTTTCATAGAGCCTCCTGTTTTGTCTGCCTCGCAGAGGGCACAATATAAACCAGTTCCTGAGGAACTCAAAGAAGGCGCGCCTTTCGACAGGGATGACATCGACGCTGTAGTGAGCGAATACCGCGAAGGCACTGACCTTTCCTACTTTGTGCGTTTCAAGGATGGGCTAGCATATATAGTGCGCATCACTTTGTCTGGACATTTATGCTGATCTGACGCGTGAACCTATATATATAGCTTCCTGCTGCTGACTTCCAGGCCGAATATGCTGACCTGGTTGAGGAATACAGTGAGTTTCTACATTAACGGCATGTATAATACGTATCTCATGTCTTGCGCAGATCACAAGAAAGATGCAGGGGAGCTTGATTCATTTGACCCATCATCTAGCGCAGTGCACGAGGACTCTCGCATCAGGACTATCATCACCATAGACATGGTCAATGGTGTTGCCCGGAGGGCGAGCGGCGCGAGGGGATATACCTCGTCTCTGGCGTCCCTGTCTGACCTCACGGAACCTTCGGAATCTGATCGGGAAGAGGATGACGGCCGAAGCGATGACGAATATCAACAGGACAATGGCAGGCTCGCCCGCAAAGCCAGTCTTAGAACTCGAGCTGCGACTGCTAAAGGCAAAAGCACGTCACGCGCTACAACTCAAATAAAACTTCCTTTCAGCCCAAGAAAGTTACGCAGCAAGCCTGTCCGCCAGTATATAAGCGAATCGGAGGATGAATTGGCAGGATACGAACAGGATGACATCATAGAAGTTATTCCAGCTCGCAGGTCGGCTCGTGAGCGGAAGAGCGCAAGAAATAACCTCGCAGATGATTACGTTGAAGAGCCTGGTGACAGTCAAACCGATGGTGACTCGTACCTGGGAACTTCCGAGAGGTCTACAACATCCAAACCAGCCGCGAAAACTCAAAAGCGACTCAAGCGTGGACCTGTTTCCCGACCTGCTTATGGCATCTTTCGTTCTGTTGCAGACCTTGAGTTTGATGCTTATGAGGAAGAGGATACCGAGTTGTTGCGCGCTCATCGGGATATTTGCGAGAAATGTCACAAAGCACCTGCTCACGTGCAGTTGGCAAAGCCGAAGAAAGGCAGGAAGAAATCACACAAGGAAGACGACTATGCGTTTGAGGAGAACGAGGATGAGGGTGATCTCATCCGGTCCTTGGGTGGCTGGGTTCGATGGTAGGATCAAACTGACTCGACTCTCACTTGAATACTTATCTCGACAACACAGCTTGAAATGTCCTGTCGCAGTTCATTGGCGCTGTCTGGCAAGGACCCAGAAAGACGAAATCACCCGTGCAGCGCGTGCGCGCGATAAAGAGGAATGGAAGAATCAACAGTCAGACGGTTACGATGGTCACGACCCTCCAGACTCCGAGCTTCCGAATCGCAAGGAGCTCGGTATCATGCAGACCACAGAGTTCATGTGCGCGAGCTGCATGAAGGGCGGAATTTGCATGGGCTGCAAGGAGATTGCTCTAGAAGTCGATTCGTCAATCGTGAGACAGTCCACAGCACCACCCGCCGCCTCGGAACCTACACCCGCAGGTCCCACTCAGGACGTCGAAATGGCCGACGGCACGCAGGTTTCTTCGCATGCCGCCAACAGTGTATCGAGACTTACAAGGGAGCTTGTTTACCGGTGCTTCACCTGCAAGCGTCTTGCCCATTATCGCCACCTTCCTGTCCCAGATATCTTTGGAAGTGATGATCCAGCTTCTGTTGATGATACCAAACTTGCATCCTTCTATCAGTTCGAGACTGGATGGCGCTGTGCGGATTGCTTCTCGTTTGAGTACACCGTAGACAAGATTCTTGCATGGCGTCCATACCCTGCCGACGCCGTTGAACCGCAATATTCGCTCATGAATCCTCCGGACCCAAAGCGCATGTTGCCCCGGGAGTATCTTGTAAAATGGAACGAGCGAAGTTATCGGCGCGCCCAATGGGTTCCACATATGTGGCTGGCGTCTACAACGTATTCGAAGCTTAAAAACTTCATTGCGACCGGGCCCAAGGTAGAATTGTTGGAAAACCCTCCTCCCGAAGAGAGCGCCATGCAGGTTGACCCTTCCGCGAAGGAGATACCTGCTCCACCGGTCTCATTTGAGACTAATACGAGTCAGACTCCTGAGGTCGAGGCCAAGTCGACATCATCTTTAAATCCGTTGCCAGACGCAGAGCGTCACATCCCCCCTGCATGGAAAAGCACGGATCGTGTGCTGGACGTACTTTTCTGGAAAGTCAACCAGTCGGGGCGTAGAAAGAGAGGTAAAGGGAACTCGGTCGTAGAGAGCCACGAAGAAGCGAGCTTTCCTCCGGAGCTCCAGGATCAGCTGGTGAAAACGCAGTTGAAAGGTGAACAGCCTAGTGATGACTGTGTGGAGACTGTAGACGATTTCTTGCGCACTGTTAACAAGTCGGAGCTGGACATCAAGGACATCAAGTATGTCGCATGGGCATTTATCAAATGGGACGATCTGGGCTACAATGAAGGTGAATATATGGTCTCGCCTGTCGCTGTGTAACTTAAATGGCGAGATAGCAACCTGGGATTCCCCCCCTCGTTCTGATGAGTCGGGTTACGCGGCATTCGAGACAGCTTTCCAACGCTTTATAGACTCGCTAGACGTTTTCGTTCGGAAATCAGAGAAGGGCATCAAGAAGCTGGAAAGCAGAGTGAAGGATGGATACGGACCACACGCCCTTCGTCGGAAAACTCAACCTCAACTTGGTCAGAACAGTCAACTCCAGCTCATGCCATTCCAGGTCTGCTCTTTAGCGCTTTCAATCCGGCCGATGTGTTAACAATCTTCTAGATGGATGGCTTTGACTGGCTCTGTGACAACTGGTGGAACTTGCAGCCTTGCATCCTTGCCGATGAGATGGGTTTGGTATGCATATCTATGAATACCACTCCTCCTTACTCACGTACAAACTTACGCAGGGTAAGACAGTCCAAATCGTGACTTTCCTTGGGACTATTATCGAGAAATGGCAAGCCGCTCCTGCCCTTGTCGTTGTTCCGAACTCCACCATCACGAACTGGGTTCGAGAATTTACTCGTTGGGCACCGAAGTTACGAGTAGTACCCTTTTATGGGGAAGCGAAGGCTCGGGACGTGATTATTGAATACGAGTTGTTCCATCCCTCCGACCGAAAGGGCAGCCCGGAACCCAAGTACCACGTGATGGTGACCACTTATGAGACGCTCATCAATCCTAGAGATTTTAACTCGGTGTTCAAGAGCATTCCGCGCTGGGAAGTTCTTGTTGTGGACGAAGGGCAACGTTGTAAGTTACTTGGCATTAATGACGAGCAACATTACTGATTCCTGGGCAGTGAAGAGCGATCATAGCCTGTTGTTCAAGAAATTAAACGAGCTGAATGCGATTCATCGTGTAATCATGACCGGGGTGAGATACCTCCGTGATCATCTTTCTATTAGCAGCTAACTTCGTCATAGACACCTCTGAACAACAATATTCGTGAACTCTTCAACCTCATGAACTTCCTCGATCCCAAAGAATGGAGCGACCTTGAGGCCTTGGAGAAGGAGCATGAAGAGTTGAATGAGGAACTCGTGCGGCAGCTGCATACTAGACTCAAGCCTTACTTCTTGCGGCGCATCAAGAGCGAAGTTCTACAACTCCCCCCTAAGGTTTGTTTGTCCTCGTGGGTTCGGTTGTATTCTCACGTTCTCCAGAACGAGGTCATCGTTCCCCTTTCCATGGCACCTCTGCAAAAGGAGATTTATAGGTCGATCCTTAGTACACGTCCATTGCAGCTTCTATCATGTCGTATGCTGACTACCCTGCCGTAGGTCAAAACTTGGACATTCTCCGGAGTCTGACCCAGGGTTCGACTACCAAAGCTGGAAAACCTCTTGTCAGCAAGGCCAATATGAATAATATGTTGATGCAACTTCGCAAGTCAGTCCACCATGCCTAGTCGTTAACTCTTGTTACTCATCCCGTGCAGATGCCTTCAACATCCATATCTTAATTCTGAGGATATCGAGCCTCGCAACCTCAGGCCCGCAGAGGCTCACGAAAAACTGATAGGCGCTAGCACGAAGTTGCGGTTTTTGAGGATGCTTTTACCCAAACTGAAGGCCAGAGGTCATCGTGTACTATTGTTTAGTCAGGCGAGTGGAGCGCTTTCCGGTAGTTTCTCCTGATGACCCATGTTCCACAGTTTGTTATGGCGCTAAATATTATCGAGGACTTCCTCGGAGGTGAAGGCTACAAATATTTGCGCCTGGTCATTATTCACGCCTTTATTAATTGCAAATACCGATCTTGACCCTTTCTAGGACGGAAACACCAAACAGGCCGATCGCCAAAAGGGAATGGACGAGTTTAACAAGCCGAACTCGGATGTTTTCATCTACATGCTCTCTACTCGAGCGGGCGGCGTCGGAATCAACCTGTATACCGCAGATACTGTCATCATTTTCGATCCTGATTTCAACCCTCACCAGGTGCGTGCGATCTGATATAGTTATATTGCGTGTCCTAACTCAGATCTGACATTCTAGGACTTGCAAGTACGCCATGTTTTATATCTGGCTTTTTCTTTTTGTAATGACACATTTCAGGCCATAGCTCGCTCTCACAGGTATGGGCAAACGAAGACGTGCTTGGTGTTCAAGTTCATGGTCAAAGACTCGGCTGAAGGCATGAATCGCTACATGACTTCCTGTCCGTTGGCGCTCACAAAACATCCTAGAACGGATCATGCTAACTGGGAAGAAAAAACTTGTTCTCGACCATTTGATTGTTCAGAAGATGGACAATGACGACGGTGCTGGTGATGATCTACAGTCGATCCTTACGTTTGGAGCCAAAGCCCTGTTCGAAGAAGGTGATCAGTCTTTGAAGGACATAACCTGTGCGTACGAGATTGCCGCCATTGGACAGATGTTGGACTCACATTTCGTTCTAGACGTCGAGAATGATGTCGACAAACTCATCGAGAGGACTGAAGTAGAGGGCGATCAACATGCAGCTACTAAGGAGACTGGGCTCTCCTTCGCGTTTGCCAAGGTGTGGGCGGCGGATAAGGATACCATGGAAGACATCCAAGAGGATGTTCCGGACACCGAGCAAGGCGATTCTTGGGCGCAAGCACTTGAGCGGATAGCTGCTGCGAAAGGCGTGAAGGAGGTAACTGAAGTCACAGGCAGAGGTGCTCGGAGGAAGGCTGCTGCTATATTTCCTCAGGTGATTCCAATGACGTCTATGTCTTAAACCCAAGGCTCATTTTTTCCACAGCAAAAGCTTGACGACATTGAGGGTCTGGAGGACACGCCAGACATGAGCAAGAAAAAGAAGAAACATCGGCCTTCGAAGTCGGATGTATCCAGCGATTCTGACGCTTATCCGGGCACACCTGGCGTGCAAGCGAGTGATTCGGGCACTAGCTCGATGGACGTGGATGGAGACTCACCGATGATCTTTCAGAAGGCGAAGATGAAGGCCAAGGCCAAGTATCGAGAACAGACCTCGGCGAGAGAAGATGAGGATGTCCTGCTTTGCGGTCTATGTAACACCCGCCATGGAAAGGGAATCTGTTACATGACCGAAGACTCCACCAACCTAGTAGAGTACAGGGAAATGCTGATGAATCATGATTCAGATGAGCCGTGGCCAGTTAGGGTATGGACGTCGCTTCATATGGTCTCCTCAAGACATTAACATCCACTTTAGACAGCTGCTATCGATGCCATAGAGCAGACGCTCGTTAAAAGGGGCCACGGTCATCTTCTTGCTGGTCAGCCCCTCAAGCTTGTCCCAAACCGCAACGGCGGCCAGGTTACTATCAAGGAAAAAAAGAAACATGCTCGTGATGCATTCGGTGTCCAGAATCCGAAGGTAGTTTCGTCATCCAAGCCATCTACCTCATCTTCTTTGCCCCAACCACGACCTACACACGAATCTTCGTCCGCCAAGCCGTCCATAATATCGTCTCCTCGGTTTTCCAGGCCTATAGACGAGACCAAGAAAGTCGGGCAACAAACGACACTGGAGTTTTCCTCCACGGATGAAGACAGGGAGAGGAAGAGTATAACAGCTGGGCTATCCGCTCTGCTATCGAAACGACGGTCGTCGCCTGCGCCTGCGGTTGAGTCTTTATCCTCCAAGAGACATAAAACATCAGCCACGCAATGTCCAGTTTGTAAAGGTTCGTATCACCTCGTGGAAGATTGCCCCACTGTCGCACTTGGCCCTCGCAGGTGATGTGGACCGCCTTGTAATATATGTAACTTCCTGACATCCGCCCAACAGTATCACCACACACATCCTACGGTTGGAGCAGGACCCTTCTCAACAAGCCACGGTGACTTCTCTCAAGAAACTGCTTAGACACCAACGACGAAAGCAGGATGCGGAGGAAGCAGCTCGTTATAGTGGGATAGTTGGCCCTTCGATGTTGAACTGACTTTTGCCGTCAAGAGATGTTCTATCGTACTTTACATGCTGTCTTATAATGCTAGATACTGCTAGATTTTGCCATATTTGCGTATGGATGTAACTCCGGAGAGGGAGGAGTGAATACGTAATAACATCTAAATTTAGGTGTATTCGAATTTCGGGGGTGGACGTCTGGACCCACACTGACTGACAAAGTTTGCGCGCACACAACAAGAACCACCACCATCTTGAGCCACGCAGATCTTTTGGATCCACCATCTTGGATACATTGCACATCTTATTATTATTAATGTCTCTCCCTCCTCGACTTCGCGGTCACAGCGTTGCTCTGTTCACTATGGAATCTACACCTGAACCTGGACTCGGAATGCCTGCTAACACCCTCAAACGAAGCCGTTCGCCAACCCTTGACGCACTGCCAGAGGAGCTACCTGGCCTTCCGAAGCTTTCAGGACACATCATTCTCGAAGTTTTCACCCACAGGTCTCTCCGGCTGGCATGCAATGCACTGTTTCGTGACAATGAGAGATTGTCCGTCCTTGGCCACGAGGTTTTGGAGATGATGACAACACAACTACTTTTCTTCCGAAAACCAAAGCTTGCAGTGCAACAAATCGAGGTGAGCCATGTGTTTTCTGAATGCGCATGACCGATTTTACTCTCGAGTAGGTGCAGAGGACGCTGCTTTTGACTGACGAAACGATTGATATCTGGTCAAAACTGTATCGGCTACGGGAAGATATTCGTTGCGACCCCAGGTGTCTACCATCACTTCAGACTGCGGAGGTACTTGCTTGTTTCTCATTCACATCGTTCGGTTCTCATTCGGGTCTAGGAAGGGCGCCTAATATTCAATGCCTATCTGGGAGCCGTGTTCACCGAGCACGGGCTCCAGACAGTGCAGGAATGGATAGGCGGCCTCCTTCGGCTGTCTACTACGATATTGAACGATTATCAAGATATGGATGTTGATGTCGTCCCGATAGCTTCAAAACCAACGTCACCTGCTCCCACCTCAAAACGAGTGAAAATAGAGGAGCCTTCTGCTCCTCCTCCGCCATTACCATCATTCCCTCCACCACCAGTATACCAATTTTCCTCGCAATCGCGTTTTTCAGATGCATCAGCCACCCGTACAATCACGTTTTTCGACGCTGCCGCCTCAATCTCTTCCGCCGCGCACCAATTTCCCGCAATTAACTCAAACCACCCATTACAATCCGTATATGCGGCCACCTCCGCTGTCTCGGCCGCCATCTCCCCCAAGGATATCACCTCCAAATCCTCTAGCCCCTGCTCAACCACACCTTGCATTTTTACCACTGTTCAATCAAACAGCTCATCAACGTGGTGTGAGTGTCAGTTATTCAGCAGTATTAGTGGGCCCACCACATTCCGGGAAATGGAACGTGACTTGCGTTGGTGAGCACATGGAACGTCATCTTATCTCTTGAAATAGAGTTTAATAATTGAATGTGGGACTAGTGGATGGGATCGAGAAGGGTAAAGGATCTAGCGACACTAAGCAGCAAGCTAAAGAGCTAGCTGCACGACAGGCTTACTACGAGATGGGATGGGCACCCCGTAAGTGTGAAATATCTTTGATTGATTGATCGACGTTTGACCTCAGTTGCGTTGCAGGTGGGTAACGCCATCAGATGTAGGAGTATTATGCGTTTCTCATAGCAGTGCTATTCGGGCAAGTTCCAACCACGGGCTCGTACTGGAGAATATGGCTGTGTGCCCGAACAGCACTATTATAAGATATATAACCGGTGTTTGACGCTCTGCGTTCCGGCTGTTTTGTAGGAAAGTAGTAGCAAACAGGTATTAATTCCTCCGCCAAGTCGTACCTGTATGAGCACTAGTAGACCAATGTGATCATTGTTCTCGATCAGTCAAGGCCCCCCCACGGGAGATGGAGCTCAAAGTTTAATTATTACCTAGTTGGTGAAGAACGGGAGTTGGGCAAGCTGAGCCCACATGGTAAGCGTGAGAAATTATAACCGAATTGACCCAGGATCACGTGCTATTGCGACGTGATCTTTGAAACTTATTATTATTAACTTGGTTAGGTTCTTCGCGCTTACTGTTTTACTCGTCGTCCGTGACGCCCGGAACGACCCCTTCCTCATTGTCATGCACAATGGCAACGTATGCACCATCGGGATCATCGCCTAATATTCAGAACTTGACTCTAGATTCGCACAGCCAGTCGAATCATATTGACCTTACCCTAGATGATGATGAACCCAACTCTTCTGAAAGCGTTTTCAATTCTAACAGCCACCTGAAGCGCCCGACAACCGATTATCATTCCCCTCCGCCCAGACAGAGTATGTTCTACGATCCTGTGCACGCACCTGAACACCAACAATCTTATGCTAAATACCCCCCTCCAAATCACCTTCCGCTCGTATATCATTCTCCTTCAATGAAGCCAAGCATATTTTCACCACTTGACCAGACGTCTTTTAATCCGACGCAGCCGCCACTTCCCCCACAATCTTCCAACTATCGTCCTGTTTTTGCTGGTCCATCGCAAGCACCACGGAATACGTCTACTCAACTGCCAATTACTGGCAGTGCGCGTACTTTGCCTCCTCTTGTTCCGACTCGACCATCTTCTTCTGCTCCACCTTCAAATCATCAGGTCATTGATCTTACAGACTCCCCGTCACCTCCTCCCAGTCCTCAGTCTCGCCATCACCCTGTGTCTAATGGATTGCCCGATGACCTTCATCCCAAGACTCCGGTTTGCATCGGACAGCTCACAGTCACCGCACTTGTGCTATATCCCGTGTCCTATCTGCAAGCACTGGAATCAAATAATGAGATCGAGTGGGCAAACGTCCGCTTGCAGTATGAACACAATCCCCAGAGGGCAGGTGCAACTGAGACGATACATATCAAGACGCCTAGTAGTAAAACACCGTCGGGCGAACCTTCTCAAGGGGAAGCTTTTGGTGTCGTCGAACAAAAGGTCGCCACAGATCTCGGTCCCATGCTAGGTAAGGGCCTGATCCGCTTGGATGCAAAGGTGCGGCGTGGTTCACCAAATGTATGTTACGCTCGTTTCTCTTCGATGACTCCCGCATCCGCTTATTCGCTTTGACAAGCTTCCTATACTGCCTCTCCAAATGCTGGTTTATACGCCGAAAGGCAATATTGCTGTGGTTGGCAATTATCTGCAGTCATGCGGTCTATTGCTTGACCATCCCTCTGGGCCATATGATATCTCGCGCCTCATGAACTATCACTACTGCAACCCGCATGCTCCACCACCCGGGGGCCATCGTTCCATGATTCCCTCTAGATCCGGATATGTCGGTCCAGGAGGAAATAGCTCTCGTTGGAATGCCCCCATGGTTTCCGGCAAAACATTAGAAGTACAACGAAGCCAAATCGACGAGCTTTTCAAGAGTCTGAAAAGTGGAGACGAATTACCAGAGACAGAGCCTGGTTAGTTTTAATCTTTTTTGCTGTTGTTCTTATCTTTTCATCTGACTGGGCTTCGAAAGTTCTTGAGATAGGAACAACATTGTATCCCCATCAAAAGAAGGCGCTCACTTTTTTGCTCGAGCGGGAGCGGGAGAAACGCTGCGCAGATGGTCGTTACTCGACATTGTGGCAGCCACGGAACGATCTCCATACAGGCCAGTCATCTTGGTTTCATATCGTTACCCAGAGAGAGGTTTTCCATGAACCTCAAGAAGCCAAAGGTGCTATTCTCGCAGATGATGTAAGTTGCCCTCCGCCCTTTATCTCTGCCCTATCTGACAAATTGTGCCTTGTCTCATGATTAGATGGGTCTTGGCAAGACAATCACTTGCGTTTCCCTTATTGCATCGACACTCGATTCTGCACATGCATTTGCTGCTGCGCCTTTACCACCTCCACCCGCTCCTCCTCCGGACCGGAATGTGCTGGAGGATCCCTTGACTGCTGCCCATTTCGCCGGAAGTGTCTGGGGAATACCGGAAGTTGATTCGTCATCATTTTCCGGCAAGGGCAAAGGCAAGGCAGCAAAGGCCCAGGATAAGGCCGAAGCTGACTACGCTAGAGCGTGTCGTATTAAGGCGAAAAGTCGGGCGACGCTCATCATATGTCCTCTTTCCACTGTATCGAATTGGGAAGACCAGTTTCGCGAGCATTGGCGAGGAGAAGTCACTGTGGTCGGTGGCGGTGGGATGAGTTGTTCTGCCGCCACGTCGTTGTCTTCCTTGCAGACCCCCCCGGCTTCTCAGGCTGAAACCAAAGTGGAAACGAAGCCACCTCTTCGAAAACGCGAGGGTCGACCACTTCGTGTCTACGTATACCATGGAAATGCCCGACGGCCAGACGCAGCATTCCTTGCAGACTTTGATGCTGTCATCACTACGTATGCGACTTTAGCATCGGAATTCTCAAAACAAAATCGGAGAATGGCAAATGTAGAAGCCGAGGATGATGACGATGGTAGCAGTGACGGGTATGGTGGGGTCGACATTGACGAGCGCGGTAATCAAGTGCTCAAATTGCCCAAACCAAAACGGGCAGGAATGAAGAGGAAAAAATCCTGCTCGAGCTTTGGTCCATCTGAGGCGTCCAGTGCTCTGCAGACTGTACACTGGTTTCGTGTCGTGCTCGATGAGGCTCAGTACGTTCTTGAATAATTATCCAGTGGATCACAACTAACATAATTATATCCAGTTCGATCAAGGAAACCCAGACAGTTGGAAGTCGTGCCTCTTGCGACTTAATGGCAGACCGCCGTTTATGCCTCACGGGTACTCCCGTTCAGAACAAGCTCGATGATGTGTATGCTCTCATCAAGTTCTTGCGCTTGGAGCCTTTTGATGACAAGAACATCTGGACGGAGTTCATCGGCACTCCGGTCAAATATGGGCAGTCATTGGGTGTTGCGCGTCTTCAGACGATCATGAAGTGCATTACCTTGAGGCGAACAAAGGAGTCGAAGTCATCTGATGGGCGTCGAATACTCTATCTCCCTCCACGCCGCGATGAACTCCGGTATCTGAAATTTGATCCGCATGAGCAGACAATCTACGACCAGTTCTTCTCGGAGTCCAAAGCCGAGTTCAACGAGCTTTCCAACAAAAATGAAGTCATGAAGAACTACGTCGGCATACTCCAGAAAATCTTACGTCTCCGACAGATTTGCGACCATTTCGAGCTCGTGGATGGTAAAGGACCACCGGGAATGGACCTCACCAGTTACGAAGACATTGCCGCTGCCATTGGGAAGGAAGGTCTCAATCCTACTCGTGCAGCTGCCATTGTTGCATTGCTACGGGAGGCAGCTACAACTCAATGCGTTGAATGTGGAGAGGAGCTATGTGTATCTTCTGATCAACAGGGGCAGATAGACGTTGGTAGCGGTGCCATGGATATGGATGGTCCTTCGGCACCCAAACGAGGAAGGAAGACTAAAGGTTCCAGTTCTCGTGCCCCCACACGAGCTAGTAGTCCATCAGCACCGTCACTCGTCCTCACGCGCTGTCAGCATCTGTTTTGCCTGGGATGCTATCGTCAGTGCGTATGCCCAGGTTGGCCGGATGTTCCTACCGATGTTCGCCGTTCCTGCTCGGCTTGCCAAACTGGACTTTTGCCGCAAGATGCAGTTCGAGTTCGACCTGATTGCTCGCCAGGTGACTTTGGCGCCAAGAAGAAGCCTGTCAAGCGAGAGAAGCGAACCAAAGGCGTTACACTCGAGAACTTCCATCCGTCTACCAAAGTCAAGGCGTTGCTCGGGGATCTCATGCAATTCTCCCGGGCAAACCCACATTCTGTCAATTACGACCCAGACTCAATCGAGGTGGAAATGGTGGATAATGAAGGCAATAAACTCGATGATGGAGTAATCAAGACTGTTGTCTTGTATGTACATAATTCTCACTTGGTGAATCGCTCTGACAGTTTATTTCTATGATCTAGTTCCCAATGGACAACGATGCTGGATAAGTATGTCATTACAATTTGACAATGTGGTCTTTCTCATCCGAGCTTAGGATTGAAGACGCATTAGAAACGGCTGGTATTCGCTATGATCGTCTTGATGGCACGATGAAACGTGATGACCGTACTCGTGCCATGGAAGCATTGAAACATGATCCCGCGTGTGAAGTCCTTCTAGTCAGTCTGAAGGCAGGAGGAGTAGGCTTGAACTTGACTGCTGCACAACGTGTTTACTTGATGGACCCATATTGGTAACGTTTATCTTCTTGATTCCTGCGATTCAAGTGTTGCTTAAGCCTGCCACAGGAATCCCGCAGTTGAGAATCAAGCAGTCGATAGGATTGTGAGTACCTTTGACACCTTTTGTTATGGTCCACTGACCCCATCGTAGCATCGTTTAGGGCAAACACGCCCTGTAACAACGGTCAAGCTCATCATCGAGAACTCTATTGAAGATCGCCTTCTGGAAGTGCAGCGCAAGAAGACCGAGCTGGCCAACATGACTCTGGGTCAGAACTTCAGCAAAGCCGACATGCTGCAACGACGGATGGAAGAGCTGAATCAACTCTTCGCAGCGTAACTTATTTAGATCACCCAAGTTTATTTTCTGTCTCTTCGTTGCTTGGAACAATCTTGGAATACCTGTATTAATTCTCTACTCGTAAAAAACTTCATGTAATCCCTAGAACACCTTGATTCTCGATTCTCACTTCTCCGTTTTGGTCTGTCATCGATTCAAATCACTAGTGTAGTGTTTATGGTATGATGTGTACATAGATAGATGTTATGTAATTGGAAGATATCAGAAAGCAAAGTGCGCGGCGTTCTTTCTTCTTCCCAGGGCATATACGAAGATCTGACTGACAAATAGACCAACCGTTATTCCAATCGCAACTTCTATTATCCGGATGGCAAGATCAAGTCCAGCGGAGTATTGCTGAGAAGACGATGTTTCATCAGACGAGAGGAGACCCCCGCCCTGACCGATACCAGACTATTTTTGATATTAGTTGGAGGAATAAATTTGAAGCACGTTTCAGGTTGACTTACAGGAACAAGGAACAACACACCGGTGACCATGGCTGTGAAAGCGGTTCCACGCATGACTCGCGAGTAAACGTTGCCCAAAAGTCCAATGACCAAAGCCCCAGAAGCCGAAATGATATCGCTTTTGCCAGGAAGATAGTCATTCGAGACTCGATTCGCGACGAAGGCACAGCACGCAAACAGCACCATGACGAGAAGCTGCCAGCTGCGCAACTCCTGCAGGTTAGACAAAGACGAGCATAGAGAGTACGCCGGTACGAGGAAGAAGAGCGTCCACCAGGGAAGTTCCTTTCTCCACCATGGCCAGCTTGGCTCCCTGTAGCACCCTTTCAGGTCGGGTTAATATAGGTCGAAACCAGAACAGTAGATCCAATACCGTTAACGATATGGGGATCAGTGGTTTGAGCAAAACCGAAGATGGCGCCTCCTGGAACGGGTGAAGTGCCATTCACAGCGTGGAAAGTCCCGTGGTACATCGTATATCTCTCTGCTTCACCTTTATCTAACGTGTGTCGAGCGTGTTTGTTGAGTACAAGATAAAGATCGGAGCCGATCGTTAGGCCGAAACCCTGGTTGAGATTTAAGAAGTTTCAACACGAACTTTTCTAAAATGGACGCACCAAAAACAAAGTGTAGATGATCGCATAAACCATTCTTACGGATCCACATAAAATGTTTCTGGAAGTGAGTTCTAGCGCGCTGATAACTGATACCTGAATCGTCGCAGTGAGTGGTGGATAGCACAAGTCAGCCACTTACGGATAGTAAATCCTGGTAGAATCAACACCACTCCGGCAGATGCTATAGCGTTGTAGCAGAACAACCTGCCTGGTATGGTGCCGAGTGCTCGAGCCACGAAGGACACGATAATGGCAATTGATATCCTAATCAAGTTGGTAAATCGAGTGAATGCAGAGCAGAGGTAAAGGCCACGTACTCATAGACGTTCGCGTATGTCGCACTTTTTGTTGCAGTGTTAAGGCCTAGGTATTGCAAGACGAAGGCACACACTCCGCTGATCCACATATCAATGACTGATCCCCCGAATGCAAGGACGCAGATGGTAGAGCCGCATACAAAGGCTAATAGGCAGCGAACCAACAGGGAATATATTGGGGGAGCGGAAAGTATGGAGCTCAATCGCTTGGTGCCGTCTTCGACGGTCATTTTGTCATGAAGGACCTTGCGATACACAAGGTGGACTCCTTGCAACGCGGTGAGCGCAATTTTTCCGTTCGCTTTCACGAAATGAGTCTCGACAGACGTCATGTCCTCGTCACCAAACGTGACGATGATGATGTTTGGTATGTGGACGAATGAGGCTTTCGCGTCAAGGATCTGAGAAGCGGTGGCCAACTGCGATTCGATACGATGAGATGGAGCACCAAAAGTGAGCAAGCACTTTGCGAGCTTGAGCATGAAAGCACGACGCTTGTCAATATCTACACGAGATCGTTATTGGATGGCAGGCATGATACTCTTCTGAGGCTCACCTTGAACGTGTTTCGTTATTGCAGAAGGTCGCTTGCTCTTGATAACGCTGGCACGAAGCTTGCCCCCCTGATAAAAGCTATTTGGACCACCCCCTCCCAAAGGCTGTTTACTCGGCTTGCCCTCAACCCTGGAGGAATGTGAATGCCTGCCGCTCGAAGAACCGCTCGCCGGATGAGATGTCTTCATGTCGCTGAAAATCTCTTCATCAAGCGCTTCCTGTGGACGTCGAGCAAAAGGGACCAGCTTAGATACGAGGGTGCGCTTTCGCTTGGGTGGAGTCCTTCCATCTTCTAGTGCGCTGAATGTACGACTGATTTCGGCGGCAGCAACTGCCTCTCTGGCCTTGGTGTGCTGAGATGAGGAAGCCGTTATCGCCCCATCAGTGGCCTGCCAAGTTGAGCTAGCAGTCGAGTACTGCGAGGATACAGGCGACTCTCTCGCAAGGCCAATGCCAGCAAGATGGGGGAGTCGCTCGTGAGACACAGGTCGCCTGCGCGCTTCTGGGGAGTACATTGTGTACGAAAGGTTGTTGGGAAGACCATAGATCAAGGATTCGTACATTTATACCTTGTCAGCAAGTCAAACATTTCGATTCAGTCCCGATGGTTGTGATTGTAGGTCAATTGAGTGTTTCGCCGTACATTTCCCTTTCAATTCAGCCCAGCCTGATCCAGGGATAGTCGTCCAAAAGCACACTGAGCGATTGAATAGCGATGCGAAAGCTACACAAGAATACTGGATATATATATAACAAAGCAAGAACAGATAGGAACTTACAAGCGTACAACATATAGACAAAAAGCTATAAAGAACGACGGAAACCATAAAAAACAGCACGTTGGTACTTCGCCGTCTACCAGATTTGAGGGGCAGGAGGTAGATAGTCAGCAGGCAGCAAAAATGCATCCATGCCTTGCTGGGAGAATGTACTACCACCGAGGCTCTGATCAGAAATCCACACTGGAAGTTGTTCGTTAGACGTCATTTCAAAGCCGCGCCAGATGCTGTCGACCTCAGCCGTCTGCTGGGGCATCATGCCCATTTGCATCTGGTGGATGACTTCAGGACTCGAATATGCGAGATCATATTTTTGTGTGAAGCTCTCGGGGCTCATGTGTGCATTCTGCTGCATGTCAATGACCATAGACATGTTTCGATGAGGCTCCCTAGGTATCTTGGGGGAGCGGGAGCTTGATGCTGCCTTACGCTTCTTCGCTCTTTTCAGCATCAACTGAAGCGTAATGGCGTAGCGCTTGCCAGGGACTGCCAAAGAAGCAGTTGACGAGTGTGTTTCTACAATATAGTGCAATAGACTCACTTTGAGACATCAAGCCAGCGAGACGCTCAACCTGTAAGCGTATTTCTTGCATATCGCAATCATTCGGGCTGGAATGACATGAGTACATTACCCACCGCCTGCAACACGCATGACTTACAAGAGACGGGCTAACCGCAGCAAGAAGGATGCTGCAAATGTTGCAGTTGCATGTGTATAGTGGACAGCTATTCCAAGTGAGTCCAGGAATCCTGACCGAATAGTGGAAACTAACCATATTTCATGCCTTCGCTATACGACGGCGAGTTAACCGTGATTTCAAGGCCCTGGCGAGCGGTGTGTATTGAACGTATTGCCAGTTCTCTCTGGGTAGCTGGCATCTTCTGAACATCCTCTGGACCATTGATACCACGTAACGCGGTGGCATTGTGGAAGAGTTCCGCGTGCAGTTGTTGGATCTGCAAACTTTGGCGGTAAAATGCTTGACGAAGAGTCAGCAGGGTGAGTTGGGAGTAGTTCCTGGTGGTTCGGTCGTACCTGCATCTTCGTACTTCTGCGAAAAAGCATGATCCCAAGTTTTATACCAATTTCGGAACTCAGAGTCAGCCTGATGAATGACTGCAAATGTGCTTTCATCGACAGGCCGTTCAAAAGGTGACAGCTTGTTGTGCACTCTTTCACGAATAGCCATTAGCTCAACGGTCGAAACTAAACGCATGTCATCCTCAATTGCTAGAGGATGCTGTAGAAGCAAACGGCACTGCCATATGCTTTCATCATCCTTTAAAATTGCTGGACGTCCTGTGCCATAGGATAACCTTTGATATACAATCAGCGATCGGACATTGAAGCCATCCACAAACGCACTGATGCTCAAAGAGATACAGGCAAAACCAAGTTCGGGATGCAATAACGAGGTCGCGATCTTCTGTACCGCCAGTGGTTTTGGTTTTGCTCTGCATGCGCCTAAGAAGTTTGGGCCAAGCTTTGTGAAGTGCTACAAGTCATCAAACACTCAGATATTCGTGTTTACTGTGAATGTGCTACTTACACAGTTCCATGGCCATGCGGACAGCATGACCGCCACTGAGCCATCCATTGTCTGACCACCCAGACACAAGAACTTGCAGACGATTAATGTGATTTGTATGTCACCGAAAGACGTACTCACTCATGGCTTGCACAGCTTCTACGCGGTTCACCGGAGCAAACAGCGTGGCACACGAAATACTTTGCACCGCTTCCAAACATCGGGTATAAGTCTCGCTTGCATTTCCTGATGGACGATGAGATAAGCGAATTACAGAGCAATGTCAGTAAATCACCTCCGCCGTCCCTCACGCGAGCAGCAACAGTGCAGATAGCGTCGACAGCGAACGGCGACCGCTCATGAAGCGCTTCGAAAGTGTCGACTTGGGAATCGAACACTGGGAGGAAAGTGGAGCATCCAGCATAAAATCTGTATAATGGGAGCATTGATACGTATCATGAAGAAAAGAGAAGAAAATTTACATTCTGAACAATTCACGGGCTTCTTGTTCCGGGATAGCGTTTGTCGTGACAACTACCCATTAAAACGTTGAGAATCAGTGAAGTGCAAGTGGACATGAAACGCTACCATCCGGGAAAGTCAAACCATGGGAAGCCCGATGACGGATCTTTCTCCTCTTCATTGGCCTGGATTGTCGCTCGGGGGACGGGGTTCTGGCCCTACTCTGTGGTTCACTGCTTGCTTCACCATTTTCCTATACGCGATAGGGGTTCACGCGAAGTGGGTGTAAAACGGTGAAACCACTGACCTTGGCAGCTCGCTCAATAGCTACGTCAGCTAGACCTCTTAGAACTTCCCACGGTGCTACCAGGCCGGAAGCTGGCAGCTCTCCATTGTCGTCATCAATATCTGTCGAGTCCGCGCTGGTTGGATTGGACGAGGACGGCGCGGTGCGTTTAGATCCCGAAGGTGAGTGCACATTGTGACCACGCTGCATTTGCCTTGGTTGATGCGGGTCATGACGGCCGGGTATAGATCCTTGTGAGGTTGCACGACCGATCGCCTGTAACGTGGAAAACGGGGGTAAGATTTGCCCAGAAGGGGAATAACCATAAGATTGGGTCGGTGAAGTCGGATTTGTATGTGAGGACGGAAGCTGCGGTGGGTGGTACTCTCCGTGACCGGGAGGTTGCCCAACCGATGCCAATGCACCTTGAGAACCAGAGCCCCGTGAATGACGCGGCGGGGCGTTGATCATAGGTGGAAGAGATCCTGGGTTGGGCTGATAGGCGGTGGGCGTGGTAGGGCCAGCCTGTACGCTGTGAATATTTGGATCTCCTACATGAGACCCGTTCGGGCCAGACGATATTGGGGGAGATCCCATGGATTGTATTGTCGGCGACTGTGTATTGTACGGTGCCTGTGAGAACGTCGAAGGGGAGCGGTTATTATACGGCGTAGCGCCTCGGAGGTGACCAACGATCTCGAGAAGAGTGTTCTGTATCGAAGTTTGAGTGTAACGTATCTCAGCAACGTGAGCCTCTAGACTTCGTATACGCCTGCGATACTGTAAGAACAAGATCTTGACATGTCATAGGGCGAAGTTTACTAACTCGAGTCCTGCCTCGCCCGTGAGAGTTGCTTCTCTGGTGGGCTTTTCGAATAGACACTCTAGTCCGGCATGACGACAACGTCGACATGGAGGATTATCTGCGCCCTCGCAGCGCATCTTCTGCTTCCGACAAGCATTCTGTTTATAAAGTATAAAGTCAGCTTGGGTCGGGAACTTGGAAAGCCGGAGTGGGCTCACACATGCACCTATATCGGCACAGTCAGTAAAGAGATCCAATACATGGAGAACTGAATAGAACATACGGGGGACACGATTTAGGGTCTTCACGACTGGCTTAACATCACGCTTGTCTGTAGCCTTGTCAAAATCGTCATCATGCTTCTTGTGAAGCACTGAGTTAGCACTAGAGGCGGGATCCATAATGACTGCTCGAATATTGTACAGATGCCAGGATGGATGAACAGATAGAAAGCGATACCGAACCGAACAACGTCGTACGTTCAACGAAGACTGCTTTGCCACATGCGACGTTGTTCAACATCTGCACTATCGACGCAGCAAACAAAAATAAATAGTAAAACCTATATATATATTTATAACGATAATTTGAAACCAAAAAAAATAGATCTGAAAATGGGCAGTTCTCGAAGTTAGTCGTCACGACCATGACAAGCCCATATGATCCCCTTGCCACCCTTTTTTAACTCCCCTGCAGTACCATCGTTCCAATGTCAATTCGAATGTCCTGCATCTCACTTCTTCAGGTCAATCAGTCCAGTTTTTCAACCAACTCGTCCAACTGTGGACAACAGGCTATAATTGGCCCTTCTGATATCGTTGGAAACTTGAAATCAAGTCCCTCACGTATCTATGCAGTCAAAGCTGCGCCCTGGATTGGAGCGATCGTGCTTGCTCCTCCCGGATTTGATACCCCTAGAATTATCGGCCAGCGATAGTCAGCTTCCATCTACGATAGTCAGCTCCCATCAGCAGCCGGTTGTGGTCGTGCTGCAATCATACTCATTCCTTTGGTTATTGCTGCTGATAGTCACAATTTCCTCACGACTTGTGGGAATCTCAGAACACCTTTTCAAGTGCTGCCAGCAGTCGTATGTCCCACTGCATGTTGTCCGAGGTGTTGCCACGGTGCTCCAAAGTTCGGAATCAATAAACCAGTTGTTTCATTTCCGATGTTAAGACTCCCATAAACCAGCAGCGGACGATCGGGTGACCGCTATCATCGAACGAGAATTGATATAGCGGACGGTATGGTGAGCCATGCGAAGCAGGGGGGGCTTCCTCGCGAGATGGCATCATGTCAATGGATATATTGCAGATGTGGGTAACAACAATAAGGCAAGTAATTCAAAATATAGTGGCTATATAGCGGTGATCGAGTAGACATCTGGGGCCAGTTATACGCTTGAAAACACGTCGATTTCTCTTTGTTCGGAAGGGCCAACGATGATGATGCGTCGTTTGAGATTGCTAAGAATGAAAGCCACATCGATTTCTTTTTGTGACATCTGATCCATGGCCGCTACACAGTCGAGGGCATCTTGGTCGACATCCGACTCGGATTCGGAACCGTCGACATCCGGTTCGGCCATATCAGCGTCACTATCAACGTTTATCGAGAAGCTTTGCGACAGAGGTGACGGCTTCTGCGATTGTCGTTGTAATCTGCGCTCTTTGGCACGCCGATTATTGAACCAGTTCACGACTTTTTGGACTGGCCTTTTACACCCATCTGGTCAGGAGTGCCGTATATGGAGGAATCCAAACTCACCTATGAATCTCCTTGGCCAATAATTCGATATCATCCGGCAAAGGACGTGGGGTTTTTTCATAGTACGGGTTAAGGATCTTAAGCTGCTCCGGTGTCATGCATTCCCTCCGAGGAGCATTTTCAACATCAGAGGGAGAAGCGCGATGAGACCTTTTACTCGTGGATTTCGTGGCGACGAACTGAGCTTGCTCGAAAGAGGATGCCTGATATTTCATGGCTGGATATGATATCGAAGAGTAGCTCTCCCCATGGGCATTTATATGTCTCAAGCCAACTGTGGCTTGTGGACCACCGCCGCATTGGATATGTGGATGTTGGACAGTCCAATGCTCAGGCTTTGCCATTTTGGACAGAACAATGGCTCGTTGCTTTGTGGTGCTCTCTGGCTGCAGCTAGCAGGTCTGAGGGTGGATGACTCCGACGGGCATTATAATACAATACATGTGGATATAACGACTTCGCACATGTGAGGACGTCGAGGCCTTGAGGCTCAACTAAAATGAGTTCTCCATCCTACTCCATCTAAAAGAGGTAATATTATGTAATGACACGTACGTAATTTGATTGTCCGCGGTAGTTGATATCCTACGTGGCCCTATCGACAATCCATACACACAACTCATCTTGATTCTTGACTTGTTTCTGGTATCGCAGCTCCTGTCATACGGTAAAGCGTCATCTCTTCTTTCCAGTGTCACTTATCATTCATAAATTGATATCTTGTGCGATCAGTACTTACTATCGCCGTCGACCACCATTCCAAGTTCGGAGAGCGATTCATGATGTTGATGTCTATGATATCTCATCTACTTTGGTATAGATCTCTGCCAACTTCTCATGCCCGTAAATTTACTGACCATACTTCCAATTCAGCGCGTGGTTCGCTTTTTTGCTGCCAAGTTATTCTACCTACAAGGCCCTCTCCTCTCCTTTATCTGGTGACCTCCAGAACCTTTCGATGTATTGGGCAGTAGTTGGGGCTTTTATTGCAGTAGAGTCGACCATAGGCTCATTCGTATCATGGTTAGTTTTCACTTCAGCTCGTTTCAACAATATCAACATCATTTACCCCTATTTCATGTACAAGGCTGCCATTTTATTGGGAAACACGAACCCTTTTCTTGCTCTACCTATCTCTCCCGCAAATCCAGGTTCGTACTTGCCTCCCGCTGTCCTCACCTAGGTTTTCACAAACAGACAGGGTTCGACCTACATCTACAAAACCTACTTTGAACCCTTCTGCTCCAAGAATCAGGCAGAGTTGGATTCGGGCATTGCTTCTGCTCAAAGCAATGTCCTCGGTTTCCTTCAATCCCGCATTTCTATGCTTATTGACCTCTTGTGGACTATCCTGAACAAGACTCCCATTACCAAACAGCCTCAAGCTGCGAGGGAGGGCCAACCTGGGCAGCAGCCCTACTCCCTCGAATCAATGAAGGGGCTTTGGACTTCTTACGGTCCTGCTATTTTGGGAAGATTAGCAAAGTCTTCCTCAAAATCTAGCTCCTCTCCCGATGCTTCTACGTATGCTAGTGGTGCTGGGGTCAATCATAATGGCGGGCAGGAACGGAAGTCCGTAGAATCAGTCCACGATCCTACCGCCTCCTGAGGCACATTCAGGAGATCACTTGAAGTTAATTTTCTAAGACATTTCTCTTCCAACTTACCAAAACACGAATAGACTTTTTGTCTCTTATTTTATCACTTTAACAAGAGTGAGTGGTATATAACGTAGGCGTGTGTACTGTACAATGCGCATCCAATGTAAGGTTCATGATTAGTACTCTAAAATAATTTATGATCCAAGCCGGTGACGCCTAAAGGACGTCTCAACGTCGGCGCTAGTGTATTCCAATGAGACACCGCTATCCGCATAACATTGCGAAATCCGTTTGTTGAAGTTCTCTGTCATTCTTTGCAGTTCCTCTTCACAAGCTTTCCAGACGCCAACCATGACCGTGCCAGGGGCAATACCACTGCTTTCTTCCTTCGTCGCTTTCTCTTCAGCTTCAGTGAAATGCTTCTCAACGCGCTTGAATAGGGCGTCAATATGCTTGCGGATGTCTTTGCCATCAAACTCCTTGACAACTTTCTTCAGCGAAGATCTATTGTAGCTGCTGTTCTTTGAGACTTCTGTCGGGGCAGTAGTCGTAAGCAGCCGCTCGATACCGTCGAAGTAGTCCTTGTAGAAGGGGAAAATAAATTAGAAAGTGACGACAAATGAGGAAACTACCATGCGTACAGTGATCTTGGCAAAAGGTCGTCTGAGGACAATCTTTACGTAGGCGTTCAGATTCTCATTGTAGATTGCCTCCGCTTGCTTCGGGAACCCAGAAACCGAGCCTACATCCAGCTGAGACATTTCTGCAACGAAGTAGTGCATATTCTCTGCAAGCCAAACGTTTTATAAACAATCAGCGGTGTATCAGCTCACTTACCGACTAGCAGCACGTGGTAATTGAGCTGGCCCTTGTCCTCATCTTCGCCATCTAGGGTAGCCATGTGCTTAAGGCATTCAAACATGCTGTGCACGATCTTTTCATAAGCGAGGTCGACGTTGGCCCTGATCTCCAAGCCATCCGCGCCAATTAGTTGCTGTTCGATGCGGCCGACATAGATCGGAAAGTATTTCACAAAATGAGCGACCCCTTTTCGCTTCTTGCTCGTGAGCTTAGTTTCCTCGATCATCTTGATTTGTTGATTCTGCAAACTCATCGTGAGCGGCAGCAATCCAATAACGGAGCCAATTGCCTACGATATAGCGATCGAAGGAACCCTTGAGCCTAGTGTGCTGCTTCTCAAGCATTTGCAAAAAGAAGGCATTGTCACGCTCATCTGCATCCGCGACAAAGCGCTCCAGGCATACCAAAACTCCGACCACCTGCCTATCGGCGGAGTGAACAGAGCTTCTCCATGGGAAAATATACGATACGTACAAAGTATCTTTCGCAATAGCGGAATCAATCCATTGCTTCAGCTCGGCAGGTAAAAAGCCGAAAATTAAGTCCATGGCACCGCGTACGAGCTTCATGGTGGTTTGACTCAAGCCCGCACTTCGTGCAGCTTGTCGCCTGAAGTAATTGTCCAACCCGGCATAGTCAGCAAACGTGAGACCAGCATCATTAATTTGCAGGAAATCTGCAATGAAGTCTCCTTCCCGGTAGATTTGAGGGGAAATTTGCTCCAAAATAAGACCCAGGGCCTGGCACTGTTATGAGCGAAGACTAGCCTGAATCAGATACAAGTATACCTCTGGTGCACGATATTCCTCATCGGTCTGCCTCTCCTTGTCTTTGTCTCGATCCCTTCGTCCCTCGATGGGCGAACGGACTATGGTTCCAGCGCGTCGAATAGATGCCTTTTGATTATTTACGTTGGTCAACCCAAAGTCTGTCTCAATATGAGCCCAACGTCTGCTTAAAAAAGTTGATCACAAACTCTGGTCAGCATCTTCGTCTGGTATCCTCTTCAGCGATCCTGAGTAAATCGAAAGTAAGCTCCCCATTTGTTTTTTGTGAAGTTCACTGGT